>NC_084801.1:37906250-38551875 GCF_963169125.1 Humulus lupulus | reverse complement strand
ATGCAAGCTGGTAAGGTGATAGCCTATGCATCGAGACAGTTAAAGGAGTATGAGCAGAGGTATCCCATGCATGATCTAGAGCTGGCAGCGGTGGTATTCGCACTTAAGATTTGGAGACATTATTTATATGGTGAGAAGTGCGAGATATACACCGACCATAAAAGTTTGAAGTATTTCTTTACTCAGAAGGATCTAAATATGCGCCAGAGATGGTGGCTGGAGTTGGTTAAGGATTATGATTATTATATCCTTTACCATCCTGGGAATGCTAATGTAGTGGCTGATGCATTGAGTCGGAGAGGCCGAGGACAACTGTTCAGTTCGAGGCAGATATCTAATAAGCTGGCTGAGGAGATGACTAGAGCAGGAATAGAGTTGGTGGTTGGCCAGTAAGCCAACATCACTCTTCAGTCTACACTCGTTTAGAGGATCAAGGAGGTGCAGGGGAAAGATTCCAAGTTGAGAGGTCACAGAGAGAACGTCTTAATGGGAGCGGTTAAGGCTTTTTCTCTTTCAGAGATGGGGTTACTGAAGTCCAAGGGTCAGATTTGTGTTCCGATGGATTCTGTTATCCGACGAGAGATTTTAGATGAATCCCATACAACTCCCTACTCTTTACATCCAGGTACGGCGAAGATGTACCAAGATTTGAGAGCTTTATATTGGTTGTCGGGCTTGAAAAAGGATGTGGTGGATTATGTGGCCAAGTGTTTAACGTGTCAGCAGGTTAAGGCTGAACAACAGAGGCCAGCAAGGTTGCTGCAGCCTCTAGGGATTCCGGAGTGGAAGTGGGAGGACATTACCATGGACTTTGTGGTTGGTTTGTCGAGAACTGTGGGACAGCATGACTCGGTGTGGGTGATTGTGGATAGGTACACCAAGTCAGCCCACTTTTTGCCTGTTAGGACGACTTGTACTATGGAGCAGTATGCTGAATTATATGTAAAGGAAATTGTTCGACTTCATGGAGCTCTGAGGTCAATAGTATCTGACAGAGACCCCACCTTCACCTCCAAGTTTTGGGAGAGCCTGCAGAAGGCTATGGGCACACAGTTACGGTTTAGTACTGCTTATCATCCTCAGACAGATGGACAGTCTGAGAGGACGATTAAGATATTGGAAGACATGTTGCAAGCCTATGTATTAGACTTTGGGGGATCTTGGAGTAAGTATCTTCCTTTGATTGAGTTCTCGTATAATAACAGCTATCAAGCGACTATCGGAGTGGCTCCGAATGAGGTGCTATATGGGAGGAAGTGTAGATCACCTATCCATTGGGATGAGATGGGTGAGAGAATTTATTTGGGTCCTGAGATGGTTCAGAGGACCAATGAGGCGATTGAGAAGATTAAAGCGCGGATGTTCGCCTCCCAGAGTTGCCAGAAGAGTTATTCAGACCTGAAACGTAGGAGTGTAGAATTCCAGGTTGGTGACCATGTGTTCCTTAGGGTTTCACCTCTGAGAGGAGTGAAACAGTTTGGTGTTCGGGGCAAGCTGAGCCCTAGGTTTGTTGGACCCTTTGAGATTCTGGAACGGTTTGGGGAGGTAGCTTACAGGATAGCGATGCCTCCAGCTTTATCAGGGGTTCATAATGTTTTTCATGTGTCCATGCTCTGAAAGTATGTATCAGATTCCACACACGTACTGAGTTATGAGAATTTGGAGCTGGATCAGGATTTTTACTACGAGGAGAAGCCGGTTCGGATTCTTGATTGGAAAGAAAAGGTTTTGCGAAGCAAGACCATCACCTTGGTGAGTGTGCTGTGGAGGAACAACAAAGTTGAGGAGGTGACATTGGAACTTGAATCAGACATGCGGGAGTGGTATCCCGAGTTGTTCAGGTAATTTCGAGGAAGAAATCTCTGTAAGGAGGGGATAGTTGTAGCGACCAAAATTTGCTAATAAGGCTTGGGGTCTTGATTAGTGTGCCTGGAGGGCAATAATTGTTATACTTTGATAATATATGTGAATTTAATGAATATGTGGCTAGAATGCATGTTTAGGTGATTAAATATGCATGTGGGCTCCATTTGGTTGTCAGGGGCATATTTGTAATTTTAGCCCGCTGAGGACATAAATGTGATATAGTGGTGATATATTTGTGATGCATGTTCCGAGACGGTCCTAGGGAGCTGTTTAGCTAGAAAGTCACAACGGGGTCAAATACCCGGCTCGGGAGGAGCCTAGGGGTATTTTGGGAATATTATTAAGTGATCGGGAATTATTGAGTAGCGGTTAGCAATAGCAATAATTTAGACATGTCGGGATTAAAATGGGGATTTTTAGGCACATTTGAGGATTTAGCGGGATGTGTTGAAAGACTAAACCGCCCTTGGTGGCTTATGAGGACTTGGGGTAACTTAAGGGGTAATTGGGTCTTTTGGCAACTGGTTATGTTGAGACAGGGATTGAGGAAATTTGAGAACGGTTTAGAAAAGAAAAGGAAAGAAAAAAAAAATAGAACTTCTCAGCTCTCTCTCTCTCCCATGCGATTTTCTTCTTCCTCTCCTTGGTGATTGAGAACTTGCTGAGTTTTGAGGATTTTGGGCTAGCGAATTGAAGGAATTTGGCTACTGTGGCTAGGAAAGTGTGGATGCTCAAAATTCAACACCGGTAAAGAACCCACATCTAATGCCTAAGGTCTCCGTAAGGTCCAAGGCAACCATGTTTGAAGTCCATTTGAACCCTCAAATTATTGCTCAAAATGACCCTGCTCAAATTGACCAAAATGACCTAAGCGTCTCGCGCACGCTGCCTGCGCGCGCACCCCACGCGCACGCTGCCTCGCGCCCGCAAGCCCCGCGCGCACGCCGCCTCGCGCCCGCGCGCACGCCGCCTCGCGCTAGCATGCCCCGCGCGCCTCGCGCCTCGCACCCGCGCGCCTCGCGCCCGCGCGCCTCGCGCCTCGCGCCCGCGCGCCTCGCGCCTCGCGCCCGCGCGCCTCGCGCCTCGCGCCCGCGCGCCTCGCGCCTCGCGCCCGCGCGCCTCGCGCCTCGCGCCCGCGCGCCCCGCGCGCCTCGCGCCTCGCGCCCGCGCGCCCGCGCGCCCCGCGCGCCTCGCGCCCGCGCGCCTCTCGCCGCGCGCCGCGCGCCCGCGCGCACCAAGGGCTCGCAGTAAGGTCACCTCACCTCGCCCCCAAAGGCCTCGTCCAAGGGCCACGTGTGCCTCGCTTCGCTCACCGGCCACGTCAAAGGCCTCAAGAGACATAGCCTCCACTAAACACCCTTCGACCATGTATCAGGAGCCTTGTAGTATGGGGGATGCAAAGATATGGTTTCACAAGATAAGCCCCTCATCTCATTTGTAGGCGTCATGCCTCCTCACACACGCAGCAGGCCCCGTTGAAGAAGCCTTATCTCTTTTCCTTAGCTTCCCTACCCTTAGTAGGACGAGGAATAACCATTGGGTACATGTTACCCGTACGTGTACGGGTGCATGACGCACAACCATGGGGAGGACAGGAGCATGACCCTGACACCTGTACCACACAGGTAGTGGAGGTGCGGATCAGTCCAGAGAGTGGAGGCACTATATGCATGCCTCTGACTATGTACCAGGCTGACACTATGATCCTCTGCTCCACCACTCTTCCCACACCACTGCCACCTGTGCTATTACCCTGACAGGGTACTTTTGTACTATTTTGTCTCACGGGACCACCATGTATAAGGGGCCATTAGAGCCCAGCTATAAAAGGGGCTTGACCCCTCAGAATGAGGGGTTGGAAAATTCATTGTAAGGAGAGGCTATTGAGAAATATACGAGGACTTGCTCCATCATTTATCTGTGTTTACTTTTCCTTAAAGTTTATTCTTAGTTCTTATATAAACATCACATAACTTACCTTTGAGTTTTCCGATCTAATTTCGTTGACGAGATTTCACTGTCAACAGTTTGGCGCCGTCTGTGGGAAGAACAAGCATCAAGCCAGTGTTCTTCCATCACTTCCAAAAAAGAAAGATGCTAAGACGTTCAAAACGCCTACGGCAAATACAAGAGGTTGAGGCTCATCGAGACGAAGTAGAGCGAAGGGCCTCCAAGAAAGACTCCCCTCCGCCCGGGCATGGAGGTGGGCCGAAAGAACCTCTTCCCCCAGGGGAGGAGAGGGAAGCATCGTCCCCAGCTATCCAGCCCAACGGAGGTCATTCGGAACCACTAGTGCATCCACTTAATCGGCCCCGGTTGACCCCACGCTCAGGCCACCAGGATCCCGGTCCCTCGACACACTGGCTAGGCAAGGGTCCCGGGGTACGCCCGGTAAGTTCCTACTCAAGGAAGCACTTCTACAAGGGCGAGATTCACGAGTTGCGTAAAAAGACTCGAAGGCTGGAAACCATGATAGAGAACATGCAGGAGGTTTTAAATGACCTACTACAAGGGAAGTCAAGCATACCCCTCCCTAAGCGTAAAGGGAAGGAGTATGAAAAAGGGGAAAGCACTGTCCCCGTAGACAATGGGGGAACCAAACTTTCCACCAGTAAAACCCCCCAGACAAAGTACCAGGAGGGACCTAGGCCAATGAAATGTCCCCAGGAGCCAAGGCGGAGGGAAGATGATGGTCGTAGGAACAAGGCCGAAGTCCCCTCACAAGAAGCACCCCCTGGCCTAAGAAAAGAGCCCCATGGAGAGAGGTCAGAAGTAAGAGACGTACCCCCCGCGGTTCCCCCGAGGGACACAACCAAGGCAAGGGATCAGCCCGAGAACACGCAAAACTCCTTATGCAAAAAGAAGAGGGGACTAGACACCAAAATGCGAAGCCCTCGGGGCAAGATCACCACTGCACTTGGGGGGTACATGGATGATGAAGAATTTGACAGTGAGTCACCCTTCACAAGGGAGATTCAGGTTGAGCGAATGCCCACTGGCTTCAGAGAGCCTCGCATGACTCCGTACAAGGGTACTGCTGACCCTAAATATCATTTAGACTCCTTCAATAGTCTGATGAGGTTAAGGGGGGTCAATAACAGGGCAAAGTGTCATTGCTTCGTCGTTACGCTTAAAGGAGTGGCGTATAAGTGGTTCAAGAGGCTAAGGCCAGGAACAATCAAATCATGGCAACAATTCTCTGATGAATTTCTCCAACAACACCATGCAGCCTGTGATTATGTCATGCCAACTACCAGCCTCGCTAACATAAAACAAGGCGAGAATGAAAGTCTGAAGGACTACATCCATAGGTTCAGTATAGAAGCTACAAAGGTGAGAGGTTTAACCAAAGCGGAGCACAAGATGGCTATTACAGCCGGAGTTCGTCCAGAAAGCAAGTTGTGGGGTAGCATGCTCAAAAAAGAAGTTTCGAATTTGGAAGACTTCTTCGAAAGAGCACAGAAGTACATACGTGTGGAAGAGGGCCATAAGAACATATATGTGGAAGAAAGCGAACCTTCCTTCAGTTGCCCTACTACCAATACGTCTGAAGATTCCATATAGAAGGGGGCGTCGTGCTAGAGGGGGCGCTAACCAAGCTTGAGATTGAACGAAGACCATCTAGCCATGAAAAGTCCCGACCCGAGGGGAGATCACCTCAAAAATTCAAAAAGGGTCTCCAAAGTAGACGCTTGCAAAAAGGGTCTCCAAAGTAGACGCCCGCAAAAAGGGTCTCCAAAGTAGACGCTTGCAAAAAGGGTCTCCAAAGTAGACGCTTGCAAAAAGGGTCTCCAAAGTAGACGCCTGCAAAAAGGGTCTCCAAAGTAGACGCTTGCAAAAAGGGTCTCCAAAGAAATGCCTGCAAAAAGGGTCTCCAAAGTAGACGCCTGCAAAAAGGGTCTCAAAGAAGACGCTTGCAAAAAGGGTTTCAAAGAAGACGCTTGCAAAAATAGTACTATGCCTAATGACCAGAAGGACGCTTCTCGCAAGATATAATAAGCGCGCGCAAAAACATATAAAAGGATAACTAGAACCCAAGGGGTCAATATATCCTTATAGATACGATCAAGGTCCACCAAAGAGAGACCTATCGAACCACCTTTCGCATGGCCTCCCAAGGACCTCGAGCATGACAAATATATAAAAAAAATAAAAAATCTCCAGTGCATGGTTAAAATACAAGACTAAAGGTCGCTTAGTCACATTATCAGGCTCTGACATGTAAGTCTTGTGAAACTGGAAGATTGTCCCAAGGAAAGCATCACCTTACGAGCCGTGAAGTATGGCCTAGCTAGGCTAAGAGGCTAAGCTACGCATCACGAGAGGACAGGGGCACGAGGCCCTCCCATGGCGAGGCCCCGCTTATCTTGACGCTAAGAGATGTCGAGGGCACCAGAGCTGTGAATGTAGTAATTCTTCTTTTGTGAATTCCATCCAAGAGAGCAACCCTCGCTACGCAAGGCTCACGACTGGCCTCCTACGCGCATCGTCTCTATGCGAGACATCGCGCCCTGCCTCCAAGTAATCGCATGGGGGCGGCCTCGCTAAACTTCTCGTGTCCGGCATGCATAGACTCACGCATCCAAACATAGATCCCAAAGGGTCGCCTAGCACTGCGAGACAGTCTAAGGGCCCTGAGTTCGGCACCCTGGAGTTCGGCTGCTAGGCTGGTGACCTATTCCAGCAACATCGTGGCCTTGGCAATTGCCCTCTCCTACTTTTTCGATGAGGAAGAAATTTTCGCCAAGGCCCTTTCTAACATAGACCTGGTTTCAGCAAGCTCCTAGACCCGAACCGCAAGACGGTCCCTCTCGGCATTAGACATGGAAAGGTTAAGAGCTGAGTCGGCAAATCGCTGAGCCACAGTATAAGCCTCGCATGGAGATATAAGAATTAAAGAGAATAGTCTACCAGAGCACCTAAAGGTCCTCTCCTAGACTGGGGGGCAAGTGTGGATGCTCAAAATTCAACACCGGTAAAGAACCCACATCTAATGCCTAAGGTCTCCGTAAGGTCCAAGGCAACCATGTTTGAAGTCCATTTGAACCCTCAAATTATTGCTCAAAATGACCCTGCTCAAATTGACCAAAATGACCCAAGCGTCTCGCGCACGCTGCCTGCGCGCGCACCCCACGCGCACGCCGCCTCGCGCCCGCAAGCCCCGCGCGCACGCCGCCTCGCGCCCGCGCGCACGCCGCCTCGCGCTAGCACGCTCCGCGCGCCTCGCGCCCGCGCGCCCCGCGCGCCTCGCGCCTCGCGCCCGCGCGCCTCGCGCCCGCGCGCCCCGCGCGCCCGCGCGCCCCGCGCGCCTCGCGCCCGCGCGCCTCGCGCGCCTCGCGCCCCGCGCGCACCAAGGGCTCGCAGTAAGGTCACCTCACCTCGCCCCCAAAGGCCTCGTCCAAGGGCCACGTGTGCCTCGCTTCGCTCACCGGCCACGTCAAAGGCCTCAAGAGACATAGCCTCCACTAAACACCCTTCGACCATGTATCAGGAGCCTCGTAGTATGGGGGATGCAAAGTTATGGTTTCACAAGATAAGCCCCTCATCTCATTTGTAGGCGTCATGCCTCCTCACACACGCAGCAGGCCCCGTTGAAGAAGCCTTATCTCTTTTCCTTAGCTTCCCTACCCTTAGTAGGACGAGGAATAACCATTGGGTACATGTTACCCGTACGTGTACGGGTGCATGACGCACAACCATGGGGAGGACAGGAGCATGACCCTGACACCTGTACCACACAGGTAGTGGAGGTGCGGATCAGTCCAGAGAGTGGAGGCACTATATGCATGCCTCTGACTATGTACCAGGCTGACACTATGATCCTCTGCTCCACCACTCTTCCCACACCACTGCCACCTGTGCTATTACCCTGACAGGGTACTTTTGTACTATTTTGTCTCACGGGACCACCATGTATAAGGGGCCATTAGAGCCCAGCTATAAAAGGGGCTTGACCCCTCAGAATGAGGGGTTGGAAAATTCATTGTAAGGAGAGGCTATTGAGAAATATACGAGGACTTGCTCCATCATTTATCTGTGTTTACTTTTCCTTAAAGTTTATTCTTAGTTCTTATATAAACATCACATAACTTACCTTTGAGTTTTCCGATCTAATTTCGTTGACGAGATTTCACCGTCAATAGAAAGTTAGCTCAAAGGTGTGATAAGGTCAGAGGTAAGAAGTTCATCTCTGTTTTCTTTGAGTTTCTAAGCTTGATTTTGAGAGATTGATAATGGAAGCTGAAAGTTGGTGTGTGGCTAGATTCAGTTTGGGAATAAGAGGGATTAGCTTGGAGTTGGACTTGGAGGAGGCTCAGGGACGAATTTCTACTTGAGGTAAGGGTTTCAGGCATCTCTGTTATGTATGAGTTGCTGTGGTTTAAGTTTCTGGTTTATGGTTTAAGTTTTATAAAGTTTTAAACCAATTTCTGAATCATGGGTTTGATTGTGTGTCTAGGCTTGTTGTTGATGTTTTTGAGTTGTTAGATGGTTTATATGGGGTTTTGGATTGAATTTGGGACTTAGGTATGCATTGATATTGATTTGGGAGTATTTTGGCTCAGGAAAATGTTGGCTAAAAACCTAAATTTCTAGGTTTGCGAAGGGGCGCCGGGGCCCTGTTCTTCTGCGCTGCGGCGCTAGGCTATGTCAGGGGAAGGGAGCCACGCTGGGACCCACGGCCCTTATAAGGGCTAATGGTGCGGTGCTAGGCCATTTCTGGGCAGGGGAAAATTTCAGTTTTTAGGCTTTTGCCCAGGGGGCTCGGGGGACGCTTCCACCACTTTGTGTGGGGGTCCGGGAGGTCCCGAGGGCTCGGGATTGGTTCCGGGAGATTCTTTTGAATTGGTTAGTAATGGGAGTGCTATTTATGTGTTATGACTAGGTTCTCGGTGAGGGTCGGATTAGAGGACCGTGCTCAAGGGTTCAGTGCTCAAGAAGCTCCGGACACAGGTAAAAAAGTTGTTGTACCCATAGAACAAGGTGAGGCCCCATACTCGTGTTGCAGGGCACGACCCTATAAGATAATGTGTTGGGTGTAGCCCATTGATTATGTTAGTATATGTTTCAGTTATGTTTTAGTTATGCTATGTATGCATATATGTGAATGATCGGCAAGGGCTGGGAACGGCGAAGGCCAGGAACGGCGAAGGCCGATAACGACAAGGGGCCGGGAGCAGCGTTTAGCACGCGAAGTACGAGTTGCCAGGGTAAGACCCTAAAGGATACCTGGGATATCCTTACAATTTAGACCGCAACTCAGGGCCTGGTAAAGCGCCTGCGACGACATGGCCATATGTGCTTAGCTTGTTGGAAATTAGTTATATGCTAAATGGTTCTTATGCGTATGTTATCTATTTATGTGCAGTTTTCTTTCTGGGCTTCGGCTCACGGGTGCTCTGTGGTACAGGTAAGGGCAAGGAGAAAGTCAACCGACCATGAGTAGGGAGAGCGTGAAGCGGCGCGTACATGTCTGGTCTGCCTGGCTGCCACGACCATTGGTATTTTTGGAAGTTGCTTGTAAAGAACCCTATTTTGTCGTATAGTCGACTTTAAGTATGTTTTGAGTTGTAAATATTTATAAACAGTATTTTGGGATCCCAAATGTTAAACATTTTATGATTTCCAGTAAATGGAATTATTTTCAAAGTTTATGACTCTGTTTATGGTTTGATTACACGTTTGCCTTAAAACGTCGATTAGCGAGTTAAAAGCACGTTTTAAACTCACTTAGTAATGACTCTAAGGAAGTAGGGCATTACAGTGAGATTTCCATGGCGTCAAGGAGTATGCTCAGATCCAGGCCTGCATTCGTCCTACTCTCATTGAGTCCTCGGGCATGGATATATGTGCTTTGGTTGACCATTTTGGTGCCTGCAACATCCCCCGGTTGATGGTGAACTATTTCATCGACCCGATCAAGATAGTTAGTGAATTTCTCCCACGAGCAACAAAGGATGGCATACTCAAAACGATGAAAGGAAGGACTAAACAAAGTATGTTCTGGACTATGACCCTCATCAGTAGTTTAGGGAACCATGAAAGAAATCTCCTCACCTTGGTTATCTGCCTCGCATTGCCTCATAGTGTGTATGCGGCGGGTGGCACGTTGAGCACGGACCACTTCGAATGTCTCATCGACGTCGTCCTCCAGTTAAATATGGGGCTCAGGAGTTCTCCCCTTGGGCTCTCGAGCAGTGGGACCCACCATCTCGAGGTTGAAGGCCTCCTCCTTGGCAAACATAAGCAGAAATTGACCAGAGCCCATAGCTCAGGTTCATCCATCTCCAAGGGCTCTTCAACCAATTATACGAGACGACCTCCCCTTTGACGCAAGGTCATGATTCTCATCATGTCTAGGCGGTCCACATTTTCCTCGTCACCTATAAGCCCCACTTCGCCCAACCAAACAGTGGTGGTCAGTTGTAAGATGTCCCTGTCCTCGTAGGAAAGGGCATGGACGACTTATGCCTTATTTAGGTACTCATCCTTTTGATTAGACCTTGAGTAGTGACCTAGGAATTGGGAGGATAGAGACAATTGATAAGCAAGAGCTAAGTAATTAATAAAATAAATGGATGCACAAGGGAAGACGCCTACAAACTCGATTGAAGGCTAGTCGGAGCCCCTGGTTGTTGCATTTGTAGTGGTGAGAAGGAACTTCACTTTGGAATCATGGTGGTTATTCTTATTGCGATGGAGATTCTGGTAGGGAAAGGGCCATTTCATTAGTTGATAAAATCCGTCCTCCTCCCAACCCCCCTTCTTTAGAGTATCATTTGGTTGGAATTGGTAGTAGAGCTCGTTGGTGCTCGGGAGGACACAGTTCCTCTCCTTACAAAGGATGTAGAACATCACCAAGAGCTTGTAGGCATTCAGGATAAGTTGAAAGGGAGAGATCCCCGTCTAAACCATGAAGTCGATGAAGTACTGGTGGAGTGGAAGGGTCGCCCCCACTTCAACGTGGGCCTGGCTCCAAGATGAAAACCCATATAAGAATAACATGCCCTCTATGTCATGTTGGCTATTCTGTCGATGAATAAATTGGAGGAGATCCTATAGTTCTCCTCAATCACCCTCAGCAAGTCCACTGAGTCCAACTTGGAAACAATCCTCTTTGATTCAAAGTGGGTCGCCTTCGGAGAAGATTTACGTGGGTCTATAACGGGCCCTAGAGGCAGTGGGACACCTGAAGGACCTACTCGGGAACTAGGTGCGCCACTCATGGAGCCTGAAATCACTAAGGTCACCCCAATTGATGAACAAGGAGACCTGATGTTTGCCTTCTCACAATTCTCAGAACTCGCCGGTGGCAGTTTCTTACGATACGATAATGTATTTGCACTTACGATACTCGCCTTGTAAGCGGAGATTCCTGGTAAGTGGGGACTCCTCGACGATGGTTCTTTCTGGTTCGTCACGAAGCAGTGAGAGGAAGTCAGAATCAAATGAATGATACCTCTACGAATGCAACTCTTTCAGTTCAGGGTCACGAGAAATCTGAAACAAAAAATTATTTGTTAAGTACTTGGCCAAAGAAAACAACACCAGAGTACCCTCTCGAGATGCTTGTTGAGTTGACAGCCTATTCCCCGTGTTTAGGGGTTTATTTGAGCTTTTTTACAAAAACACATGGTCCAAAAAATAATTTATCAAAACACAGGGTCCAAACAGGTAATGAGACAAAACACAGGATCAAAAAATGTATAAACCCTTATTTTAATTATATAATATATATTATAAAATCAAATGTTAATAGTTTAAAGAAAATAATAACCTTAAATTTTAAAAACATTAATAATTTTTTCTTCTTCTTCTTCTTAGTCTTTTGGTTAATTTAAATAATAATAATTAGATCCTCGAAAATATTTTATTTTCTGAAAGTTTAAACTTTAAACTCAATGTTCAAACTCAAAGACCTTGGGCCTCTAAGGTTTTTCCTTGGTCTAGAAATTGGATGCTTCAACAAAGGTATCTATGTCTCTCAAAGGAAATTTATATTACAATTAATTACTAATACATGATATCTTAGTGCTAAACAAGTTTTTACAACAATGGAAACTAACCTCAAACTATGAAAAGACACTAGTGACGAGTTAGCAAATCCTACCATTTATCGCAACCACACTAGTATGTTAATATATCTGACTATAACTCGGCTAGACACATCGTTTGTTTTCAATCGCTTAAGTCAATATCTTGCTACTCCTTGAACTCCTCATTTGCTTGTAGCTCAACGAATTCTCCAATATCTCAAAGCAACTCATGGCCAAAGCTCCATAAACCCACTCCAAACCTCAACTAAACTCCAAATTGAGCCTACCATCCACTACATCTCATCCAACATGACCTCACAACATCAAAACTTGGCAACAAGCATCATCAAACACAGAAAATCAGAATTGAGCTTGAAGCTCAAGAACTTCATCAGAAAAACCAGAAACCCAGATAAACAAAGTCAGAATTGTTACCTTAGCTGAGTGAATTCGACCCTAGGTTGCCTTCCAGCCTTTTCTTCCTCAAATCCCCAAGCTCAAGTCCTTAATTTTCATCCAAAATTGAAATTCAACCTTACAAACCCAGAAAATTCAAAGAAAACCTTTAAACCTTACCTTAATTGGTAGCTAACTCCAGCTGAATCCTTTAGCTTCTCCAAGGATCAACACCCCAAACCAAGTCTAGACTTCCTCTGATTTCTTAGATTCAGAAATCCTCAAGAGAGGGAGAGAGAGATAACAATTCGTGAGAGACAGAGAGAGACAGGTTAGGTGCTCTATTTTCTTCCTTTCCTTTATTTCCTTCAGTTTCTACCACTTTCCCATATACTCTAAAAACAGTAGATATACAAGCATATCTCCTAATAGGCAAAAGACTCTTTTACCCTCCTATTTAAATCCAAGCCTTTTAATCACTCCAAGGGCATTTTGGTAATTTGCTCCCAATTCCTGCTAATTTCTCGAGTGTCCCTAACGTTTACAACTTAAATCCTATCATCTAATTATTCCCCAATGTCAAATAGTCTCCAATATATTTCTCAAATTCCCAGAAATATCCTCAGGCTCCCCTCAGCCGGGTATAAATCCCCGTCGTGACTATATCGCTAATACACTCACTAGGATCGCCTCGAGCCTTACGCTACAAATACATCCACATAATAATGTGGTCTTAACAATTTATTACAAATAATCACATTTATGCCCTCAATGAGCTAAAATTACAAATATGCCCCTATAAGCTAAACAAGGCCTATATGCATACTAATACTCGTAGTCATGCATTTCACATATCCATATAATCATATAAGCATGCTTATCATATAATCATGCATTAATTCATATAAATCACACATAAGCCAATAATGCCCTCACGACACACTAATCAAGGCCCTTAAGCCTTATTAGTGTTTTTGGGTCGTTACTACTATCCCTTCCTACTGAGAATTTTGTCCTCGAAATTTTACCTGAATAACTTGCGATATTGATCCTGCATCGCTGACTCATGCTCCCAGTTCAACTCCCTGACCCTACTATTTTTCAATAATACTTTAACCAGAGGAATTTTTCAATTCCTTCCGATCTAAAATCTGAACTAGTCGCTCCTCAAAGGAAAAATCTATCTGCAAGTCCATGTCTTCATACTTTAACACATGTGTTGTATCTGAGACGTACATCTGGGGCATAGAAACATGGAATACATCATGAACTCTCGATAACGACGATGGCAAAGCTAATCTGTAAGCCACCTGTCCGATCCTCTCTAGGATCTCAAAAGGTCTGATGAACCTAGGGCTTAGTTTGCCCTTCTTCCCAAACCTCCTCACCCCTCGTAGTGGTGAAACTTGTAGAAACACGTGGTCCCCAACCTGGAACTCCATGTCCCTACGCTTAGGATCAGCGTAGCTTTTCTGTCTGCTCTGTGAAGCAAGCATCCTAGCTCATATTTTCTCAATAGCTTCATTTGTCTTCTAAGCCATGTCCACTCCCAAATACTTCCTCTCACCCATCTAGTCCCAATGAATGGGTGATCTACATCACCTCCCATATAACATCTCATATGGGGCCACTCCTATTGTTGATTGAAACCTGTTGTTGTACGAAAATTCAATTAACGGGAGGTACTTACTCCAAGATCCGTCAAAATCGATCACGCATGCCCTAAGCATATCCTACAACACCTGAATCGTCCTCTCATACTGTCCATCAGTCTGAGGATGAAAGGTTGTGCTGAACTTCAACTGAGTCCCCATAGCCTTCTACAAACTACCCCAAAACTTGGAGGTAATGATAGGATCCCGATCTGACACTATAGACTTAGGAACCCCGTGAAGACGTACGATCTCCTTCACATAAAACTCTGCATACTGATCCACCGTATAAGTCGTCTTCACTAGAAGAAAATGAGCTGACTTGGTGTATCTGTCCACTATCACCCACAACGAGTCATGAAGCCCTAATGTCCTGGGTAAACCTCCCACAAAGTCCATCATAATATCCTCCCATTTCCTCTCGGGAATACCCAAAGGCTGAAGCAAACCTGCTGGTCGCTGATGCTCGGCTTTTACCTGCTGACAGGTTAAAAATTTGGCCACGTACTCCACCACATCCTTCTTCATCCCGGGCCACCAATACAACATCCGTAGATCCCGATACATCTTCGTGGTACCCGGATGAAGTGAGTACGGCATAGTATGCGATTCATCCAATATCTCACGTCTAATTCCCACATCAATCGGAACACAGATCTGACCCTGATACCGTAGCAGACCAACCTCAGAAATATAATAGTCCTTAGCTACTCCCGCTTAGACATTCTCCCTAACCTCCTATAACTGAGCATCCACCAACTGACCTTTCTTAATCTGCTATAATAGGGTCGACTGTAGAGTAATACTGGCCAACCGGCCCACTACCAAGTCTATCCTTGCTATAGATATCTCATCATCCAACTCCCTCGAAATCTGGGTGGAACTAAATAACTGCCCCGAGCCGTTCCGGATCAATACATCCGTCACCACGTTGGTTTTCCCTGGGTGGTAAAGAATATGACAATCATAGTCCTTTACCAACTTTAGCCAACGACTCTGCTTCATGTTTAGGTCCTTCAGCGTGAAGAAGTACTTCAAACTCTTATGATCGGTGTATATCTTGCACTTCTCCCCGTATAGATAATGTCGCCAAACCTTCAGTGTAAATACCACCGCTGCCAACACCAAATCATGGGTAGGATACCGCTACTCATACTCTTTTAGCTGTCGTGATGCATAAGTTATAACCTTCTCGTTCTGCATCAACACACAACCTAAACCCAGCCTCAACACGTCACAATAAACCATGAATTTTCCATCCTCAGAAAGAAGACTTAGCACAGGTGCAGTAATAAGTCATTGCTTCAATTCTTGAAAACTGCTCTCACACATGTCTGACTAGACGAACTTCAAATTCTTCCGTGTCAATTCTTTCATTGATGTAGCAATCTTCGAGAACCCTTCCACAAACCGTCTGTAGTAACCTGCTAACCCGAGGAAGCTCCAAACCTCCGAGGCATTCCTTGGCCTCGGCCAATCTCTCACTGCCTCAACTTAGATGGATCCACCTTAATCCCATCTTCACCAACTATATGTCCAAGGAATGTCACTTCTGGTAGCCAAAACCCATACTTCTTAAACATGGCGTACAATTGGTGCTCTCTTAATCTCTGAACTGGAGTACACTAAAATATCATCGATGAAAACAATGATGAACTGATCCAAGAAATCCTTGAACACCCTGTTCATTAATCCATGAAGGCTGCTGGGGCATTGGTCAAACCAAACGACATGACCAGAAACTCATAGTGCCCATACCTCATTCTGAAGGTCGTCTTCGGTATATCCTCATCCTTGATCCCCACCTGGTGATAACCAGATCGAAGATCAATCTTCGAGAATACCGTCTTTCCATGCAACTAATCGAACAAGTCGTCAATCCTTGGTAGAGGATACTTATTCTTGATAGTCAACTTGTTCAACTCTCTGTAATCTATACACATCCTCAAAGTCCTGTCCTTCTGTTTCCCAAATAGAACCAGAGCACCCCACGGCGAAAAACTAGGTCTGAAGAACCACAAATCCAAAAGCTCCTGTAACTGTATCTTCAATTCTTTCAGTTCTACCGGTGCCATTCTATATGGTGCCCTGGACATTAGCTCTGTCCCTAGCGCTAACTCAATAACAAACTGAATCTCCCCATGCGGCGAAAACCCTGGTAAAGCCTCAGGGAATACATCGAAGAATTCATGAACCAATCTAGTCTCCCCCGACCCTATTGGCAAAACCTTAGTGGTATCCGCCACACTCGCCAGGAAACCTATACATCCCCCTTGTAACAGGTCCCTAGCCCTCAATGTTGATATCATTGGTACATGAGGTCCATACACCGTACCCACGAAAACAAAGGGATCCTCGCCCTCTGGGTCAAAGGTCACCATCTTCTTCCTACAATCAATAGTAGCTTCGTATCTAACCAACCAATCCATGCCCAAAATCATGTCAAAGTCCTCCATACCCAACTCAAACAAGTAAATTGAAAACTCCCTACCGTCAACCATCACTGGCAGTGCTCTAATCCACCTCCTAGAAATTACCAGTTCCCCTATAGGCAATATAGTCCTAAACCCTGCAATATAGTACTCACTAGGTCTACACAGTCTATCAATCACCTTCCTCGAAACAATTGAATGTGCAGCACCAGAGTCAATCAATACAGTAAAAGGAGAGCCAGCGCTAGAAAGCTGACCTGTCACTAACGAGGGACTAGCCTCGGCCTCTGCCTGAGTCAAGGTGAACACTCGAGCTGGAGTCAAGCTGTCCACCTTCCCTGCTTCCCCTTTCTTCACTGTTGGGCAATCCTTCTTGAGGTGTCCTACAACCCCACACACATAACAGGCCTTAGACCGACATTCACCCAGATGGCGTCTTCTCCACCTTCTCCACTTTGGATAGCTCCTCCATGTTTCACCACCTCCCTGACGGCCACCCTGAGTACCCCAACCTCTCCTATCAGGACCAGGAGCGGTCGAAGTATCAGGGGTCTTCCTCTTCAGATCACTGGGGCCTCTACCCCTACCAGACCCAGAATATGGAGGCACCGCTCTACGACCATCTCGCATTGCAGCACTCTCCCTCCAGATCTTGTTCTCTGCTTCCTTAGCAGTAAGAGCCTTCTCAACAGCTTGGGCATAAGTTGTCCCCCCGAGTATTGTTTTAATCCTCACATCTCTGGCTATCATAGCATTATACGAGTCTAGGTCAAACTTTGCGAGTCTATCAAATTTCAAGGCATATTCTGTAACTGTCATGTTGCTTGAACCAACCCCACACATTCATTCACCTTTGCTGCCCCGATGGCAACATTATAATACTTCTGATTGAACAAATCCTCGAATCCATCCCAACCCAGGGTAGAAACATCCCTGGTCTGCGATGCCACTTCCCACCAAATGCGGGCATCCTCTCTCAGGATATATGCGACACAGGCCACTTTGTCATGAACCTCTACCCTTATGATGTCTAGGATAGCGATAATCATACTCATCCACTGCTCGCCCTTTAGTTGATCTGGTCCTCCCTCAAAAGTTGGAGGATGCTGCTCCTGAACCACTCATACAACGACTCCCATCTATTCCCAACCTCCACTGGAGGTATAACCGGTGCCACTGCAGGTGGCACAATGGATGCAACACTCCCTGACGGAGCCTGCTGTCTTAGAAGTCAGATATGCTCATCTTGGCTCAGAAGCCAGGCTTGCATATCTGCCATAATCTGCTGCCAGTTCCCAAGGACTGGCGAAGGGTTCTGGCCCTTGTCATCATCTCTAGTCTTAGACCTGGTGCTAACTAGTCGTGTAGATCGCCTTGGACACATAACTATCCAAGTTAATCTGCAATCAACGACTAGGCGATCAGACTATGATGACAAGGTAACAATCTTTCCATGCATCACCTTTAGAAACACAACCAAGCACAAGCAGTCAAGGTATAACAATTTATCCAAATATTCATCCACATGCACATCAATGGTAATAAGCATGCCTCAATATCATCACACTGCAGTCAAGGGCCAGGCCCTATCAGTATCTCATGCTCCTTATTAATTAAACAGATATCATCATTCATTTTTCTTTCCAATCATTTAAGCAAATAAACATGTATACACAATTACCAAACCCTGAGTCGAGCTTGTCTTTAGTGGCGAATGTACATGTCCAGCCAGTCTTCAGGAACCCTTAAACCTATGATGCTCTGATACCAAGTTGTAACACCCTGGATAACCAAGGTCGTTACACTGTGTGATTATAAAAGTGCAAGACTTTCTAATCAAGTTGTATAGTTGAAAACATGACCCTAAAGTCATAATTAGGTTAGGGTTAAAAGATTTTGGTCATAAATAGGAAATTTCCCATTAAAACAAACGTTTAATACATGGGATCCTAAAATAGGTTTTAAAGGACAGTTTACAAAATTTCAAATTTTATGTACAACCACAAGCCACTCTAATGGCAAGATAGGTACTTTAGGTTCTCCTATCTTTGTACCATTCCTTGGCCATGGTGGCCGATCAGCTGACTATGTACATTCAACCCCAGAGCTCTCCAACTCAGGACTGGTCTAACTTGCCCTTGCCTTTACCTGCACCGCGTAGCACCCGTGAGCCAAGGCCCAGCAAGAAAACCATAATGCAGAGCATAAACGACAATCAACCGTTTGATAATTAAAAAATCATCAATCAGATACTTAGCAGGTCACATAGCTCACCAAAACAATGATATCAATCTACCAACTAATAATCAATCATCCAGATAATAAACATGCCATAACCATCAGATTAATAACAATTAACATATGACACAATATGCAGGGTCGACGCCCTTAGGCCGCACCATCTGATTGTCCCACTGACTCCGGCTCGCTTAGGCTGAGCTTAGTGATTATATACTTAACCTCTACTACCAGTGGCCGAGCCGCGTCCTGTGTGCAAATATTAATTTCGGCACTCTTAGGCTGTTTATCTCATGTCCCCATGGCATTATACCATCATATGACATCACATACAAGTATAGGGAACTCTTAGTCCCAATATAACCACATAACCAGGTGTAGTTTTCTTACCTTTGATTCTGAGCACCTCAGCTAATTGAGATTACCCTTGAGCACGATCCCGTTCGAGCCCTAGCGTACACCTAGTAACAACCGTAAAATAGAACCCTCATTAACACTCAATTCCATAACCCAACTTCAGAACCAATCCCAAGCCCTCGGGTAGCCCAATACAACCAAACGGTGTGGTGGAATCGACCCCCGAGCCCCCAAGTAAAAACCCTAAGAAAAATACCCAAACCCATTTCTGGAGGCAGGGCAGCGCTACAAGAAGGGCGCTACAGTTAGAGAGCCAGCCCCCCCAAAAACCAAGCATAGCGTTGTAGCGCCCATATCCTAGCGCTACAGCGCTACAACAAGCACATGCAAATGTCAGGTTTTATTTTCTTTCGAACTTCCCCGAGCCAAAGCTCCATAAACCCACTCCAAACCTCAACTAAACTCCAAATTGAGCCTACCATCCACTACATCTCATCCAACATGACCTAACAACATCAAAACTTGGCCACAAGCATCATCAAACACAGAAAACCAAAATTGAGCTTGAAGCTCGAGAACTTCATTAGAAAAACCAGAAACCTAGATAAACAAAGTAAGAATTGTTTCCTTAGCTAAGAGAATTTGGCCCTAGGTTGCCTTCTATGTCCTTCCAGCCTTTAGTTCCTCAAATCCCCAAGCTCAAGTCCTTAATTTCCATCCAAAATCCAAAATCAGAATTCAACCTCACAAACCCAGAAAATTCAAACAAAACCTTACCTTATTTGGTAGCTAACTCCAACTAAATCCTTTAGCTTCTCCAAGTATCTACACCCCAAACCAAGTCTAGACTTCCTCTGAGTTCTTAGATTCAGAAATCCTCAAGAGAAGGAGAGAGAGATAACAATTCGTGAGAGAGATAGGTTAAGTGCTCTATTTTCTTCCTTTCCTTTTCATTCCTTCAGTTTCTACCACTTTCTTTTATACTCTAAAAACCTCAGATATAACAATCATATCTCCTAATAGGCAAAAGACTCTTTTACCCTCTCATTTAAATCCAAGCCTTTTAATCACTCTAAGGACATTTTGGTCATTTCCTCCTGATTCCCACTAATTCCTCGAGTGTCCCTAACGTTTACCAATTAAATCTCGTCATCTAATTAATCACCAATTATTTTCCCTAATGTCAAATAGTCTCCAATATATTTCCCAAATTCCCATAAATATCCCCAAGATCCCCCAAGCTGGGTATAAATCCTCGTCGTGACTATATTGCTAAACCGCTCAATAGGATCACCTCGAGCCTTATGCTGCAAATACATCCAGATAATAATGTGGTCTTAACAATTTATCACAAATAATCACATTTATGCCCTCAATGGGCTAAAATCACATTTATCATATAATCATGCATTAATTCATTTAAATCACAAATAAACCAATTATGCTCTTCCGACACATTAACCAAGGCCCTTAAGTCTTATTAGTAATTTTGGGTCGTTACAAATATTATTGTATTAATTAAACATAAATGTTGTAAGATGATACCGAAACAAATAATAATATAGGGTACTAAAATAATATACAAACTTTTAATAAAAAAAATCTATATAATAATTATTGTTAATTTTATGATCTATTACTTGACTTTTTACTTAAGGTGGATCATTTGAATCTAAATCCCCTTTGAAATTTATAATGTAATTAAAAATAAATTCATATATTTTTTTCGTCCTCTACAAGTATATATGTTTCTTTCAAATAAAAAATGTGTTATATATTATCATATTAGATTATACGAATCCCTATTGATCATTGTGATGTCCCTTCCGCAACAAAAGGATCTGTTTCTCATCTCTTTATGTATACATATACAGATGTACATATAACTTATATACATAATATATCTAATAATTTATCATGAACAAATAAATCTATTGTCTGGCATACATAAAATAATAACTGTTTCAAAATAATTAATTTTGATAAAAACATGGTGTAATAATATTTACTTTTTAGTCCACTTAAATATGAAGAGTACTAAACAACAATTTAAGAAAATAAAGAAGAACAATTAGAGTTTTATATGGTTAAGCAGTTAAAATCTGCCCAGTTCATGAGTCAATATTATTTATTGGTGGTATTCTCTCAAAGCTTTTACAAAGAAATTTAGCAGAGTGTTCTGAGTACCACATTGTGCGTATCCCCACAAATGAAATTCTTCAATCTATTTATAGACTGGGTGAGAAAACTATTTTCCCCTTATATTGGGAAGTTACAATTAAAATTTGAAATAAATGTAATTAAATGCATTAATTATATAATATCTCATAATAATTAAATTTAATATAAGATAATATTAAATCCCTAAGGAATAGGGATTTCTTAATTGTATTCTTGTGTAAAACGTGTTGCTGGTATTTAAGGCAAGGTTTACGCTATTCTGAGATCAACAACCACTTCGAACTCGTTATTCTGGTCAACCTCCTCCTTAGCCAGTGATTCCATCGAGCTTAACATTGGGAGATCAACATCTCCGAGCTTGCAATGAAGGCTCGAATTCACCCATATGCATTGAAGAGGGTTTATCATTTCAAGCTCGAGCCTGTTGAACTGGTGCTCGATCGCCAATAAGAACAAGTCAAGTATCCTGCAAATTTATACAAGTGTTAAGCCCTAACTTGTTATCTTTGAGTTTACGCTTTACGAGCCTCATTTATGATGGCTTCAAAATTTGAGTGTAACCATTCATATACATAAATAGAAAGCTTGAACCATACATATAAGTCAAAAGTCATGACGGTTTATTCGTATTTAAAGTATCAAATAGATTAAAGTATCAAATAGAAACACTTGGTAATGAATCTTAATTTTGGCCTTTTATATTTTATCATGTTATTCAATATTAAAATTTATACTAGCTTAGAAAATATTGGACCTAGTATTTACACTATCAATTTATTTAAATATTTATATGTAACTATTTCCAAATGAATTTATAGTTTAAAGGAATATTTCTTACTTGGTTGCCAACTTGCCATTAATAATTATAATATACATTGGTCTTGAAATCCATTTCATGGAACTACACCCAATAATTTAAATAAAAGACTATAATTTAATAAAAACATATTTTATATGTACCTTCCAAGGCTGGCTAATAAAATAAATGGAGTACTACTAGTCTCAATGTGTCCCATTTGTTTATTTAAGCACCATATATATAAACAAATAAGACATGTGTATCATTATTTTAAAATACTAATCCTTTCTTTATGTACTTAGTATATCAATATTGGACATTGTGTAGAACAAATAAGAACACAAAAATCTTCCTCAGAGCCCAAATTTTTTGACTAGCGACGATATTATTAATGCATTTCCACCCATCATATTCGTGCTCAAATTTTTGCACGTGCACGCACATTTAATAATTCTATCGTATTAGTGTTAAAAAAAATCTCAGTTTTTATTTAGGGTTTCTTTGAAAGTAACTGAATTATTATTAAGTTGTGTATATATTTTTTTAATGAAATTGTATAATTATTACACACATAATAATTCCATAGAATTTAGAAATATATAATTTATATAATAAGTGTGTAGATAACAGAAATTCTTGGTTTTAATCGTTTTTTATTTTTTTAATGTCAACTTTAATGGAATATTCTTATATTTAATAGAATATTCTTACATTTAACGGTAGTTTGTAAACACTCAAACTTAAACAAAATAAAATAAATAATTAAAAAAATAAAAATATAATATTTTTGAGATATTTTACAATGATAATTATTTCAAAATAATAAATAATTAAACAAATTAAAATATGATATTTTTAAGATATTTTACAATGATAATTATTTCAAAATAATAAAATTATACATTTTATAACTTAAATAAAATTTATTTAAACTTAAACTCATTTATTAGAATAATATCATATTAAACATATAATATAACTGTCAATTAGTAACAATTTTTAAAAAAAAAAATAGCAAGAAACTTAAATTTAAAATCCACGTATAATATCTAATATTATATTAAACATATAATATATAATCTCTTGTTGCCACTCTCAAATTAAAAAATTAAAACAAACATAAAGTTAAACAAAAATAAATAAATTATTTAATTAAAATATGACATTTATTTAAAATTTATATGACATTAATATAAATTTAATAAAAATAATTAATAAATTCTATAAATAAAAATAAGCAAACGTGCATACTGCACGTTGTTTGTATCTAGTTGCTTGTATCTAGTATGATTTATATGGATGTCAAGTAGCAATTACATTTGAATTTATTTAGATGATTTATTATCATGTTTTGTAACACAAATGATAATTTCACAATAAAATAATTATTGTGTGATAATTAATATTTAATAAAAAATAAAATAAAATTTTAGGTTTTTTAAAAAATATTTTATTTTTTGGTGTTTTCTTTTTACTTTTTTTGCAGTCCCTCATTTCTTTTTTCAAAAATACTACCTTAAGTTTTCAAAAATATATTTTTTAAAGTTTTATATTTACAAAAATACGATGTCAATGAAACAACGAAAAAACAACAATAAGACAACAATTTAACATTAACTCACAGCATGTTAAGATGTTTTTTTTTTTTTTTAAATAAAATATATCTGAAAATAACTAAACAACAATTAGACATCAACACAACAACAGAACAACTATATATAAATTTAAACAACAAAAGACCGATATGAAAACAATTATACATAAAAGCTAAACAATACAAAAACAACCCCACAACAATACAGTGCAACCTATTACACTTTGAAAAAGTAACACACTGCAATACAATATTAAAAAAATAACTTAAATGCAACATGACAACAACCTCACAACAACAACATTGAAAAAACCCCAGAACTTACACCTAGCCCTCACAATAAAAAAGTACTTATGATTTTGAGCCTCCACGTGTGAGTCTCTATGTTTTGAGCCTCCACGTATGAGTCTCCACGTTTTGAGCCTCCATGTTTCATCATTTTTTTTTTTTTTTTCTTTGTGAAAGGACATGTTTCTTTAAAGGAGAGTCTTCTTTACAAGATAAATTATCTATTTATATTATTCTCCACGTATGGAAAGTTGTTCAGGAAGGAAAATGGAGTTCAAGTGCATGACGACAAGGCACTACAGGGAGCTAGTTGCTCCAAAGTTTCTCAAAAAACTTATGAAATTCATATGTTAATTTTTGGATTCTTTACCAACTCTACTCCAACAACCAAGAGCTAGAGATGGTAGGTGATGAATCGAGAAGCTTTGGGACCGCCATGACCGTCATAGATACCAACATGCGTGGCAGAAGGAGAAGTGAATACCTGTCCTTGATATCTTCAAAGAGACGAATTGGCTTGAACCACAACTATGGAATTCTCTCCTTAAGAATAAGGCTTAAGGCCCATATGCTGTAGAAGCTCATCACCACCATTTCCAACTCAAAAGCACCTCTCCAATGGTTGTGGGCAAAGCTCCAACATTTTACCAACGGAGGAGTGGAGGGACAAACGTGGAAGGTCTGAGCAGTGCAAATGCTAGTTCCCTGGTTAGCAAAGTTCGATGCCTGCTTGGGTTCTCAGCCGCTGCCTCATCTGAGAAGATGAAGTCCGACTGCACGAAGAAGTAGACGTCTATAGCTGTAAAAAAAACTTTGAACCGTAAAAAAGAAAAAAATATTGTGCTACAGTATATATGTATTTTTTTCTTAAATTGTAGTGATATACGTAACTTTCTCATAAAATTTTATCCACATAAAATATTTCAAATAAATTTTGATGTAGCATTTTTCATTCTGATGCTAATTAAAAATTCAAAAATATAACATATATATAATTTTCTCCATGTGGAAATTACACTCGTAGAAAATAAGAAGAATGTTGGAAGATAGCGAAGACAACACAGAATTATTTAGGGCAAGAAATTTTTAAAAATTGGGAATGAAGAATTTTTTAAATCAATGATGTATTTATAGAGAGAACGAATGGATGATGATTGGAAAATGTGGGGATAACTCCCACGTCATTAGACTGAAAAGAGAGGAATGATGGTTATTAAATGCAAAGTAGCTATTGGAGCAAGTATCAAGGAAACACTCGAGTGAGGAAGAATAGAGAATAGAAATCGTTCACTCAGTGCATCATATCTCAAGACGAGGGGCAATTGCAGGGGGATATTTTCCCCATTAAAATTGGTGATATAAGTTAAGTAACGCATCGTTTAGTTAGAGATAAGAGAAGAACAAAAGACACGAGTGAATGCTCAATGAGAAAAGAGGCTGAGAAATTGCTTTGTCATTAAACTGAGAGCTTGATTTGAAAGACGCGAAAAAAAACTGGATAGGGAACAAGAATAATTGACATATGGACCAATTTAATAAAGTCTTTCTACTTCCTTTCTCACTAAATTTTATATAAACGGTAGGGAAGGGACTCATTTTTGGGACCTTGGATTCATATTGCTCTTTTTGATTGTTAGATTTTGGAGTGAGCCAAATATTGACTTAAGCATCAGAGGATTTTTTTGCAAGTGCTCTGATTTGGCTCATTCTTTCAATTCATATTAAGAACACATTCCCAAAGTTGATTTGGTCAAAAAAATGTGTAATTCAAGGCAACATCAACATTAACAATCCAATGGAGAAGATCTTTTTTTCTACCTTCATTTTTGTAGATATAAGATAATTGTAGGACGAATCGTGTTGAGAAGAAACATGCCTCGATCAAAGCACAACAATGATGATGGCACAAGTCAATCATCGCAATTTGATTTCATGGCTGAGTTAAAAAAGATGATACAGTTCATGCAGCAGAATTAAGAACATGATGATGCTCGCTACTAGAGAGCAAAAGAATGTCATTAAAGAGAGGAAGAATTATACCCGCAATGTTTGAAGGAGATGTCTGAAAGGCAAGCCAAATGGGTAGAAGAACTTCCTTCATTTCATTGAGAAAAAGAAGAAAGGAGAATGGGTAAAGAGAATGGCAGGCCCGTCAAGAAGAAGAACAAAATGAAAACATCAATTTAGATGACAACAAAAATGATGATGGGCAACAGTGTGAAGAAGAGAAAGAGACTGGGCGCCCTTGCCAGAAGGACAGAGAGAAAAATGAAACCACATGAGGGAAAAAAGCAAAAGCAGTAACAACTTAAAAAACATTGAATGTAATGGATTCGACTTTGCAGTAAGAATTACTTTTGAATTCGAAGGAACAAAATATGAAAGAAGTAATGAATAAAATGGTGGGAACGGGGCTTCAACATTTAGCAGATATGGTTGCTGAAGCAATCAAAGTCATATTCAAGTCATCTTTTTCTAATTGGACATTGTACGAACCTAAGCCAAATGATTTCTTCCTCCCAAATTTTGCCTAGTTTCACAGAAATTCCAATCCAACAAAGCATATCTTGCAATCCCAACAAAAAATGGCCAAGGAATCAGAGAATGAAGCTATCAATGCAAGGGTATCTTCACAACATTCATAGCCCAACACTTAGATGGTTTTGATATAGTTGAAACAAAAATCGATTAATTACTTTCAAGAACTCAGTGATCAATTTATGTAATGTTTACGACGTTTTTCATCAACCAAAAACAAGAGCAATTGTAATGCCCTACTACTCTAGAGTCGTTACCATGTGATTTTAAAATGATTCATTAGCTTGCTAATTGAGGTTTTAGACTGAAAAGTGTTATTAAATTGGAATAGAGACTCATTTAATGAAAATTAAATATAAAAGGTTTGGACATCAATTAAAGTTATAAAAGTCATACATTGTGATCCCAAAATACTATTTCAAAATATATTTACTACTCAAAAGTTACAGTACATTCTACCTAAGCGACAAAATAAAACATTTACAACGTGTCCCTCAAAACAACCCCAGCTATCGCGGCCAGACAGGCCAAACATGTACACGCCGCTCCATGCCCTCCAACTCATGCTTGGTCAGCCTTTCTTTGCCCTTACCTGCACCATAGAGCACCCGTGAGCCAAGGCCTAGCAAGAAAACTCACACACATAGCATATAACAATTCATTCCACTAAATGCATAACTTTACACAAATAACAGACTATTCACATAACGACCCATGCCGACCAAGGTGCATTACCAGGCACCGGGTTCGCAGTCTTCACCAAACTGTTGAGTACAACACCTTAGGTGGCCATGCCATGGCGGCCTGCATTCAACATGCTTGTTGGCGTTCCCGACCTTCACCGATTCTGGCCTTTGCCGATCCCGACCTTCGGCGATCCCGGCCTTCACCGATCCTGGCCCTTGACTACTAGTCATAATTACAAAAACATAGGTGAACAATCATAAATATTCACACATAGCATTAAACACAGATAATCGGGTCATGCCCTACTCTACGGGTACAAACAATTTTCTTACCTATGTCCCGAGCTGATTGACTAGTGCGATCCTGAGTACGATCCCCTAAACCCAAGCCTTGGCTGTAAAACCTAGTGATAACGCAACAATAATAAACTTCCATGAAGCCTTAAGCCAATCAAGAGCTTCATAATAATATTATAGCCTCCGCGACCTCGAATTCCACTAAACCGGGTAGTAAAATCCTTCCCAAGTTCTTAAATTTGAGTTCTGAAACTGAAAACCCTATTTTGGCCATTATTCCATATTTGAGTTGTGACCCAACCCCTAGGGCTACGACGCGCTACAAGTCAGAGAGCCACAAGGATTTCTTCTGGGGACACAAGTCGCGACGCGCCTCAGAATGAACAGCAGCGCCTGGACGATTTCAAAGGCTCCCAAGTCTCCTGGGTTCATGTGGGTTGCGGAGTCTGAAGAATAGGACCGCGACTCGGGCCTGTGAACCCAGTTTTTTCCAGCTTTTTAGATTTTATAAACTCCCTGAAAATCAGTCCAAACATGCTTTAAGGCCAGACTTAAGTCCCTTAATAACTCTACTCACTTAAAGCAGTACCAACACCTTAGAAAGCTAACTAAATCCCCTAATTTAGATCAAAATCAACCTAAGCCTAAGACTTAGCTAAACTTCAATCTCAGCAAAAATTACCAAAAGAAACACAAAGACAACCTTACCTCAACTGGGAATCCGATCCTCAGCTAAATCCAAACACTTCAACCTTTAATTCCCCTTTAATTCCAAGCTTTCCTCCTTGAATTTCAGCAAAACCACCTTTAGCTAAAGAGAGAGAGAGTGAGGGTAACGAGAGAGAGAAAGAGGAAGGCCTTCAAAATGTCCAAAATGTCCTTAGGTTAACCCTTAGCCACTTAATGCCTCCAAGAGCAATCCCCTCAATTCCCCATTCCCGCTAATTCCTCGAGTGGTCCTATAAATCCCCAATTAATCCTTACAAGCCATAACAATCGCTAAATAGCTACCGTTTACCCGATAACCTCAAACACGTGCTACATTCCAAAAATACCCCTAGGCTCATCCCGAGCCTGGTATTCGACCCCGTTGCGACTATTATGCTATTCTGCTCCCTTGAACCATATGAGAGCACACATTACAAATATATCTCCACAAGATCGTGGTGTCAAGTACAACACATACACATAATCACATGTATGCCCACAACGAGCGGGCCCACATGTATATTTAATTCACCTAAATACACATATTTAATCATATAATCATTTAATTCAAGTAATCATGTATTGATTCACATATATCACAATTACCCACGTAATAACACAATTAAATCAATTAGAACATTTGGGACATTACAACTATCCCCTCCTTGCAGAAATTTCATCCTCAAAATTTACTTGAATAACTCAGGATATCGATTCCGCATATGAGTGTCAAGCTCCCAAGTTACCTCTTCCACCTTGTTGTTTCTCTACAACACTTTCCCCAAGGAAATGGTCTTGTTCAGCAAGACTTTATCTTTTTGGTCGAGGATCTAAATTGGCTTCTCCTCATAAGACAACTCTTGATCCAGCTCTAGGTTTTCATAACTCAGCACATGTGTAGAATCAGATACGTACTTCTGGAGCATGGGCACATGGTATACATTGTGAAACCCTGATAAAGCTGGAGGCATAGCAAATCTATAAACTACCTCTCCAACCTGTTCCAGAATCTCAAAGGGGCCAACAAACCTAGGACTTAACTTGCCTTTGAAACATATGATCACCGACTTGAAACTCTACACTCCTATGTTTCATGTCAGAGTAACTCTTCTATCTACTCTGGGAGGCGAGCATCTGAGCTCTAATCTTCTTTAATTGCCTCTTTAGTCCTTTGAACGACCTCAGGACCTAAGTACTTCCTCTCACCCATCTCATTCCAATGAATGGGCGACCTGCACTTCCTCCTATATAACATTTCATACGGAGCCACTCCAATGTCGCCAGATAGCTGTTATTATAAGAAAACTCAATCAAAGGGAGATACTTACTCCATGATCCCTCAAAGTCTAGCTCACAGTCCAGTAACATATCCTCCAGTATCTGAATTATCCTCTCAGACTATCCATCTGTCATAGGATAATAGGTGGTACTGAACCACAACTGCGTGTCCATAGCCTTCTGTAGGCTCTTCCAAAACTTAGAGGTGAAGGTGTGGTCCCTGTCGGACACTATCGACCTTGGAGCCCCGTGGAGTCGCATGATCTCCTTTACGTACAACTCAACATACTGCTCCACTGTATAGGTTTTCCTAGCAGTCAAAAAGTGGGGCAATTTGGTGTGCCTATCCACAATCACCCACACAGAATCATGTTGCCACACTGCCCTTAGCAATCCAACCACAAAGTCCATGGTGATATCCTCCCTGTTCCACTCTGGAATCCCTATGGCTGCAGCAACCCTACTGGCCTCTGATGTTCAACCTTCACCTATTGACACGTTAATCACTTGGCCACATACTCCACCACATCTTTCTTCATCCTTGGGCACCAATACAGAGTCCTAAAGTCTTGGTACATCTTCGTCGTACCCGGATGTAGAGAATAGGGAGTAGTATGAGACTTATCCATAATCTCTCGCCAAATACCAGAATCCATCGGAACACAAATCCGACCTTTCTACCTCAGTAGATCAATCTCAAAAGTAGAAAAGTCTCTAGCCAATTCGGCTATGATATCCTCCTTGTGTTTCCTTAACTGTGGATCCACCTTCTGAGCTTCCCTGATCCTTTCAAGCAGTGTGGACTGAAGAGTGCTATTGGCTAGCTAACTAACTACCAATTCAATTCTCGCTCTAGTCATCTCTTCAGCTAACTTTTCTGATATCTATCTTGAATTGAATAACTGACCTGAGCCTATCTGACTCAATGCATCGGCCACCACATTGGCATTTTCTGGGTGGTACAAGATCTGACAATCGTAGTCCATTACTAACTCCAGCCAACGTCTTTGGCGCATATTTAGATCCTTCTAAGTAAAGAAATACTTTAAGCTTTTATGGTCGGTGTATATTTAAAACAATCTGCCCCAAAAATGTTACTTGGGGCAACAAAACTCTCATTTACTAAACTTAGCATATGGCCTATGCTTTCTTACCTGCTGTAGTACCAAACGAAGGTTCTGCTTGTGCTCTGTCTCTAATTCAGAGTACACCAGTATATCATCGATGAATACGATCACAAATGTATCAAAGTAATCCTTGAAGACCCTATTCATCTAGTCCATGAAGGAAACTGGATGTAAGTTAATCCAAAGGACATGACCAAGAATTCATAATGTCCATACCTCGTACAGAATGCGGTCTTTGGTATGTTCTCCTCCTTAATCCTCGACTGATGTTAGCTAGACCGAAGGTCGATCTTAGAGAACATCATTTTCCCTTGTAGCTAGACAAATAAGTCGTCAATGAAGGATAGTGGATACTTATTCCTAATAGTAAACTTATTTATCTCTCTTTAGTCGATGCACATTCTTAAGGATCCATCCTTCTTTTTAACAAACAACACTGGAGCACCCCATGGTGAAATGCTACGTTTGATGAATCCAAGATCCAGTATTTCCTAAAATTGGATCTTCAGTTCCTTCAACTCTGCTGCATCCATTCTATAAGGTGTCCTTGATACTGGCTCCACCCCTAGCACCAACTCTATGACAAACTCGATATCTCGGTCTGGTGGCAATCTTGGCAGGTCTGCTAGAAATACACCAAGGAACTCACATACCAGCCTAGTCTCACCCGGTCCAACTAAAACAACCCTAGATATATCCACTATGTTTGCTAAGAATCCTATGCAACCTTCTTGCAATAAATCTTTAGACTTCATTGCAAAGATCATAGGTACTTGTGGCCCACTTATTGTCCCCACAAACACAAAGGGTTCCTCCCCTTCTGGTTCAAAAGATACCATCCTTCGCTTGCAGTCTATTGTCACCCCAGACATTGACAACCAGTCCATCCCAAGAATCATATCAAAGTCATCCATCACCAGTTCAATCAGATCCACAGACAACTCCTACTGTCTATCTCGACTGGTAATGCTCTAACCCATCTCCCATTTAGCAACAAAGTCTTGAATCCCTAGCATACAAATCACAAGGTCTACACAAACAGTCTATCACCCTAGTAGATACAAATGACTGAGTAGCTCCTAAATCAAACAATGTAGTAAATGAAGAACTGGCACTAGAAATCTGACCTGTCACAATCGAGGGCTTGCCTCAGCCATGGTCTAGGTCAAAGTAAACACTCTGGCTGGAGTGAGGCTGTCACTCTTGTTTAGTTCATCTTTTCTGGCTTATGGGCAGTCCTTCCTTATGTGACTGACACTCCCATAGATGAAGCATGCTTCTACTCTGCACTCCCCTAGATGTCGCACCTACACCGTGGATGTAGAGTCCAAGAACTTTACTTAGCTAGTTAGATAATAGTAGTAATAGTAATAGCTAGTAGTAGTTATAGTATGTTTATTACTGTGGATTTTGGTTCAAGCCGGGATTTAGTTGGAAACTCCTAGCAATAGTTATGGATTTTATAAGTTTAAGAATATTAATTATAACATAAGGTTTGATTAATATTGCTGGTTATTAATATGATGATTATTATAACCTAAGGTTTAGATAGAGCCAATAGGATTATGACACTTGTCATATGCATGATTATTAAGGAATCATTATTTTAATAAGGGAAATATAAGACTTAGTTTTCATCAGAATCTGTTAGGAGCATGATATTTATTTAGATATTTAGATATTTAGACTCGCAATTTTATTTATTTGTGGATTGGGTTGTTATTTAGATAATTAAATAGATTTTTCGTAACTTTAGGGTACTGTAACTTCCGACCTTTTTTTGAGCCAGTTATGTTATGAATTTCGAAAAATAGTATTTCTAAAACGTTGTAGATAATTTAATTAGCTTTCTAATGGTATAAAGATATTCTAAATCGAAGTCATACAGCTCCAGATATGTTGATTTTACTGTAGGTTAGTTTAGAGTTACGGGATTTAGAAAGTTAGAAGATTTTTATTCCTTAGGATTCTATTTTAAATTTAAATTTAAATTTGGATTATAATTAGAAGATTTTTATTCCTAGAACTCTATAAATAGGACCTAGCACCAAGAATTTTCATTCATTCTTCAAACATTGATCAGAGCCTTCTAGGTGCTAGTGCGACTATAGAGTGATAAACACTTGGGTTGGGATTATAAGCTTTGTCATTCTAAGCTTATTAGACACTTGGGAAGTAAGGTTCATAGAGTGTATTTCAGTTTCGAGGTGTAGTTCGGTCATAGCAATTTCAAAGGTATTCCTATTCTTAGTTCCTTTTCTGTATTGTTTCATTAGTTCTTATAGTTTTTCTCTACTCAATTCCTAACCCAATCTTCTCTATTCTTGGTTAGGCATCTAAGTTCTTCGAACTTGAGATTTCTTGTTGGTAAGTATCTTCTCGATGGTTTAGTTCATTCCTCTTCATCTCTTTCGTTTAGAAAACTCACGTCTCTATTAGTGGTTTTTAGGAGTGTTCCAAAATCCTTACCTTGTTCTCATCATTCCGGTATTTTGGTAAGGAAAATAGGCTAGATCTTGTATGTTTGTATGATATGTTATGTTTTTATGTTATGTTATGTTTTTATGTTATGTTATGTTTAATATGTAATGATAAGTTTATGTTTTTATATGTTATGTTATGATTTACCCTACCTCAAATATTAGACAGGGGACGTAGATGGGTTATCATACACTACATGTGATCTAACCTACCTCAAATATTAGACAGGGGACGTAGATGGTTTATCACATGTCATAATGACCATTATTAGTATAGTCTTATATAGTATATGTTATGATATGTTTTTAGCATATGTTATGATATGATTTTATGTGTATGTTTATGTGGTTAGTAGTTTTTCCTTGCTGGGCATTAGGCTCATTCCTTTATGTTTATATGTGCAGGAAAATAGTTATGGCGGCAGAAAGATTCTTGGCACCTTGAGGATGTGTATTGAGGCAGGATGGAATTGGTGGATTGCGCGTACGATTCGATGATGAAGTTTTTAAGTCTTTTAGTTATGATTTCGATGTATTATTTTTTTCCGCACTTAATTTTGTAACCAATTAATTTAAGTTATGTTTTGTTTTCAAAACAATGGGATCCCATATCCTAAATGAATTTTTATGTATTTAACCTTTACTTTACAGTTTTTAAATAAAATTATGGTTATTTCATATGTACGTTTTCTTAAGATTAGTATAGTAGTCATTAATGGTCCAAAGTCTAGAATAGTTGGGTCGTTACAGTGGATGTAACGTCCCAAACTTGTTATTAAGCCTTAGTGCCTTGATTACTGTGTTAGGAGGGTATAACCAGACTTATATGTGGAGTTAGTTGAATATACGTGTGATTATGTAATATAAATTATTTATGCAGTAATGTGAATAGTTATGCATGTTTATGTGTATTAAATATGCACGTGGGCCCGTTTTTGTAAATTGGGGCATATCTGTAATTTTTGACCCATTCAAGGTGTATTTGTCTTATGTATGTGTTGTGAGTGAGACATCGGTGTTATGGGGATATATTTGAGATGTGTGGTCTGAGGCGATCCTAGTGAGTAGATTAGTAGAATAGTCACAACGGGGTCAAATACCCAGCTCACGGTGAGCCTAGGGGTATTTTGGGAACTTAGTGAGTATTCAAAATTTATCGGGAACAGATAGTTATTTGGTGGTAAATTGGGTATGTCCTGATTAATTGAGACCCTTAAGTATAATTGAGGATTAGTGGGAAGTAGTGGTAAAATGACTAAATTAACCTTGCAGGTTGTCTTGAAGGTTAAGGAGGGGCTGGGGCAAGTTGGTAATTTAACCATATAACTAGAATAAGGGTAACTCTTTTTCTGAAGGTTTAGTCACTCTGCTAGACACTAGCTCTCTCTCTCTCTCTCTCTCTCCTTCTAAGTTTTCTTTCAAGCTAGGAAGTGTGGGCATTCATGGGGCTCTTAATCTAGTGTTGAACTGAGTTAGAATTGTGGACTGGAGGCAGCTAAGGAGTACCAATAGCTGGGAGGATTCAAAATCTGTTGAGAGATTCGGAGGTATAAGCCCTTAACTTGTAACTTTCTGCAATGTTCATGGTGGATTATGTTTCTAGGACCTTAAATTGTAATTGATGTGTTTTAAAAGCTATAGGTTGTTATCTATCGTTTATCTGTAATGATGGAATGATTTGGGTAGTATAGTGGGGTAAAATATGAGTTTGGGATGGTTCGGGAAGGATTTACCATTTCTTAAATCACACAAAATTCTGGGTTTGTGGGGTCACGTCGCGATGCTGTACTTGAGTGCCGCGACCCACATGAACTCAGAGACCTAAGGGGATTCGCTGAACTACCTTAGCGGCACAACTCTAGGTAGGACATGCCGCGATGCCTGTCCAGAGAAAATAAGGGCTAGACTTTCTTACTTGTGGAGGGTGGTAGCTCTAATTATGGGGGCGCCACGACTCTAATTGAGGGGCACTGCGACACAAATATAATATTTTGGCCAAGTTAGAATTTTAGGCTCTCGAGGGATTCTACTACCCGATTTTGTAGATATCGAGCTCCCGGAGGCTAGAATATTATTCTGAAGTTTTTAATTGGTTTAGGGTTTGATGGATATTTATTATTATCGTGTTGTGACTAGGTTTTACAGCTAAGCCTCGGGTTTAGGGGATCGTGCTCGGGATCGCACTATACGGTCAACTTGAGACTCAAGTAAGAAAACTGTCTGTACTCGTATAGTAGGGCATGACCCGACTATCTATGATTATATTGTGTCTCCTTTTTATGTGTAATTGTGTGTAACTTTCTACGTCATACATGTGTTTGTGATGGGATTGGAAAAGTCTGGGATCGGCAAAGGCCAAGATCGCAAAGGCTGGGAACGGCAAAGGCCAGGATTGGCATTAAGCATGCTGAGTGTAGGCCGCGAGGGCGAGTCCCTCTAAGGGTGTTGTACACACCCGCTCGGTTAAGACCATGAACTTGGTGCCTGGTAACGCACCCTTACCGACGTAGGCTACTGTTGTGAATTCTAACATAAACTTGTAGATTGTCTTTTGTACTTGACTAGATATGCATTTATTGAAATAAATTATTATATGTTGTGTTGTGGAGTTTTCTTGTTGCGCCTCAGCTCACGAGTGCTCTATGGTGCAGGTAAGGGCAAGGAAAAGATCAGGCAACCATGAGTTGGAGGTTATGGAGCGGTGCGTATATGTTTGGCCTACCTGACTACCACGACTCCGGGTTGTTTTGAGGAATGTACTATAAATGTTTGATTTTGTTGCCTAGGGTGAATGTACACTAAATTTTTAATGTAAATATATTGTAAAACAATATTTTTGGATGCTAATGTAACACTTTATGATTTAAATGAATGTCCAAACTTTTATATTGAATTCTTATTGAAATGAGTCCTTACTTTAATTAATCACACTTTTGGTCTAATACCTCGATTAGCGAGTTAATTGCACGTTTAAAAATCACATGGTAACAACCTAGGGTATTAGGGCGTTACAACATGGTATTTGAGCGAGCCAAGGTTTATGGTTCCTAGAGATTGACAAAACATGTACGCTTGCTGCCAGAGACAAGCTCGACTCAGTGTTGGTTGGTATTAAGTGAAATATTTTTCTAATGGTTATCTTAATTGCCATATCTGCTTTGTAGAATAGAGATCATGTTGTATATAAATTTATTTTGTGGGAGTGAGACTTGATAATTTATTCATGAACGTTATAGACTTGTGTCTTGGTATGCCTATTGTATGTGGCTATTGTGTTGTTTGGCCCTGCTTGTGGAGTAGTTTTTGTTATGATCATCATGCCCGACAGGTTAGGTCATTGACTACAGACATATTTTGAAGCTATGTATCCAAGGCAGTCAACTAGACCAGGCATTGTTAATATCGAGGTTGCGAACGATAGTCGGGGCCAGAATCCTCCATCTGCCCCTTGAGGTTGGCAGTAAATGTTTGCTAGCATGCAAGCAAGATTACAAAAGCAAGAGGAAGATATTACGTGGTTGAGACAGCGAGTTCCATCACGAAATGCTGCCCTGTGTGTTTTGGCAACAATGACACCAGTTTTTGGTTCAACCAGTGAGTAGAAACAGATGGAAACTACTCTATGAAAGATTCTAGAAGCATAATCCTCCAGTTTTTTAGGGATGCTTGGATCCATTCAGATCTGAGAAGTGGATGGGCATGAGTGGCTCCATCCTTCACTATATAGGAGTGGTAGGAAATGATAGAATGGCTTGTGCCACGTACATGCTGCGGAAGGATGCCTGAACGTGGTGGGAAGTTGTATCCCAGACCCAGAATGTTGTCATGATGGATTGGGAGGAATTCACACAGTTGTTCAACTAGAGGTACTGATGTGGCACAGTTTGAATTGCGAAGACCAATGAGTTTATTAATTTGGTTCAAGTAGTAAGACAGTGACAGAGTATGTTAATGAATTTGATGGAATGGAAAAATTCGCTTTTAATTTGGTACAAACAGATGTGTTCTAGAAAGAACGTTTAATTCGAGGACAGAACTCTGGAGTAGCACAGAGAGTTAGGATTGCTCCAGTACATGAGATTTATACCTACGCTCAGGTGGTAGGAAGAGCCTTTGCTACAGAGGGCGCAAGAGGTGAGACATGGAGTGAGGACGTCGTAGGGAAAAAAGCTTAGACAATGGTACCCCCATTTGTGGGAGTAGGTAGGGGCGAAGGCTCTAGTAATCAGAAAAGAAAGATCCTTAAAAGTTCTACTAATCCTGGTCCTGACAGGAGGGGCCATAGTACTTAGGGTGGCCGCTAGGGCAGCAACGAGGTCTGGAGAAGTTACCCAATGTGTGTCAGGTGTAGGAGACACCATCTGGAAGAATTCCGAGCAAAGACATATTTTCTATGGGGAAAAGTTGGGCACTTCAAGAGGTATTGCCCAAGGTCAAAGAGGGGAGAACCAAAGGGTGTGGATAGCCCAACTCCAACTTGAGTGTCCGCCTTATTCAAGTTAGAGCCCGAGGCTGGCTCCTTGGAGATTGTGCTGATTAAGTTTGGCAATACGTACCTCTTAATAGAGACATAGACATGTGATACCTACTGTATGAATATTACGCTATGGGGCTTGAGACCTTGTGCCTGCCAGGGAAAGTTGGTAATTTCCAGGAAATGGGTCAGAGTGTTATGGGTGGAAAGTTAGTAGTAATAATTGATTGAGATTATTATATGATGATCTTAGTATGATCCTATGTATGGATTTGTTTGTCAAATAAGGGACAACCATCAGCTGTAGAAGAGGATTGTGACTTCTAGGTTTTAAAGGAAAGGATCTGATTGCCTTCAAGAGATGCCTAGCTATTGTGGTAGGTATCACCATGGATTATATAAGTTAGACTAGAGGGAAACTGGATCGGTCAGTGAGGTTTCAGATAGGTTTATAAGGATTCGTTAGGATTGCGATCACAGCTAGGAAATTGAGTGTGCTACGAGATTAAAGCAGAAGTAGGAGCAGTATCAGAGACAACATGAAGAATGACTCTACCTAAGGACAAGGAATTAAAGGTTCAGTTAAAGAAGTTATTTGACGTAAGGATGATCAGATGGAGCATCACACTATGGGACATGTCACACCATTCGTTAAGGAGAGGGGTAAGTCTGCAAGAATGTGTACCACATATGCATAGCCAGGTAAAGTAGTTGTTAAGAATAGATATCCATTGCCAAGAACGAGGATTTATTGGCGGTTGCAAGATAGGAAAGTTCTCTCAAGAATTACCATTGATCTGATTATTAGCAGCTGAGGATCAAGGATTGAGACATTTGAAGAATTATCTCTCGAATCAAGTATGGTGCGATGGATCTTCAGTGAAGGCTCTTGAACTGAATAATGCTCTAGCAGCCCACGTAAATCCATCAAGAAGAGAGTATAGAGAAGATTTTGACAAGTCATATTTGGATAAATCAAGAATGTTTTGGACTACTTCAAGTTGGAAGTGGAACACGAATAACAACTTTGTTAATATTACCAAGGCTCAGGAAGCGGGGTTATAGGTAAGGTTCTTGAAAGGATAAGTTTTGATTTATATAGAATATGCGTGTGATGGACTGGTACAAGAGGACAGCGCGAAGGACACTATCCTTGCTTAAAATGTGGAGTTATAGTGTGGTGCATTAAGGATCAGGGTGCGCCCATGTGTAGACTAAAAAGGTGATTGTTCGTGCTTCACGGTGGATCTAGGAATATGAACATAGATGCTCTGCATGGGACTTTAAGTTGATAGTAATGGAGTATGGTAAAGCCAGGTGAGGTAATGACCGGGATTGGTATGGAACCTATGAATGATAATTAATAGATAAGCCTCTATGAACAATGAAATACAGAAGAAAAAGATCTGGTAGGAATGGTTTAGAATCCTAATATTTTAGCATGGATAGGTTAAGATATGAGGATCGCATGAGTGATCCGAAGGGTGCTGGCATCAAAGTAGAGATTCTAGATGAATCTTATACTATCCCTTATGGGTGTTAAGATCTAAAATTTGTATATCGGGAGATGCTCTGCCTAATCTTTCAGTGAGTGAGAAATGATAAACAGAAGCCAGAAGGGCTATCATGACTTTAGGGTATCGATATAGTTATGGACTATAGTGGTGGATCACCTCAAATTTTATGTAAGATGAGTGGGTACGAGAAGTTGCGACATGACATATTATGATAGCACACTTTTTTTTGTATGAGCGAACTATCATAGAAATAAGTATATGCAAAAGGAGACTGTAAGTCTCCATGGGACACCCAAGTCGATAGTGTTGGATTGAGACCCTTTATTTCCCAATTTCTAAAAAAGGTATCATAGACGGTGATGAATATAAGATTGGGATTTGGTATTATTGGCTACCTTCAGATGGGCTGATAACCTGAAGGAATAACTCGGACATTGAGTGTTTTACTTTGAATATGCGAGTTTTGGGACCCTGAGGTAAATAGGTTCCTTGGATGGACTGTTACGGTGACAAATGTCGATCGACAGCTAGAGTGGCTCTATGTAAGACATTGCGAGATAGGGAATGAGAAGTACTCATTCCAGGTAATGAAATGAGGGACAAGAAGTATTCTGGTTCAGAATCAGTTTGGAGGACCAATGAAGTTATTAAGGATTGTTAGAGTAGGAGATTCCGCCATATTGAAAGGACATAAGAGTTTGCAAATTTAAATATGGGAACGTGGAGTTCCAAGATTTGAGACTTTGTACTTCTTTGAATATTTAGACTAAGAAGGGTAAAATAGTTTGGGAAAGAACGAAGGAGTTTTGACAATAGATTTGATAGACTTGGGAGATCCTAACAAGGATTAGGCCAAGAGCCTACAGTTTAGCCTTACCCCAGCATGGGTAGAGGCTCATGAGGTGTTACTGGTGCCAATGTTAAGGGAAGAAGTGTCGAGTACTATTGTGCAAGGAAAAGTCAGTGGAATTCTGGATAAATGAGATATAGTCACTTTAGTTAGGGTGTTACAAAGATATATCAAGGTAAAGGATTAGACAATGAAGCAATAGTCAAAGTTCCAGGATTGGTATCCTGAGACGTTTGAATAAATTTCAAAGACGAAATTTTGCTAAGGAGGGGATAGTTGTAACGTCTCGAATTTGCTATTAAGGCTGAGTGCCTTAATTACTCTGCCAGGAGGGCGTAATTGGACTTATATGTGGAGTTAATTGAATATACGTGTGATTATGTAATATAAAAGATTTATGCGGTAATGTGAATAGTTATGCATGATTATGTGTATAAAATATGCATGCGGCCCCGTTTTTGTAAATTAGGGCATATTTGTAATTTTTTACCCGTTGAGGGTGAATTTGTATTATGTATGTGTTGTGAGTGATACCCTGGTGTTATGGGGATATATTTGAGATGTGTGGTACGAGGCGGTCCTAGTGAGCGGATTAGCAGAATATTCATTACGGGGTTAAATACACTGCTCGAGGTGAGCCTAGGCGTATTTTGTGAACTTAGTGAGTATTCAGAATTTATCTGGTAACAGGTAGTTATTTGGTGGTTAATTGGGTACATCAGGATTAATTGAGAACCTTAAGAATAATTGAGGATTGGTGGAAAGTAGTGGTAACATGACTAAATTACCCTTGGAGGATGTCTTGAATGTTAAGAGGGGTTGGGGGCAAGTTGGTCATTTGACCATATAACAAGAATAAGGGTAACCCTTTGACTGAATGTTTAGTCACTCTTCCATAGACTAGTTCTCTCTTTTGCTCATTCTAAGTTTTCTCTCAAGCTAGGAAGTGTGGAAATTATTGGGGCTCTTAATCTAGTTGGTCATTGAGGACTGGAGGACGCTAAGGAGTACCAACAGCTGGGAGGATTCAAATTCTGCTGAGAGATTCGGAGATATAAGCCCTTTACTTGTAACTTTTTGTAATGTTTATGGTGGATTAAGTTTCTAGGAGCTTAAGTTGTAATTGTTGTGTTTTAGAAGCTATAGGTTATGTTGACGGTGAAATCTCGTCAACGAAATTATATCGGAAAACTCAAAGATAAGTATGGAGATATTTAGATTTAGATAAGAACTTAGAATAAGCTTCAAGAAAGGAAAAACATAGATCAACAATGGAGTAAGCCTTTGTATATTGCACAATAGCCTGAGTGTACAATGAGTTTTTCAAACCCCTTTGCTGGAGGGGTGAAAGTCTATTTGTATTGGAGCTCTAATGGCTCCTAGTACATCGTGGTCTCAGGGGAGAAGATGGTACATATGTACCCTGTCAAGGTTATGGAACAGGTCGTAGTGGTGTTGAAGGAGTGGTGGTCGGCTCTAGTACGTGTCAGGGGCTTGCAAAATTACTCCTGTGTTGGTACCATATTATGCCTCCACTACTTGTCGGGTACGGACCTCATAAGTGTGCTGAGGGAATCCTCACCATCTACCATTCTTGTACTTCCACTACTTGTCAGGTGTGGACATTGTATCCGTATTCTAATTCCTCTTGGTTAGTAAGTGAATTTTGTACCTGTACTAGCTCTTTGAGTCATACGTGAGTTCTTACTCTCACAAGGCACCTTATTCCCACGAGCTTAATGTATTGAAACCCTTATGTGCTGCCTCGGATAACACGGTTCCAAGATGCTTGTGAGGGAAGGCCCTCACGACACCCCTGATGGGCTCGAGGCCCTGAGGGGCGCGAGGCGCTAGGGGCACGAGGTGCCAATGGGCGCGAGGCCCTGATGGGGGTGAGGCACTGAGGGGCGCGAGGCGTTGATGGGCACTAGGTGCTGAGGGGCGCTAGGCCCTGATGGGCGCAAGGCGCTGAGGGGCGCGAGGCATTGAGGGGCATGAGGTGTTGGTGGGTGCGAGGCCCTGATTGGCGCAAGGCGCTGAGGGGCGCGAGGCCCTGAAGGGCGCGAGGCGATGATGGGCGTGGGGCACTGAGGGGCGCGAGGCGCTGTTGGGCGCGATCCGTAGGTGCGCATCTCCTAAGTACGAGACGAAGGCCACGAGAATATCAAGCCAAAGTTGCTTGGGTTCCGCGAGACGCATGTTCGAGATGGTGCCTGGGCGCAGTCCGTTGGTGCGCATCACCTAAGCGCGAGATGGGGGCTGCGGCTACATGAGGCGCGAGGTGGCTGGAACACTCGCGCGAGATGGCAACTGGGCGAGACCCATAGATGCATGAGACCATGGGGTCTCCATTGAGGTGGGCGAGGCGAGATGCATGGGCGACTGGGGCACCCGCGCGAGGCCCTCCTGGCCGAGACACCGGTTTGTGCGCGAGGCCCTCCTGGTTGAGACACCTGTGTGTGCGCGTCGCCCTCCTGGCCGAGACACCAGCGTGCGCGTGATACCCTCCTGACAGAGACACCAACGCGCGCGTGAGACCCTCCTGGCCGAGGCATTAGTGCGCGGGGCTCCTTGGTCGCATGTGAGGTGGGATGGTCCCATTAAGCATGCGGGTCTCGCCAGGCGTAATGGTACGTGGTTCCTTGGCATAAGGTGACTTAGTCTCCACCAGCATGTGTGCGAGGCCACCAGCGTGCGCGTGAGGCTTTCCTGGCCGAGGCATTAGTGCGCGGGGCTCCTTGGCCGCATGTGAGGTGGGATGGTTCCATTAAGCATGCGGGTCTCGCCAGGCGTAATGGTACGTGGTTCCTTGGCATAAGGTAACTTAGTCTCCAGAAAGGCAGGGAGTTACGGGGTTTTAAGAATTTTGGCCAGAACGTGGTCTCATGACACCTATGGGCATGAGCCCAGTGACATGAGTAAGTGACTGTTATCCTTGTGCTCCAACCAGGGACTATAGATTTTTTTCTTTGGTGGATTTTTGGCATCCACCCTTGCCCCCCACTCTATAAGGAGCCTTTAGGTGTTCTTGTAGACTCTTCTCTTCCTTTTTATTAGTCTCTTTTTCTTTTTTTTCTTTTTTTATTATTATTTTAATTTTTTGTATTTATCATGCTCGAGGTCCTTTGGAACCCACGCGAAAGGGGGTTTGGTAGGTCTCTCTTTGGTGCACCTTGATTGTATCTATAAGGATATGTTGACCCCTTGGGTTCTAGTTGTCCTTTTACATACTTTTGCGCGCGCTTATTTTTTCTTGCGAGAAGCGTCCTTCTCGTCATTAGGCATAGTACTATTTTTGCAAGCATCTTCTTTGAGACCTTTTTTGCAAGCGTCTTCTTTGAGACCCGTTTTGCAAGAGTCTTCTTTGAGACCCTTTTTGGCAAGCATCTACTTTGAGACCCTTTTTGCAAGCGTCTACTTTGAGACCCTTTTTGCAAGTGTCTACTTTGAGACCCTTTTTGCGAGTGTCTATTTTGAGACCCTTTTTGCAAGCATCTACTTTGAGACCCTTTTTTCAAGCGTCTACTTTGAGACCATTTTTGCGAGCGTCTACTTTGAGACTCTTTTTGCAAGCGTCTACTTTGAGACCCTTTTTGCAAGCTTCTACTTTGAGACTCTTTTTGCAAGTGTCTACTTTTGAGACCCTTTTTGCAGGCGCCTACTTTTGAGACCCTTTTTGCAGGCGTCTACTTTGAGACCCTTTTTGCAAGCGTATACTTTCGAGACCCTTTTTGTAGGCGTCTACTTTTGTGACCCTTTTTGCAGGCGTCTAATTTTGAGACCCTTTTCGCAGGCGTCTACTTTTGAGACCCTTTTTGTAAGCGTCAACTTTTGAGACCCTTTTTGCAAGCGTCTACTTTTGAGACCCTTTTGCAGGCGTCTACTTTTGAGACCCTTTTTGCAATTTTTAAGGTGATCTCCCCTCGAGTTGGGACTTTCATGGCTAAATGGTCTTCATTCAATCTCAAACTTGGTCAGCAACCCCTCTAGCACGAAGATCCCTTCTACATGGAATCTTCAGACGTATTGGTTGTAGGGTGACTGGAGGAAGGTTCGCTTTCTTCAACATGCGAGTTCATACGACCCTCTTCCACCCATATGTACTTATGTGCTCTCTCGAAGAAATCATCTAAATTTAAAACTTCTCTTTTGAGCATGTTATGCCATAGCTTGCTCCCTGGATGAACTCCGGCTGTAATAGCCATCTTGAGCTCCACTTTCGTTAAACTTCCCACCTTTGTTGTTTTTATATTGAACCTATGGATATAGTTCTTCAGACTTTCATTCTCGCCTTGTTTTACGTTAGCGAGGCTGGTAATTGGCATGACGTAATCACAGGCTGCATGGTGTTTCTGAAGAAATTCATCAGAGAATTACTGCCATGAATTGATTGTTCCTGGCCTTAACCTTTTTAACCACTTGTACGCAACTCCTTTAAGTGTAACGACAAAGCAATGACACTTTGCCCCGTTGTTGACCCCTCTTAACCTCATCAAGCTATTTAAAGAGTCTAAGTGATACTTTTGGTCTGTAGTGCCCTCGTATGGAGTCATGCGAGGCTCTCTGAATCCGGTGGGAATTTGCTCAGCCTGGATCTCCATTATTAAGGGCGAATCACGGTCAAATTCTTCGTCATCTTTGTGCCCCCCAAGTGTAGTAGTAATCTTGCCTCGAGGGCTTCGCAATTTGGTGTCTAGTCTCGTCCTTTTTTTGCTTGAGGAGTCTCGCGGGTCCTCAGACTGAACCCTTGCTTTGGTTGTGTTCCTCGGGGGAACCGCGGGGAGCGTGTTTTTTACTTCAGACCTTTTTCCATCGAGCTTTTCTCTTAAGCTAGGGGCGCTTCTTTTGAGGTGACTTCTACTTCATTCTTACAACCATCGTCTTCCCTGCGCCTTTGCTCCTGGGGGCATTTTTTCGACCTAAGTCCCCCATGGAACTTTGTCGGGGGAGTTTTTCGGGTTCTCCCATCATCTACAGGGACAACGTTTTCCCCATTTTCATGCTCCTTCTATTTATGCTTAGGAAGGGGTATGCTTTACTTTCCTTCCAGTAGGTCGTTTAAGATCTCCCGCATGTTCTTTATCATTGTTTCCAGCCTTCGAGTCTTTTTATGTAACTCGCGAATCTCATCCTTGTATGAGCGAGTCCTTGAGCTGGAACTTACTGAGCATACCCTGGGACCCTTGCCTGGCCAGTGTGTCGATGGACCTGGGTTGTGTTGGCCTGAGCGTGGTGCTGCCGGGGGCCGGGGAAGGGAATGCACTGGTGGCTCTAAATGATCTCCGTCGGGCTCGACGGCCGGGGATGATGCTTCCTCCGCCTCCTTTGGGGAAGAGGTTCCTCTAGTCTACCTCCATGCTTAGGCGGAGGGGTTTCTTTCTTGGGAGCCCTCCGCTCTATTCCGTCCCGGCGAACCTCATCATCTTGTAGTTGTCGTAGGCGTTTTGAACGTCTTAGCATATTTCTTTGTTGGAAGTGATGAAACAACGTTGGCTTGATGATTGTTCTTCCCACAGACGGCGCCAAACTGTTGATGGCAAAATCTCGTCAATGAAATTAGATCGAAAAACTCAAAGATAAATATGGAGATATTTAGATTTAGATAAGAACTTAGAATAAGCTTAAGGAAAGGTAAAACACAGATCAACAATGGAGTAAGCCTTTGTATATTGCACAATAGCTTGAGTGTACAATGAGTTTTTCCAACCCCTTTGCTGGAGGGGTGAAAGTCTATTTATATTGGAGCTCTAATGGCTCCTGGTACATCATGGTCCCAGGGGACAAGATGGTACATAGGTACACTGTCAGGGTTGTGGCACAGGTCGTAGTGGTGTTGAAGGAATGGTGGTCGGCTCTAGTACGTGTAAGGGGCCTACAAAAGTACTCCTATGTTGGTACCATATTATGCCTCCACTACTTGTCGGGTACGGACCTCATAAGTGTGCTGAGGGAGTCATCACCATCTACCATTCTTGTACTACCACTACTTGTCTGGCGTGGACGTCATATCCGTACTCTAATTCCTCTTGGTTAGTAGGTGCATTTCGTACCTGTACTAGCTCTTTAAGTCATACGTGAGTTCTTACTCTCACAAGGCACCTTATTCCCATGAGCTTAATGTATTGAAACCCTTATGCGTTGCCTTGGATGACATGGTTCCAAGATGCCTGTGAGGGAAGGCCCTCACGACACCTCTGATGGGCTCGAGGCCCTAATGGGCGCGAGGCCCTGAGGGGCGCGAGGCGTTGAGGGGCACCAACGCTGATGGTCGCAAGGTGGTGAGGGACGCGAGGCATTGGGCGGCACTGAGGGGTGCGAGGTGCTGATAGGCGTGAGGCCCTGATGGGCGCAAGGCACTGAGGGGCGTGAGATGCTGAGGGGCGCGAGGCGTTGAGGGGCGCGAGGCCCTGATGGGCGTGAGGCACTGGGGGGCGCCAGGCCCTGACGGACGCGAGGCGCTGAGTGTCGTGAGGTGCTGATGGGCGCGAGGAACTAAGTGGCGTGAGGCTCTAGGGGGTGCGAGGCGCTAATGGGCGCAGGCCTTAGGTGCACATCACCGAAGCACGAGACGGAGGCCACGAGACCATCGAGCCAAAGTTGCTTGGGTGTCGCGAGACGCATGTGCGAGATGGTGCCTAGGCGCGGTTCGTAGGTGGGCATCACCTAAGCGCGAAACAGGGGCCGTGGCTACATGATGTGTGAGGTGGCTGGAACACTCGCGTGAGACGGTACCTGGGCGAGACCCATAGATGCGCAAGACCATGGGGTCTCCATTGAGGCGGGCGAGGCAAGGTGCATGGGGCGGCTGGAGCACCCGCGCAAGGCCCTCCTGGTCGAGACACCAGTGTGTGCGCGAGACCCTCTTGGCCGAGACATAGCGCGCACGTGAGGCCCTCCTGGCCGAGACACCAGCACGCGCGTGAGGCCCTCCCGGGCGAGACACTAGCATGTGTGCGAGGCGACCAGCATGCACTTGAGGCTCTCCTGGCCGAGGCATCAGTGCGCGGGGCTCCTTGGCCGCATGTGAGGCGGGATGTTCCCGTTGAGCATGCAGGTCTCACCAGGCATAATGGTTCGTGGTTCCTTGGCATAAGGTGATTTAGTCTCAATAAAGGCAGAGGCTTACCGGGTTTTAAGAATTTTGTCCAAAATGTGGTCTCATGATATGGGCATGAGCCCAGTGACATGACTAAGTGACTGTTATCCCTATGCTCCAACCAGGGACTAGATTTTTTTCTTTGGTGGATTTTTGGCATCCACAGGTTGTTATCTATTATCGTGTATTTGTAATGCTGGAATGATTTGGGTAGTCTAGTGGGGTAAAATCTGAGTTTGGGATGGTTCACGAGGGATTTGTGATTTTTGAAATTGCAGGAAATTCTCGGTTCGAGGGGTCGCGCTGCGGAACTATTCTTGAGCACCGTGACCCTCATGAACTCAGAGACCTAAGGGTATTCGGTGAACCGCCTTAGCATTGTGGATTTGGGCAGAATGCGCTGCGGCACGTGTCCAGAGAAAATAAGGGCTGGGCTCTCTGACTTGTGGAGGGTCGTGGCTCTAATTATGGTGGCGTCGTGGTGCATATAGAGATTTTTGGCCAGGTTAAGGTTTTAAACTTGCAAACTTAATCTTAAGGGCTCAGGCTGGATTTGACTACCCAGTTTAGTAGAATTCGATGTCCCAGAGGCTTGAATATTATTCCGATGTTTATAATTTGTTTATGGTTTGATGGATATCTATTATTATTTCAATGTGACTAGGTTATACTGCCAAGGCTTGGGTTTAAGGATCGTGCTCGGGATCACACTATATGGTCAACTTGGGACTCAGGTAAGAAAATTGTTTGTACCTATAGAGCAGGGCATGACCCGACTATCTATGCTTATATTGTGTCTAGTTTTATGTGTAATTGTGTGTAACTTCTACATCATACGTGTGTTTGTGACAGGATTGTCAAAGGCTGGGTGTAATGCCTCGAATTCTCCGATGTATTTAACGGCGTGAACAGTAGGCCGGGAGGGCCGTACTTGCTTAATTATATTATTAATTGATAAAATGCATGTATATGTTGGTTATATTATGATATGATGTGAAATGCATGCATGTGAGTCCATATTTCTTTATACAGGGGTGTGATGGTAATTTGACCCGTTAAGGGTAAATTGATTATTTGAACGCATGTTGGTAATATAGATTGAGACCACATTATGATGTGGGTTTGTTCGAGCCATTTGGCATGAGACGATCAAGGAATGTTGCTTATCGGTTTGGTCATAACAGGCTTAAGCTCGGGGCTCGGGGTGAGTCTCGGGGTGTTTTAATGATTAGAGTGTTACCGGGCATTAAAGGGTAATGAGAGGTGAAATATTGGTGTTTGAGGATATTGAGATTAGCGGGAAAAGCGAAGCGTTAATTATGATTAACGGTGTAGGTGGAAAATGTCAAAACTACCCTTGAGTTGGCTTTAGAAGCTTTTAAAGACCTAGGGGTATAATGGTCATTTGGGATTTGGATATATATGGTTTAGATGGCTGTAGAGAAAACATAACCAAAACAGAGTTTTGCTTCTTCTCCTTCCCGTAAGTTCATTTCTCTCTTCTTCCTCTTTGGAGTTTTGAGCTCAAGGTGTGGAATTAAGCTAGGGAACTTGGAGGTTGAGGTTGTAGACATAGCTCAGTCTTTGAAGAGGGTTTGGTTTCGAAATTGAGGTGAGTTTTATCCATTGTTTTACTGGTTTTGCTCTGTTTTCGTTCATAGGTTTCAGCTCTTGATTTTGGTGTGGAAAGTTGGAATCAAGGGGAGTTCTTGGGATGTTTTACTTGGGTTATGATGAGGGATAGTTATGGGTGATGTTTGGAGGTTTAAATGGGTGTTTGAGAGAGGTTTGGGTGGTGTTTAAATTGGGTTTGAAGGGTTGGTTTCAAGGGAAAACGCAAGGGAAGAAAAACAGGGGTTTTGGCTGAAATGGAGCTTGCGCCGCGGCATGGCAAGGGTGAGCCGCGACCCTTGGGGCTGCTGGGTTTAGGCGCCTCTGTCTGAGGGGCGGGCCGCGGCATGGCCAAGGAGGGCCGCGGCCCTTAAGGCATTTTTGGCCAAAATAGAGTTTTGAGCATTGGGATTCAAACCTAAGGCCTCGAGATTGAACCTACTACCCGGTTGAGTAGTGTTTGAGGTCCCGGAGGTTAGGTTTTGGTTTAGGAACCTTTTATTATTCATTTTATTGATGGAATCCCATAATTTGGTTATGACCAGGTAACTGCTAAGGGACCAAAAGGTCGATCGTTCTCAGGGTCACTCTTTTATATGTTTTAGCTCGAACCAGAGGTAAGAAAACCGCACCCAAAGTGTGACATGCATGGATATTTGTGAAGCATGTTGGTTGTATAAATATGGGCATGGGTTGAATACAGAATCGACAAAAGTGTTAGTATCAGCTGTGAGGCTGTGACTTATTTGTCAGGCTCGGCAGTGTTACTGGACACAGGTCAGGTAGCGCTGACTTATTTGTCAGTACGGCCTTAGCGTGAATCACGCAAGCCAACAGAGATTAGATCTAATCGACTACTAGCATTGAATGACTCAAGGAGCATTAATGCCTGACCGACCCTGAGGGTCGATGAATGAACAAAGCTTGGAGGCTAGTGGCTTACCTATCAGCCACTCTCCCGCTAGAAAAGAGAGCTTGGAGGCCAGTGGCTTACTTAACAGCCACTCTCCCACTAAAACCATGTGTTATTCATTTGTTTGAAAGCTTTATGCTCAGTGTGGTTATAATGATAATCATTTGATAATGTTTATGAAAAGTATTATGTTTTCTTGCTGGGCTTTGGCTCATGGGTGCTATGTGGTGCAGGTAAAGTGAAAGAAAAGCTCACCTAGCCTTGAGTGGAGAGCTGATGTGGTGATGTGTACATATGCGGCTGCTTGACCTCCACGGCCAAGGAGTTCTCAGAGGAACTAGGGGGTTTACCCTATTTTTGCCGCTTAGGTCGGCGGGTTTGTAAATTTCGAACACTAGTGACCATTTTGTACTGAGAACCACTTGTAAATGTTTTGTTTAGCTCTGCAGAGCAGTTTGTAATAAAATCTCCATTTCCTTTTAATTGGTTTTATGCCTTAACCTGTTAATTACACTTAGAGCACGTTTTTGACCAAAGGACTCAGGCAACGAGTCAAATTTCTGGTCCACCGTTCACCGTAACTGTTCTGGGGTAGCCAGGGCTTTACACTGGGAGCGGGAAAGGCCGGGATTGGCAAAGACCAGAAGTGGCAAAGGCCGGGATTTGTAGGTCGCCAGGCCGGGTCCCTCCCTCTAAGGGCGTTGTACACACCCGCTCGGTTAAGACCATGAACTTGGTGTCTTGTAACGCACCCTTACCGGTGTAGGCTGCTGTTGTGAATTCTAATAGAAACTTGTAGATTGTCTGGGCCTCAGCTCACGAGTGCTCTATCGTGCACGTAAGGGCATGGAAAAGAACAATCAAGCAAGAGTAGAAGGGCATCGAGTGGTGCATACATGTTTGGCCAACCTAGCCGCCACGATTGGGGGTAGTTTAAGGAACGTACAATAAATGTTTGATTTGGTCGCCTAGGTCGACTATACACTAACTTTTGAATGTAAATATGTTTTGAAACCATATTTTGGGATCCCAATGTAACACTTTATGATTTAAATGAATGTCCAAACTTTTATACCAAATTCTAATTGAAATAATTTTATAATTTAATTAATCACACTTTTGGTCTAATACCTCGATTTGAGAGTTAATTGCACATTTAAAAATCACATGATAACGACTCTAGGGTAGTAGGGCATTACAGTGGACACTCTAGGAAGCATCTCCATTTCTCTCCCCCGCCCTAACGGCCACCAAAAGCAAGGACTAGGAAGAAAACTCACGCACATAGCATATAGCAATTCATTCTAGTAAATGATTAACTTTAAACAGATAACATACTATTCACATAACAGCTTATGCCTACCAAGATGCTTTACCAGGCACCAGGTCCGTGGTCTTCACTGAACGGGCGAGTACAACACACTAAGTGGCCATGCCATGGCGGCTTGCATTCAACATACTTGTTGTCATTCCCGACCTTCCCCAATCCCAGCCTTCGCCGATCAATCATAATTACACAAACATAGCATAACAATTATAATTACTCACACATAGCATTAAACACAGATAATCAAGCCATGCCCTGCTCTACAGGCACAAACAATTTTCTTACCCGTGTCCCGAGATGGCTGACTAGTGCTATCCCGTGCAAGATCCCCTAAATTCAAGCCTTGGTGGTAAAATCTAGTGAAAATGAAACAATAATAAAAATCCATCAAGCCTTAAACCAATTGAGAACATCATAATAATATTCTTACCTCCGAGACCATGAATTCCACTAAACGGGGTAGTAGAATCCTTCCCGAGCACTTAAATTTGAGTTCCCAAACTGAAAAGCCTGTTTTGGCCATTATTCCCTATTTGAGCCACAGTTAGCCCCCTAGGGCCGTGGCGCGCTACAAGTCTGAGAGCCCCAAGGCTCTCTTTTGGGGGACACGGGCCACACCGTGCCTCATCCTGTGCCGTAGAGCCTAGATGATTTAAGAGGCTCCCAAGCCTCCTTGGTTCATGCGGGCCTTGGTTCGGGCTTGCGAACCCAGTTTTTCCAGCTTTTCAGATTTCTAAACTCCTTGAAAATCACTCCAAACATGCTCTAAGGCCAGACTTAAGTCCCTCAATAACTCTACTACACTTAAAGTAGTACAAACACCTTAGAAAGCTAGCTAAATCCCCAATTCAGATCAAACTCAACCTAAGCCTAAGACATAGCTAAACTTCCATCTTAGCAGAAATAACGAAAAAGAAACACAAAGATAACCTTACCTCAACTTGGAATTTGATCTTGAGCTAAACCCAAACACTTCAAGCTTCAATTCCCCTTTAATTCCAAGCTTTCATCCTTCAATTTAAGCAAAATCCCCCCTCAGCTAAAGAGAGAGAGTGAGGGTAATGTGACAAAGAAAGAGGAAGGATGAGAAAGTGTGTTTTCTAATTAGTTCTAGAATCCTAACCCAAGTCTAAGTCTATCCTCAACTTCAAATTTTCCATAGTTTAACCCTTAGCCACTTAATGCCTCCAAGGGAAATCCCGTCATTTGCCACATTCCCGCTAATTCCTCAAGTGCTCATATAAATTCCTAATTAATGCTGACATACCCAAACAATCGTTAAATAGCTACCCATTACCTGGTAACCCTGAACACATGCTGCATTCTCAAAATAGCCCTAGGCTCACCCCGAGCTAGGTACTCAACCCTGTTGTGACTATTCTGCAATTTCGCTTCCTAGAACCATCTCGACACCACATCATAGATATATCTCCATGAGACCATGGTCTTAAGCACAAAACACACACACACATAATCACGTATATGCCCTCCACTGGCCAAAAATTACAAATATGGCCTTAACAACACGAGCAGGCCTACACGCATATTTAATTCACCTAAACACACATATATAGTCATATAATCATTTAATTCAAGTAATCACGTACTCATTCACTTATATCACAATTATCAATATAATAACACAATTAAATCAATTATTTCCCTCACCGATGCTAATCGAGGCACTAAGCCTTATTAGCAGATTTGGGACGTTAAAACAACTAATCTCTTAAAAATAATAAGGAAGAAAAAAAAAGTAACATATTTTTTACGTGGTTCAGTAGTTAAATCTACCTAGTACATCTAGTCTTCGTTAAAGCTTGAGAGCAATTTCACATAACTTGATTTCAAAACTTGAGCGTGTCCATAAATGACTATAACCCAGGCTATTTATAGACCTAGTTTACAAATATTACTTCCCACGTTTTTAGGGAAGTTATAATAATATCTAATTTGAATTCAAAATACAAACAAACATTTAAAATACAAAATATCCCATAAAAATAGGGTTAAATAAACAATATTATGACTAAACCCACGATTGTAGGGTTGTAATGTAACCGTCTGTCGTCCACCGTCAATGCATTTTTGAGCCTACACCATGGTTCGAGCTCATCGCTACATGAATATTCACCTCCTCATCTATCAAGCCTTCGAGACTAACTTTCAGAGTGAACCCTCTTCGGGCTCACATCTCATGCTTGCACCATACCTGAGACGTGGAATTTTGGTGAATGATTACTAGTTTGAGTCATCATATTGTTTGTTTGTTATATGCTCAATCTCTACTCTTGCGAACCTACATTTCGAGGTTGATAATTATATCTCAAAATTTGGGGTGTAACATGCAGAATTAGAAGGCTTATCTAAAGAGATATATGAAAATTATTCATCAAATAACAACGTAAATAAAGCAATAATGCTAATCTAGTTCGTGAAAACTTGCAAAATAGGTCATTCCTTAGCGAGCAACTGCAAATAAATCCACCAAGGGATTTGAACGATGTACGAATTAGGGCAGATGCAGTGTTCAAGATATTGGAAATTCAAAGGGAAGAATCTAAGTGAACTTCACTAAACATGCCTAAGGGAATCCACCATTAGGTTAAATAAAAGAGAAAACAAAAACAAAGCATGTACAATGGAAGGAAGAAGTAAAAGGCCAAGAACTACAAATAAAAAATATCCACACATTGAGACTATAGTGCTAGTCGAGGAATTTACAATCAAAATAAAGATAAGCCACAAGCTCAGATCCAGGGTAGAAGACCTTGAAACAAATTTCAATGAGATTTGGCTTTGCAGAACCATCAATGGAAAAGGAAGTTGCTCTAAATTTTTAGAAGAGAACAGAAGAAAGGGTGAAGCGAATATGGTACTTAGAACATTCTGTAAATTATGTCATGTCTACGGAACGCTAATTTTCCATGCACCCAAACACTTAAAGAAAAGGATTTGAGAAAATTATATCTCCCATGCGAAGATGCCTTGCTTATCAAACTACAAGTGGAGAATTACCGATTTGGAAGAGTATTTGTGGATGAAAAAAAAAATTGTTTTGAAACTCCATCTTTTGATTCCTTTCAAGAAATGAGATCCTAGAAAAGAGGCTGGGGGTTTCAACAATTCCCATTCAATAATTCAATAGTGCAAATATTGTTGGTATTGAACAAGCCTTTGAAACTGACACAATTCGATCAATATTTTTCAACTTATGATCTCTGAGAGCTAGAAAGAGAAGTTAGAGAGAGTTGTAAAGTGTGATCAAGACTTTTCCACTCTAATAAACCTTATTTATAGTGTAGGTACCATCATTAAGTCTAACCAATAGGATTAGAGCTTTTAAACACATCATTTGGAGCTAAAACACGTAAATGTACAGACACGTCAATCGAGGCATCGCTTGAAGTGTTTTGTCTCGTACTTTGCTTCAGGAGATGCATTACCTATAAGGTGGCGATGCAACGCCATATAGGCAGGTATAACTTCTTAAAAGTGACTTTAAGCACCTTCAAATGCTCCAAAACTTTTTTGGCATGCTTAGAGACCTCATTGTATCCCTTTATATCCATAAAAGTCAATTATAGATGCATACAACAAAATCTCATATTTTCACTTCAACTTAAGTGAAAATCGTTAATTGTTTTGCACCAAATTGTTTAAACAACTTAACCATTATGTTTGACCAATCTCAACAAATGTGGTATCGAGAGGCACAATAGAATTGATAGTGGTGGCTTTAGAGAAAAATCTTGTAGTAGATTTCATAGTGATAGACTCCTATTTAGGCTACAATGTAAGAATGGGTAGAGGATAGGTAAACAGAATGTAAGGAGTAGCGACTACGTTTGCTTTGTGAAAATCACACCATGGACATTAAGGGTTACCGAAAGCTGGGCAATAGATGTTGTATTTTAATGAAGAGAGTTAACAACGTACTAATAGAGGAGGCAAGAGGGGAGGAAAATCTCTCATAGCATTCAAAGGGAAAATTACCAGCATATCTAAGATTTTTTGAAGAAAAAGAGGAGACAGTAGAATCATAGGTGACAATTGATAAATTTGAAGAGGTGAGATTGTATGAAATTGACTCTAAGAAAATTGAGCTCGTAAGTGCCCAATTTAATATAGAGAAAAATGAATCGCTGTTGGAATTTTTTAAAGAAACTAATCAACCTTTGCGTACTCTCTAGAGGACATGCCGGTAATAGACCCTGTAGTAATGACACATCATTTGAACATTGATAAAGGGTTCCCGATGGTATTTCTGTTAGAGATATTTGTATTGTCTCAATGGAAAATAAGTAATACTATTACAACTCTATGCAAAATAATACAAATACACAATGATTGATTGAATAAGATTACAACTCAATACTCAAAATGCAAATAGATTTAGAAAAGAAATTGATGAAGAGAATGATAAGGACTACAAGACTAAAACAAAAGATACAAATAAATATGTAAAGATAAAATAGAAGAATAGAAGAAAAAAGCAATTGTAGAAGAAATAACAAGAACAAAAAAGTAAAACACTCTCACTCGCACAACCAAAGTGAAGAGCATTGGGGATCGCCAACTTGAACAAGGTTTACGACCTTTTCCCAAAAGTTTATTTCCCCCTATCTCAAACACTAAGGGATTCTCTCAATATTGGAATTAGCTCTCTGGAATAATCAAGCATTTTTGTGTATTTCTAGTCAAGTGCTCTAGTGGATAGAAATAGAGTTGTCTTACAAGTGAGCATTAGGCTTCTATTTATAGAGTTTTGAGACACCCTTTGAATTTTAAATTCCACCAACCTCCATGGTTGATACTAATGATTAGTTGGATGTTTATGGAATTAAAAAGGTGTTTGGGGAGTTACTTGGGGTGTACCGTTTAAATGGAAAAAAAGGGTTGAAAATTAGCTGAACACATCTTTGGCTGCGGCACTAGAATGCCAGGCCGCGGCCGTCGCTCGCTGCCCCTCAGGCCGCGACCACCAATGCTCCTGGCCGTGGCCACAGGCCATTTTTAGCTAAAAATGTCATTTTTCCAAAATGTTCCAAATCATTTCCCACATGATTTTGTAACCTCCAAACACCTAATGGGAGTTAAATACATGTCTCCAACAGCCATATTTCATAATGTCTTTGTGAAATCCATTCTCAAATGTGTAACATACAATCTACACATTATTGGGTAATATTTTAGAATTACAAATTTGTAACTGATTTTGTAACTCCAAAATATGTCACATTTTAGCACACACATGTGTCCAATTTTGTGACTCTCAATAATATGTTACAAGGTGTGACAAATCATATTTGTGTGAAAAATCACATTTTGTCACATTATTTAATCTAACATTATATTATTTGAAATAATATAACATTTCATTACTCCAATAGTAACTAAATATATTTTATGTGCTTTTTAAAGAGCGAATTGGGCAATTAAAACCCTTTTTGTCTTTTTAAATAATCAATAAGTCATTCTCATATTGAACTTTTGGAGCCCTTAGAAAGTATATTGGAGTTTAGAAATAAAGGAGATGTATATGATCTTTTTCTTTCTTCCTCCTTTATGTGTTTTTTGTGTGTATTTGTTCTATATGGATTTGATTGTTATATAGGATGAGCTAATTTTTTTTTCTCCAGTTTATGATGTAGTTAATTAGACATTGTTCTTTAATGTTACGTATGAAAAATTCATAGCTTAATTCTTTATTTATATTTTAATAATTTATTTTATGATTAATGCTTGTTAGTGCTTGATCAACATTTACATAATTTGTTTGTTTAATTAGAGATTTGAGAAGTGAGAACTAGGTTTATATGCCATTCTTTCATATATTGTCAAAGGATGAGAAGATCGGTTTGGTTTGTGTAGCTTTATATGTTTATATGCTTAAGGACGTCTGGTGTGTATGTTTAGCTTATAAATCTTTATATCTTGAGATAAAAGAGAAAATAATTTATAAATAGATCGCTATCAATATAAGAAGTTTTGAAATCTACTTAGTAACATTAGTTACTAAAGAGGATTGTCTTGATGAAGTCAAAAGTCTTAGGAATTCTTAGTAAGATAAGATGAAATATGACAATAGTTGGTAAAACCAATTATCAAAGTAAGCAAACAAGTATCGATTACATAATGGGGTAAGCATTATACAGGCAAACGAGATCAAGAAAAGAGTAACTACTGAATTACATAACTGATTAACTACCTAGCTTAAATAATTAGCTTAACTAAATTGGTAGGTAACAGAAAGTGGTTAGGGAAAACTAACTTAAGTTCTAATACCCGTCAAGATGGAGTGTACAAATATTTTATACCCATCTTGAATACAATATCATTGAATGAGCTAGGAAATAAAACCTTAGTAAATATGTTAGTTAGGTTGTTCTTTGAGGAGACATGTATCATCTTGACGACTCCTAGTGTTATCTTCTCTCAATAAATGTGGAAATCGAGGTTTCTGGTTAGTGTGAGTTGTTGGAAGTGGACTTTTAATGCCAAAGTCTTTAAGAATTGCGAGAACCCAAATTGTTTCACATGTGGCATTTTCAATGACACAATATTTAGCTTCAACGGAAGAACAAGAAATGGTGGTTTATTTTTTTGATTTCCAAGAGACCAAGGAGTTGCCCATAAACACACACTAACGGGAAGCAGAGCGTCTATTGTCTAGACAACTTCTCCAATTAGCATCAGCAAAAGATTTTATGTGAAAATCAGTAGAGATGGAAGAAAAAAATAGTCCTTGACTAGGAGTTACTTTGAGATATTAGAGAATTCATTGAGTAGCAAGAAAATGTAGAGTTCGAGGATTAGCAAGATACTGACTTAAGCAATTGATAGCAAAATACATGTCTGTGAGTTATTGTAAGATATATTATCTTACCAATGAGGTTGCGCCCTAACTTGTCACCAGGGTCTTTGCTTAATTTGAGGTTAGGTTCCATTGGTGTAGAAACTAGTTTAGCACCAAGATAACATGTATCAGTAAGTAATTTTAATATAAATTTCCTTTGAGAGACATAGATACCTTTGTTAGGGTGTCCAATTTCGAGACCAAGAAAAAACCTTAGAGGCCCAAGGTCTTTGAGTTTAAACTTTAAGTTTAAAGTTTGTTTGAAATGGTCCATCGCTGTGTCATGGTTGCTTCCAATCGAAATATCATCAACATATAATAAAAGAGTCAAAAAATTCTCATTGCTATTTCTAACGAATAGAGTGTTAGGATTAAGGCCCTAAAATCATGCAAATACATTTTATTGAATTAAATAAAAGAACAATTTTATTATATTTGAATAGTATAATTATTGTTTGAACTATATATATGATAATATCAACAAAATTCCTTATTCATTCATGATAATATGATCGTGTATTAGTACGAGAGAACTAAAATCATCTATAATGAATAAAAATAGTCGGTAACATATTAAAGTATGGAATCTTTAATGAATGGTTGCTAGTATGATTTGCTAAGCATACGAGAAGTAAGAGATCTAAATTCAGATTACTGATGTGGATAGACATCTTAGTAAATGTGACAGGTTCGATAAGAATTAATTATCTTATAAACTTGACGTTTGACATAAAGATTTGATTCTTATCATAATAGATGATCATTTGTAGATCAGTATAAATTTTGAGTATTCAACAACTCATGTTTGTGCTTATTGGATCTTTTAATTCACGCATTAAGGTTTCTTAGTATAATGAGGTTAATGACTTTATTTTTAGAGATTCAATATCAAGAATGGTTGGGAACATGAATTACAATAATGGAATCAATACTTTCCTAACAAATTGTATATTTGTTCCCTTAAGGATTAATTTCTTAAACTAAATAGCTATTGAGCTCAAATATATAATTTGATTATAGATTAATTATTCGCTAGTTAATTAATGATACTTAAGGATCAAGTGGTAATTAGAAGTGTAAAACGATAATTTTGACTGATTCTAATTAACGAACCAGTAAATGGAGGACATAATTGAAATTATTGATTATTTCAATAAACTACAATAGAAAAATATGTAAATATAATTATATAAATACTTAGAGTGCAATTCCATATTTATAGTAGAGAAATCATGGGATTAATAAATAATATTACTGGATTAAAGAGTTTAATTAATAATCTGGTTGATTGGAGCTTCGTATATAGGTCATTGGTCCCCAGATCACCTCTGTCCTTCATTGTCAAGAGCAAGGTTGTCAAAAGAAAGATTCGTAGAGACATGGACTTAATTGCAAAGGAATTAATTTTCCAGAGCAAGGAAATAATTATGTGATAATTATATAGGCAATTGATTAATTACAAATTAATTAATTATTTAACTATATAGTTTTTATTTTGAAAAACTATAGGTTAAAATTTATAATATTCTTGTTTGGATTAATATGAAGAGAGATTAATAATTATTTTATTTAGAATGAGATATTTATTTATTTTTTTCAAACGAATATTTTTAAGATAAAGTTAATTTTGAATTAAGTTATAATTTTTTTGGATAAATATAATGTCTTAAATATTCATAAAAATACAAATGAGAAAATTAGGGATAACCCTAATGGTGTGGTCGACACACTCACTCTACAGTGAGTGTGATGCCACACACAGGGATTTCCTATCCGTGAGATTTGAATTTTGAATTTCAAATAATTTATTTATTGAATTATTATTTTCTAAATATCATTTAAATTAAATAATTAAATAAGGATATAACTGATCAGTTTTATTTTAATAAAATAAAGTTTAATTATATAAGTTAATTATCTTTATAAACCTGAAAAGAAGTGATATTTTTCAAGAATAGTTTCATAGACTTTCCGACTCTCTCTCTGAAAAAGAAATCGATAGTTTTTTCAAAACCTGAAAAACTATCGAATATATATTCTCTATCCAATATAGTTTGAGGATTGGTTTGGAAGATTAAGGTGTGAGCTTACAGAACATACATAGGAAGATCGTTGATTTTATACAAAAAGATTTGAGGATACTTGATAGACTACAAGATGTAATCTCTAATCTTATTGTATGTGATTTAATATATATATGTGTGTATGTGTGTGATCTTTGTTGGTATTAGTAATTATTGAGAAGAGCCCATTCCCCATATATATTAAGTGCTATGTGGGTTTCTTGCATTTGTTATATGGATATGTTTTTTGAATTTATGGTCGAATGATGGATCGTTAGTTATATGGTGTTATTGGGTTAGGAATTTGAATTTCTAGATCTTGTGTAAGTCATAAAGGGCATATGATTTTTGTAAAATTTTATTCTAAAATATGTATTTCAAAAATCTATACACAAAGAAGAAAGAAGGACCCAAGCCTATGGCCCGAGCCCTAGCCACACACACAAGTCCGAGTTGTGGCTTCCTACGCACTGCATGCATGCTGAGCCTTCAGGAGCCCATGTGCCTGCTTGCGCACCTGAGCCTTGCACTGCAGCCCAAGCCTCCCTATTGTCTTGTTTGCCCCAGGCCTCCTGAGCCCTGCACCTTTCATGCCTGTTGCAGCCCCTTAGCAACACAGACACGTGTGTCCTGTTCCAACCGCCTACTGCGTGCGCCACTGCAACCCGTGCCCACCCCAGGTGTCGTTCTCACTGCCTGCAGCAACCACCAACCCGAGCCCTTTGATCCCATGGTGCCGTCAACCCTAGTGGTCTAGGGCACCAATTTTGGTGCCCAAAGCTAGATCCTAATTTTGTGCAATTAATCTTTTATTTAATTAATTTTTAAATTGTTTCAATTTAAAAGTTTAATTATCTTATTTTATTTTTATTATAAAAATAAAATATATTTTTGTTGGTTAAGATTTTCTGTTAAGTTTAAATAATTATTTGAATTTGATTATTTAATTATTTAAATTCAACTAAATTAAAAAGATGACAAAAAATGGTTATTTAATTAAAGGCTAGATTTAATTACATAAATTAATTGGAAAGTCAGTTTCTAATTAATTAGTTGGGCCTAACAAATTCCTAAGGATTATCAAGAAAGCCTAAATGAAAGGAGAAGCATTCTTGGAGTCTTGAAAACCACCTAAAGGCTTTTTTATAATGTTATTTCTATATTTTCAAAGGTTGTAAATTTAGAAATACCCAATAGTACTCGATTCATCATTTATTGTTCATTTATTTATATTATTAATTTATATAAATGTTAATTAATGTTTGATTGATAACATGATCATGCATTAGTCAATTACATGCCATTCATGAAACGCCACACAATTTTCATTAAACATACATCTTTTAGAAACATGATTATTTAGGAATGTCCTAACTCTTTATGTGAATTATTTTGGAGAAATCAATTGCATGTAAACTACTAAGTATTAAATTAGTTCAAACTTGGTAACTTGCACCATAATAAAAGCAATAATTTTTATAGGCCTTTAAGATAACCAACTTTATTTAAAAGGTATTTTAGTAAAGTTAGATGAATGTAATCGGTAATTATTTAGATCACATTTATTATAGAAACATGCTCTTTTATAATTAAATATATTTATTAATTAATTACATTCATATGGTTATTAATAAACTAGTAATTAATTTAGAATTAATTGATTATTTTAATAAAAACACATTTTTTTTCAAAATAGTAAGTGGGACAAGGTGAACATGTCAATGTGACCTATGGTCTTCGTTATTAGTACCACACCATGAGATATGAGTAAGGCCTCGAGGTGGATTTGTTTCCGTCCCCCTAACAAAGGTTTCTAGACATATTAATTCCAAGGTTGGCTTCTTCCGAAGATAGGAAGAAGTGATGTATTTTAGGCTTGACCGACCCTAAGATGACACTCTCTAAATTAAGTCATGAATTCTGAAGTAATGTGTTACACTTACAAAGATGCAATTAAGCTTTTGCAGTGAATAATTGAATCTTGACCAAACTAGCAGTACATTATTTTTAAAGGAGAAAGTAATGAGTTATTTTGTGTTTTAAATTATAAAGATAAGATTGTCTTATAAGCTATTTGAATTTAACACACCGACCCAAAAGCGACACTTTATTTTGTTGGGTAGTTTTATCGTGGAATAGTACATGTTTATTTATGTGTTTTAATTTTTGCATTCATGCATCATATTTACTTTCTGAATAATTGAAATTTTTTAAATAGTAATATTATAGTATTTTTTTCTTTCAGTAATGTTGAATGGTGGCAATCCTATAACTGCTTTCCTTTCATTGGAAAAACTCAATTGTAATAATTTTATAAGATGGAAATCAAACCTGAATCTTATGTTAATCTATGAGAAGCATAAATTTGTCCTAACTGAAGAATGTTCGGGACAAGTATGATGTCTGGATTCAATCCAACAACATGGTATAGTGTTACATGATTGTGAGCATGAATGATGTTCTGGTAACAAAGCATGAACCCATGGAAATTGTGTTTGAGATAATGGATTCTTTGTAGGCCATGTTTGGGCAGCAATCTTATCAAAGTAGACATAAGGCTACTAGAACCTACATGACTATTAACATGAAGAAAGGTGTTTCTGTACACTCACTTCTACCATTTCTCTGTTCACCACCAATTATTTCATGAATAAGTTGGAATTCAACATGACCCTGCTGTTGAATGAACTGCAGACATTTGAGTTTCTTAATGATTCCATTACAAAGGAAGCTAAGGAAAATGTGGTAGAAGAGAAACCTTCAACCTCTGACAATAAATCCAAGAAGAGGAAGAATAACAATGATAAGAACAAATGAAAGAGAAAGAAGTCCAAGAAAAGCAAGAAGGCACCAAAAGTCAAGGAGAATAAGAATGACAATAATTCCAAGAAGAAAGAACCAAAAGAAAAATGTTTCCATTGTGGAATTGAGGATCACTGGAAGAGAAATTGTAAAAAGTATATCTTGGAGTTGAAAAATAAAGGTAAATCTTATTTACTTGTACTTGAAGCTTGTGTAATGGATGAAGATATGTCATCCAGGGACTTAGATTTAGGAGCCATTAACCATATTTGTTCTTCTATACAAACAATTAAGTCATCAAAGGAGCTGGCTGAAGGCGAGGTGACCATGCGAGTTGGAAATGGAGCACTCATTTTTAGCTAGAGCAATGGGAAGAGTCCATTTACATTTTAGGAACAATTATCTTGTTTTGAACAATGTTTATTTTTCTCCTGGATTTTCTAAAAATTTAGTTTCTTTATCTATGTTGCATGAACAATCTTTCGATATTTATTTTAATAATAATTCGATTGTTATTTCAAAGAATGGTCTCAAAATTTGTCAAGCGGAACTTACATACAGAATGTATATGCTCAAACCTAATGAACGAACGGTTAATAACTCATAATTATTTAATGTAGCAAAACCGCAAGGAAACAAAAAACAAAAAGCTTCAAATGAGGATGACACATATCTTTGGCATCTTAGACTTGGTCAAATAGGTCTTGACAAGATAAATCGATTAACAAAAGATGGACCTTTGAGAGAACTAAGAGTTGGAACTCTTCTGGTTTGTGAATCTTGTCTAGAAGGCATAATGACCAAACGCCCTTTCTCAGGGAAAGGAAATAGAGCTAACGAACCTTTGCAAATTGTACATAGTGATGTCTTTGGTCCAATCAATTTACAAGAAAGTGGTGGATATGGTTACTCAAGATATGGTTTTACTTAATGCTTAGGAAATCTAAAACCTTTGGTAAGTTTCATGAATGCAAAGTTGAGGCTGAGAAGCAATTAAGTTAGACTCTTAAGACACTTCAATCTGATCGAGGGGGAGAATATTTGGATTTAGAATTCAAAGATTTATTGCTGGAGAATGGTATTCTATATCCCAACTCACAACACCAGGAACGCCACAACAATATGGTGTTTCTGAAAGAAGAAAGATGACTTTGTTAGACATCATCAAGTCTATGTTGAGCTACTCTTCACTTCCTCTCTCATTCTTGGGATATGCACTTTAAATAACGACTTAAATTTTGAATGTAGTCCCATCTAAGACAATAAGCGAAACTCCATTGGAGTTGTGGAATGGAAATAAACCTTGTTTGCACCATTTCCTCATTTGGGGCTGTCCTGCTCATTTTCTTAGACCAAAATTAGGGAATCTTGATTCAAGGTTTGAAGTGTGCATTTTTGTGGGCCACGCTCCAGTGATTAGAGACGGTTACTTCTATAGTCCCAAGGATCAAAAGGTATTTGTTTCCACAAATGCAACCTTCCTTGAACACGACTATGTGAATAACTATAAACCTCGGAGCAAGGTAGTTTTGGAGGAACTCACAGCTGATAAGATTCCATCACCATCATCTTCATCAGTAAATGACTAATGAAAAACTGAGGAAACCACTATTAATGAAAAGGAAACCACGGTGCAACGTTGTAGTGGGAGGATTGTGAGACAATTTGTTCACTACGAACATGAGGCACATGTCCTTGTTTCTGATACAGCCAAGGGTGATCCATTAACCTTAAAAGAGGCAATGGATGATCCGTAAAATGAGAAATGGAAAAAGGCCATGAACCAAGAAATGGAATCTATGAATTCCAATTCTTTTTGGGAACTTGTCGATCCACCAGATGATGTCAGGCCCATTGGGTGCAAGTGGATATACAACAAGAAAATAGGTGTAGATGGGAAAGTGGAGACTTTCAAAGCAAGGGTAGTAGCAAAAGGCTACACTCAGAGAGAAGGTATTGATTATGAAGAAACATTTACTCATGTGGCCATACTTAAATCCATTTGCATCCTCTTATCCATAGATTCCACCTATGACTATGAGATATGACATATGGACATCAAGACAACCTTTCTAAATGGCTACCTTGATGAAAGTATTTATATGGTACAACAAGAAGGGTTCATAAAGAATGGGGAAGATCAAAAGGTGTTTAAGTTGATGAAATCCTTTTATGGATAAAAGCAAGTATCTAGATCTTAGAATATCATCTTTGATGAATTAATTAAAACATACGGCTTCGAACAGAATGTCGACGAAGCATGTGTGTACAAATACATCAATTGAAAAGTTGATGTTTTCCTAGTTCTTTACGTGGATGACATTTTTTCTCATTGGAAACAATGTAGAAACATTGTAAAACGTGAAGAAGTGGTTATCCAAAAATTTCCAAATAAAGGATTTGGGAATTATAAATCCTAAGAGCTAGGAAGAACAAGCTCTTGGCACTTTCTAAGAATAATTATATTGATAAGATGCTTGAAAGATTATCTATGGAGAATTCAAAGAAAGGTTAGTTGCCGACCAGACATGGAATCACTCTCTCCAAGGAACAGTTGCCTAAGACACATCAGAAGGAAGAGGATATGAGAAAGTATCCCTATGCTTCAGTAGTTGGGAGTCTAATGTATGTCATGTTGTGTACAAGACTCGACATATGCTATGCTGTAGGGACTGTGAGTCGTTATCAATCAAATCCTAGTTTTAACGCTGGATTGCAGTAAAGCACATTCTCAATTATCTTAGGAGAACGAGAGATTATATGCTTGTATATTCAAGGGGCGAGTTGAACCCTACTGGATAACCTGATTTGTATTTCCAATTAGCAAAGATAGTCATAAGTCGACGTCTGGATCAGTGTTCACTCTTGGTGGAGGAGTTGTTGTCTGGAGGAGTATTAAACAATCCAGCATAGCAGATTCAACCATGGGAGTCGAATACATAGCGGCTTGTGAAGTAACAAAGGAGGTGGTTTGGTTGAGAAAGTTGTACACTAATCTTGAAGTAGTTCCATATATTGATAAGCCAATAATCCTATACTGTGACAACAGTGGACCAGTAGCTGCTCCAAGGAACCAAGAAGCCTAAAGAGAAGAAAGCATATAGAAACGAAATACCATCTGGTTAGAGAGATTGTGCACCGAGGTGATGTGACTGTTGTGAAGATAGCATCGAAACAGAACTTGGTTCACCCGTTTACCAAGACACTTCCTGCAAAGTCGTTCATGGGTCACATGTGAAACATGAGATTAAGGGACATGCCTCACTTGCTTTGAGGGAAAGTGGGAGATTGTTAGGATTAATGCCCTAAAAGCATGTAAAGACATTTTATTGAATTCATTAAAAGAACAATTTTATTATATTTGAATATTATAGTTATTGTTTGAACTAAATATATGATAATATCAAGGAAATTCTTAATTCATTCATAAGAATATGATATTGTATTAGTATGAGAGAATACGGTTTGCTAAGCATATGAGATGCAAGTTGTTGACTATCTTTTTCGCTGCAAACTTAATCTGAGAGAATAAAGAAAGAACAAGGATTGAACACTGGGTTTTACATGGTTCAGGCTATAAAAGAGCCCTAGTCCACGTGTCTCTAATATTTAGTGAGCTTAAAGCTTGTAGTGGAAAACTTTAATGGTGATTCTCATGCAGCGTATAAATTGCACTGAGTACAAAGTTTCTCTCTCTAAAAAACCCAACCCTTTACAAGGAGATACCCCAGCTCTATTTATAAAGACTGGAGTCATTAATGTTAATCATCTCTCATTAATCTTAGGGTATTAATGCATGGTTAATATATGAAAGGTTGTGTTAAAATAAAGACTATTGCCCACGCAGATTCTACGGGGCTCATTGAAGAAAGTCACGTACTAACTTCATGGGGAACATACCTGAGGCTGTCAGGTGACGGCGCACATTTTCGCGTGTCAGGCGGCATTGTGGGAAATGCCAATTTTCGAGTGTACAAACTCGACACCACTAATTGAGGCTCACTAAAAGTTGTCAGATGATCCTCATGGGACCCCCACTTGCAGTGGTTGATACCTGGAACCAAACTAGATTTCGAAGACTGGAGTCCTAGACTTGGGGAATGCAGAATGAATGCAGCACCTCAGATCGTGACCTTTCCTGGAGACATCCTCGCCCCGTGGACATGACTCGGGGTGTGTCCTCACCCTAATACATCCATGGTTAGGAGACTAGCTCAGGACGTGGCCTCACCTGGAGACATCGCCACTCCAAAGATAAAACCCGTGACGTTGCCCCACCGAACCTCTTAGAGGAGCTCACCATCTGAGAACCTAATGGCTATCCCTAATTACTCTAAAAATTTCCATGTGTCTGGAGGAGAATACACAGACAACATTTGCCCCCCCCCCCCCCAAGTCTTCACTTGTCCTTGGGCAGTGGATACATTAGACTTAGTAACTCAAAAAGGTCTTCGAGGGTAACGCTTGGACTCCCCCTGACTTCCTCTGAAACGTCAGGTCATGTGTCGACTCCACATTGCTGGGCCCATCAATCCATGCAATTAATGAGGTGTCCATTCCACTACTCAAAACGTCCACTTCGTACTCTAAGTGTTCTTTCGCTCCATACCCAAGGTGTACCCTCCCAAGCTAATGATCATCTCCGACATTGTTCTCTAGCATGATCCTAGGCTCCGAGGACACACCGAAATGTTAGAAAAACTCTCCTCTTTCCTCTGAGTAGTAGTCTTAGAGTCTTCCAAGATTTTGCCATATTTCCTTTAGTCAGGATTCTAAATGCTTGAATTTTGTCTCAAATGTCTGAGGAACTTCGACAATTACATGAGTAAGGTTTCTATCTCTTTGACTAGGAAATCTTTGACATGGTCCGTGAACACGGCGCATCCAGAGGTGGCACGAGGGCAGAATTTTGAGAACCAGTCAGGGAGCTGGTTGTTCGTGATGATGACCTAGTAGTGGAGAGGCCAGGGTCGTCGAACCATAGGGGGTTGACCGTGGAAGAAGTTAACTGACCCTGATTCCACATCCCACTCTGACGTACGAGGGTGATGGGTTCAAAGATGAGGATTACCACACCCTGCTCCGACACCCTGAGGCCCTAGAGGCCATTATGAGGCATTATGCGATAGGGGATAGGTGTCTCGTGCATCTTTGTTGGGAATCTAAGAGGGTGCATCGTAGTGTTAATGGCCTTCGTGCATTGAGCCAAGTCCACCTGATGGTCAGTGCCACCCTGCCCTTACCCCAATACTTCGTCGAATTTATGAAGTATGTGGGAATAGCTCCCTTCCAACCCTCCCCCAACGCTTACAGGGTGCTTGCGGGGATGTATATCTATTACTGGAAGCAAAAATGGCCTGCACCATCATAGGTATAAATCTCGTACTTCTACAGCTTATGCACCACCCCGAGGAACATGTCCAACCAAGATGGGTACTATGCCCTGGTAAAGTATTCCGCCTCATTTCTCGACTAAAAGGCTCTTCATCACAACGAGAACCATTCTCGGGATTTCAGGGATTTTTCTTCACGAACGAGTTTTTGATCCGTAACAACTCGACCCTGATCCTTGACTTGTCAAGGGTTGGGGAGTATCTTCCCAGTCGTTTTCTTATTCGTTTGTTTTCTGGATTATTTTGTGGTCTATAGTCAATCACTTCTTTGAATAGGCACCTTTTCGAGGAACATCTCCAGGAGATAAAATCCTTCTCCAATCAAGATCTGGATCTCAACCTCCTGGTGACAACGGACAATCACATTAGATCAGGGCTTCTCAGCGCGAGATAAAAGATCTGCAACCTCGACCTGACTAAGTACTGCTAGTCCAAGAAGTCTTGAGAGTTGGCGTCCCAACATATCAATTACATTGATGGGCTTGCCCAGATGATTTTGCACAGTAGCTTGCGGAGAAGCGGCTGGAGACCATACAGGCTACAGAGGTAGCCCGAGAACCCCAAGCAGCGCAAGAAGATCGAGAGCTCAAGGAAGAGCTTCAGGCGGGGATGGAGGTTTTTCATCTTGCCACAGGTAAATCGCCCCTTACTCTAAACCATGCTTCCCATGTAGGGGACATGATAAGTCCCGAGCATGTTTGGGCATCTCCCGCCCTTCTTCACTATGGCCAGATTATGACTACATAGACTTTATACCCGTACATCGAGTGACCTCTCTCAAGTGTAACTGGTTCTGCCTATATTGCTCCAACTTGAGTTGTGAGATGGGAGATAGGATAACACACCCTCAATATCTGCACCTATACACAACTCATTATGGGATTTTGAGGACCTTACAATGTTTTTTTACTTTATTTTGGAATCTTCACTAACCATCTACTTGATCTTGCAGATAACATAGGGCTAGCTGACATTGCCTGGTCTGCCTTAAGACTAGGAGCACCCCCAAGCTCTTCACTATCAGGGAGACATCGCTCCCTAGGGAGAATGCCAAAGCCTCTCCACCAGCCAAGAGGCAGAGGGTTCATACCCTCCCCCCTCCCCATGGAAGTTCCTGCGGTAGATCTGCCCCCAATCTTGGAGATTTATTCATCCCCCGTGGTAGGCAAAGTGGTCCAAGGCTAAGACCAATCAGGGCCGACACCCCAAGCTCGGATCCTGGTATACCTTGAGAAGTATGAGGGGGCCTTGCTAGAGCATTATTGGAGGATTCTCCAGCATTTCGATGCAAGAAAGGAAGAAGGCAATAAGTTCCTCCATGAAATGTTGGAGGCCCTCTGCAAAATGAAGACACCGAGAGAAAGACCAATCATGCCTCCGATAGGTCGGGCTGAGCTAGAGACTCTATTATGTGCCAAATTAGGGGAAGTTGCCGCACTTCTTGCTGTTGAGCTCCTCCAAGGATTAGCTCCACTATGTGTGAGTTTACCGCCCGTAGCATAGCAACGAGGCCTCCCTCGTTGCCTTATGTCGGTATGCAACTGTTCGGGTAAGTAATCAATTCTCTATGTTTTATTTTATTCCCACAATACTTGAGCTAATGTCCTCCTTTTATACAATCTTCCTTGGCATGTCAGTGTTTGGGTGATATCATTATGGAGAAATCTTATCAACTTCAATGGTTCCAAGATAAGGTATATGCCTTGAATGTGAAGCTCTGAGGCCTGAGGAAGAGCTCGCTCGCATTCAGTCTACCTTGGAAGTCGAACAAAAGCATTTTCGGGAGGAGGCAAAGAAAGCAATGGTTGGGGTCGCCCAAGGGGTCATTGAAAACTCCCAGCTTCAGGAGCACCTCAGGGAGGTCACTGACCGGGCCGAGCTTGGCCAAGCCCTGGAGATGAATAGGTATTGTCTGTGTCAAGTGGAGAAACTGAAGAGGGATGTCGAGACCATCACCGACGATGCCTTCTATGTGGCGTGGTTCTACAACCAAGAGATGTGTTTGGACTTCACTGGAGAGCCAGAGAAGTACAAACTCCTCTTAAAAAATGCCTCCAGGTGACCCAGGCTACGGAGGAGACCCAAGTAGCCAAGGAAAATCAAGCTGCCAAGGCGGCTCAAGATATGGAGGAAACCCAAGCTATGACCCACAAGCAAGAGAGCGCCCTGAGGATAGCCCTAATCATCAACGTGGTTGAGGAGGTACCATAAGGCAGTTGAAACCTTGAGCCCCCGAGTATTTTTCACAACTTATCTAGGCCTGCGTGCCATAAACAATTAATTTATCTACTTTTATTTTGTATAAACAATACAATGTGTTTTCTTTTAAATGTGTTTTTATCCCCTAAACGCAATCGTATATCATGAGGGTCCTAGGATGTTGATATAGGTCTCGCGCTCGAGCCTTTATCGACTTCTCTTAGTACTTAGGAAGTTCTTATGCGTTAAGTGTTTCTTTGTAGGCTCGCGATCCTCGAGAGTGACTTTAACGCTAGGTTATGTGGCCACTTGACGCGGCCCTACGTCCTCGAGTTCCAACGACTCAGTACATTGCCTGCCTGTGGTACATGTTAGGAAAAATAATATTGCCTCAATGGAAATGGTAAGATAATATTACAACTCTATGAAAAATATTACAATGGACAAGATTGATTAAATAAAGTGTTACAACTCTATAACTGAAAATACAAATAAAACAAAGGAAATGAAGAAGATGATGAAGAAGAAGAGAATAGTAAAATACAACTCAAAACAAAAGTTACAAATAAAATAACGTGTTTGGACCAAATGAAGAGATTACAACTCTTAAACAAAATATACAAGTAAATAAAACAAGAGAATAAGAAGAAGAACAATAGAATAAAAGGAAGAACATAAACCACAAACAAACTCTCACTTACACAACCTAAGTGAAGAGGATTGGGGATCACCAACTTGAACAAGGTTTAAAACCTTTGTCCAAAAGCTTATTTCCCCCTAACTCAAGCACTAAGGGATCTCTCTCAGATTTTGGAAATGCTTTCTGGAATAATCAAGCCTCAAGGTGTTTCTAGCCAAGTGCTCTAGTGGATAGAAATGGTGTGTCTTACAAGTGAGCATTAGGCTCCTATTTATAGAGTTTAGAGACACCCTTTGAATTTCAAATTCCACCAACCCCCATGGCTGTTACCAATTAAAATAGAGAATTGGGAGTTACTAAGCTGTTGGAATCGTTCAAAGTTGGATAAAAAACTGAAATTATAGAAGCTGTCAGCCATTAGGGCCGCGGCGCTAGTTCCAGGCGCCGCGGCCCTCAGTCAATTTCAGCAACACATTTTTTCAGTTTTTTCCAAAACGTTCCAATTTATTCCCACTTGATTTGTAACTTCCATACACAATATGGGAGTTAAAATCACATCTCTATCAGCCATTTCTCATATGACTTTAAGAAATTCATCTCAATATTGTGTAACAACAAATCTACACAATAATGGGTGATATTTAGGAGTTACAAATTTGTGATGAATTTGTAACACCAAATATGTTACATGTTTGGATATTTCACATATATCCAAATAATGTAACTCTCTATTATATGTTACAATATGTGACACTCTATGTCACATTTATTTAATCTAAAACATTATATTATAAAATAATATAATATTACATTATATTATAAAATAATATAACATTCCCCCACTAGATTAAATAGTGATCTATTGTAACACTTATTTAATCAATCATTATATTTAAAAATATAACACATCCCCCACTTGATGAAATAAGAACTCTCTCTTATAGGAGTCATTACATTGATGCATAAAGTAAAGTGTTTTTCAACTTGAACTTTACTATAGTGTAATTATCACAAAATTTGTCGAAAATTTGGTTGCACTAGGCATTGAACCATCTTTTCATGATGACAAATCGGTGATAATACACACACCTTTGCGATGTTCACTTGAGACCTCTATGTCTCGCTTTGCACCGTTAATGGCCATGTGCACTTTCCATTCATGGACGTTCTTGAGAATACTCCCAATTCTCATGAGAGGCGGCACCACCCCTAGGTCCATATAGGTAGAATTCTTACAGTATTTTGTTACCAAAAATACTTGTCTTTACAAGACTGAATTCTATTAGAAAACCTTTCGGTTTTAACCCTCCACTTGGTAACACACAAGTACTCAATATCTCAGATGGGACTTTTTTTGAGTACAACTAATATTCACTTGATTGACTTGTTATTACCTATTAAACCTAACACTAGTTGAATAACTAGTGTTAAGACAGGTTACCATCAATCGTGAATCTCTTTAGGGAGTTTAAGTCCCATCCCTCGAGATGATGCAGCCAGTAAATCCCTCGTTAGTGGCTTAGTGAAAGGATCCGCCAGATTTTCACTTGTTCTCACATAGGATATTGAGATGACTCCTCTTTGAATCAATTCTCTTACATATCCATGTCTTAGACTAATATGTCTAGACTTCCCATTATACACTCCGCTGTATGCTCTAGCCAATGTTGCTTGGCTATCACAATGTATCGATATAGTAGATACATTATCTTTGATTAGGGGAATCTCTATCAATAGATCCCTTAACCATTCGGCCTCTTTGCCAGTAGAAGCTAGAGCTATGAACTCCGCTTCCATAGTGGAATGAGAAATACAGGTTTGTTTCTTGGAACCCCAAGAAATTGCACCTCCACCAAGTGTAAATACCCAACCAGTTGTGGACAAGTTGTCCCCAATATTGGATATCCAACTTGCATCTGTATATCCTTCTAATATCAAAGGAAATTTGGAGTAGTGAAGGCTTAGTCCTTTGGTTTTCTTGAGATAACCAAGGACTCTTCCAATTGCCTTCCAGTGATCCACACTTGGATTACATGTAAACCTACTAAGTTTACTTACCGCAAATGCTATATCAGGTCTAGTACACTGGGCAGCGTACATTAGACTCCCTATAGCACTAGCGTACTCCAATTGAGCCACCGCTCTGCCTTCATTCTTCTCTAGGTTTACACTATGATCGAATGGAGTATTGGCATCTTTAACCTTTAGATGGTTAAATTTGTTCAATACTTTCTCAACGTAGTGGGCTTGCCCTAGCGCAAAACCCCCACTATGTTTCTTTACTTTGATACCTAGTATGGTATCAACTTCTCCAAGATCTTTCATCATGAAGGTTGATGAAAGAAACCTCTTCGTTTCTACAATCCCTTTCATGCTATTGCTTAGAATAAGCATGTCATCCACATATAAGCAAACAATGATCACATATCCCTTACAAGTTTTGGAATACAAACACTTGTCTCCATTGTTATGTCTAAACCCATTAGACATGATGGCTTGATCAAATTTCTCATGCCATTGCTTAGGAGCTTCTTTCAAGCCATATAAGGATTTTACAAGTCTACAAACTTTATGTTCATATTTTGGTAGGACAAACCCTTCGGGTTGTTCCATATAGACCTCCTCATTGAGGTCACCATTAAGGAATGCCGTTTTGACATCCATTTGATGAACATACAAGTTGTGTATAGAAGCTAAAGCGAACAAAATTCTTATAGAAGTTGTTCTTGCAACAGGCGCATAGGTATCGAAATAATCGATACCCTCTTTTTGCCTAAACCCTTTAGCTACTAATCTAGCTTTAAAGGTTTGGATAGTGCCATCAGTGTGATATTTTCTCCTAAATACCCACTTACACCCAATTGGCTTAGACCCCGGTGGGAGGTCTACCAATTCCCAAGTGTTATTGGAAAGAATGGAATCCATCTCATCATTGATGGCTTCTTTCCAAAATGCACTATCTCTCGATTGCATAGCTTCTCTATAAGTCTTAGGATCATCCTCAACGAGAAGTACAATAGGAATTTTCGTAATGACTTCCTCTCTATTTCCTTCTACCATGTAGAATGAAATTCGTTGAGAATCTATCTCATCCACTACTAGACTTTTATGATTTTTAAGCCTTTGACTTCTTCTAGGTTCAAAGGGTTGCTTTACATCCTTTTGAGAATTCTCCTCTTGAGAATAAACTTTGGATGTAGAAGCTTGAGAATTATTCTCATATAACAAATTCTCCTTTAGAGATGTTGAAGCTTGAGAATTGTTGTCACATAACATATTCTCAAAGAATTCAACTTCTCTAGATTCAATCACAATATTAGACTCTAAGTCTAATAGCCTATAAGGTTTACTATTGTTGGCATAACCAACAAAAACACACTTTATGGCTCTTGAGCCTAACTTTGTTATATTAGGTTCGGTTTTCTTGCAATATGCAAGACACCCCCACACTTTGAAGTACCCTATGTTGGGTTTTCTTCCTTTCCATAACTCATATGGAGATATCTCATTTTTCTTCATCGGTATTCGATTAAGAGTGTGACAAGCGGTTAAAAGCGCTTCACCCCATAAGTTGAAGTTCAACTTAGAAAACACCAACATAGAATTTATCATCTCTAGATAAGTCCTATTTTTCCTTTCGGCAACACTATTGTGTTATGGTGTATAAGGTGCAGTGCACTCATGAATTATACCATTTTCTTCACAAAATGTATTGAATTCATTAGAGAAGTACTCTCCTCCTCTATCACTTCTTAGCACCTTAATTTTTTTATTTAGTTGACTAAATAATCTCAAAGTCACTTAACCAACTTTTGTGCGTTTTCTAAGAGTCTCTTTGAGATTCTTTTGAAAACATCATTTTGACATCCATTGATTTTCTCATCAAAATCAAGTTGAAGATGTCAATTTTAAACACTTAAATCAAAGAAAATAAACCTAAATGATTTACTTAAAGACTTTGATTTAAAAAATTATCTCCTCATTGAGATTAATTTAAACATATCACAATATTTAACAAAAAAAAAAAAAATTCTCTTCAATATTATTCACCATTGGTGTAAAGATTCAAAATTGCTTCTCCAATTTTGTAATGTCTCCTCATTGAGACATTGAATATTTAAGAATTATTATCACTAAATAATTCTCAAATATATTTCATTTGACCACACTCTAGACTATAAGTCTATTGAGTCAATATGTAATCCCACAATTTTTTGAATCCACCTTGATCCATTTGTCTTGCAATAGCAAGACACTTATCAAAAGATGTAACCATTTTAGGTTCATCTTTTCTTATCTCATAAGTTGAGATGGTCAACACTTAAATGATAAATTTTAATTTATCAAATAATTCTCTTTATTTACCAAATAAATGGTAACTCATCACATTGCAATAAAATATGATAAAACATATTTATATTATTATCACCTTAATAATCATATTATATGCCACACCATAATAATCATGATAATTCTCATGTATATATCAATATACTTTTATATATTAACATAATTATGTCTCAAAGAAATTTCACATAATTTTTCAACATACATCCATCATATTAGCATGCATTTTGAATCTCATAATTATATTGTAAGTATATCACAAATATCATACAATAATTCACATATCCACATGTTGATATATTCTATTGATTCACAAAATCAATATATAGGCATGTCAAAAACTACCTAATTATCATGATTTATAAATTCTCAAAACATAATTTTCATGTCAAATGTATGTACTACTATCTTACTTATAGCATACACATAAGATTAATAATCACTAGATTATGTAGAGCTTCTCAGAAGTTCACTTCTAAGGATTTAACTTTCACAAATAGATGTGTAACCTATGTTACAATGTATCTCATATTATATTAACATGTTAATATTTACACAATTATTCATATATCAACATTTGGAAAACATGCTAATACATGAAATAAAATTTCATCACTATTATATAAAATTTACACTTACCTTGTCTTACCACCAAGTTCAATTGAATCAATGAAACCTATTCCACCCTACTAGGTCTTGGTTCATGATTTTGATAGTCTCACCTTCCATTGAAACAAACAATGGGGATAAGATTTTGAATGTTAGGAAAAATAATATTGCCTCAATGGAAATGGTAAGATAATATTACAACTCTATGCAAAATATTACAATGGACAAGATTGATTAAATAAAGTGTTACAACTCTATAACTGAAAATACAAATAAAACAAAGGAAATGAAGAAGATGATGAAGAAGAAGAGAATAGTAAAATACAACTCAAAACAAAAGTTACAAATAAAATAACGTGTTTGGACCAAATGAAGAGATTACAACTCTTAAACAAAATATACAAGTAAATAAAACAAGAGAATAAGAAGAAGAACAATAGAATAAAAGGAAGAACATAAACCACAAACAAACTCTCACTTACACAACCTAAGTGAAGAGGATTGGGGATCACCAACTTGAACAAGGTTTAAAACCTTTGTCCAAAAGCTTATTTCCCCCTAACTCCAGCACTAAGGGATCTCTCTCAGATTTTGGAAATGCTTTCTGGAATAATCAAGCCTCAAGGTGTTTCTAGCCAAGTGCTCTAGTGGATAGAAATGGTGTGTCTTACAAGTGAGCATTAGGCTCCTATTTATAGAGTTTAGAGACACCCTTTGAATTTCAAATTCCACCAACCCCCATGGCTGTTACCAATGATTAATTGGGTGTTTTATGGAATTAAAATAGAGAATTGGGAGTTACTAAGCTGTTGGAATCGTTCAAAGTTGGATAAAAAACTGAAATTATAGAAGCTGTCAGCCATTAGGGCCGCGGCGCTAGTTCCAGGCGCCGCGGCCCTCAGTCAATTTCAGCAACACATTTTTTCAGTTTTTTCCAAAACGTTCCAATTTATTCCCACTTGATTTGTAACTTCCATACACAATATGGGAGTTAAAATCACATCTCTATCAACCATTTCTCATATGGCTTTAAGAAATTCATCTCAATATTGTGTAACAACAAATCTACACAATAATGGGTGATATTTAGGAGTTACAAATTTGTGATGAATTTGTAACACCAAATATGTTACATGTTTGGATATTTCACATATATCCAAATAATGTAACTCTCTATTATATGTTACAATATGTGACACTCTATGTCACATTTATTTAATCTAAAACATTATATTATAAAATAATATAATATTACATTATATTATAAAATAATATAATATTACATTATATTATAAAATAATATAACAGTACATAGACCTTAAGGATTTTCGTGCCAGTGTTTAGACACTTGTGCATTTAGTGTTTCATCTTAGACTCGAGGCCATAAGAGTAACTTTGACGTGGTGTCAAGTGAGGGCACTCGACTATCCTACACCTTCGAGTTCCAATGACTCGTCTTTAGGAGGTCTTATATTGTAGGGTTCTGCCATAGTGCTTGACACTTAAGTCATTTAGTCTTGACTTCTAGAATCAATGTCCTTGAAAGTAACTTTAATGTCATCCCATGTACCCAAGTTCTAAGGACTCGGTGCTTCAGGGGGGTCATCCACACTAAGCTATCTGCCCCCGGGAACATGGCCACCGATGGGCCAGCTTGGGATTCTTGATTTGCCCCCTGAGTATACCACTCAGGACCTAATAATTTGGAAGTCTTGAACTCATTATCCTAGGCCTAGGAGGATGAGTTCATGTCCTTTGACTAGGTATATCGTGACACTCAATTTTAAGCGCTCCACATCTTCCCCTGAGTTCCAAAGACTTAGGCCTCTGTTCGTGTCTCGAGATCATAGGACTGAATCACTCCTCCTCGGGCATGGTGTCATTAGGAGCTAACATCAGTCCATACTTACACTACTTAGGTTTTATTTACTCTTAGGGTCAACATCCAACATATCATTCTGCTCAAGTATTAAGGCGACTTATGCTAGTGCCCGAGTATCAATGATTATGGCTTCCGTTCACATCTCGAGGATTGGGATTTGTTTACTACTCCCCAGGCGCGCGTCGTCTTCGAGAGAATATGCTAAATCCAATCTAGTGTTACTTGGTTCTTTTCAGCATTGCATTTCAATCAGACCATTTCGCTATGGGATCCTGTGACACTAAAGGCGCTTCACTCGTCGACTAGCCAGGCTCCCCATGTCATGCGATTCCCGACGCTAAATGCCCGAGGAATACAGAGGACTTGGACATAACTCCTTTGGCGCAATGTCCACGGGAGGCATCCCAAGTCTACCCCGGGACCAAGTACAGAGTACTCAGTCTTCCGTTCGCATCTCGAGATTAAAGGACATGTTAAGAGATCCTCAAGCACAATGTCCATGGGAGGTGACGTAGGTTCGTTCTCGCACTACTACGATTCTTTTCCTAGTCTCTAGATGCTAAGCCTTGCTCCACTTGGAACAAGCTTAGTCTCTTAGGCCAGCCGAGTAATTTCGTAGGTTTTTCTATTTTCGGGGTAGCAACACTAGGCTTACTCCTCTTTTGACAAGCTTAGTTTCGTAGGTTGTTCCCCGCGAGGACCGATACTGCCTTAACTCCATGCCTCCCAAGTAATCGGAGACTAGTATGCTTTCACTTGTCTAGGCCAGCAAGTGGGTTCTCTATATGCATCATTAATATAACAAAGGAAACCAACAAATATAAGAAGAAAAAAATATATATTTCTTTACCATGTTTTATATATACACTGTTTCCATTATATGCATTCGAAGGCTACAAAGGAGATTAAAAAATGAATAAATCTCACTGCTCATACTACTGGTAATATCGGCGAAGATGCTCGGCATTCCAGGCATGGGATATCAATTCCCATTTAGTCGGGCCAATTTTTATTTCCTCGTATATATACCACGCTCTCGACTTGGTATGGGCCTTCCCAATTAGGTCCTAGCACTCCTACAACAGGATCCCGGGTGGCTAAGAATACTATTCGCAACACCAGATCTCCGATCCCAAACTTTCTATCCTTCACATTAGAGTTGAAATACCTAGCAACCTTCTACTGGTAGGACGCTATTCGAAGCTGAAAAGCTTTACGAAGCTCCTCCACGAGGTCCAGGGATTCTCGGAGTAAAGCATGGTTTGTGGTCAGTTCATATGTTTCCCATCGGTGCATGCGTTGAGATTGCAGCTTCAATTGGGAGCATCGCTTCATACCCATAGGTCATTGAGAATGACAAGTGGTAGGTGGAGGTCTGGCAGTGGCACTATAGCTTCACAATGCCCAAGGCAGATCCTCAGGCCAAGCACCCTTCGCCTACTCAAGACTTTTCTTCAAGGTTGCTTTGAGCGTTTTGTTGACTGCTTCCACCTGCCCATTTGCCTACGAGTGGGAAACGAAAGAAAATATTTCCTTGACTCTATGTCGCTGACAAAAATCTGTGAACACCTCGCTGTCGAACTACAAACTGTTGTCAGAGACTATCTTCTTTGGGGCCTGTAGCGACAAACAGTGTTCTTGATGACGAAATCTAGAGCCTTATTGGAAGTGATAGTAGCGAGTGGCTCAGCCTCGACCCACTTCATGAAGTAGTAGACCGCCATTATCGTATACTTCACTCCTCCTTTTTCCCTAGGAAGTGACCTGATAAGATCAATGCCCCAGATGACGAAGGGCCAAGGACTCGCCTATTGAGAATAGTTCCCTTAAAGAAATTGTTGTTGACAAATGTTTTAAATAAATAAATAATAGAATTGAATTATTATATATAGACTAGGTCCCATATTATGTTGATAATATTAAGTAAATATCTAAATATTCCAAATTTTATCTATGTGGTCTTAATCTCATATTGGTATGAGAGGATCGAGATTAAGATAATAAACTTAAAACATTTCGTAGTAAAATAAAGTTATGGAATCTTTAGATTAATTAACGCTAGTACGGTTCGCTAGTATTATGAATACAAGTGACCTAGATCTGGGGCACTAGTGTAGTAGGACACTTTAGAGAAGGTACTTTATATATAGTGATATATAGAACTGGAGCAAATGTGATTTGTAAATACTTGTTTAAACACTGTTTCATAGTATTAATCAAACACATCAAATGATGATCATATACACAATGATCTTATTCCTGAGGTTGATATGAACTCCTATATATGTCATCTGATCATTTGATTCATGCATTAAGGTTTGTTAGAATGATCAAGCTAAGAACAATTATTTTCGGAACTCAATGATATATAAGGCTGGGGGCATAGTTTTACAGATATAGAATCTATACCTTCTTATAGATTGAATAATGGTTCCCTATTGGGTTGACTATTGGAATTGAAAAAGATTTGAGCGCCCACTTCACAAACTTGTTGTGACACAACCTTAACTAGTAAAGTCAATGTTACTCTAGGAACAAGATAACGCTAAAGTTGTAAAACAGTAATTTTATTCCCTTTAAATTATGAACCATTAATAGAGGAATAGTGTTGAATTTAAATTTTAAATTTTTAAATATGGTTGTCATCTTTTCCTTAAAAAGATAAATACCTTATTTTGTGGAAAATTTATTTTAGTTAAATAAATAAATAAAAGAAAAATATAATATCCCTGAAAAGAGAAAGTAGCAGTTCACGCATGACATAGTCCATGGACTCTGCCATGCGGGTAGCACTACACTGATATTGTATCAATCATGTTTTTATTTTATTTAATTAATTAATAATTTAAAAATAGATATTTTCAAATTTCGTAAGTTAGATATTTACCTAAATCAATTCCTATCATCATTATGATATTATTATTCTTATTAGGAATAATAAGGTGATATTGAATAATCTCGATATATATGATATAGAATAATAAGAAGAAAATAAGAAAAAGATATAAGAGAGAAGCAATACACAAGTCAGTAAGAATTCAGAATAGTTTTCTGAATTTTTGTCAGACAAAAGATGATCTTCATCTTCTTTATTCTAACATTTCTCAGACCATAATCCAAGTTCTCATGTGTAGAGAAATACTTGTGATTCCTAAATTACAAACTCATGTTCTCTATGTGCCCACACACATATTCAGGTGTAGAGAACACTCCGGAAGATCATGGTTTGATTACTCAAACCGTTGGATAGGGAGATCAAGGACACTAGATAGGGAGATTGATTTATATGCTTATATGTTATATATATAAATATATTGTATATTTACATATATGTTGCATGATTAATAATATTGTATGTTAATGTTTCTGTCTAGATATTTTCTTGATCATATAAATTGTTTATATGAGTGATGGAAATTTTTTGTTGTTGTATACAATTGGCCCGCCACGCCTATTCCCCTGTGTGATTTTGGATTTCGGGGCATAGGAATTTTGTAATTTTTCTTTTAAAAATTATGGCTAAAATTCCAAAATGGCCCGAGCTCCAAGTCCGACCCCATCCTAGCTCTGAGACGCGCCTGCCTGCGCCACCCATGCCCGTGCGCGCCTCACTGCACATGCCCTCGCCCCAGCGCCTCCCAACCCTGCCCAGGCTTGCACGCCTTGTCGCGCTTGCCTGCTAATTCTCGCTCGCCCTTGTGCGCTTGCCTACCCAGTCCAGTGTGCACTTGCGTGCCATTTCTGCCTAGGCCCGCACCCCTGCCGCGCATGCCTGCCCAGTCTCGTACATCCCTGTCGCGCCCAGCTTGCCCAGCGTGCGCCCCTGCCAGCCTCCACTGCCAGACCACCCTCCCGACACACCTTATGGTACACACCTAGGGTTTGTTTCTTACAAACCCTGATGTGTAGTTACCGTAATTGTTTTAATTAAAAATCAGAAATTGAATTAAAATTGTTTTAATTTGGAAATTTCTTCAATTGAAATAATATTGAATATTTTCCTTAATGAAAAATGTTTTAATTGTTATCTTCCATAATTAAAATTGTTTTAAATAAAATATCCAAAATTAAAATTACCTTGAATTTTAATTTCTCAATTTTTTTTTTAATTTTATATTTTAATTAAATTACCCAAATTCAAATCGGGCCTTAGAAACTTTTTCGGTTTTAAAACCCAAAGTTTAATTAATTTTAAAAGTTTGTTTAAACTAATTAAAAAAGTTGTATAATTCAAAATGGATATGGAAAAGGGTGGCATTGGCTCAACAAGACTGCATCTTAAGGTTCAAGATTAAGGTGCTCTTTATCAGGCCTTAAATAGTCTAGCTTACATTTTCATGTATTTTTTGCAAATGTTGTAATTTTTCTAGATATACCCAAAAGTTACCATACCCGCTTTTATTTACATATTATAAATGTTTGAATTTGATTAAAATTTTTAATATTTTGTCATGCATTATAACATGCCACTCATATCCCCACACAGTATGCAATTACCATGCATTACATTTGTGTAGAAACATGCTATATTTGTTGTTATATGTTTATATGTCATATAATAATAAATTTAGTCTTGATTAGTTAAGATGGTAAAACAAAATTAAAGTTTTTTAATTTGTTGTTTTAATGAAAAATGTTTTATTATAATAAAAATGATATTCTCTTAATTAAAGAAAAATTAGAATTAGAATTAAGGGCACAATTTTGTTTTGTTTTGCTTAATTGGATTAGTAATTATTAGAATATCATTTGGTAAAAATAATTAAATTTATTTTTATAACTAAATTGAAAAATATTGATTTTGTGAAAAAACACACTTCCAAAATAGAGAGTGGGAGAGGGAGTTATGAAAATAAGTTCCATGGTCTCCATTATTGGTTGAACACCGAGAGGCATAAGAAGGGCCTCGTTTCGCCTCCCTTTGCGGCCTACGTAAGGAAAGGCTTTTGAATATGTTTATTTTTTCTCAAGGTTGACTTCTCTTATGATAATATAATTAGTGATGTATTTCAAGTTTGATTGATCCTAAGGCACACTCTTGAGTTAAGTAATTCATTGAAAATAATAGATTCCACTCCAAAGGTGTATCTAGGCTTTCGAGCACGACTAGTGCATCTTGACCAAACAAACGGTAGTTTGGTAATGCCCTAGAAAATCAAGTCTGTTACACTATGTGTTTAAAATAGTGCTTAACCTGTTAAGAAAGTCGTTTGAAACTTAAATGTGTAATTAGAGGCTAAGTTAAGGTCAAGTATCAAAAGATTTGGTCAACAAAATGGTTATTTTTCAATAAAATAACAAGTTTATATACGGGATCCCAAAATAAGTTTATAGACTCATAAAAGACAATGCTTAGCTATCCCGACCGTGGCGATCGAGCGGGCAACATGTGTACACACGGCCCTTGAAGCTCTCCAACTCATGGCTGGTCCCGGTATCTCTTTCCATACCTACACAACGTAGCACCCATGAGCCAAGGCTCAGCTAGAAAACTTAAAACAACATGCACAACTAAGAAACAATATAAAATCAATAAATATTAACAATCAAATTCAATTAACAATAGGATAATAATAACCTACTAGTAGTACTATTCAATTCAGTCAAGTGTGTAAATCAAGCTCATCAGTCAATAAAAATGATTAAGTGTGAACCAGACTTCTATTTATGGTATAATATCCAAGCCTGACGCCCTTAGGCCAACTCCCCTGCTCTTTTAGTAGACGCTGCCACCCTTAGGCCGGGCTGCGTTCTGCACGCTTGCTATTGGCCCCCCGGCACCCTTAGGCCGGTCTACAAACATATATATATATATTCCAAATAGAAAATGCATAACACATAATCAATGGCAGTGTACAAGCATGTCCATCCATATATTCCAGATATAGGTATATTCATATTCATAACATATTCATATAAGGGGGTTTATGCCCCAATCACAACTCGGGTGCAGTTTTCTTACCTCAAGTCTCGAGCGATGGAAAGTGAGCGGTCCCGAGCACGATCCTCAGTCCTGAGCATTAATGGTAATCCTAGTCACAAGAAACAATGGATGACTATCAAGTTCTAATCCAATTAAATGTTTTAGAAACAAATACTATCCTCCAGGACCTCGAATTTTACTAAACCGGGTGGTAAAATCCTTCTCGAGCCATAACATTTTAGTTCCCGAGCAAAAAGCCATCAAACAACCTTTACTTGCATTTGATTCACGACCTAGGCCCTTAAAGGTCGCGGCGCACTAATGTCGAAGGCAAAATTCCTCTCTGCTGAAGGACACGGGTTGCAGCGCACTATAACTTGCGCTATGGCGCGCCTAGGTATTAGAGAGGCTTTCCAGCCATCTCGAGCACATAGGCCGCGACACCTGAAGAATAGGGCCGCAGCCTAAGACCCAAAACTAAGAAAATCAACCTCATCTCTGCATTTTTCCTCGAGCCTAAGCCCTAAATTCACACCACAATCATTAGCCAAACTCGGAATTAATGTAATGAACCAACTAACATAAAGACTTCGGACCATTAAAACTACTAAGCAGAACTACTACCTTGGAATACATGCATAAAATAATAGAATTTTATTAAAAAATCCAAAATATGGGATCCCATTGTTTACATAAAATCATAAGCAAAATAAAACCTTTAATTAATTATTCAAATACTAAATTTGGAAAAAACATAAATACATAATTAAAAAATCTTGAAACAAAACGTCATCCTCGATCTTTCCCATCAGTCCATTCATTCAGTCCTCACCCAATACACATCCCAAAGCCACCATGAATCCATCCCACCTTCCATGCTTATTTTCCTGCACCATCTAAAATAAAAAGGATTGAGCCTAATGCTCAGGAAGGAAAATCTACTAAAACATATCATATATAATAAGTCGAAAAACATAAATCATAAAACGTATGACGTAAAAATGTAAATCATAAAACAATGGACTACAATATTAATGGCCATTAACCCATTACCGTAGTATGTGATAGAAATCATCTAGATCCTCTTGCTGCTATTCGAGGTAGCTTTAAACACAATATAGTATATGATAAACCATCTAGGTCCTCTTGCTACTATTCGATGCAGGTTAAATCATAACTATAGTCTACGATAATGATAAAAATCTTGGGATTTGCTGATTTTCTTTCTAAGCAATTACATTTCCCAAGCGACTACAACATAAAACATATACATACATACTTACATACACATATAGCACATAAACATAATCATAACACGTAAAATCTAACCTATTTTCCTGACAAAAAACCGAAATATTGGAGACAAGAGAAGATCTAAACCATCAAGATATGAACTTACCAAAAACCTTAAGATTCAAGAAACTCAAACACATAACCAAAAGCCATTACAAGAAGTTAGGATTTGGAAGAAAATGAAAAGAATAAGAGGAACTATAATGAACTAAACCTATGGTTACATTAAAACTTCAATCTACACCGCAATACCGAAATATCACTCTATCTTACTTCCCAAGTGTTTATAAAAGCTTAGATTGCAAAGCTTTTAACCCCAAAACCGTAGTGTTTCTCTCTAGAATGAAATTAGCAGCTTCGAGGCTCTGAAGAATACTTAAATGATGATGCAAATGACTGAGTAAAAGGTCCTATTTATAGAGTTCAAGGAGTGAAACCAACTCCATTTAAAATGAATAAATAATGGAATAAACACGTTCCTTTGTCCCGAGCCTCCTTGTTTTCATTGGTGCGAAGTCGACATGTTTTTCATATCACCCATAAGCGATATATCGGCATATGCTGATATATCAAACACATTTTTGCACACTTTCAGCACAGTTGAAGTTTGTTTAAACAACTTTGACTGAGTAAAACGTAATCCTAACAGCTAAGGGAAGGTTCCAGACTTCCTAGGTTTATCCTTTATTAATTTCTTCATCTGAAATCCATAAATACTTAATAAACATGCGTGTGACAAGTGTCACGTTCTTACTTATTCTATCTAAACTTAAGGTTATAATAAATATCATCTCTAGAACCAGCTATATTAATAAAACATTATGTTAAAATTAATATTTCTAAACTATAGGCTAAACTTATAAAATCCATAACTATATATATGAGTTTCCAACTAAAACCCTGCTTGAACCAATAACCACGAAAACTAAAATACTAAGCTACTATTACTACTACTATCTAGCTAAGTAAAATTCTGAGAGGCTACAATTCTCCCGTACTTAAAAGAATTTCTTTCCCAAAATTTACTTACTAAACAATTCTGAATACCATGCTCGGATGTCTTCCTCCATCTCTCACGTTGCCTCATTTTCTGTACTATTACTCCATAAGACCTTGACTATTGGAATACTATTAGACCGTAATTCCTTCACCCCCTTCTCTAGGATGCTAACCAACTGTTCCTCATAACTTAGATATTTCTTATGTGCTAACGTATCATACTTGAGAACGTGAGATGGGTCTGACACATATCTACACAGCATCAAGATGTGAAACACATTGTGGCTATCAACTAAAGCTGGCGGTAGGGCTAATTTATATGCTACTGGTCCCATCTTGTCCAATATCTCAAAATGACCTATAAACCGGGGACTAAGTTTTCCTTTCATCCCAAACCACTTCACTCCTTTCATAGGAGATATTCTTCAGAAGACTTGATCTCCAACTTTGAATTTCACATCTCGTCGCTTGGCATCCGCATAACTCTTTTGTCGACTTTGACCAGCGAGAATATGCTTTCTAATCAGCTATACTGCATCTTGGGCCTCTCTAACAGCTTCGGGTCCAAGAAGTTGTCTCTCTCCTACCTCGTCACAATGTAATGGCGACCGACGTTTCCTTCCATAAAGTAGCTCATAGGGTGCCATACCGATCGTTGCCTGGTAGCTATTATTTTAGGAGAACTCTATAAGTGGCAAATACTTAATCCACAATCCTCCGTAGTCTAGTACACAAACATATCTTCTAAAATATGTATGGTATGCTCGGACTGTCCATCGGTCTGAGGATGAAATTTTGTACTGAAACTTAGCTTGGTACCCATGGCTTGCTGCAAGCTTCCCCAAAATCTTGATGTAAACACTGATCCTCTATTGGATACTATGGTCTTAGGGATTCCATGCAGTCGTACAATTTCTTGAACATAAATGTCTCCGTACTGGTCCGCAGTGTATGTAGTCTTGACAGGCAGGAAGTGAGCTTACTTGGTGAGTCTATCAACCATAACCCAAGCTGAGTCGTCTTGCTTATTTGTTCGTGGTAATCCTGTCACAAAGTCCATGGTCATGTCTTCCCACTTTTATTCTGGAATACTAAGCGGTTGCAATAATCTTTTGGGTCACTAATGTTCTGCCTTTACTTGTTGGCATATTAGGCATTTGGACACATATTCTGCTACGTCTTTCTTTATGCCCGACCACCAACATATTGCCTTAAGGTCATGAGTCATATTGGTTGATCACGGGTGAACAGAGTATGGGGTAGTGTGTGCCTCTTCTAAAATCTTCATCTTAATTGCCTGGTCATTTGGCATGCATACCCGACCCGTATATCTCAAGAACCCCTGTCCTGATATAGAGAAATTCGCAATCTTGCCTTCTTTCACTGCAGCCATATGCGATACTAACGTGTCATCATGCCCTTGCCTGATCTGTATATCATCTAGTAAACTCGATTGAATAGAAATGTTAGCCAGTTGACCCATGACTAGTTCTATCCCAGCGTTAATCAGCTCTTGTTGTAGCGGCCTTTCTATTCCGGATAATGCTGCAAGACTTCCGTAACTCTTCAGACTTAACGCATCTGTAACTACATTTGATTTTCTTGGGTGGTATAGGATTTCACAGTCATAATCCTTTACTAGTTCTAACCACCCATGCTGCCTCATGTTGAGCTCCCTTTGCATGAAGAAATGTTTTAAGCTCTTGTGGTCTATATAAATCAAACACCGTTCACCATAAAGATAGTGGCGCAAAATTTTCACTGCGAAGACCACTACTGCCAACTCTATAGAGTGTGTTGGATAACGTTGCTCGTATTCCTTCAACTGCTTTAAGGCGTAGGCTATCACCTTGTCATTTTGCATCAGCACACATCCCAAACCTTGCTTGGACGCATCACAATAAATAACAAACTTATCATTGGGTGTCGGTACGCAAAGTAGTGGTGCTGAGAATAATTTATCCTTGAGCAACTAGAAGTTTTCTTGACATTTATCCGCCTAGTTGAACTTTTGCTATTTCAGGGTTAGGTTGGTAAGAGGGGTGGCTATCTTAGAAAAGCCTTCTACAAATCTCTGGTAATAGCCTGCTAGCCCGAGAAAACTTCTAACCTCTGACGCATTCTTAGATCTTGGAAAATCCTTCACAGCCTCTACCTTAGTTGGATCTACTGTGACTCCATCCTTGGATACTTATATGGTCAAGGAATGCCACTTGCGATAGCCAAAATTTTCATTTCTTGAAATAGGCATAAATTTGATGCTCCTTTAGTCGTAGCATGGCAAGTCTTAAATGTTCCTCATGCTTGACTTCGTCCTTGGAGTACAAAAAAATATTTTCAATGAACACTACCATGAATTTGTCCAAGTAATCCTTGAAGACCCGATTCATTAAGTCCATAAATGCAAGTGGAGCGTTGGTAATACCAACAGACAAAACTAGAAAGTCATAATGTCCATATCGAGTCCTAAAAGTTGTCTTTCGTATATCCTCTTTCCTTACATTGAGTTGGTGGTAACCGGACCGTAGATCAATCTTTAAAAATACAATCGTTACATGGAGTTGATCAAATAAGTCGTCGATCCAGGGTAGCGCGTACGTATTCTTAATTGTCACTTTGTTCAGCTTGCGGTAATCAATACACATCTGCATGCTTCCATCCCTATTTTTCACAAATAGAACTGGTGCTTCCCATGGAGAATGGCTCGGTCTAATGAAACGCAAGTCTAATAGTTCTTGTAACTGCGTTTTCATCTCCTTGAGTTCAGTAGGTGCCATCCAGTATGGTGCCTTTGAGATAGGCTCGGTTCCCGGTACTAGTTTAATTGTGAAGGCAATTTCTCGAGTAGGGGGTAATCCTGGTAAGTCATCAGGAAATATCTCTGGAAATTCCTTTATAATGCGGATGTCTCCAACCTTTAATAGTTTTTCTTGTGCCACATCCCATACGCTTGCTAAGAATGTGTGACATCCTTTCTCTATCATCTTCTGAGCTTTGAGAGATGAGATAAGCGGTGTCCATAGTCCTGAAATCTTTTCCATAAAACATAGTTTTTGACCGTCAAGAGTTTCGAACATCACTTGCTTGCGTCTACTGTCAATGGTTGCGCCATGCCTTGCTAGCTAGTCCATGCCAAGTATTACATCAAATCCTTAATCTCTAGCTCTATCAGGTCTCCTTCTAGTTTCATGCCCTCGATTTTGATTGGTAATCCTCATACTATTCGTGATGGTAGAACTACTTAGTCCGAAGGCAGCTCTGTAACAAGCCTAGTTCTAAATCTTTTACAAGGTTTGTCTAATTTTTCTATCATTCCTAACGAGATATACGAGTGTGTTGCTCCCGAATCAAATAATACTGAACATATATTATGGAGGATAGGAAGCTGACCTTTGACCACTTTGTTACTAGCTTCGGCTTTTCCCTAGGTCAAGGCAAAGACTCTGGCTGGAACCATCTTGTTCTCCTTCTTTTCGTCTTGTTAGAGCTGTGGACAATCCTTTTTCCAATGACCTTCCTGGCCACAATTGAAACAACCCTTGGTGTTTGCATGACACTCCTCAGGATGTCTTTTCTAGCACTTGAGCACTGAGGGTATTCCACATAACCCGACCTATTATTACTATTATTAGTCTATGCTCGTTTGTCAACGTCGGATTGCTTATTATCAGGATGCTTTCTTTTCTACCCATTATTGCTATATTGGTTGTTGTTGTTGTGTCGACCATTCTGTGTCTGATTTTTTTGCTTGGGTTCAGACTTGCTGGCCTCCTCCTTACTAACATTTGCTTGGAGCCTTTCCACCTATATAGCCGTTTCTAGAACATTGGCATAAGAAGTGGTTCCAGGATTTTCCAGCTTGACACCGAACTCAACCTTGATTCTGAGTCCCCTGGTGAATTTGGTAACCCTCAAGAAATCGGTTGGGACCAACTCTGGTGCGCACTTGGCTCAACGATCAAATCGTTGAGCGTACTCGATTACCGTTAAATTGCCCTGCTTCAGACTGGCAAATTCTTCCACCCTCGTAGCGATGATAGACGAGTTGTAATACTTTTTGTGAAACAGCTCCACCAATCTGGCCCTAGTCATGGTGGTGATATCATGAGTCTGCTGTACCAAATCCAACCAGATTCTAGCATCCTTTTTCAGTAGAGAGGAAATGCAGGATATGTGGTATGTGTTGCCGAGGTTCATGTGTGCTCGAATAGGCTCTACATTATTAATCCATTCTTCAGCCTCAAAGGGGTCGGTTGTCCCTTTAAAGTTTGGAGTGTGCTTCTTACGAAAATGCTGATAGATTTACTCTATGTACCGAGTTGGATAAGGCGCATAGTTTGCCACTAGCCATCCCCCATACGGATTTCCTAAGTTTTGCATTTGCTGGGGTGCTTCAGCCACTGGCTACGGCTGAGGCTGCAGCTGTAGCTGAGGCTGCGACTAAGGCTACTGTTATTGCTATTGTAGTAGTTCTTCTACTTGTTTCCATAACTGAATAATCTCAACATTGTTGTCAACTAGTGGTGGTGTACTTCTATTAGCAGCAGCATTGGTAGCACGTGTTCCCCTTCTTTGGACTGGAGGGGATTCATGAGTCTTGTTAGCGGTGCTGGATGCATTTTCGTTCGTGCGTGCAGACCTTCATAGCGACATCGTCAACAAAGTTCTAACAGTCAAGAAAACACGTTAGTCTTTACCCTAATAGGTTCTAAGGAAAACGTAGTCTAAGAAAACATAACTCAAGCCTATCAGTTATATTTTCTTATGAAAAAAAAATTATGTAAGTCATCTTTATAAATTAGGATGTGTTTCTATACTTAGACTATTTAGCCACCATTATTATTTTCTAAGTTTGTTTGTAATCACCCTATATGACTTAATTCTCAGGCTCGAAACTCATCGTTATTCCAAATCTAACCATATTGAGGGAGGGTTGGGCTCAGTAAAATCGTTCCCATTACTATGGCCCCCTAAACTCTCAATACAGAACCTGGTCCATTTGATTTGTATATCCACCCTCCCTGAAATTAGTCATTATTTATTGAATTTATTCTAAATTTATTATGATTGTAAAAAAAATTATCAAACTCATACATGCCAATCAAAAATAACAAATTTATTCACTTGGAAAAATATTTTCACTTATTACAATCATAAATTCAAAATAAATAAAGAAACTATACTAATAATAACTAGGGTAAATCTAAAAACAAGATCTTCTACATCTTGCCCTTCATCTAACATAGCATCATTTATTTCTTCATAATCATCATTATCATGAGACTCGAAACTACCTCGGGGAATATTCATTAGGATATTATGATTTTCTTCATTAGTGAATTGAAACTCAAACCTATAGGTAAATCTAAGTATAAGAAAATAATAACTTATGGCTACCGATAAATCATCCTCATCATCCATAGTCTCCCATAATTCTTCCAATTTTGAAACTACAAAAGGAAAATCCTTAAAAAGCCTAATTACTAGGACATGTTGTTCCATGGCTCTAATCATAATTTGCCTAGCGATTTGAAGGTGAACTGTCTCCTTGTGAAATATGACAAATCTTTGAATAATTCTTTCTAGCACTCCTATTGTGTCCCTTGGCTCTCTAATCGTTTTCAATGCCTTAATGGGTCGGATATCATGATATGTGAAAGCTCCATTCATTTTGACTAAAAACATAATGACTAAAACATTAGCTATTAACATAAGCATAATATTCATAACGTAAAACACATACATTGGCGGTTAGATTCGGAGTTTTTTCGTGTGTATCAAGGAGAACTTCATCCATATGAACGGTGGCTCTAATACCAACTGTAATGACTCAACTAACATAAAGACCTCGGTCCATTAAAGCTACTAAGCATAACTACTGTCTCAGAATACATGCATAAAATCATAAGGAAAACAAAACCTTTAATTAATTATTTAAATACTAAATGTGGAAAAAACATAAATACATAATTAAAAAGATTTGAAACAAAACGTCATCCTCGATCTTTCCCATCAGTCCATTCATTAAGTCCTCGCCTAATACACATGCCAAAGCTACCACAAATCCATCCCACCTTCCAAGATTATTTTCCTACACCATCTAAAATAAAAAAGGATTGACCCTAATGCCCAGCAAGGAAAATCTACTAAAACATATCATAAATCATAAGTCTAAAAATAGAACTCATAAAACGTATGACGTAAAAATGTAAATCATAAAACAATAGACTACAATATAAATGTCCATTAACCCATTACCATAGTATGTGATAGAAATCCTCTAGATCCCGTTGCTACTATTTGAGGTAGCTTTAAACACAATATAGTATATGATAAACCATCTTGGTCCTCTTGCTACTATTCGATGTAGGTTAATCATAACTATAGTCTACGATAATGATAAAAATCTTGGGATTTGCTTATTTTCTATCTAAGCAACTACATTTCCGAAGCGACTACAACATAAAACATATACATACATACTTACATACACATATAGCACATAAACATAATCATAACACGTAAAATGTAACGTATTTTCCTCACCAAAAACCAGAATATTAGAGACAAGAGCCAGATTTGGAAACTCCTAAAACCAAACAGTAAGATCCATAGGTTTTCTAAAGAAATGAAGATGAAGAGAAGATCTAAACCATCAAGATAAGAACTTACCGAAAACCTTAAGTTTCATGAAACTCAAACACCTAACCAAAAGCCATTACAAGATGTTAGGATTTGGAAGAAAATGAATAGAATAAGAGGAACTATAATGAACTAAACGTGCGGATAAAGAATACCTTGGATACATTAAAACTTTGATATACACCTCTATCTTACTTCCTAAGTGTTTAGAAAAGCTTAGATTTCAAATCTTTTAACCCCAAAACCCTAGTGTTTCACTCTAGAAATAACTTAGCAGCTTCGAGGCTCTCAAGAATACTCTAATGATGATACAAATGGCTGAGTAACAGGTCATATTTATAGAGTTCAAGGAGTGAAACCAACTCCTTTTAAAATGAATAAATAATTGAATAAAATATGAATTTTTTGCTTAATAGATGCCCAAAACTCGGTCAAAATCTTTCAAGAGCAAGTCCAAGTTGTTGAGGGCTATTTTTAGCTCGGATTCCACGGATTTTCTAAACATACAAGTGGAGCCGATATATCGCTCCCTATAGGTGATATATCGCCTCCACCTTTGTCCCGAGTCTTCGTGCTTTTGTTCATGCGAAGACGACGTGTTTTCCGTATCACCCATATGCGATATATCAGCTCTATAGCTGCGATATATCGGCATACGCTGATATATCAAACACATTTTTGCACACTTTCAGCATAGTTGAAGTTTTTTTTAAACAACTTTGACTGAGTAAAACGTAATCGTAACAGCTAAGGGAAGGTTCTAGACTTCCTAGGTTTATCCTTTATTAATTTATTCATCTAAAATCCTTAAATACTTAATAAACATGTATGTGACAATTGTCACGTTCTTAATTATTCTATCTAAACCGTAGGTAATAATAAATATCATCTCTAGGACCAGCTATATTAATCAAACCTTATGTTAAAATTACTATTTGTAAACTATAGGCTAAACTTATAATTTCCATAACTATCTCTATGAGTTTCCAACTAAAACCTGGCTTGAACCAATAACCACGAAAACTAAAATACTAAGCTACTACCACTACAAGAAAAAATGCTTTAATAACACCGAAAATGTGTTATCAAAACATACGATAACACTTTCTAATGTGTTAAGACCGACTATGTTATCGTAGATCAGGGTACTTTATGTAACACTTTATCAGTGTTATACAGATGTGTTATTCTACTGTCAACGATAACACACTTTCTGTGTTATTTTAATATATAGATAAGTGTTTAATTATGTTATTTATAGTCGATTATATAACACATTTCAATACTTATAAATTTGTGTTATACTACACTTTAGTATAACACTTTTTTTGTGTTATACTATACTTTAGTATAACACATTATTTGTGTTATATAATGAAGTTTGCATAACATAATTCTTTGCATAAAAAGTGTTATTTTAATAGATATTATAACTAAATTTGCGTATTATTGTTATATTTAGATATGTTTAAATTCTCATTATATATTTTATTTATATAGCACTAATTTATTCTATTATATTTTAGTTTTTTTTATATAATTAAAATTAGCTTTCTAATATATACTAGCATCATAAAATGAACTTGATTTTCAAATAACAAAAGGTAAGAACATTCAACATTGAATTAACAATCCACAATTCAGTTTAAAACATTCAACACTGTCATCAACAAAAAAATATTATTTAAGTATTCAAGGAGTCTAAAAGTTACTACTTTCAACACAAAGAAATAAACAAAGTTACTACTTTCAAGGAGTCTTAAGTATCCTTTTTTACTTCTCTTGTCACATCTGCAAAATAAACAAAGAAATATTTTATTGTTATTAGCATCACAAATTACTTCAAGAAAAATGTTATGGAAATTATATCCAAGAAAGGACACCACATACAAAATAATGGATTCACAACTACACCAAAGCAAACAAAGAAACCAAACACTAAATTATAAGACATTAGTTATTTTTTGAGTATGAAAATGTACCTCTTGGAATAACTTTTTTAGAAGGCCATGCAACTGTGGAACCAAATGCTTCTTGTATTGTAAGCATCACATGATTAGGATGAAATAAGTAAGATTCTGGTACAATAGCAACATCAACCCATACTCGCATAAAGACTGGTCCAAGAGGCTTTCCATGTACAGTTATCTTTGGATCACTAGAATCCCAACGATCTTTAGCAACAATTACATCTGCCCAGTCAAGCAAGTAGCAAGCATTCTTCCCTTCTGTAAAGTTATGTCTTTTTTCTAGTGAAATAGTCTACCAAATTTATTTTAAAGACAATATATTAGTTTCTGTAATTGTTCTTCTAAAATGAAAATTTAAAACAATAACAACTTTAGTGGTGCATAACTAGAATGACTTGAAATATTAGTTTATGTGTTATTTATTTAATTATAAAAATATACTGTTACTCTGTATTTTTATAAAGATAAGGAGCTTCCTAAGGAGCTAATCAATTTAAGTGGTACTCTTCATTGTCAGAAAAGACACTGGTAATATCAGAGATGACAAGGAGTCACTATATTATAAAATATATTGCTTGACACTGGGCTTAGCAATGTTGAGTGACAGAGACATTTGAGGTTTCATAGATTGATGCCCTCTTAGGATCTGTGGGGTCTTATGCAAGGTCACTGATATTTTGTGGATGGGCATTGCATTCTGAATCTGTTGGTATGGGGAGTGAGGTGAACTGAAGTTGACACCCTACATAGGCATTGTGTGTTTCATGTGTAGCTGTTTTGTGGCTGTGAATATTTATTTGTTTAAGTCTGGAAATATACTAAACATGGCTATGCTTAGCTTCTTAAAGATAAATTTGTTACATGGTCTATGTGGTTATATTTTTATAAAAGTACGACCAACTCGATAGTAAATTTGTGTTTATAAAGGGCAGACTATGATGAGTTAGTTTGATTAGTTTTTTAAAATAACTTTTACTTAGGTTAACAAGGACATGCTATTTATTGCCGAGCTTTTTTGGTAATTTATGATCATAAAATTGAACTTTGCTTCCTAGTCACTCCCTTGATATTTTCTTATTTTTCGAAAAATTTTCCTTCAAAGTGGTATGGAATATTTTGGTAATATGGGAGGTAAGTAATGTTTAACTAGAGAATTCTTTGGTGCTGATAAGGATTGGTGAAATGTTAAAGTATTTATCATTGTGGCTCACGAAGTTTGTGAAGGGTTGACAATTCTTGCTACCAAAATTTAATTGACTAGTACCTTAAATTTTGACTTAACTTATGTTTATGAAGTCTACAATGATGCTTCATCAACAAGTTTTGAGCTTCTCTTTCTCTTGCACACATATGAATATATATGATTACTTATTTTTTTAATTCAACTTTATTAAATGTTAAAATTAGACAAATATATGCTCATGTCCATGGTTTATACCTCCATGTCCATGTGCATGTGTTTTCTGTGTTATCCTTTTGTCATTCATCTTAAGATCTTCTAGGGTGGAGTAAGTTTTCATTATATGTTACTTTGCATCGATATTTTTCTGGAAATTTGTTGTCTTTCTTTTCTGTTGGTAGATTTTCAAATTGAATCTTCGCTACGTTCTTGTCTTTTTTATTTTTTCAGGTAACTGACCTGCACCGACACAAGATTGATCATATTACAATTCCTTTCCCAAGGTTGAGTTAGATTGAGAGGCTCCCCTTTCCCAAAGATTGCCAAATTCTTCTCTAAGTAAATCTCACTCTCTATCTACAATATCTTTCTTATTGGTGGCTTATCTAAATGCTTATCTAGTTATCTTATTGGAGGCTTATCTAAACACAAGTCTTGACCACCATTTTTTGTTAATTCTACTGGTTTATTTTCTATCCATTTAATAGTCTCTAGTTCAAGAGATTCTAGTGTTGTTTTTAATTTAAAAATCAGATTCTAAAATGGTAGCCACTAACTAATTGGGTTTGGATTAAAGACAAGATTTTAACTTGGGTTGTGGCAATTAAATCTAATCTATACATATGGAAATAATGAAAACAATATGACTAAATGAAAAATTTAATCTATACATATAATGAAAAATCTAATCTATACATATAAAAGCTTACCTAACCATCTACCAATACCAAGTCAAAAAATTTAAACAACACACAATAAGTTTTCTTCCTTATATCACCGCAGCACACAAACAAATTTTCCAGAACCTACTTCTCTAATACACACAAGTTTTCAACCTTCCGTTATCACCGCATCACACAATTTTAATCTCAGAACCTACTTCTCTATGGATGAATATTTAAGATATTCAAACTCCTCTAACATTTTTAAGATATTAATAATAAGAGTTAAAAGAACAAATTCCGTACCTCTTGCAAATTACCTTTGCAATGCTCCTTGCCAACTCGATCCCCAACCTAAAGAATATAATCAATACTTAAAAGATTAATACAAAATTAAAATTTGTCAATAGATATTAAAACAGCCTTTGAAATCCAAAATTTATCTAATTCGATCTTTGTGTTTCTTTTGATTGCAAATTGGTATAACTACAAGAAGCCAGTAGGTCCTGCCAAATAGGAATCTGACTAATCTTTCTCTTTCTGTTTAGTTATTTTTTTTTTCTTTTCAAAATGTTGATTTTAAGGTCTTATTCTATTCTCATTATTAGTACTTGTTTGTAAATGTTGTAGAAGATGTCATGCTTGTGTATTTTCATTACAGAGTTCAAGTGTTGGTATTGAATTTAGTGTTTGTATGAATGGTCAAGAGAGGTTGGTGGTAAAGTGCTAATGTATTTTTTTATATAGTTTTCTTGAATATTTTTATAATAATGTTTACAAGTTGTTAGAAATTATATATCAACTAGCTACAACAAGAAGGCCCTCATAATAACTACACTTGAAGAACCCAACTTCAAACGAAACTTGAATATTTATGCTGTTTAAATATAACACTTCTTATATATACTTATATATATATACTGAACAAAGTTCTTATATTCTATGATTTTTTAAAATATTGTTTGAGAATTAGAATTATGTATTTTTTTAAATATTAATTGCTTTTTTGATATTATAAAAAATACTTTTGAAAGAAAAAATACTTTTCAACACTGAAAAAAAATTGAAAAACAAAGTCTAAAACTAAAGAGAAAAGTGAGAATATAAGCAGTAAAAAAATGAACTTAGAAGTGATATTCTAAATGGACTGGTAGACATGGAGAAACAAGTTATAGACTGGTAGACATGGAGAAACAAAAGTACTTACTACTTCTTAATGGAGGGAAGCTTCTTGGTTTGACTCTTCTGGGACAAGTCACCCCAAATTTATGTCCTGTTCAGTTAGATTTCACAGACCAATCATAATTACAATTTAAGTACAAATTAAGTTACAAACTCATGCATCACAAAAAATATATTGAATATAAATCCATATACATATATAATTGATAAATTACTACCTGTTCACGTGAGATTTTGGTCCCAATGAGCCCAGGTGTGACAATTGTTATGCCAATGATTGAACCAAGTTCATTTTTTAGTGTCTCACAAAAATGCTGGCTTGCTTGCCTAAGTATATATAACAGAGAATACTGTAATTTACACAAAAAATAGGGCATTCTACAGTCCCAAACATTAAGCAAACTCTCATATAGATTAAAGACCAAACATATTGGTAAGAGTATCACATGCACCCAAACATTTTTCATGGACAACTTCTTTGTTCTTATATTAGATAAAGTATAATAAAATGGTTTAAATTGAGGAAAATGGATTAACAATATATCAAGAACAAATTGAACAAAGTTGAACATGTTTAATTATTGGGATAAACTACCGTCCACCATTTCAGATTCAGCCTTCTCATTTTTCAAGGTTGAACATGTTGTCCTTCAATTAGATTATTTATTAAAAGAACAAATTCTAATGCAAGTGAAAGATGTTTGAGAGAAAAGATTGACATAATAATATAGATATGTAGAACATAGCACATGACAAGGACAATGCTTATTTTGTTAAACATACATTGTTAATCATGTTTCTTATTCTTTAAATCTTTAGCTTCTGAGAAATGGAGGATAGTTTGCCATGCATTTCAATTTGATTTGTACTGGAAGTCCCTGCTTTTGGTGCTAAAGAATCTGTAGGATCCTTTTGTAAAGCTTTGATGGGGAATGTGGAACAGGTTGCAGTGTTAACATGGCTACTGGAACCTGGTTAGGCTAATCTCATCTCAACTATAACCATTCGAAGACTCGTAGATGATTGAGATGAATATACTTTTGGCAGAGGACTTCCTGAACTTGAAGTAGTGAAAGGAGGCCATATTTGCAATGCTGAAGTCTAACTTAGAAGAATGAAATAGAACAAAAGGACAAAAACACAATGCGAAAAAGATGATGGAAACCATGGTCGCTTTAGCTATCTGTCCCCAGATTGATCCACTGGATTGATGAATTATATTTTGCTCGGGGCTACAACTTAATCTCTCTCGACTCATTGGAGGATGAAGGCTACAACTACAAGTCTTCAAATGGCATCATAAAGATTACTAAAGGCTCACTGCTAGTTATGAAATGGAATAAAGTAATTAGATTGTATGTGTTAGATGGGTAAACTGTATCTATTGCTGAAGCTGATGCTATTAAAGTTCAAGAAAATGAGATGCAACTATGGCACCAAAGGATGGGTCATATAAGTGAACAAGGCTTGAGGGAACTACCTGGCTTTTGCTAATATATAGATATAGACTTCCTCTTAAGCTACTAAATATTTAGTGATCAAGAGGCTGAACTTAATTATCAATGGAATGCACAATTTACTTAATGATTGTGCTTATTGAGTATGATAATTAGAGCCTACAAAGATAATAACTCAAGGGCAATTTTAATAACTATTGAATTTCCTCCTCTCTTTTTTTTTTGAGCTAATTTTTTATTGTAGAGAATAGAGCATTGTTATTTATGTTTTATTGTTCCCATAAACTATTATAATTCATATAATACACCATCGGTTAAGAATTATATTCTTTTTGCTATGGATGTTTTTTTATAGATTGTAAGGTGTTATAATAAAATGATTTAAATTGAGCAAAATGAATTGACAATATATCAAGAACAAACTGAACAAAGTACTTATAGATAGCTAATTTGTTTGTTTTTTTTTCTTCTTATTTAGCTAATTTCTAATTAAATGAACCTATTGATTCTAAACTTCCAGACTTTTAATGCACACAATGAGAGGCATCAAGAATCACTCTGCTGCAAGCTTCATGGCTTCTCAACCTCTTACTACAGTGTGGATACACTGTCAAAATAGTCACTGTTCGAGACCTCAGTTTGTATATTTGTTTGGTTTCAGATGTATTTATTAAAAGTGTATATTTGTGGGTTGAAATTTAGGCTGGTTTTTTTATGTTGTTGTTACACTATATTTCTTTAATAAATGAAATTTAGGCGTTATACAGAAAGCAGGTCTCTATGCTCATCTTCGCATTGGACCATATGTTTGTGCAGAGTGGAATTTTGGGTATTCATTTCTCCTTTTTATTTCCCATTCTACCTAGATCTTTATGCACACTTTTCTCTTTAATGTAGATTTGACCATGTTTGTTCATCTTTGAATTTTCATAATTGAGATTAATTCACAATTTTGACCCTTAAAAATTTCTAACTGTGATTTTTACAGAGGTTTTCGTGTTTGGCTAAAGTATGTTCCTGGTATCAGCTTCAGAATAGACAATGAGCCTTTTAAGGTTTCCTTCACTCATTTTATTGCATGCCCAGTTTAAAAAATTACTATGTTTTATTATTATTTAGTACAAATTTTTTACTAAACTTCTAATGGTGTTTTCAGAATGCAATGCAAGGGTTCACTGAAAAGATTGTGAGGATGATGAAGAGTGAACATTTATTTGAGTCTCAGGGAGGTCCCATCATACTGTCTCAGGTATGAGGATTTGAGTCTTGTAAAGCTTTTGAACTTCAAGTTCTGATTTCTTCCTTTGTAATTTCAAATACATGTGAACAGTAACCATTTTGGGAAACATTAAGTTGTGACTCTAATGCAAACCAGCTTAGAACTTTGTGTGCTTTTTTAATAAAATAAGTGGAAAAGTCTATGTTAAGTTCAGCTCTACTGGCACTAAAGCTATTGTCAAGGGTCAATTTTTAATAAAAGTTTGTTTTTCTATTATGTTCAGATTGAGAATGAATATGGAGTACAAAGTAAGTTATTTGGCCCTCCTGCTCAAAACTACATGACTTGAGCTGCAAAAATGGTTGTTGGATTGGACACTGGAGTGCACCTAAACAAGCAATCCATAGCATCTATATTTAATAAAAAGGGCTGCTCATAACTATATTTCTCCTTTATTAAAGAACAAAAGACTTTCATTTATTAAAGAAACAAGCAATCCATAGCATCTAAACAAGAAATATACATAAATATGCACCTACCAAAAAAAACACATAAAGCACACATATGCTTCCATAGGGATGAAGTAAGTGGTTCCATAACAGTGACAAATAAGGACTTTATCTACCAAATCATAATACAAGGAGTACATGAAACAAAATTTAAGCATGGAAACCTAGAAAAATTTAAGCTGAAACAAAAATCAAGTTTAAAAATTTCTTACTGATGTGTCTCCAAGTAATTTGTGCTGTTCTTTGAGGTATTTTGCTAAGCTAGACTCAATCTCCTTATCCTCTTTAGATAATGGACCTATTAACCTATAAAAATAAAATGGTTACACTAGATCATACTTTAAAAAAAGATTTTAATATATATATATATCAAATACACACCAGAACTTAGCAAATGACGAAGCTGATCTGAACAAGGAGTGTTGCAAGGCCAGGAGATTGATAGAAGAACCTGGCCGAAGTCAGTGTTGTGTTCAACTCCGTGGGTTGACTGGTTCTTCCGTTTTTCAGCTTTTAAAAAACTCCTGCTCTGAAAAAGACCCTTCTTTGCAAACTTGCAAATGTTCTCCTCAACCTAACAGCATCATACTGAAAATAAGCTTGTCACGAGAGATTTAGGGAATGAGATGAGCGAGAGTAGTGAGGGAAATGTCAAAGATTATATATATATATATTCAGAAAACATGGCTCGTGAATGCAATGATTCTCAAGAAAAATATAGTCAAAATTTCAAATAACAAAATAATAGAGAAGCATACTTTACCAGATAAGCTTGAGTTTTACTTGTTTCTTGATAGGGGATCTGATTTCGTTACTCGTTGCCCACCCACCTTAGAGAAGTGTATCTCACTCCTACCAGCTTGTTGAGATCCAATTGATCTACATTCTCCTGCGCTCTATTATCATATGCACCAGAATTCTTAGGAAAATGAGACACGGGAAATGGGTATAGAAGGAAGAGAAAGAGAGAAGGAAATGTGTATACTAGGAAGAGGAAGAGAGAAGAAAATGAGGCACAGGAAATGGGTATACCAGGAAGAGAAAGAGAGAAGAGAATGAGACACGGGAAAATGGGAGTCTGCTGTAGAAAAACTTAGGCATATTTGGCGCTTTTTTATTTTCACTTGCCGCGTGTGAAACTTTACTAATATACAATAACTCTTTTTAAATAGTATTATAATGATGTGTTAAAGAAATGGGTGTTTGGTGTAGTGTACTACTACTATCTAGCTAAATAAAATTCTGAGACTCTACAATTAAGTCCAAAAATGAGTCTAGGACTCTTAATTACATATGTTAAGCATAAAGCACCCAAAATCTCACTGAAACTACTGTAACGTCCCAACTCCTGGGACCGTTACGGTGTGCCTTGTAAACAGTGCTAAACTCGCTAATCGAGTCATTTGGCCAAAATCGTGAACTAAGCGTGATTAGCGGTTTAGGGATTAAACATTTAGGTTAAGATGTAACGTTTTACTAGAACGTTTAATATATACATTGGGATCCCGAAAATATAATTTCAGAGTTTATTACACAAAATATTTACAACAGGCCGTTCTAAGCGGCAAAACAGGGTTCAACCCTAGTTCCACTTTAAACCTCGGCCGTGGCGGACGAGCAGCTGCATATGTACACATCATCACCTAAGCTCTTCAACTCAAGGATGGTCCAGCTTCCTCTTGCCTTTACCTGCACCACATAGCACCCGTGAGCCGAAGCCCAGCAAGAAAACATAACGCTATACATAAGCATTATCAAATGATTATCATTATAATCACATGGAGCATAAAGCTTCCAAACCAATGAGTGAACATCACATGATTCAAGAGGGAGAGTGGCTGCTAGGTAAGCCACTAGCCTCCAAGCACTTATTTCATTCATCGACCCTCGAGGTCGGTCTGGCATTAATGCTCTTTGAGTCATTCAATGATGATGGTCGATTAGATCTAATCTCCGATGGCTTGCGTGAACCACGCCAAGACCGTTTTGACTAATAAGTCAGCGCTATGTGACCAGTGTCCAGTATCACTGCCGAACTTGACTAATAAGTCACAGCTTCACAGCTGGTACTAACACCTTTGCCAATTCTGACTGACGAGTCAGTGCAACGTGACCAGTGCCCAGTACCACTGCCGAACTTGACTAATAAGTCACAGCTTCACAGCTGATACTAACACCTTTGCCAAATCTGATTAATTAGTCAGTACCATGCACAAGTAAGCAATGCTATCAATATGTATCATATGCCAGTTATCCAAGAATAGGGCATTTAGCATGCTTACTAAACAGTTGCTAGCATAATCATGATCATGCACAAACTCAGAGACTCAAGCTCTGGCCAATCTCATATTCATCATTCATGGCATGCCCTAATCACATGTTTCTCGTGCATCACATGCTTCACACTTAATCAACCAGGATGCCTTAGTAATAATCATATGCAAACGGACAATATTGCCAAGCATTCATTATGCTATCAATGTTTACATTTAAACATCCAACATGCATCAATCATAACCATGCATGTCATATATGGGGTGCAGTTTTCTTACCTTGGGTTCGAGCGAGAATTAATAAAAGAAACGACCTTTGAGAACGATCAGCTTTTAGTCCTTTAGTGGCCACCTAGTCATAACCAAACATATAGGATACCATTAATAAAAATGACCAACATAGGTTCCCAAACCAATATCTAGCCTCCGGGACATCAATCCACACTTAACCGGGTAGTAGGATCAAGCCCGAGGCCTTAAGCTAGCATCCCCAAGTCAAAAACCCTATTCTGGCCAAATCTGCTCTGATGGGCCGCGGCTCACCATAGCCATGCCGCAGCTCACCCTCAGACAGAGGCAAAATCTTGCCAAGAAGCACACTCAGGCCGCGGCACGCCATAGCCAGGCCGCGGCACATTACGTAAACCAGCAACAGTCAGATTTTTCTCCCCTGCATTTTCCTCGAAACCAACCATACAAACCAATCCCAAACCTCAACCTAACATCCAATTTTACCACTAAACATTATCCACAACTCACCCTCATCAAAACCCAAGCTAGATACCAACCAAACTTCCATTAATTCCCAACTAACACATCAAAATCATAAGCTGAAACTTAAAAGAAAACAGAGTATAACCAAACTTCCATGGCTGAATTTCCTTACCTCAAGCTCGGTTTTCAAACCCCTTCAATGGCTGAATCAAGTCCCTAAGCCCAAACCTTGATTTTCCTAGCTTGTTCCTTCAAATTGGCTTCAAAAATTCCAAAAGGAGAAAAAAGAGAAATGGTGTACGGGTGAGGAGAGAGAGGAGGTTGATGTCTCTGTTTTGGCTCTGTTTCTACAGCCTTCCAAACCCCAAAGCTGATATAAATCCTTAAGGTCAAAAGACCATAATGCCCCTAGGCCAATTTAAAAGCTTCTAAACACTCCCAAGGGTAAATCCATCTTTTCGAACCTATACCGTTAAGTATAATTAACGCTCTCCAATTCCCGCTAATTCCAACATGCTCAAATGCCAATAAATCATACCCCATTACCCTTTAATTCCCGGTAATGCTCTAATCTTTAAATTCACCCCGAGACTCACCCCGAGCCCCGAACTTAAACCCGTTATGACTAGACCGAACACTTACATCTCATGATCGTCTCATGTCGAAAAGCTCGAACCAATCCACCCTATAATGTGGCTATATTAATTAATCTCAACTATGCACCCAAAATATACAATTACGCCCACAGTGGCCAAATTACCGAAATTCCCTTGCATTTAAAATATAAGCCCATATGCATGCATTCACCATCATATAATAATATAATTCACATGAACATGCATATAATCATTAAATATCATAATAAATCAATTATGGCCCTCCCGACCTCCTAATCAAGGTCCTAAACTTTATTAGGAAATTTGGGGCATTACAACTACCATCCCAGTTCAGCAACATTTCATCACCCAAATGCTAGTCAAACTCAACCTAATAATCTAAATTCCCATCTGAAACAAACACATGATTCTTACCTCATTTTGTGGCCTAATTCCAAGTTGATTCTTGTCAACTTCTAGTCTCAATCCTTCAGATTTCCCAGCCCAAATCCTTGAGTTTTCCTCCTTCAAAGCTTCAAAGTCCTTTAGGTTCTAGAGAGGGAGAGAAAAATTGTGTATGTGTGAGAGGAAGAGAGATTAAGTATATTCCTAATAACTCTAATGGTTTCTTAAAACCTCAGCTGAACATACACCTTAACCGAAAGACTAGAATACCCCTCGAGACAACTCAACCCTTTAATTGCTCTTAAGGTCAAAATGGTCATTTACCTCGATTCTCGCTAATTCCTCAAATAATCCTACCGATTCCCAATTAATCCCATCACGTCCAATTAATTACTAAATACTTACTCATTACTCAATAAATCCGAAAACATTCTCTAAGTTCCCAAAATACCCCTAGGCTCACCCCAAGCAGTGTATTTAATCATCCTGTGACTATTTAGCTAATCCGCTCACTAGGATCGCCTCGAGCTGTATACTGCAATCATATACATATATATATTCACATAATAATGTGGTCTCAATCATTTAACTCATATAATCATAAGTATGCCCTTATCGGTCCAAAATTACAATTATGCCCTTAAAACAAGAACAGGCCCACATGCATATCCAATACTCATAAACATGCATATAAATGTATTTATATCATCATATATATCATGCATGATACATAGTCACACATTTAATCATTTCAACACACGTATATCTAATTATGCCCTCCCAACATGCTAATCAAGGCACTATACCCTGTTAGCATTTTTGGGTCGTTACAACTATCCCCTCCTTATTGAAATTTCGTCCTCAAAATTTATTCAACACCTCGAGGCACAAATCTCGTGAATTTGACTATAGTCACAGAGTCTAGCCCTTTACCTTTTACCCCTTAGTAACACTCTCACTGGAGTGACGGTCTTATTCTTAAGAACTTATCTCATTTATCATAATTCCATTAGCTTTCCCTTGTGCAATAACTCCCACTAAAATCCTAGGGTCTCCTCACCTCATCAGCGGTAATATCTTACACATCCTTTCTTGACATTGGCACTAGTAACACTTTATGAGCCACCACCCATACTAGGGTAAAGCTAATCTGTAGGCCCCTAACCTAATCCTTGAGAAGATCTTAGAAGTCTTATTAAATCGGGAGTCAAAACTCCTCTTTCTTTCCCAAAATATCTTATCCTTTCTTTTCCACAATACTCGGAGAAATACAAAGATCTCCCATCCTGGAACTCCTTGTTCCCATGTTTGAAATTTGTGACTCTTATGTCTTTTTAAATAGGCAGACACTTTTGCCCTAATAATCCTAACAACTTCATTCGTTTCTCTGAACCAATTCTGAATCATAATACTTCTTGTCTATCATTCTCTTACTTGGAATGAGTGATTCTCACTCCCTATCTCACTGTATCTTATTCAGAGTCACCCTATCCACTGACCGACTTCCATCACTACGACCATTCAATCAAGGGACCATATTTATCTCCATGCCCCAACTACTTACCCATTCAATGTACAATTCTTAAAGTTGGAGTCATTCCTTCAACTTGTCAATCTATCTGAAATTAACTAATAATTCTTAGTCCCAATCTTATACTCTTTGTCCCCTACAACCTTTTTCCAAAATTGGGGAAATAAAGGGTCTGGGTTTGACACCATCGACTTTGGTGTCTCACGGACACATACAGTCTCCTTTCGCCCATACACATTTTTGTAACACCCATTCACACAAACCAAGGTGTGTTAACTCAAACTATTGAGTCACAACTTTTCATATTCAATCATCTAACTTGTAGTCTAAGGTAGTCCTCCCTTACGGTCCATCACTATATCCTGTTACCTTCCAATATACAAATTTTAGATCTTAATATCCATTCAAATTTTTTGATATAATATTCATATGGAGATAGTACAATACTCATCCAAAATCTCTACCTCAATGCCAGGTTCTATTGAATAACTAATCTGATCTTCATACCTTAACCCATTCATACTAAAATGGTAGGATTCTGAATCATTCCTACAAGATCTTCTCTCTGTATCTAATTGTACATAGAGGTATATCTGCCAACTATTAACTGCAGGTTCTATACCAATCTTGGTTGCTACTTTGTCTGACCTTACTGTAATTGTGGAATCTTATCCAACTTGTGTAGATCTTCCCAGCTCAAAATGTTAGCTTCCATATTAATTTTCTCTATGCAATCGAGGGTTTCCAATGTGAATCACCTATTGATTTCCACTAGGGCCTTAATCTCAAGGTTATTTCTCTATAGATGACCAAATGCTTAAATTCTTTGCACTAATACACTCACTTATGTTCCGTAAGTGCCATCACTGCACCCTAACCGTGGCTATCTAGCAATACCGTGAACTTAATGCTCCATGTATAGCATTTGTGTTTTTATTCTTTCATCTACCGTAAAGTTTGAACAACCATTCTTTTCACTCTATACTTAGCCGCGTCCTAGTCCTCGATGCACCGCCCTCTAGTTTCATGTCTTAAGCAAAGATAGTATCCATCATGTTGTACTCCCGTATCCGTCCATTACATACAGATTCTAATATGATAGGGTTCTAACCAATCCTTATTCTATCTTCTGAAAATCCGATATGAAACTATCCATTCAGACAAACTTAAGGTTCTTGTGTTACCTCAATCATGGGTAGAGTTGTCATTGGAGATGCTTCAAGTAGGTGCTAACGTGTCTTACCGGTCTCTCTATACTTCTCACCCCACAACCGTTCTTCAGTAATTTCTTTGTGGCTTCTAGCTAAATTCCTTCATACATTATCCCAGCACCTCATATAATGTGAACTTGAATACTCTTAAAGAAACATAATCTACTCTTTCTGGAGCCTTTAATCCCACTTTATTGGTCTTAATATTATCAATAAAGTGGTCATTAACGTTCTGCTTCTAACTGGGAGTAGACCAACACATCCCTGACCAATCTAAATATGGCTTGTCCATGTCATTCCTGTACTCTCTGCTTGTCGAACTTACCTATGTTGTTGAAGCATTAGTCAGTTAAGAACCTTCACTGATAATCCATCACACCCTACTTGAGACAAGAAGAAATTCCTAAAATGTCCCTCTCCTCGATCCTCAGCTGGTAATAACCAGATCGAGGATCAATTCCTGAGAACATTGTACTATTTTGTAATCGGGCAATTGAACCCTTCATACTTATCAAACGGTGTCGTCATGTCCCATAATGAGATCCTCTCTCTGATTAATCTTCTAATCGAATACCTCTTTAACTAAACCATTAATTCTTCCTACTGAGCTAATATTGTTTTTCATGTTGTCCCTGATACCGATTTTATTTGCACCTTAATCCTGTCGCGTACTCAACGATTCTGGTATACCCATCTGAAACTTTACTGGCCCATCCAATTTCTATTCAATCTAATTTATATATTCCAAGTGGTACCTACCACAATATCTAAGCATTTCGTAGACGAACCCGAGTCCTTCCCTTTCAAATCTTGATGTTACCTCCATCTCTTGCAATCCATGGTTGTCCCATATTTAACATATTAAGTCCCTACTCAGGATCATATCATAATGCTCATATAACGAGCTCAAACAACTCTACTGTAAACCTTTTACCAACAGTACTCTAACCAATCTCCAAAAAGTTACCGATTTTTCGACAAGCACTAAAATCTCACGGTCCATGGTGTGGCAACCCAAAAGTATGTGCCTCAAATCTATGTCTCTTCTAAGAGATACGTAGCACCAACCAATTCAGTTCATTATAACACAAGGAACGAGAACTAACAGGTTAACTGGTCACCTCTGAGGGACTAGCCCCGGGCACTGGCTGTACTAAGGCAAACCTTCAAACTAGGGTTGAGTAATCTATTTTCCTCGATTATTCTAACTTCAATTTCGGGCAATCCTTCCTAACATGCCCAATCGTTCCACACAGAAAACATTCCTTCACTCGGCGTCCTCCAAGATGGCATCTCCCGCACCTAGTGCATACTAGATGACTTCACCAGGCCTCGTTGCTGCCCTGGCGACCATCCTGTAAACCATGACCCCATTTGTCAAGTCCAGGAGTAGTAAAACCATCAGGGGTCCTTCTTTTTTGATTACTGAGCATCTGCCCCATACCTGATTCTGTAAATGGGAATACCATTGCCTGAGCTTCCTTCCCTATAGTACTCTCACTTGATATCTCATCTCTTACATCTTCCATAACAGAGCCCTCCCTACTAGCCGAACATAAACAGAGGTTTCATTCACTAGAGTGACCCTAGCACTCTGGGCCATCCCAGAGTTCAGTCCTCATCAAACTAAAAGTTGATTTAGACAACCCATCATATTTTTTGACATACCCAGTCACTGTCTTTCTATCCCGGACCAAGTCGATAAACTCATTAGTTCTTGCAGTATAAACCGCGTCATAATAATATCTTTCATCAAACCACTATTTCAATTCCCCCCATCCCATCTTAACAAAATTCCGGGTTCATGGTACTACCTCCCACCACGTGTGGACATCCTCCAGCTGCATAAGCGTGGCGCAACCACTCTATCATGGCCTACCATTCCCATATCATTGAGAACAAAGCTAACCATGCCCATCTACTGATTAGTTCTGAACAAACCCAAACCTCCCTCAGAAACTGGAGGATAATTCTTCTAAATTCTTGCATATGATAACTCTTATCTGTTTCCATCCTCAGGTTGAACCAACACTGGCACCATAACGGTCAAGATATACGAAGCAACTTTTTCCACTACGGAATCCATTGTCCCAGTCTTGCTTGCATACCAACAAATGTCTATTGCGAATTCTAGGGAAAATGGAAGGTTCTATCCCTAACCAGCATCTGCAACCCCCATATTAATGATACCAGGTCCAATTAACTATCTTGAATACAAGCGTTCTGAATCAGTCCGCAATCACTGACTTAACCCCTCAGCCCTGATATTCATATCAAGAAATATCCCACGGGCATGTCCAAACAATCACAATTATCACACAGAATATACATATCAAAACACAATTCTACAATATTCATGCATCAACTATGATATCCCATTTCCACAAATTACATTCGCACACATAATGCTCTCTATATTAGCATGCAGATAAATCACATAGGTTCAATTTAAACAACTAATCACATAATCAAGTCATTGGACACCTAACCATGAGTCGAGCTTATCTTTAGCGGCGAGTGTACACACCCAGCCAGTCTTTAGGAACCCTTAAACCTAGACCGCTCTGATACCAAGTTGTAACGCCCTAGATAACCAAGACCGTTACACCGTGTGTTTTAAATAGTGCTTAACCTGCTAAGTAAGTCATTTGAAACTTAAATGTGTAATTAAAGACTAAGTCAAGGCCAAGTATCAAAATATTTGGTCAAAAAAATTGTTATTTTTCATTAAAATATCCAGTTTATACAAGGGATTCTGAAATCAGAATACAGACTCATAAAAGACAAATAAAATACAATTTGGTCGTCCTAAGCAGCAAAACAAGGTTTAACCCTAGAAACTGCCAAACTATCCTGACTGTGGTGATCGAGAAAGCAACATGTGTACATACCTCCCGTGAAGATCTCCAACTCATGGATAGTCCCACTATCTCTTTCCTTACCTATACCACGTAGCACCCGTGAGCCAAGGCTTAGCAAGAAAACTTAAAACAACATGCACAACAAAGATACAATAGAAAAAAGTAAATATTAACCATAAAACTCAATTAACGATAGGATAAAAATAACCAACCAGCAGTACTATTCAATTCAACCTGGTATGTAAATCAAGCACATCAGTCAATAAAAATGATTAAGTGTGAACCACACTTCTATTTATGGTATAATACCCAGGCCCGACGCCCTTAGGCCGAGTCCCTTAGTCTCTTAGCCGACCCGACACTGATAAACGAGTTTTAGGCTCGTTTATGGTCTAGTTTTTAGGGTGTTTTTCGTTAGTTTAGGATTATTTTATTGCGGAATTATGCTCGTTTGTTCATGTTTCAGGTTTTCCATGCTAAATTGGTGAAAATAGTGAAAAGGAGGGAAAGTGGAAGAAAATCTACTTAAGTTAAAGAAAATTGGGTTTTTCGGGATTGATATGTGCGAGTTTCGATGCTGTTAATAGCGCTACAACGCTATCAAAGGAGCGTCGTTGCGCTAGGAAGGACCTTGAAATCATAATTGCTTATGGAAGTAGCGCCCCAGTGCTACAAATGCAGCGCCACAGCTCTATCACGAATAGTCAAGCAGCGCCCCAGCGCTGCAACAAGGGCGCTACAGCGCTAGTAAACAAATTTTTATGTATTTTGGTTCTGAAGCTGCGCTGGTTACGTGTTTTTTAGATTTTAAACCACTTTTTGAAGGGCAATCTGGTCTTTTCACTTGGGAACTGTGGAAGACTATTTAAAGAACATTATTCTGCGATTCTGGAGAGGAGTCTCAGTTTTTAAAAAGCCTAGATTAGAAGAGGCTTCTGTAATTAGTTTTCTGTTTTCATCTGAATTCTTTAGGTTGATTTTATGAACAATTATTTGCAGTTTATTTCCATCATGTTATTTATGAACTAATTTCTTTTATCTAGCAATTAATATAGTCACTGGGATTTCTATTTAATTTTATTATGATATTCTATTGATTCTTCTTCTCTATTCTAATCTATATGATGTTTGTTTAATGCTAGTAAATACTTGATCACTATTTACTTGATTTAATGGTTTTGATTCAAAATTCGAAAGATGAGAATTGAATACGCTATCATTTTATAGACATAGGTTGCATATTGGATGAAAGTACTTGTATGACTTGTGTAGTTTTTAGGTTTCCATATTTAATGCCTTCTATATGTTCAAGTTTATCACAGAAATGTAGAAAACATGCATATATATTGAGATCTTATATCTTGAAAAAGAATAGGAATCGATTATATTAACCTGCTATTAGAATAGAAAGAAGAGATTTAGAATTGATTATTAAAATTAATAGAATGAACAATTTATGAAATTAATTCCTAGGCTTTTTATTATTGATGTTTAATTAGGTGATTCATTGCTTGGTTTCCTGTTCTTTAATTTTTGTTCATAGTTTATAGTATTCCTTTTACTTTTAATTATTCAATTAAGTTTTAATTCACCAAATAGAATTTGAAAATCAATTAGTGGTATTCGGAAATCTATCCTCGTGGGATCGACACTCTATTTATCATATATTACTTGATTCGACCACGTATGCTTGCATGTACAGATTTTTCAGATCAATTTTTTGGCGCCGTTGCTAGGGACTTAAATTCCAATATCACAGTTATTGTTATTTGTTCTAATTTGGTTATTTTATTTTATTTAATTTCTGTTAACATTTATTTGGATCAAGGTTCTATTGTGTTTCAGGAATTGTTGGTATATGCGAAGCAGTAGACACAAGGAGATTATACAAATCGATCTGGAAATTGAAAGAACGCGTAGACAGAACAGGAAAACAAACAGGAGATTGGAGTTTACCATGGCTGAAAATTTGGGAAATTGTGCTAATAATTGTCAAGGGGCTGCAGAGGTTCCAAGGGAGCAAGGACCAAGAACTTTGAGAGATTATGTACTTCCTACTATTACAGGAGTGCATTCATGCATTAGACCTCCAACCATTGCTACAAACAATTTTGAGATTAAGCCAGTAATTCTCCAAATGGTCCAAACAACTGTTCAGTTTGGAGGTATGCCAACGGAGGACCCCAATTTACACATAGCTAATTTTCTGCAGTTATGTGCTACGTTCAAGATGAATGGGGTGAGTGATGATGTTATAAGATTAAGGCTATTCCCATTTTCACTAAGGGATAGGGCTAAGAGTTGGTTGATATCCTTACAAGTGAATTTTATCACTACATGGGAGGAGTTAGCTCAGAAGTTCCATGCCAAGTTCTTTCCTCCAGCGAAGGCTGGCAAGTTAAGGGGAGTGATTAATAACTTTTACCAGATGGAAGGAGAGTCACTGTATGATTCTTGGGAGTGCTTTAAGGAGTTGTTAAGGAAGTGTCCACCCCATGGAATAGAAAAGTGGATGTTGCTCCAGTGGGAGGTGCTTTTATGAGTAAGAGTGCTAATGAGGCGTATGAGCTATTAGAGGAGATGGCGATGAATAATTACCAATGGCCAACTGAAATGATGGAATTGGACGCTATATCAATTCTTACAGCTCCAGTAGCAGCTTTGACAAAACAATTACAAAAGACTACACTCCCATTTCAAGCTATGAAACTTCCAAACCTATGTGAATTGTGTGGAACAACCCATCTACCCAACCAATGACCTACTCTAGATATGAATAACATGCCCATGGACAAGTACAAGCTATATGGAATTACCCGAGACAACCTAATAATCCAAATTCCATGACCTACACCCCAGCTTGGAAGAATCATCCTAATTTTTCCTGGTCTAATAATCAAAATACTTTACAAACTTATCCTCCACCTTAGCCACAATATCAACCTACACAAAATAGACCACCAAATCCACAGCAACATTCACAACAATACCCTCCACCTAGATATTATCAACCACAAAATAGAGCACAACAAATGCCAATGAAACCAGCTAAACCTCAATCTGATGTACTCAACCAATTTATGATTGAAACTAGGGCATCCATAAGGAGTTTCAAGACTCAAATAGGGCAGTTGGCTAGTTTAATGTCTAATAGAGCTCAAGGAAATTTGCCTAGCACTACAGAAGTCAATCCTAAAGAACAGTGCCAAGCTATTACTTTGAGGAGTGGAACGAGGTATGAAGGGTCAAAGAAGAATCGGTCAGAAGAAGAAGAAGGTCAAAAGGGAAATACACAAGGTAAAGAATAAAAGAAGTTTAATTATGAAAAGCTTACTAAAGACCGTAAGAAAGAAAATGAGACACCACCTGTGAGTATTGAGCATCATGTTAAGATTCCATATCAACAAAGACCTCGTAAGAATAATTTAGATAAACAATTTGCAAAGTTTTTAGAGGTGTTCAAGAAGCTACATATAAATATACCGTTCGCAAAAGCATTAGAACAGATGCCCAGCTATGTAAAGTTTATGAAGGAGATTCTATCTAATAAGAGAAAGATGGGTGATTATGAAACAGTGGCATTAACGGAAGAATGTAGTGCGATTTTGCAAAGGAAACTTCCTCAAAAGTTACGAGATCCTGGGAGTTTTACTATTCCATGCACGATTGGGGAGTTTGAATGTAAACATGCACTTTGCGATTTGGGGGCCAGTATTAATTTAATGCCTTTGTCAGTATTTCATAGACTTGGTTTGGGTGAAGCTGGCTGATAGATCAGTGAAGCATCCACGTGGTATTATAGAAGATCTAATGGTAAAGGTGGATAAGGTTATATTTCCAGCTGATTTTATAGTTCTTGATATGGAGGAGGATGAGACTGTTCCTATTATTTTGGGGAGACCATTTTTAGCAACTGGGCAAGCATTGATAGATGTGCAAAAAGGAGCGTTAAAGCTGAGAGTTCAAGGGGAAGAAGTAGTATTTAATGTGTTTAAGGATATAACTTATCCTAACGCAAGTGATAATTGTTTCTCAGTTGATGAGGTAGAAGAAGTAGTTGGAAGAAAAACATTAATTAAGGATCCTTTTGAATTAAGTCTTATAGTTGTTGATGTAGATGGTGAGGAAAATGACGAAGCGGTGAGTTATTTGAAGTGGATACAATCATCTGAGCCGTGGAAGCATAAAAAGTTTGAAGAATTGGGTGAGGGACCAGAAATACCATTACCATCGATTCTAAAGCCACCTGTTTTAGAACTAAAAGTTTTACCAGAACATCTCTGATATGTTTATCTTGGGGAAAAGGAGACTCTTCCGGTTATAGTTTCATCATTTCTTTCAGAAGTAGAGGAGGAGAAGTTGTTGAGGGTGTTAAGGGCTCATAAAACTGTTATAGGGTGGACTCTGGCTGATATAAGAGGAATTAGCCAATCGAAAGTTATGCATATAATTCTCATGGAAGATGATGCGAGACCGATTATTGATGCTCAACGAAGACTTAATCCAACAATGAAAGAAGTAGTGAGGAAAGAGATTTTGAAATGGTTAGATGCTGGAGTGATTTACCCTATTTTTTATAGTGCTTGGGTAAGTCCAGTACAAGTAGTACCTAAAAAGGGTGGTATGACTGTGGTGAAGAATGAAAGTAATGAACTGATTCCAACTAGGACGGTGACGGATTGGAGGATATGTATCGATTATCAGAAATTGAATAAGGCAACTAGAAAAGATCATATTCCTTTGCCTTTTATTGATCAGATGTTGGATAGGTTGGTAGGGCATAATTACTATAGTTTTCTAGATGGGTACTCAGGCTATCATCAGATTGTAATTCCACCGGAGGATCAAGAGAAGACAATATTTACATGTCCTTATGGGACTTTTTCTTTTAGAAGGATGCCATTCAGGCTATGTAATGCACCAGCCACATTTCAACGGTGTACGATGGAAAGATTTCTGACATGGTTGAGAAGGGGATTGAGATTTTTATGGATGATTTTTCGGTTTATGGGCCCTCTATTGACACGTGTTTGACTAATTTGGAGCTGGTTTTGAGGAGGTGTGAAGAGTCACATTTGGTGCTTAATTGGGAAAAGTGGCACTTTATGGTAAATGAAGGAATTATTGGGGCACAAGATTTCTAAGAAAGGCATTGAAGTGGATTGGGCTAAGATTTCTACGATAGAGAATTTGCCACCGCCAGTTTCAGTAAAAGGAGTATGGAGTTTCTTAGGTCATGCGGGATTTTATAAGAGGTTTATCAAAGATTTCTCTAAGGTTTCGAAGCCACTGTCCACTTTGTTAATGAATGGGGTTATGTTCGATTGTGATGAGAAGTGTCAACAAGCTTTTAGGATACATAAGGAGAAATTGATTTCGACACCTATAGTTGTTGCACCTCAATGAGATTTGCCATTTCAATTGATGTGTGACGCCAGTGATTTTGCGATTGGGGCAGTGTTGGGAAAAAGAGTTGACAAGGTATTCAAAACGACTTATTATGCATGTCGTACCTTAAATGATGCTCAAATAAATTACGCAACTACAGTATAGGAGCTGTTGTCCATAGTGTTTGTTTTTGATAAATTTAGGCCATACTTGATTGGGAATAAGGTGGTTGTTTACACAGATCATTCTGCGATAAAGTATCTTATGACCAAGAAGGATTCCAAGCCTCGTCTTATTCAGTGGATTTTGTTGTTACAACAATTCGATGTGGAAATTAAAGATAAGACAGGTACCGAGAATTCGGTGGCGGATCACTTGTCTAGATTGGTGGTTGATGCAGATTCTCTTAACAAAGAAATTTAGATTAATGATGCTTTTCCTGATGAGCAGTTGTTTGTAAAGATGTTCCATGGTTTGCAGACTATGTTAATTATTTGACTGCAAAGGTTATACCTCCTGAGATGACAAGGCAACAATTGAAGAAAGTTTATTCGGAGGTGAAGCACTATTACTAGGATGAGCCTATTTTGTATAAACATTGCCATTATCAAGTTATTAGAAGAAGTGTGAATGAAGAGGAGATGTTGTCAATCTTGACTCACTGTCATACTTTGCATTTGTGGTGGTCATTTTGGAGGAACAAGAACAACAGCAAAAATTTTGCAAAGTGGGTTTTACTGGCTTACATTATTTAAAGATGCTAATATCTTTGTTAAAAGTTGTGATCGTTGTCAATGGACTGGGAATATAACAAGAATAGATCAAATGCCAATGACTGGTATTTTGGAAGTTGTGTTGTTTGATGTATGGGGAATAGACTTTATGGGACCTTTCCCATCATCATATAATAATAAGTATATTTTGCTTTCGATGGATTATGTTTCTAAATGGTAGAAGCTGCAGCAGCTCCTACTTTTGATGGGAAAGAGGTACTTAGATTCCTTCATAAAAATATCTTTACTCGATTCGGCACCTCCAGAGCAATTATTAGTGATCGGGGAAGTCATTTTTGCAATAAGTGGTTCACTGCTCTTTCTGCTCGCTATGGTGTTCATCATCAAAAGGCATTATTTTATCATCCAATGGAAAATGGCCAAGCTGAAGTGTCAAACAGGGAAATAAAAGGTATCTTAGAAAAGACAGTAAATACGTCAAGGAAGGATTGGTCGAAGAAGCTCGATGATTCACTTTGGGCTTATCGTTCTGCATTTAAAACTCCAATTGGTATGTCACCATATCGATTGGTGTTTGGTAAGGCCTACCATTTACTGGTGGAACTGGAGATAGAGCTTATTGGGTTGTGAAAAAGGTAAATATTGATCTCTTTATGGTGGGACAGAATAGGCAGATGGAGTTAAATTTTCTTGGAGAATTCTGAAATGAAGCTTATGAGAATGTGAGGATTTATAAAGAGAAGTCGAAGGCCTTTCATGATAAGCGAATACTGAGGAAGGATTTTCAACCAGGGGATAAAGTCCTGCTATTTAATTCCAGACTTAAACTTTTTCCTGGTAAATTTAAATCGAGATGGTGAGCACCATACATGGTGGTTGCGTCATTTCCTTATGGAGTTATGCAAGTTCATAGTGAGAAGACAGGGAATTTTAAGGTGAACCGTCAGAGTTTGAAGCATTATTTGGAGGGTCCGGTGAAAAAATGCAAGTCCGTGGTGATGTTGGAACCAATTTGATCTGAATATAAACAAGAGTCTGGCAAAAAGACGTTAAAGACAGCGCTCTTAGGAGGCATTCCTAAGTTTTCTTTTGTATTTTACATTTATGATTTTTGTTTTAATTTGGTTTGGAACAATGTTTAGGGAATTTATTTTGGTGATTATTTTTAGTTTTATTAGAGAAATTTTGATGTATAGAATGAACCGTGAAAAATGTGAAAAAACGCAAGGGTTTGCAAGAAAAAAAGTTAGAAAATGTTCATTTATCAGGAAGTAGCGCTACAACGCTTGTAGGGAGGCGATATGGCGCTTGTTACAGAGAAGATTGGCGATTTTATTCGAGCACCAGTGCTACAACACTATTAATAGGAAACTATGGCGCTAATCTCAGAGCCAAAAGGTTTTTTTTTTAACGTTTATTAGAGCTACGATGCTCTTTCCAGAGACAAATAGCCCAGCAACTTTATGTAGTGCTACAGCGCTAGACATGTAGCACTATAGTGCTCTATAACAGAATTTTTTTTTAAAAACCAGGGGATTTGGAATTTCATCTCCTTCAAACCCTCATTTTTCATTCTCTTCCCATGTTCTCTCTATCCCAACACCCCAAAGCTCCCAGTAATCTTCCATTTTAGCCTATTACCCAGAAAATTTCACCATACATTCTACCATTTTCCTTCATTTTCTCTTCTATCTTATCCTTTTTTTCCTTTAATTAATTTCTTTCTTCTCAACCCCATTCCAATTTCCCTATTCATTTTTGAAACCCTAAAAATTCAGAATTTTAATTTCTTGAGGAAGATCAAAATTTTCAAGGGGCTATACTAACTCAAGCACAAGGGAGTCCATTTGAAGGGTTAGTAAGTGTTTTCATTCCCTCTTATTCTAAGATTTTTGCTGCATTTGGGATTGGGTTTCATTGTTGATTGTTTTTGGTGGATTAATTTTTGAGCTGTGCTTTGGAGAATTTGGATATTGTGTTTGTGAGATTGAATATATAGGGTGGTTGTGAAGAGGAAAAGTGTTTAATTTAAGGGGAGGTGCTGTCAATTTTTTTCTGGGTTGGTGAGAGTGTGGATAATGGCTCCTAAGAGTAGAGCGGGTAGGAATAAGGATAAGGGGAAAGGTCAAGCGTCTACTTCCCAACCAAGGGATTATAGTTCGGAGCAAGAGTATGATGAAACTAGGTTTATAAATTTACAGGCTCAAGAGCATTATGAGAAATTTGTTTGAAAACCCTTGATTCCTTAGCGTGAGGTGGAATATCAGTCTGAACCTTTTAATCATCAGACTTTTGAGTTAGTTAGAGCAAATCTTGCGGCTAGAAAGTGGGAAAAGTTTGTGACAAAATTGGCACAGGTAACGTATTATTGGTGTATGAGTTTTATGCCAATTTGAGAAATAAACACAATGATACAGTTTTTGTTCGAGGTAAGCGAGTGCCTTTTACTGCAGAGTCCATTAATAAGGTTTTCAAGGTCCCGCACATAAAAGAGCACGAGGAGGAATACACTAAATTTTTGAAGGGATATATAGATTATACTGCTATGGATGACAAATTATGTTTTGAAGGTGCTCCTTGGACCTTATCTGGCTCTTAACCTAAAAGTATAACGTCTTGTCAACTGAATATTCAAGCCAGATTTTGGGCTTTCTTTGTTTGTGCTCGATTCAAGCTAGTAAGTCATGTGTCTGACATGACTAAGGATCGAGTACTTTTGATGTATGCATTGATGACAGGGATTACTATTAATATGGGTTCATGGCTTAAGGAAAACATTGAGTTCATTGAAAAGGGTCATACCACTGTAGGTTTGGGCCAGGGATCTGTCATCACCATGTTATGTTATACGACTGGAGTTCTAGAGTTTGTGACTGATATTTATCAGTCGTTGCAGCATCCTTTATTGAATACTATGACGAAAGATTATCCCGAACCTACTTTATATGTGCTGCAAACTAGGAAAAAGGGTAAGTTCCGTGTCAAAACTGAGGTGGAAGAAGAGGCTGATCCAGTGCTGCAGGGAGGTAGTAGTGATCAGCGCATTCAGCATGTCGGTGATAAGTTGGATTATCTTATCCAACAAAATCAATATAAGGTTCAACAACAGCAACTGATGAATCAGTATATGGGCCAACGATACGAATATGAGGTGAACCATGTGGCTCGTTTAAACAATCTGGTAAGTCGGTGGTCTTTAAATGAATCAGATCAAACTTATTTTGCTCCACCACCACCATATCCGCCGTATTCTCCATTCTATTCTCTGCCTCCGCCTCCGTCATTTGCTGGTTTTCCAGGGCCTCAGCCTCCATAGTCTCAACAATTTGAGGGACCTTCGTCTCAGTCGCCATAACCGCCATACTAACGTGGCTGGTCAGGTAAGTCTCTGTTCTCATTCTTTGAGTACTTAACATTGGGGACAATGTTTCGTGTTAAGTTTGGGGGAGAGATTTATTTCTTGTGCGTTTTTGTTTGTTTTACGGTTTGTTTGTTTTTAATTTTCATTAGTTGTTCATTTTGAGTCATGTTTTAGATTATAAACTAAGTTGATAATTATTGCCATTTGAATATGATTGACTGTTGTGTAATATAATCCAAAGGAAAAATTGATGTACTTCTAAAAACAATCTGTGTGCTTGGTTAGATTACTTTGTTTTTCACAGTGATTTGTTGACATTAGAGATCTATTGCTTATACATTGCAAATGTTATACTTAAGTTATTTTATGCATGTCAAATTTGGATTGTGGATTGAAAAGTTTGAAAAAAATTATAGAACTTGCTTGCGTACTATTTGAGATGAAATTTGAAACAGTGCACATTTAGGAAAATGATATAGGCAATTTTTGGACTAGTTGTGCCTTTCAAGCTAACCCTATTAAATTTTATCTTTAGTTAACACTTTTGAGCCTTATAACAATTTTCTTGATTAACACATTCTTTTGAGCCTAACTGTGAAATAAACTACCATTTACTCTTTTTAACCCATACCATGAGCATGAAAATTACTATATGAGTGGAGTGAATGTGTAAAGGGATGTTTGTATTATGTGTTATTCAGAAATTTACTTATGATTGAGAATGAAAAAAAAAAGAAAAATAAAGAGAAAGAAAGTGAAAAATGATTATGCTCCCAAATAGTTATCTATTGAAAAATCAAAGTTTGGGGGAGTGTATTGAAAATATATATGTATATTCTCAATCATTGCAGAGGAAAAGAGGTAACAAGGGATGAGATGTGTGAAATTTCTGGGAAAGTTTGTTTAGTTGGAATGCTTGTGGTATGATTAAGCCTAAAAAAATTGTCTCTTTATCTACCTATAACTAAGCCTTCTATTACAACCCTTATAAAGTCCTATTGATTCTTATTTGTGCACTTTTTTATATTAATGGAGAATAGTAAGTAATGTAGGCATATGGAATAATTTGGCTATGTGGTTAGTTGGTGAGAATTTGATGTGCATAAAGTGGTTCAATTATTTTATTTGTAAGATGTGAGTAAATGAGATTTATTGTTGATAGATTGCAGTGAAAGGATGAAGTAATGTTTACTGAAAATATAGATTAATGTTTTAAGTAGCATGATTTTTTTTCCTTAGAATTATATATGCATAAGAGTCTTGAGTGTGGAATTTGGTAGTTATGTCAATTTGGTTTGTTTAGGTTTAAGTCTAGTTAGATTTTTTGTTTACTCGAGGGCGAGTAAAGGTTTAGTTTGGGGGAGTTTCATAAACGAGTTTTAGGCTCGTTTATGGTCTAGTTTTTAGGGTGTTCTTTGTTAGTTTAGGATTATTTTATTACGGAATTATGCTCGTTTGTTCATGTTTCAGGTTTTCCATGCTAAATTGCTGAAAAGAGTGAAAGTAGAAGAAAATCTAGCTAAGTGGAAGAAAATCAGGTTTTTCGGTATTGATATGTAAGAGTTTCGATGTTGTTAATAGCGCTACAGCACTATCAAAGGAGCGACGTAGCGCTAGGAAGGACCTTAAAAGCATGATTGATTCTGGAAGTAGCGCCCCAGCACTACAAATGTAGCACCACAGCGGTATCACGAACAGTGACACAGTGCCCCAGCGCTACAACAAGGGCGCTACAACACTCGTAAACAAATTTTTATGTATTTTGGTTATGACTATAGCACTTAGCACTCACGAAGAAGCGCTACAGTGCTGGTTACGTGCTTTTCAAATTTTAAACCACTATTTGAAGGGCAATCTGGTCTTTTCACTTGGGAACCTTGGAAGACTATTTAAAGAACATTATTCTGCGATTCTGGAGAGAGTCTCAGTTTTTTAAAACCCTAGATTAGAAGAGGCTTCTGTAATTAGTTTTCTGTTTTCATCTGAATTCTTTAGGTTGATTTTATGAACAATTATTTGCAGTTTATTTCCATCATGTTATTTATGAACTAATTTCTTTTATCTATCAATTAATACAATCACTGGGATTTCTATTTAATTTTATTATGATGTTCTATTGATACTTCTTCTCTATTCTAATCTAGATGATGTTTGTTTAATGCTAGTAAAACTTGATCACTATTTACTTGATTTAATGGTTTTGATTCAAAATTCGAAAGATGAGAATTGAATATGTTATCATTGTATTGACATAGGTTGCATATTGGACGAAAGTACCTGTATGACTTGTGTAGTAATTAGGTTTCCACATTTAATGCCTTCTATATGTTCAAGTTTATCACAAAATGTAGAAAACCTGCAAATAGATTGAGATCTTATATCTTGAAAAAGAATATGAATCAATTATATTAACCTGCTATTTCAATAGAAAGAAGAGATTTAGAATTGATTATTAAAATTAATAGAATGAACAGTTGATGAAATTAATTCCTAGGCTTTTTATTATTGATTTTTAATTAGTTGATTCATTGTCTTGTTTCTAGTTCTTTAATTTTTTTTCATAGTTTATAGTATTCCTTTTTACTTTTAATTATTCAATTAAGTTTTAATTCACCATATAGAATTTGAAAATGAATTAGTGGTATTTGGAAATCAGTCATCGTTGGATCGACACTCTATTTATCATATATTACTTGATTCGACCACGTATACTTGCGTGTACAGATTTTTCAGATCAGACACCCTTATGCCGGGCTGCGTTCCACACCCTTACTATTGACCCCCAACACCCTTAGGCTGGTCTGCAAACATATATATTCACAATACATAATGCATAACACATAATCAATGGCATTGTGTAGAAGCATGCCCATCCATATATTCCATATACAAGTATATTCATATTCAAAACATGTTCATATAAGGGGGTTTAAGCCCCAATCATAACTCGGGTGCAATTTTCTTACCTCGAGCCCCGAGCGATGGATAAAGAGCGGTTCCGAGCATGATCCTCAGTCCTGAGCCTTAAGGTAATCCTAGTCACAAGCAACAATGGATGGTGATCATGTTCTAATCTAATTAAATGTTTTCGAAACAAATACTTTCTTCCGGGTCCTCAAATTTTACTACATTGGTTAGTAAAATCCTTCTCAAGCCTTAACATTTGAGTTCTCGAGCTCAAAGCCCACAAATAGCTTGTACTTGCATTTGAGCTGCGACCTAGTACGTGGCGCGCTCAAGTAAGAGGCAAAATGCCTCTCTGCTGAAGGACATGGGTCGCAACGCTCTATACCTTGCATCCCGGCACGTTTAGGCAAAAGAGAGGCTTTCCAGCGTTGTCAAGCACACGGGCCATGTCGTTTGAAGAATAGGGCCACAACCCGAGCTCCTAAACCCAGAAAATCAACCCCATCTCGCACTTTTCCTCGAGCCTAAGCCCCAAATTCACAACCCAATCACCAGGCAAACATAGAATTAAGTCCAAAAATGAGTCTTGTACTCTTAATTACATATCTTAAGCGTAAAGCACCCAAAATCCCTCTGAAACTACCATCCCAATTCAGCAAAAAATTTCATCACGCAAAACCCAGTCAAACTCAACCTAATAATCTAAATTCCCAACAGAAACAAACACAGGATTCTTACCTCAGTTTGTAGCTTATAATCTCCCCAGCTGATTCTTGCCAACTTCTATCCTCAATCCTTCATATTTCCCTGCCCAAATCCTTGAGTTTTCCTCCTTCAAAGCTTCAAAGTCCATTAGGTTGTAGAGAGGGAGAGAGAAAATGTGTATGTGAGAGAGAGAGAGAGAGATTAAGTGTATTCCAAATAACTCTGGTGGTTTCCTAAAACCTCGGCTAAACTTACACCTTAACCAAAACACTAGAATACCCTTCAAGACAACTCATCCCTTTATTTCTCTTAAGGTCAAAATGGTTATTTACCCTGAAACCCACTAATTCCTCAAATCATCCTACCAATTCCCAATTAATCCTGTCACGTCCAATTAATTACCAAATACTTACTCATTGCTTAATCAATCCCAAAATATTCTCTAAGTTCCCAAAATACCCCTAGGCTCACCCCGAGCTAGGTATTTAACCCTGCTGTGAGTATTTTGCTAATTCGGTCACTAGGGTCGCCTTAAGCCATATAGATATATACCCACATAATAATGTAGTCTCAATCTTTTACCTCATATAATCACATTTATGCCCTTATCGGGCCAAAATTACAATTATGCCCTTATAAACAAGAACGAGCCCACATGCATATCCAATACCCATAAACATGCATATAAATGTATTCATATCATCATGTATAGCATGCATTCCACATAGTCATGAATTTAATCATTTAAACACACATATATGCAATTATACCCTCCGACATGCTAATCAAGGCACTAAACCCTGTTAGCATTTTTGGGTCGTTACAAGTTCATAAATCAAAAGAGAAAAATGCATTTTTAAGTTTTCACTGATGAAATTGAGTTTTGTCTCAAAATTAATTTGGAGTTAGACTAACCTACCCCAAGACGGTCCATTAATTTTTAAATTAATTTATTGTGGTATAGTATATATTTTGTGTTTTGTATATGTTGCATTCATGCATCATGTTTACTTTTCCAAATAAAATCTGATATTTATTATATGTTTTAATTCATTTTATATTTTTATATATATTTCCTTAACCAATGGTTAATTCTCTTAATCCTGGTCAAGATCCTCAAAATTTGAAAGAACCAGTGAATCTCCATGACGGCTACCTAAGTACTTTTCATTTATACTTCAACAATCTTGATGTTTGGCACAGAAACATACACATAGTTCTGAGTGAACTAAAAGTGTATGATGCAATCATTGATGTGCCTCCAGATGAGCCATCAACTTTATCTCATTATGATCGTCATAAAAAAATATGCGGATTGGATGAGATCTAATTATTTTGCTCGTCATTGCATACTAAAGAGTATGTCTGACGATATTAAATCGAGATATGTGAACCTTAGATCTACATACGAGATATGAAAATGGATCAAAAGAGATTATTTTGATCACTTGAGAAGTTTGCAAGAAGAAATGGTAAATATGATTTGCTCATCTCCTTTTAATATATTTGAATAGTTGACTCAAATTTTTATGCCACAAACCATACTTTTGTCTTGTTTTCAGGAACACATTAGTCGAGAGAAGAAATGAATGTGAAAGAGAAACAAGAAAATGATTGCAGATAGGTAGACCAAGAGATAACTGACATGGAAATTAGTTTTTTCATTTTCAACTTTGTATTGAGTCTTTTTTTTATTTTTTTAAATTAGCTCTGGAATTCTTTCTAGAAACTATGTTTTTAGATTCATTTATTTGATGAATGAATAATTTTAGTACTTCTTTTGAATAATAAATTCAATTGTTATTTTTGAAATATACTTGTTCTGCCTATTTCATCAATGAGTATAAATGATAATTATTCATTATTCATTATTGTGAAAATCATAGATTTAATAAATAAGACATCTTATTCCAATCACAATTAAGTGAAACATATATGTGAATTATTTTTTAGATTGGCTTGTAATGTATTAGATACATAAAACAAATAAAAGAAAGTCTTTTATTGGAACCATTCATTGGTTGTCTCCTTGTTGATATAGTATGTTAATTAAAGTTACCCAAAAGAACTTTCTCTTATAAAGTCTCAAAAATCACATAATCATTTAGTTAATAAATAGAGATGTATGTTGAACCTTTTAATGTTCAAAGCTAAAAGAAATAATAAATAGTAAGTCAATATTGATTGACATTTATTTAGATATGTTTAACTTTGATTAAATGGAAAGAAATTTTCTAGAAATTTTCGTGCAACATTAAAAGTAAAGTCACTTAGAGACTTGTTTGATCAGATCAAAAGGATGTCTAAACTCGAATTTGTAATTCAAGTAATTTGCATGTGAACATGGAATTCAAACCCAACTCACATACAACTAGAATGCTAAGAAAATTAGTATTTTGGAAATGAAATATAATCACATTAGATAAGATTAAATAGATAATGAGTAATTAATATCGTCTTTATTATTTCTATAATTTTAACACTTGTTATACTTTGTACATGTTTGATTGTACAAAGACTTAGAAGTTGGGATTCATAAGTGGTTATGTGAATAAATTGAAAATTTTCCAGGAAGTCATTTAGTGAAACAGTTTAATAATCATAAAAGATTACAAAAGAGTTTGTATCTCTTCAATGTTACTTTAATGAAGCATAATTATTATAATCACTATATATTATAGTTATGTTGTACTAGAAATAATGACTGTAAGTCAAGTAAGGAAGTTACTAATAATTAACAATGATAAAACCAAAGAATATTCACAAATTTTGTAAAGCATTGTTGTAGTGGGAGCGTTAGTTAGTAACTACTCCATTAGAAATGTAAAGATAGTTAAATTGTGTGTAACACAATCTAACTATACTTCATTCACATACTAGTACGAAATGAAATACTTTTTACAGAAAACAATGGTTGAAACACCATGAATCTAGAAATGGAATTTGGAATTCTATGACATTTGGATTCTTGAACATCTAACTAAAGTTCATGAAACTGCATTTTGAAACATGGTATTCAAGATGAACAGGAGAACAGAGGAAAGTAGAGACTTTTCATAGTTAGGTTAATAGCCTAAGGATATGAACAGAAAGAAGAATTTATTACTCAAATAAATATCTTCTACTATAACCAAACTTAAATATTTGTTTACATACTCTTATCCATTGATTTATGCATGGATTTGAGATTAATTTAAATGAATGTCTAAGTAGTCTTTAATGAATGTCTAAAATGACAAAATCATTTGAAGATCTCGCCAAAAAGATTCTGTTGTGATTCTTGTTCTTAATATTGAGAACGTTCTAATAATTGGGAATGATGTAGGCAAATCATCAATAGAAAATAAATGGTTAGCTGAACATTTCTAAATATTAGATTTAGAAAAGCCATGAATGTTCTATACATTCAAGTATATAGAGATTGAAAGAACAATCCTTAGACGTTATCTCAAGAAATTTATATAGATAAGAAGCTTAAATGCCTTAGTTTACAAAAATCCAAGAAAGTCTTTTTGCCTTCCCGGTCAGGAGGTTGTATTATCTAAATAATAATGTTCATTTAGTCTTTTACTAGAAAAGGAGGACATGAGAGAATATTCCTACAACTCAGTGATAGACTGTTTGATATATCGAATGTTATGTTTTCGAATTGACATTTGTTAAACGGTGGGAATAGTCAGCAGTTGTCAATCCAATGATTGATTGAGTCATTGCATAATTATAAGGACTTAATTTTTAGTATCTTGAATATAATAAAGATTACATGTTTATGCATTTAGGCAATGACCTAAAATCCCAAAGGATGAACTGATTTTAAATCTTCAAAGATTGATATCAGAATCAACTTCCATAACTGTGGAGGAGACACATTTATCTGAAAATGTATTAGATAGTTCAGATTTCTATGTTTCGCCACAAAAGCCAAAATATAACAGTTACAAGTAGTTGAATAGGCTATTTCATTTAGATGAGTTCTTTGTCATTCTGGAAAGGGTTTCAGATTAGAATAAACAACTAGAATATCATTGCAAAAGAAATGGAGATGCAACTATTTTGGAGAATTAGAAATCATGAGAGGGTAAAACACATGAAATGAAGTATCATTTACTTGAAGACAATTTTACATAATTGATGTGATGATCTTGAAGATAACTTCAAAACATTTTCTTAGAAAACTGTTACAAAGAGTTTGTTAGACAAATTGGGTTAGGAGAATGTGATTGACATATTAAAAGAGATGCCTCAATTTCCTTTAGGGCAAGTAGGAGATTATTGGGAATAGTGCCTATAAAACAATTGTAGTTGACAAATGTTTTAAATGAAATAAATAATTGAATTGAATTATTATATATAGATTATGTTCAGTATTATGTTGATAATATTAAGTAAATATCAGAAAATTTAAAAGTTTATCTATGTGGTATTAATCTCATATTGGTATGAGAGGACTGAGATTAAGATAATAAACTTAAAACAGTTTACAATAAAATAATGTTATGGAATCTTTAGATTAATTAATGCTAGTACGGTTCCCTAGTATTATGAATACAATTGACCTAGATCCGAGCCACTAGTGTAGTAGGACACTTTAGTGAAGGTACTTTATAAATAGTGATATATAGAACTAGACCAGATGTCATTTGTTAATACTTGTTTAAACAATTTTTCATAGTATTAATCGAACACATCAAATGATGATCATATACACGATGATCTTAATCCTAAGGTTGCTATGAAATCCTATATATGTCATCTGAGCCTTTGATTCATGTGTTAAGGTTTGTCAGAATGATCAAGCTAAAAATAATTTTTTTCGGGACTCAATGATATATATGGCTGGGGATATAGTTTAACAGATATGGAATTGATTCCTTCTTATAGATTAGATAATAGATTCTTATTGGGTTGATTTTGGAACTGAAAAGGTTATGAGTGCTCATGTCGCAAACTTGTCGTGACATAACCTTCGCTAGTAAAGTCAACAGTATTCTAGGAACAAGATATAGCTAAAAGGGTAAAACGTTAATTTTATTCCATTTTAATTATGATCCATTAATAGATGATTAACATTGTATGTAATGATTATATCAATGGACACTTTATTATTGAATAAAAAACTCAGTAAATATATGTCTATAATTATCAAGAGTTAAATCTCCTATTTATAGTAGAGTAATCATTAGATTAATAAATATGATTATTTAATCAAAGAGCTTTGATTAATAATCTAATATTTATTGGAGCTTGATATTATAGGTCCATAGGTCCCAAGGGTGGCTCTATCAAATTGGAAGTTTGAGAAGAATTTTATTCTTCGGGTCAAGTGTACAATTATATGATAATTGATAGTTAAATAATTAATTATTAAATTTTCAAAAAAATGTTTATCAATTTAAATATATAATTTCGAAATTAATATATATAAATAAATAAATAAATTTTAAAATGAATTATTTTATTTGAGTAGGAGAAAATAAATTTGGTAAGTCAAAAATATTTTTTGATTTATTGAATTTGAAAATATGATGATAATGATGATCAGCAATTTGAATTTTGAAATTTGAATTTAAAATTTAAAATTTGAAATATGGTTGTCATATTTTCCTTAAAAAGATAAATACCTTATTTTGGGAAAGATTGATTTTAGTTAAATAAATAAAGAAAAGAAAACTGCAATATCCTTGAAAAGGGAAAGTAGCAGTTCACGCATGACACAGTCCAGGGACTGTGCCATGCATGTAGCACTACACTGATATTGTATAAGTGTTGTTTTTATTTAATTAATTAATAATTTGTCAAAATTGGTAGGTTATATATTTATCTAAATCAATTTCTATCATCATTATGATATTATTATTATTAGGAATAATAAGGTGATGTAGAATAATCTCTCTATATATATGATATAGAATAATAATAAGAAATTAGAAAAAGATTCAAGAGAGAAGCAATACACAAGTCAGTAAGAATTCATAATAGTTTTTATAATTTTAGTCCGACAAAATATTATCTTCTACTTCTTTATTCTAACCTCACTTAGACCATAATCCATGTTCTCATGTGTTGAGATATACTTGTGATTCTTAAATTACAAACCCATGTTCTCTATGTGCCCACACACATCTTGAGGTGTAGAGAACACTCCGGAAGATTGTGGTTTAAGTACTCAAAGCCTTGGATAGGGAGATCAATATATATACAAAAAGACTCAAGGACACTTGATAGGCTTCAAGAGGTAAATACTCAGGTTCTTGAATATTTATGTATATGTTTATATGATATATATAAATATAATATATATAAATATAATATATATTTATGTATATGTTGCATGATTAATAATATTGTATGTTAATATTTCTGTTTGAATGTTTTCTTGATCATTTGTTTATATCAGTTATGGAAACTTTTTGTTGTTGTATGAAATGGGCCCACCATGCCTATTCCCCTGCATACTCTGATTGTTTTTCCAACATCGTCTTCTGAGTGAGCTCATTTGGAGGAGCTTGAGGTATGTTGGTAAAACGTTAGAACTTGTCACATTTTTTGACATAGTCCATCGCATCTCCGTTCATTGTGGGCAAGTAGTATCCCTCCCTCAATATTTTCTTGGCGTGGTCCCTGCAAAAACCCTCATGCACTTCCCGGACAGAGGCAATGAATATCCTCGCCTGTACAACTTGCTGTCCATGATAATATATCGAGGCGCCTGGTAAAGTAGCTTCTAAGCTACTTTCTTATCTTGTGGCAACTCTGAGACGAGATATTTAATTATGGGTTCCATCCACCCATCCTGGGGCTGGGTCGCTTCCACTTCATCAAGCATTGAGATGCTCAAAGAAGTCGAGTAGTCGACGTGGACTACATTGATCAGTTCAGAGTCCTTGGTGGTTGCGATCTTCGCCGGGGCATTAGCGTTCGAGTTTCATTCTCGTGGAACTTGTCGAATTGTGAATTTTTTGAGGCCATGTAGCATCTCTTGGTTCTTTGCTAGGTAAGCGGCCATTTTCATTCCTCGGGCTTGGTACTCCCTGAGTACCTGATTAACTACCAGCTGCAAGTCACTGAAAATCTCGAGGCCTTCACCTTTAAGCTCAAGCGTAACTCGAAGCCCAGCAATTGGCATCTTATACTCTACTTCATTGTTGGAGGCGTTGAACCCAAATCTTAGGGGGATGTGGACCCTGTGCCCTTCGGGGGATACTAAAATGAGACCCACACGACCCCATTTTCATTCGACGTCCCTTCGACATATAGCTTCCATGTCCATAGGTCCCTCATGATTTCCCGTGCACTCGGCAATGAGATCTGCCAGTGTTTGCCCCTTTATGGTCATCCTTGAGAGATAAGCGATGTTGAACTGAATAAGTTCAATATCCCACTCCAGAAGTCTCCCGGATGACTTTGGTTTTTGGAGGACTTGCCACATGGGGTGGTTCGTGAGGACCTTGATAGGATGCGCGTGGACATCAGGCCTTAGCTTCCGAGAAGCTACCAATAGGCAAAATGTCAACTTCACCATGAGCAGGTACCTGGTTTCTTCTCCAATGAGCCTTTCGCTCACATAGTACACGGGGTGCTACACACAGCCCTCCTGACGGACCAAGGCAACGCTGATGGCATTCTGAGAGATAGCCATGTAGAGTAAGAGGGGTTCCTTGTCCACGAGCTATGATAGGATAGGAGGGTTTTCCATATGCGCTTCCAGTTGTTGGAACGCTTGCTCACATTTCTCTATCCATTCAAACCTCTGTCCTCCTCGGAGGATGTTAAAGAACAGGATGCACTTGTCCATCGCCTTGGAAACAAAATGACTCACAGCAGCGATCCTCCCAGTGAGGCTCTGGAAATCCTTATGCCTTCGGGGGGATGTCATGTCGATAAGGGCTTTAATCATTTTTGGGTTTGCCTCTATTCCTCGAGCACTAATGATGAAGCCCAGGGATCTTCCCAAGGCAACGCCAAAAGTGCACTTTTGGGATTTAGCTTCATTCCAAACTTGCAAAACACCCAGAATAGCTCTGCGAGGTCCCTCACGTGGTCGGGGCTGTTTGGGACTTTACCAAATGTCGTCCACGTACACTTCCATATTCTGCCCCAACTGCTCTATTGACGTGGCTTTTTGCCAACAATATATTAAGAAATCAAACTAGTAAATTAGTGCAAAATTATAAACTGTAATGAAATAATAAACAACCTTTCGAACACACACAACTTTTACGTGGTTCAGTGGTTAAATTCACCTAGTCCACGAGTCAATATTATTACTTTTCTCTCTTAATTTTTGCAGTGTTTTAGTAATACAAAAAATGGCACTCCCATTCCCTGGCCATTATCCCTAGTATTTATAGGGGAATTACATGGACATGTGTTAGGTAACCGCATGAATAAATAAGGTATATATTTAATACAAATTATTCCCATTTACATTGGGAAATGATTTGATAACAGAATAGAATATACTCATGTAATCTTTGATAATAAATGATAGTCGTGCGATACATCCTTGGCATTAATGAGTGTATAAGTAACTTCCGAATCTCTTGGGATCCTTCAGTATGCATTCTGTCCAGATTTCAATGAGTTGCATATTTCACCCCAAATCGTGTTCAGAGTATATCTAAACCCTAGCTCGTAGTAAACTCATAGCACCCAAAGTTTAATCTGGTCATTATAAGTCTTGAACTCAATTATTAACTTGAGAGGCGGTCTAATAATAACCTACGTATTGTGCTATCAAGCCTCCAAACTCGAGCTATTTACATCACTGTTAGCCAGATATTCTACTTTGCTATTTTTCCACATATTCATCTGCCAACTGTACTTGAAATGAATAATCAAACTCGTGCTACTTTTAGGGTACAACATTTTCCCCCAAGATCCTGCTTGTGCTTGATGTCGTCAGTTTCTCACAAGCACAGTAGGGGATTTTAGGCTTCTGCCATGTAAAATCGTGCTTGCCCACTGCTCAAGTATCAGACACATGGCTATCTATAATTGGCCCTCGTTCAAGTTTCGAGGACTGTCACAATTGTCCTGTCAACTTTTTGTCGCCGTATGGTTCATTTAATCTTGGCCATTGGATCTCGAGCTAACCCAATCGGATGCCCAGAATTAATTCCCATAGTTTACGTATAAATAGGGTGATCAAATCTGAAACCTCACCACCTTTGCATTCAAAAAATTTCCTTTTCAAAAAAGAAAGTTCCTCTTTTCTTCTCCAACTTGTTGTTAGAACCCTCTGTCGCCCTTCAGATTCTCAGAGGCTTTCAAGAAATTTCTTGTGGACATATCGACACTTCTCCGAGCCAATCATATCAACTGTAAGTATTTCCTCATCTGGTTTTAATTATTTGACTCCTTATTTTCTAATGAGTTTTTTTTTTTGTACCGTAAAAAAAAAATCCTTTGCCCAATGTTGTTTAGGATACGTATGTTTGTAAATAGATGATAGGATTCAGTTTAAGCTAAATGAATGATATTGGGCATATTTAAAAACAAGGTTTTCATAAAACTCGGCAAACTTTATGGGTTTTTCAAAGAAAATCCTGATGGTAAATCAGTTTGAATACCTATTTGGGGTGCAGAAGCCGAAGGGGTTTTAGTTTTAATCCTAAGTAGCTTAAAAGTTACGATTCTTTAGGCAATTTTGCACTAAACTGCTTTTAAAAAGAAAGTAAAAGGTCAGACGGATCTAACACACGAATCTCGAAGTATCAGAGAATTTTAAGAAGACGAAGCGCGTGGCCTAGGACCACACGTGAGACCAGGTGTTAAGGCTAGGACACAGCTTGGCTCGTATAATTTTTCAAATCCCAAAAGTAAAACACTTAACCCTTTAGACTTTTGTACCTCCACAACTGTAGCTAGAAATCATCTTAGGTCGCCTAATAATAGGTCACTTTGTCGTCAGGCGATCTAAATCATGGAACCTGCAAAGAAGAATGCCCTGAGCTCCTCTATTCAGAACATAGATAAAGGCAAGCAAGTCACCTCTAAGTCTCCCATCCCTCATTTTGGTCCTGTGGTGGAGAGAGAAATCGTGGTCAACCCCAACGCATTCTTTAAGGTTGAGCACATATTCTGCTAGACAATGACTCAGGGAAAGGTTAACAAAATCCTACTGAGTCAGAGGATAAGGTGGGAGCTGATGGCCTTATTGCCCGATCTGCGATGGAGGGAGAGCAGAGTTGTGCCCCTTTCTAGAATGACTACGGGGCATGGAGTGATGAGCACTTGAAGGCCGGTGCCTTCCTCCCATTGGACCAGTATTTCACAAACTTTCTAAACTACATCAAGCTGGCTCTTTTTCCAGCTCCCCCCAAACTCATATAGGCTTTTTGTGGGGTTCAAATATTTGTTTCTGAGGCACAATTGGGAGGTCCCCACTCCAGTAGACATTTTGTACTTCTTCTGCCTCAAGGCCAGTCCTGACCAGAAGGGGCTAGGTGATGGTTTTTACTACCTCACTCACTTCCCAAACTCCACCTCTGTCGTCGACCTCCCTAGCCACCCAATTGACTATAAAGATTTGTTCTTTATGTCAAATTGGTTCAAGAACTTCGACCATCGATACTTCAACCATCCTTGTAAGTCCTCTATCTTTGTGAATTCAGCATGTGAACTTTTTATCACTTGTGCACTATATATATTTTTTTGCTTAAGGATTATGATTGAGTTTGCTCTTTGTGCAGCTATATTCGCGAGGACAGAGTGGTTTGCAACCCTTGGGGGTCAATACGAGACCTTGTTTAGTCTTCCCCCCAGGGAGAAAGATTGTCGTCAGATTGTGAGCGATGCCACCATGTTGGCATGCAATCTGATCAGCAAGGGCCAGACGTTAGCTCTGGGGACCCGAGCTCCTCTTCCTGTCATCCCCGAGCTCCCCCTACTTAAGAGGCCTTGCCAACCAATCAGGAAGTCAAGGAGGAAGAAAACATGGCATCGCTAGTGCGTAAAAGGAAAACCTAAAGATAACCAGGGGACGGATCCCGAGCGAGCTACGTCTCGGGCAACAGCCGGCCCCTCCAGCCAAGGTCACCCATAACCTTTTAGAGAGTTAGATCGCGTTGCTGCTATTTATAGGCTAATTCGATTCAACCCTCACCAGCTTATTAGACATCACCCCACTAAACCAGACTTAAACACAACCCTCCTCCAGTTCGTGGAAAATTTGGCTGAACATTATGATCACAGCTACGCCAAAGGTACCGTCATAGTTGACAACACTCTTCATTTTAGTTCCACAATTTTTTAGGATTATGGGACAAACCGTGGGAATTGGCCTTCTTTACGCCAGGGCACGTATGCCCCTAGTTTTAGGCAGTATGTAGAAGCCCCGAGGAAGGACCTAAACCCCTTAGAATCAAGGAGATCATAACTTTAGATTCTCCACTTCCTTAGTTAATCCAAGAGTTAGAGATTGTGCCTAGCCCGATCAATACCCCCGAGCCAATTGTAATGCATTCCTCCCCTAGCCCAGAGGGTAGGGTTCTTGCTCTTCTTTTTGTGTTTATAATTCTTTTGAATAAGTACTTCTGTATATTGAATCCTCTGCTCGCTCTTTTTCATGTGAAGAGATGGCAATGCCAGGAGCCTCGGATTTGAGGGGTGTTTTTTAGGCCAGGGAGACCGGAGTTGGTCCCATGGTGAAGATGCCTAGGGTGACAAAGAAAACAACTCCAAAGACAGGGGTACCACCAAATCTACAGCTAAGGAAAAGGATGCTAGCACCGCCTAGGAGCAGCCCCAAAAAGAACTTCCCCCAGCTCCCATAACAACGGTTACTGTCCAACAAGCTCCTCCTCATCCTCCTCGACACATACCTCCCTCAAATCCTTAAGTGATCCAAGGTGAGGCAAGAAGTGTCCAGATCTCGATCAAGGCACATGAACTGGACAAGATCCCCTAGGCTTTTCTGGGTATTATATATGAGACAGAAAGCAACATGGTCGGCCATGCCTACAGAGCCAGCGCCAGAGATTTAAGGGTTGTAGAGGAGTGTAGTCCTATGGACATCCTCGAATCTACCATAGGGATGAACCATACTATGAGTCCTTTTGTAATGCCCTAGTTACCCTAGAACTGTTACGGTGAACGGTGAACTGGAAATTTGACCCGCTACCCGAGTCCTTTGGTTAAAAACGTGTTCTAAGTGTTATTAACAGGCTAAGGTGAAAAAAAAACAACCAAAAGGACAGGATATGTTTTATTTAATACATAAAACTGTTCATGGGCCCACAAGAACATTTACAAGTTATTTACAACTCAAAAAGGTCATTACTGTTCCAAAATTACGAACCCGCCGACCTATGCGGCAAAAATAGGGTTAACCCCCTAGTTCCTCTGAGAACTCCTTGGCCGTGGTGGTCAAGCGGCCGCATATGTACACATCACCACCTAAGCTCTCCACTCAAGGCTGGGTGAGCTTTTCTTTCCCTTTACCTGCACCACATAGCACCCATGAGCCAAATCCCAGCAAGAGAACACAGTATTGAATATAAACATTATCAAATGATTATCATTATAATCACACAGAGCTTATAGCTCTTAAACAGATGAGTGAATATCACTTGAGGTTCTAGTAAACCATACTGAGTGACTGACAAGCAAGTCACTAATTTAAACAGAAGAGTTGCTGCTGGGTAAGCCACTAGTCTTAAACAGATGTGAGATTGATAGGTAAGTCTCTAACTTAACAGGTGAGTGACTGATGGGTAAGTCACACAAGCGCTTATAGTATTCATCAATCTTGAGGTCAGTCCGACATTTCATCAAACTTGAGATCAGTCCGGCATTAATGCTCTTTGAGTCATCCAATGTAGATGTCAATTAGATCTAATCTTTATTGGCTTGCGTTGCACACTAAGGCCGTCCTAACTTATAAGTCAGCATTGTGTGACCAGTGTCCAGTACCACTGCCGAACTTGACTAATAAGTCCAAGCTTCACAATTTTTACTGACACCTTTGCCAAATCTGACTAATTAGTCAGTACCATGCACAAGTGAGCAAGATTTGCTAAGCATTCAATAATCATTTCATGTCCACATTTACACAATCAACAAGCCTCATGAATAGCCATGCATGTCACATATGGGGTGCAGTTTTCTTACCTCTGATTCGAGCTAGAATGAATAAAAGAACGACCCTTGAGAACGGTCAAGCTTTTAGTCCTTTTGCAGTCACCTAATCATAACCAAATATGGGATACCATCAATAAAATGAATAATAAAATATTCCTGGCCAAAACCTAGCCTCCGGGACATCGAATCCCAGTAAACCGGGTAGTAGGATCGATCCCAAGGCCTAAGGTTTAAATCCCTAAGTCAAAAACATACTTTTGGCCAAGATGGCCCTCAAGCGCCGCAGCCCTTCCCCAAGCGTCGTAGCCCTTCCCAAAAACAGAGGCAACTCGCCTCAAGCAAGCGTCGTAACCCTTCCCAAACACAGAGGCAACTCGCCTCAAGCAAGCGCCGCAGCCCTTCCCCAAGCACCGCGGCCCTTAGGCCTCTTCAGCACCACCTTCTTCTTCGAGCTAAGGCCGCAGCGCCCAAGAATAGGGCCACTGCTCCCAACCCAGAACCATCTTCAAACATGTTTTTCAACATCCAAAAGCCTCCAAAATTATGCCTAAACATTACCAAATCATCAAATCAAAGATCCCAAGCTAACCAGTGCTGCAAAACCCGAGGCTCGAATGAACCAAAAGCTCAACGATTCAAAAATGCCAATTCTAAGTTTAGAAACTTTAAAAACTCAAAACTTAAACTTAGATTACCTTTGATTGGGTTGTTTCTCATCAAATCCTTCGGTCAAGAAGCTTCTAATCTTTCCTAGGATCGCTAGGCCTTGATCCTCTCTTAATTCTGACTCCTACAACTCGAGATTTCTTCGAAAATAATTTGAACGGTAAAAATGAGCTAACGGGGAAGAACGAGAGGTTTTCTAACGTTCGTTCTATATGACAAGCTACTTCATGCTCAAGTAACCTCAAATAAAACCTAGTGCTCGGGGTCCCGAAAACACCCCCGGGGATATTATAGTCAAAACTTCCAGAATTTCATCCTGATCTCAAAAACTCCCAATTTATCATCAAATAAACATTCCTATTACCCAATAATTGACCCCATTATGACAAAACCGCTAATCCATTATATAGGACCGTCTCATGCCGAATAGCTCGAATATATCTCCATAATAATGGGATCTCATTCACAAATCACAATATGCACCCGAATATACAAATATACCCTTAACGGGCCAAATTATCAAAACACCCTAATATTCAAATGTGGACCCACATGCATGCATATAACATCATATTATAATATAATTCACATAAACATGCATATATTCATTTAATGGCATAATTAAATAGTTATGGCCCTCCCGGCCTACTGATCCAGCCACTTAACTGTATTAGGGATTTCGGGGCATTACAACTATTCCCTCCTAACAGAAATTTCTTCCTCGAAATTTACCTGGATAGCTCGGGATACTGACTCTGCATATCTAACTCCATGTCCCAGGTCCTTTCCTCGACCTTGCTGTTCTTCCACAACACCTTAACCAAAGGTATTGTCTTATTCCTGAGGACCTTATCTTTTCTGTCAAGTATCTGAACTGGCTGCTCCTTAAAGGAGAGATCTGGCTCAAGCTCCAGATCTTCATAACTCAAAATATGATTCGCATCAGATACATACCTCTGAAGAGCTGAAACATGAAACACATTATGCACGGCCGACAATGCTGGAGGCAAGGCCAATCTGTAAGCCACTTGACCAATCCTCTCCAGGATCTCAAATGGACCTACAAATCTAGGGCTCAGCTTGCCCTTCTTCCCAAACCTTCTCACCCCTTTCCATGGCGAGACTCTAAGGAAGACATAGTCTCCCACTTGGAACTCCACATTCCTGCGCTTGGGATTTGCATAGCTCTTCTGTCTACTCTGAGAAGCAAGCATCTGAGCTCTAATCTTCTCAATGGCCTCACTGGTCCTCTGAACTTCCTCAGGACCCAAGTATCTCCTTTCACTTGTCTCATCCCATTGAATGAGAGATCTGCACTTCCTACCATACAACTTCTCATAAGGTGCAACTCCAATGGTAGACTGATAACTTTTGTTGTAGGAGAACTCTATCAAAGGCAGATACTTACTCCAAGATCCACCAAAGTCCAGCACACATGCCCGCAGCATGTCTTCCAATGTCTGGATCGTCCTCTCAGATTTCGCATCTGTTTGAGGATGATAAGTTGTACTGAACTTCAACTGTGTCCCCATGGCCTTATGTAAACTCCCCCAAAACTTGGAAGTAAACGTAGGGTCCCAATCTGACATGATCGACCTAGGTGCTCCGTGGAGGCGCACGATCTCTCTCACATAGAGATCTGCATACTGGTCAACTGTATAAGTAGTCCTCACTGGCAGAAAGTGAGCTGACTTGGTGTAGCGATCCACTATCAGCCAAATAGAATCATGCTGACCAACCATCCTGGGTAAGCCCACCACAAAATATATTGTGATGTCCTCCCACTTCCACTCTGTGATATCAAGAGGCTGCAATAACCCTGCCGACCTCTGATGCTCAGCCACATACTCTACTACATCTCTCTTCATCTCGGGCCACCAATACAACGATCTCACATCCTAATACATCTTTGTGGTGCTTGGATGCAAAGAGTAAGGTGTAGTATGAGATTCATCTAGAATCTCTCGTCTCAAGGCAGTGTCTAACGAAACACATATCCGCCATTTATACCTCAATAGGCCTATCTAAGACACTGTATAATCTCTGGATGCTCCAGCCATAACATCCTCTCTGATCTTGATCAGCTGTGGACCACTCAACTGACCCTCTTTGATTTTCTCCAACAGTGTAGACTGTAGCATAATATTAGCCAACTAGCCCACCAACAACTCTATACCAGCTCTGGTCATATCATCTGCTAACTCGCTGGCTATCAGCCTCATACCATGAGTCTGTCCCGGACCCTTCCGGCTTAAAGCATCAGCTACCACGTTGGCATTTCCTGGATGATACAGAATCTCACAATCATAATCTTTTACTAACTCCAGCCAACGCCTTTGCCTCATATTCAGATCTTTCTGGGTGAAGAAGTATTTCAGGCTCTTGTGGTTTGTATAGATCTCACACTTCTCTCCATAGAGATAATGTCTCCATATCTTTAAGGCAAAAGCCACAGCCGCTAATTCTAAATCATGAGTGGGATATCTCTTTTCATACTCCTTCAACTGACGAGAAGCATAAGCAATTACCTTCTCTAATTGCATCAAAACATAGCCCAAACCCTGATGAGAAGCATCACTAGAAAATAACAAACTTCTCCTGATCTGCCGGAAGACTCAGAATCATAGCTGTAATCAATCTCTGCTTCAATTCTTGGAAGTTGTTCTCACATTTATCTGACCACACAAATTTTTGGCTCTTGCGTGTTAGCTCAGTCAAAGCACTAGCTATCTTTGAGAACCCTTCCACGAAACACCTATAATAACCTGCCAATCCAAGGAAACTTATAACCTCAGAAGCATTCTTTGGCCTTGGCCAATGTCTGGCCGCTTCAATCTTTGCTGGATCTACCTTAATTCCCTCCTTACTGACAATGTGCCCAAGAAAGGATACCTGAGACAACTAGAACTCACATTTCATGAACTTTGCAAACAATCTATGTTCCCTCAGTCTCTGTAGAACCAACCTCAGATGTTGCTCATGCTCTGACTCAAATTGAGAATATACCAGAATATCATTGATGAAGATGATCACAAACTGGTCCAAATAATCCTTGAACACTCTATTCATCAGATCCATAAAAACAGCAGGGGCATTAGTCAATCCAAATGACATAACTAAGAACTCATAATGCCCATACCTGGTACGAAAAGTAGTCTTTGGTATATCTCCTTCCTTGACCCTCAACTGATGATAACCAGAACGAAGGTCAATCTTTGAGAATACCTTCTTACCTTGCAACTGATCAAACAAATCATCTATCCTTGGCAAAGGATACTTGTTCTTAATTGTCAGCTTATTTAGTTCTCTGTAATCAATACACATCCTCAGGGAACCATCCTTCTTTTTCACAAACAGAATTGGCGCACCCCAAGGTGAAAAGCTAGGTTTGATAAAATTCAAATCTAACAGCTCTTGCAACTGTACCTTTAATTCTTTCAGTTCAACTGGGGCCATTCTGTAAGGCGCTCTAGACACTGGGTCCGTCCCTAGTGCCAGTTCTATAACGAACTCAATTTCTCTATGTGGTGGCAACCTTGGGAAATCTTCTGAAAACACATCCAGAAACTCACATACAAGTCTAGTCTCCTCTGGTCTCACTGGCACGACCTGAGTGGTGTCAACCACACTGGCTAAGAATCAAACGCAACCTCCTTGCAATAGATCCCTGGCCCTCAACACAGAAATCATAGGAATGCGAGGTCCATGCAAAGCACCAACAAACACAAATGGATCCTCACCTTTGGGCTCAAAGGTGACCATCTTCCTTCTGCAATCAATGGTTGCCCCATACTTTGCCAACCAATCCATACCCAATATCATATCGAAGTCAGTCATAACCAACTCTATCAAGTCTACTGATAACTCTCTGCCTTCCACTATCACTGGCAAAGATCTGACCCATCTCCTGGATACCACTAACTCTCTAGTGGGTAACAAAGTTCCAAACCCCATAGCATAGAAATCACAAGGTCTACACAGTCTATCAATAATACTACTAGCAACAAAAGAGTGTGTAGCACCAGAATCAATCAAGACATTATAAGGGGTTCCAGCACTAAGAAGCTGACTTGTAACAATTGAGGGAGAAGCCTCAGCTTCTGCTTGAGTCAATGTGAACACTCGAGCTGGGGCTGAGCTGTCCACCTTCCTGGGTTCTTCTTTTCTTACTTGAGGGTAATCTTTCTTAAAATGACCCACTGTTCCACACAAGTAGCAGGCCTTTGCCCTACACTCTCCCAAATGAGGCCTCTTGCATCTAGGGCATTCAGGATGCGTCTTCCAGGCTTCACTATCCCCTAGACAACCCATTGTAATACCATAGGGGCGCCTGTCAGGACCTGGAACTGGGAAGGTGTCAGGAACCTTCCTCATCTGATCACTAGGGCCTACACCCCTACCAGAATCCACAAATGGAGGACCAGTCCTCCTGAAATCCTTTCTGGCTGCACTGTCACGCCAGATCTTGTTCTCTGCACTCTCAGTTGTGAGTGCCTTCCCCACCACATGTGCATAGGTAGTAACCCCAGCCACAGTGGTGATACGTACATCACGGGCTAATCTGGGCTGTAGCCCCTGCAAGAATCTCTCTCTCCTGGTCCCATTAGTAGGCACCAGCTCCAAGGCAAACTTTGCCAAACGATCAAATTTCAAGGCATACTTAGTGATTGACAAACTTCCCTGAAGTAGCCTGATGAACTCCTCAGCTTTAGCTTCCCTGATGGCATCATTGTAGTATTTCTCATTAAACAGAGTTTGAAACTCCTCCCAACTCAAAGCATTTACATTCTTGGTCTGGGTAATCACCTCCCACCAAATTCGGGCATCCTCCCGAATCATATGAGTGGCACAGGCCACCCTCTCATTACCAGTTACCCTCATGAAATCAAGGATAGTCGTAATCATACTCATCCATTGCTCTGCCTTGGCAGGATCTGCACTGCCCTCAATAACCGGAGGTTGTTGCTTCCTGAACCTTTCATAAAGAGGTTCCCATTTATTTCCTACCTCAGGCAGCTGCTCTGCTGCTGGCACCAACACAGGAGATGCCTCTGACACACTAACCACTGCAGGCGCTTGCTGCAGTCTCAGGAGACGAAGCTCCTCTCCCTGTATCAACAATGTTGCCTGCAATTCATTAAACAACTACTTCCAGTTTGCAAGAGCTGGCTGTGGAATCTGAGACTGGTCATTCTCCTGACCCTGGCTGTTATCATTATTCTATCCCTGATTGCTTTGGCCAGCTGAAGTATCTATCTGCCCTGGATTCATTCTTATCTGATATACCTTGCTGAAACATTAATCAATACGGCCAGTCAGGTAGTAATAACTAAACCTCTTGTCGCCTCACGGTCCAAGAACAAGTAGACAATTATCACATTCCACAATCATACAAATATACAGGCAGATACATGTTTATAGCATTTAGCACTCAGCATGTATCACATAATAACTCCATAAACAACAGTACAAATAAGTATGTTCCAACAATCTCAGTACTAGCACACATTTACTGAGGATATACTATTTCAGGGCACAGGTTTAACATGGTGTCTCATGTGTACAGAGAAAGCATATATACTATATTTAAGCAGTTATACATATAACTACATAAATAGTTACCAAACCATGAGTCGAGCTTGACTTCAGTGATGTGTGCACATGCCCAACCAATCTATAGGAACCTTAACCTTGGCATGCTCTGATACCAAGTTGTAACGCCCTGGTTACCCCAGAACCATTACGGTGAACGGTGAACTGGAAATTTGACCCGCTACTCGAGTCCTTTGGTTGAAAACGTGTTCTAAGTGTTATTAACAGGCTAAGGTGAAAAAAAAACAACAAAAAAAACTTGGGACAAAGGCGTATTTTGGAAATGTGAGAACAACCATCAGGTACAAGGTACGTCCACTGATATGGGATGTACGACCATGAAGGGGATAGAGGCATGGCCCTAACATCCGCGTCTGACGAGTAGTGGCGGTACGAACTTGTATGGAGAGTGGAGGCAATACCTAAGTACCCCCGACAATATACTAGAGACAACAGTACTATGTCCTAAGCCACTACTCGGGAATTGTAAGGGTAGACACTATTATCCATGAGCCACTACTTTGGCAGTGTACCCGCGTACGTATTTGTCCCTTGGGACTTGCTTGTATCAGGGGCCAATAGAGTCCACCTCTAAATAGGCTTCGACCCCTCAGGTTAAGGGTTTGGAAAATTCATTGTATGGAAAGAAAATTAATGATTATATGACCTTTGCTCCATTCTAGCTCTGTATTTTCTGCTTTTTCTAGTTCTTTCCATCTTGTTCTTAGCTATCTTTCACAATCTAATTTGAGTTTTCTGACCTTATATCATTGACGAGTTCTTACCGTCAACAGTTTGGCGCCGTATGTGGGAAGAATAAGTGCCAAGCCACTATTCTTCCATTGATTCCAGTAGGAAAAAAATGCCAAGACGTTCTAAACAACTGAGAGAGCCACAGGAGGTGGAGGTCCACCTTGATGGAGGCCAGTTGAAGGACTCCATGAAGAATCCCTCTCAACCAAGAAATGTGGAGGCCCCAAAGGAGCCCAAGGTCCACGAAGATGAGAGGGAGGCCTCATCCTCGGCCGTCCTGCCTAACGAGAATCATCCAAAGTCAGCAACTGCCCCTACAAGGGACGCCGGTGAGTTCCCGCCTCCGAGGCCGCCGTAGGTGCTAAACTCTGGTCGGCAAGATCCGAGTCAATCGACGCGCAGACCTGACAAGCATCCCCGGGTCCATTCCATGAGCTCGAGTTCTAAATCTCGATTTTACGAAGAGGAGATACGCAAACTGCACCGCAAGAACCAAAGGCTAGAAACCACCTTGGTGAAAATGCAAGAGGTGTTAAATGGCTTATTACAAGGAAAATTGAGCATACCTCTGCCTAGGCAACAAGAGAAAGGAAAAGAGGGGGTAAAAACCACAATGTCAGTGGACGATGGGAGAACGCGGCTCTCCACCAGTAACACCCCCCAGACCATGCAGCACGAATGTCCCAGACCACCGAAGCAGCCCTAGAGGCCAGAGCAGAAGAACAACACTGGCCCTCGTAACGAAGTCGAAGTCACCTCAAGGAAAACACCCTAAAATCTAAGAAAGGAACTCAACAAGGAAAAAGCAGATAAAAGGACTACACCTCCTATGGCACCCCGGGAAGGCAAAGGAAAGGGAGATGCTAACCCATGCACATTGAGAGACTCCTTGAGCAAGAGGAGACAAGACCTAGACATAGAAATGAGGAGCCCACGGAGCAAGATCGTCACCGCATCAGGAGGATAAGCCATTAAGGATGAGTTCTACCATGAATCGCCCTTCATTAAGGAGATCCAAGCCATCCGACTCCCCGCCAACTTCAAGGAGCCTCATATGACCCTATATGAAGGAAACACAGATCCTCAGTACCATCTAGATGCACTTAACGACCTGATGAAGTTAAGGGGGATTAGTAGCGGAGCCAGGTGCCATTGCTTTGCTGTCACACTGAAAGGACCTGCATACAAATGGTTCAAAAGACTTCGAACAGAGTCCATCAGGTCTTGGCAATAATTTGCTGATGAATTTCTCCAGCAACATCATATCGTGCGTGATTACACAATGCCAGGAACTAGCCTCGCTAACGTGAAGCAGGGAGAAAATGAGAGTCTAAAAAGCAACATCCACAGGTTCAATATGGAGGCAGCCAAAGTAGGGAGCTTGACCCGTAGGGAGTTAAAAAAGGCCATCACAGCCAGAGTACGTCCGGGAAGCAAGTTATGGGATAATATGCTCAAAAGGGAAGTCACCGACCTAGATGACTTCTCCGAAAGGGCACAAAAGTACATTCGTGTCTCGGATGGCCATGCGAACTTAAAGGCAGGAAAAAAAAGAATCCCATGTCAAGCACCAGCCCATGAAGGATTGAATGGGGCAAAGAAGAAGAGGGTGTATGAAGGGCTGAGAGATGATCAATAAAGAAGGCCCAAACGCGTAAGCCACCATAGGAAAATGGCTTAGACCTGCTATACAAACCTGACGGACACCACAGAACATATCTACCTCACAATTGAAGGTCGGGTTCCCTTCAAGAGGCCCCCACCGATGAGAAAAGACCGGTCCAAGAGGGAACCTAACAAATATTGTCAGTACCACAAGGACATCGGCCATACCACTGCAGAATGTACCCAATTGAAGGAAGAAATTGAAGAGCTCATCCATAGGGGCACCTAGGCAGATATGTCAGAAGGGAAAAGAAAAAATCAGAGGACTAGCCAGTGATACCTCAAGCCCAAGGAAGAGTCCCAGAGATACAAGCAGAAGTAAGAACGATCTTCGGAGGTCCGGGGTTTAGGGGAGAGTCTAGGAAGGGTCAAGACAGGTACTCTAGAGAAGCCAGACAGAGTCCACCACCGTGTGTCATGAGTTTGGAACAACGACCCCCGAAAAGCTTTAAGGGAGAAAATGACTCAATCACTTTCATGGAGGAGGAGGCACAAGGGGTGCACTTTCTTCCCCATAATGGTTCTTTGGTGTTGACAGTTCAGTTGGCGAACATGCGGGTGCATCGGGTCCTCATAGACAACGAGAGTTCCATTGATATCTTGTATCGCCCCGCCTTTGAGAAGATGGGTTTGGGCGTCAAACACTTGAAACCCTCTTTATACGGACTCATGGTGCACTCGATAAAACCCTTAGGGGTGATCGAATTGCCACTCACCATGGGAGAACAACCCAGACAGACCATAGTCATGGCAAACTTCATCGTGGTAGATTGTGCTTCAGCTTTCAATGTTGTATTGGGGAGACCATCCCTACGAGAATTGAAAGTGATACCTTCAATATATCACCTAGCCGTCAAGTTCCCAACTCCTGGTGGAGTGGCGAGTATGAAATGAGAACATAGAGAAGCAAGGGAGTGCTATAACACGTCCCTTCGCACGTCTGTGAAACTGCAAGAACCGATGGCGATGGTGGTACATGGCAACGCAAGACCATAGGAACTAGACCCTTGAATCATGGAGGAGCCAGGGGCAGAGCCCGTGGAGGAGGTAGAGGAAATCGTGGTGATGCAAGAGCCGTTGCAAAAGTTGAAGGTGGGAAAAAACCTTCAAGATGACACGAAGGAGAAGTTGGTGAGGTTTTTGAAGGACAATCTGGATGTATTCTCCTGGAGTCACGAGGACATGGTGGGGATAGATCTTGCGATCATGTGCCACCATTTGAATGTCACCCCCGAGGGAAGGCCCGTTAGGCAAAAAAGACGAGTCGAGAGAGGTACGCAGCCTTAAATAAGGAGGTTGACAAATTGAAGGAAAATGGGTTCATCCGCAAATCATTCTATCATGTATGGGCATCGAACCCCGTACTAGTCCTAAAACCGAATGGAAAATGGAGTACTTATGTGGACTTCTCAAACCTCAATAAGGCATGTCCTAAGGATACTTTTCAGCTCCCAAGAATAGATCAGATGGTGGATGCGACAGCCGGACATGAGTTACTCAGCTTCATGGATGCTTACACTGGGTATAACTAGATACCTATGAACCCAACTGATGAAGAGCATACGTCATTCATAACGAAGATTGGTGAACAAAATGTTCGCAAACCAGATAGGAAGGAATATGGAAGTATACGTTGACGATATGTAGGTGAAGACCAAAGATGCCGCAGAACTCAATAGGGACCTAGGTGAGATGTTCGACACACTCAGGAGGTACCGAATGAAGCTGAATCCACTCAAGTGCACTTTCGGTGTCTCCTCGGGAAAGTTCTTAGGTTTCATTGTCAACTCCAGAGGCATCGAAGCTAATCCTGACAAGATAAGGGCCTTAATAGAAATGAGCCCACCTGAGAATAAGAAGGAGGTGCAATGTTTGACGGGGCGAGTGGCAGCCCTTAACAGATTCATTTAAAGGTCGACAGACAAGTGCCTCCCTTTCTTCAACATCCGAAAAGGGAGCAAAAAGTTCGCTTGAGATGGAGAATGTGAGGATGCTTTTTTCAAGTTGAAGGAACACTTAGGGAAGCCACCCTTGTTGTCAAAACCTGAAAAGGGCGAAAGGATAGACTTATACTTGGCAGTATCTGAGCATACCATAAACGTTGCCCTGGTTAGACGAGAGAAGAAGCATCAACAACTCGTGTACTACGTTAGCAAACGGTTGGTAGATGCCGAAAACCAATACCTGGGGATAGAGAAGTAATCATACGCATTAGTTGTGGCATCAAGGAAGTTAAGGCCCTACTTCCATGCCCATGCGATCGAGGTACTCACAGATAGCCCTTTAATACAGGTCTTGCATAAACGTGAAACGTCGGGGAGACTGATGAAATGGTTAATTGAGCTAAGTCAATTTGACATCACTTATACCCCAAGGATCTCTGTCAATGGGCAAGTGCTTGTAGACTTCATAGTGGATTTCACCTATCGATCAAGTGAAGGAGGAGATGAAGGAGAGGGACAATCGATCGGAGAAGAAGAGAAAAGGAATTTTGAGGAATGGAGCCTACATGTGGATGGAGCATCCAATGAAGGAGGAGCTGGAGCAGGTATCGTGATGACTAGACCCGGGGGACACAGGATGTACTGCGCGATACGGTTTGGGTTCGAAGCCTCGAACAATGAGGAAGAATACAAAGCACTCCTAGTTGGGTTGCGGTTGGCCCAGGGGCTAAAGGTAATGCATTTACACATTTTTAGTGACTCACAGTTGGTGGTGTTCCAGGTAAAGGGCAAATATCAAGCAAGGGGTCCTAAGATGGTTGCATACTTGGTGAGGGTAAGAGGCTATCTGGGGCAGTTCTTGGGGTATAGCATAGAGAAACTCTAAAGAGAGAGGAATACCCATGTCGATGCCCTCGCAAAGCTGGCTTCTACTAAGGATGGGGATATCCTTGAATTAGTACCTGTGGAATACTTGCCGAGGCCAAGCATCAATGATTCAGACATTCTTATGATCAGTATCCCAAAGGAGTCCTGGGTCAACCTAATTGTAAGCTACCTAAAGGATGGAGACTTACCAACAGACAAGAGGGAGGCTCGGAGGCTGATATATAAGGCTGCCCGATACACCTTAGTAGATGGGATCTTGTACAAGAGAGGGTTTTCTGTGCCGCTCTTGCGGTGTGTTGGTGAGGAGGAGGCGATGAAAGTGTTATATGAAATACATGAGGGCGAGTGTGGCAACCATGTGAGTGGACCATCCATGGTTCGAAAGGCCATGAGGAAAGGGTACTACTGGCCCTCCATGGAGAGGGATGCAAATGACTTCGCGAGAAAATGTGACAAAGGCCAGAGACACGCAAACTACTCTTGCAAACCCCCGAATGAGTTAACTAGCCTGACCAACCCTTGGCCAGTTGCTATCTGGGGGATAGACCTGATCGGTGTCCTTCCCGCAGGTAGAGGTGGAGCAAAGTACATAGTCATAATCGTAGATTACTTCACCAAGTCGGTTGAAGCAGAACCACTAGTAAAAATAACAGCCAAGCATATCACCACCTTTGTCAACAAATTCATTGTCTGCAGATATGGAGTGCCATACAAAATTATTTCTAACAACGGCACCCAGTTTGAGGGAAAAACATTTGAGGAGTACTATAGGGAAAAAGGAATAAGAAGAAGTTCTGAGCTGTTGTGCTTCCACAGGCCAATGGGCAGGTGGAGGCCATTAACAAAGTCCTTAAGAGGAACTTAAAAACAAGGCAAAAGAAGATGAAAGGAGCTTGGGTTGAGGAGCTACATAATGTACTTTGGGCCTACAGGACCACCCCGCGCACAACCATTCGAGAGACCTCTTTTTCCTTAGCATATGGATGTGAGGCTGGTCTTCCAATTGAGATGAAAATTAACTCCTTCAGGATACAGGCATACGAGGACCAAGCCAACCATGCAGCACTGGCCGAAAGCTTAGACATGTTAGAAGAAAGAAGGGAAAAGGTGTAAATGAGAATGGTGGTATACCAGCAGTGGGCAGCAAGGTACTACAACTCGAGGGTGCGAGAGAGGATGTTCAGAGTAGGAGACTTGGTATTGAGAAAAGTACTTCGCAACACACGAGACCTAGGGGTGGGGGTACTTGGGGCGAACTGGGAAGGACCCTACCAAGTCTCTCAGTAGATACCACCAACCACCTATAAGCTGGCGCGCATGGATAACACTGTCATACCTCGACCATGGAATGCGACACACCTCAGGAAATAGTATCAGTAAGACTTCCACAGCCGATGCAAAGAATATCTATGTTTAGTTTGTTGCATGTTATGTTAACTTAGTAGATAAGAAACAAGGAGGTTACCTAGTTAACCTCCCAAGTAGATGTAAACATTTCATATATGTTGTTGTAACCTGCCTACTATAAATGAAATTGTTCACAACTTTGCATGTAATTTTTCTTCTCTATGCGAGCATCCACTAAAGTGCCTGCTGGAATAAATTTCACCAAGCACTTGGGGGGTAGGAAAGGAGGCACGAGTATAAGAAAAAAAAATCTCTTATATTCAAAAGGATTAGCTACCCTTATGAATATCAAGGGAATAATTTAAAAGGATGACCTCCAACCAAAGGCTGACACCCCCGCAGGGGGTGAGGCCGTAAGGAAGGAATCTCCCAATAAGTCTAGAACGGCCACTAAGCCAGCAAGCAAAGAAGGGTCCTAAAAGAGACCCTTGAAGAAATAGTACTATACATAATGACGAGAAGGACGCTTCTCGCAAAAAGTAACAAGCGCGCGCAAAGAATATAAAAGGACCCCAAGAACTCAATGGGTTAACCTGTCCTTACAAGTATAATCAAGGTGCACTACAAATATTATCATCATCAGATCAAGGAAGAGATATGTAATCAACAAATAATAATAATAATAATAATAAGAGGGACTTACCAAAGTCCCTTAAGTTTGATGAACACAAAAAAAAAAAAGAGAGAAAGGGGAAATAATATGAGGGATTACATGGAAACAACATACATAAGCCGAACCTACAAGTTTCCATCCCGACCCTTCCACTCAGGAAACTTCTCAACTGCATAATCTCTAAAGGGAGACAGGTCAACGGAGGGGTTGGTCCTCTATACGGCATGCAGCATGCGCTCAACTATGCCATTCCGAGCATTCACAAGCTTAGCCTCGAGCGCAATAATCCTCTCATTTAAAGTATGGATGGTAGCTTCTAGCTGGGTGTTGGTGTGAGAGGTTAATGCAGTCTAGGCTAAAGCAGCGTCTCTTTGGAATAGTTTAAGGCGATCAGCCGGTGACTCAGGATAGTAGCCTAAGGGAAATAACATAGAATAAAGCCTCGAGGGTCAAGCGATATCAAAAAAAAAATGAAACAATATATATATATCATAAATGAATAAATCAAGTGTCTTGACAAATACTTGCAAGGAAGCTCCCATATATGCATCTTCCAGCTCATCGTCGGGAATGGCATGCAAGTATCCCCACTCGCCTCTGGGAAAGTTTCCCAGATGATGGCTCATGGCAACCCCATACTGGCCTGCTAGTGGATGGTCTTCAGAAGAGGAAGCATAAGCTTGAGTAGGGGAGATGTGTGCGCCAGTCGAGGCACATTTTTGCAAGGGAACGGAACCGAGAAGGTCCTGATCCATCCGCCGAGGTGTGGGGGCAGAAGATTGTGGAGTCATCTCTTTAGGGAAAGACGTGCCCGAAGACGTCCGCCTAAACCCCCCCCCCCCCCCCCTCGAGAGTATGGGGGCCCCAAAAAGAAAGGAATAACAAAATTCCTTTTAGTCACAGAAAGGTAGGGGACGGAGGCATTGAAGGCAAACTCGTCGTCAGGCATTGATGGTGGCACCCGAGGGATAACACCATCGGTATGCCCGTCATCGACCACGTCCCTAGCCCTGCCAGCCAAAGAGTGCAGACATGAGTAGTTCTCAGACTCCACTGCCTCCTCTATAGCCATATGATCACTCGATGGGTAAACATAGTCTGTATCAACGACCTCTTCGAAATTACCTTCATCATGGACATATAGCCACGAACCTGCGGAGTCAGACGAGATGGGACACGGACCTGCGAAGTCAAATGAGACAGCCTAGTCCGGGGTAAGCAGCTTGTACAAGTGATGGTTATTCTCTGTAAAAGGGTCACAGGCTTGTTCGTATTCAATCGGCAAGTCTAGGATCTTCCTCATTCGATCGCGAGCCAATGATTTCAAGGTTGGGCCAACAACCCCTAAGAGACCTGCCATCAAGATAAAAGAAATAACCATAGTTAGATAAACCATAAAAGAAAAGAAGAAGTAAAAAGAGAAACCTCTCATGTGTGAACTAAAGGTGAGAATTGTCTTACTCGGAATGTTGAAGCGAGTGTGTGGGGTGAACCCGCTATAAGTGAAGAAGTAGTTTGTTTTCCACGAGCCCTTGTTTGAAATAGAGCCCTCCACGAGGGAATGCCCCTTATGGGCCACCGTAATCTGAAGCTCATAGAACCAAAGAGCAGATGAATTCTCCCTAAGAGTGAAGAGGTAATGTACCTCGCTCGTGGAAGGCCCTCTGAAGTGCACCTGTTTGTAAAGCACGTATAGGCAACTAAGCATCACCCATAAGTTGAAGAATAGTTGTAGAGGCTCCAGTTCGAAATAGTTAAGTACTTTGTTGAAGAAGGGGTTGAGGGGCAGAACCCCCCCAGATTAGATGATGGAGTCATTGAAGGCCACGAACCCTTCGGGCAGATCAAATGCACCTTAATCGTTCTTTGGGATGACGAACTTGAGATCCGATGATAGCTGATGAGCTTTTAGCATGTTGGCAAGTACATGCTGGTAAGGGTAGGCTTGCCCGCGTCTTTGGAAGTGTCAGAAGTTCTCTTAAGCATCTCGGGTACCTGGATAGACACAGGAAATTGGTGAGCTATAGACTTCCTCAAGGTCCTGGAAGACCCCCCACGTGTTTTATACCTACCAATACTCTGCTTGACCCTAGGGCGACCGGGGGTAGGGGAGGAAGTGTGGGTGGGATCATAGAAAGGAACTCAGGTTTAGCTGATTCACAGTCATCACTCTCAAGAAGGGGACCCTATGACTGGAAGTCTCGACACCACAGAAAGAAAAAGGCTCGGGGGGGGGGGGGGGAGGAGGAGGCAATTTTTCCTCTAGGCAGGCGATTTCAGAAAGAAAATCCTAAAGGATTGAATGCGGGGAAACATATGTCGCATGCCATGGGGAGAAACCTAAACCCTCGTCACTAGTAATAGATTCTAGTTCCTTCTCCAGGCCCCACGCCTTTTGCCTGAGGTATGATAGTCTCTGTTTGTAGAGCATTTGCACACCCCCACGATCAGAGGTCCTAGGAATGTCGGCCTCAGAGTCGGAGGATGACAACTCAATGAATTCAACATTAGAAGAACCCTCGGGACATCGCCTAGACACCATACGCCAGCTAAGACTCGAGGTTGTATGTGCGTAAGGATAACCCTATATCTACAACATGAGTATGAGGGGTAGAAGAAAAGGGCCTATGCGTATTTACTTGAAGGCCATAAGAAAAGAGAATGACAGCAATAAGTGCATTACAGCCAAAGACCCTACCCCCTGTAATTGATAAGGGAAACATGCATATCATTGAGGAAAGAGGTATACTTGGAAGTGTATGTATGGATCCATAGGTGCACAAGGATAGACTTGTGGGGGCGTAAGGTTGGTCGAGCAACGAGCAAGGGTTGGTCCTTAGCAACAAGAGAACGCCTAGCGCCACTACAATGCAAACCTGGCATAAAGAGAAATATGTTAAAAAAAAAAGGAAAGGAAAAAAAAGGATGAATAAATGAAAAGGAGAGAAAATTACCTCAAGAATGCTTCTATGGAGGATAGAACCTTTGAGCTCTGGGAAGTGGCTTAGAGGGAAGACCACTATGCTAAACAAGTTTTGGTGTGAAGAAGTTGGTTCTAGACTAGGGGTATTTATAAGGAAAGTCAAGGCTTCCTAGCCATTGGATCCAATATACATGGATGATGGAGATCAAGAGAATGGGCAACCATGGGATCCGCAATTGGAAATGATTGGTCCTTATTCGACTTAGGAACACGCATGGATCCTCACAAAAGCTGGTTGGCTTTTGTGTTTCTTTGGAAACTATCAAGAAACACACCATCTAAATCCACTTTGTGTTTTTTCATGCAACATTGGATAGCGCACCAAGGTTGAGTCTCCAAAAACTTGCCATACATATCAAACAAGGGAAGAAGAAAAAGTCTACAAGCACACTTAAAAAGTGTACTTCTAGACTTGGGGGCAAGTGTAAATGTTGGAATTCTTCCCTTGTTAATTCCATTCAGGAGGACCTCCATTGTACGAGGCACCTTAAAGATTATGAAACACATGGTAGTAGGACGATGCTACAGGACATACCTCGCTCTACGCGTCGCTACCCTTGTGGACATCGGCATGAGGTGCCAAGGGTGTGTGATAACTCCTAGGTTGTATGGGCATGAGGTAACCTGAAGTTCACACTCGCACAAAGGCCTTGCGAGGGAAAGGCCTCGCATATCAAGGCCTAACCCGTATAAGGGTGACGCACGCCTACCCGCTGGGCTACCCTCCACATGCACGATGGGGCAAGGGCCTCGCTTGGCATGGAAGTCGTTAGGCCAACAGAACCACCATCGCTAAGCGAGGCACTCTAGCTATGCGAGGGTCTTGGCTATCCTCCCACACGCACTTAAGCACCTGGACACGGGTACCCCGAGGTGCCACCCTCGCTATGCGAGGGTCTCGAATGGCCTCCCACGCGCACTTAAGCACCTGGACACGGGTACCTCGAGGCGCCACCCTCGCTATGTGAGGCTCCTGGCTAGCCTCCTACACGCACTTATGCACCCGAACACGGGTACCCCGAGGCACCACCCTCGCTACACGAGGCTCTCGGCTGGCCTCCTACACACACCGTGTCTACACGAGACATCGCATCCCACCTTCGAGTGATCACATGGGGGCAACCTCGATAGGCCTCTCGTGTCCCACATGCATCCGAACATAGGTCCCAAAGGGCTACCTCGCTATGCGAGACACTTTAAGGACCCCGAACCCTCTCGCTATGCGAGGCTCTTTGTTAGGCTTCCAGCGATCACCTTGTCGCATCCCAAGCATCATGTGCCTAACTGAAGTGGCCCTAGCTCACTTCTACAAGTAGGTGCCACCAGCGAGGCACCCCTACACCTTATCTTCTCCTGACATGTAAAGTTTGAAACCTCGTCAATATGTGTACAAGGAACACTTGGAAATACTAAGTGGGTATGCCAAATAGTCATTGGGTGCAAAGCTAGAATAGATGAGGACGACTGGGTAAGTCACTCATCATAACTCACAAGCTCCTCTACACTTAGAAATATATAAAGAAACTTGGGGCAAAGGCGTATTTTGTAAATTTGAGAACAACCATTAGGTACAATGTACGTGCACTGATATGGGATGTACGACCAGGAAAAGGACAGAGGCATGCCCCTAACATCCGTGTCTGATGAGTAGTGGCGGTACAGACTTGTACGGAGAGTGGAGGCACTACCTGAGTGCCCCTGACCATATACCAAAGGCGACAGTACTATGTCCAGAGCCACTACTCAGGCATTGTCATGGTAGACACCACTATGCCCTGAGCCACTACTCTGGCAGTGTACCCGCGTACATACCTGTCCCCTGGGACTTGCTTATATCAGGGACCAATAGAGCCCACCTATAAATAGGCTTCGACCCCTCAGGTTAAGTGGTTGGAAAATTAATTGTATGTACAAACAATTAATGAATATATGACCTTTGCTCCATTGTAGCTCTGTATTTTCTGCTCTTTCAAGTTCTTTCCATCTTCTTCTTAGCTATCTTTCACAATCTAATTTGAGTTTTTTGACCTTATATCGTTGACGAGTTCTTACTGTCAACAGCTTCAGATTGTACTATCCCAAAAAGCCGTTATTTTTGGGACTTTTGAGGCACACTCTTGTCCAAGTTTAAAGTATGCAATATTACACTCGTAATGATTCCCACCATGTCCTCGTGCGACCAGATGAAAACATCCAGGTTCTTTTGTAGAGACTAAATCAGCTCCCTCTTCCTTTCGACTTCAAGATTTTTCCCAATTTTTACAACTCTTGAAGGTTCTTTTGGGTCAATGTTTATTTCCTCAATCTCTTCTATTGCTTTAAGCTCAAACTTGTCTTTGCCTCCATGCGGATAAATGTTGTCCCATTGGGCAACCTCGCCATCTTCTTTTCGAGTTTCTTCTGTCTCATGGGTGACTTCCATTAATTAGGACTCCTCACCTACCTCACTTGTGACCATCGCCTGTTGCCCAAGTTATGATTTTCCCTTCATAGAAATGCTATAGCATTCTCTGGCGGCGAGCTAGTCTCCTCTTATTATGCATATACCCAAGGTTGAGGAGAATTTCATTGCCAAGTGTCAGATCAAAGTGATTGCTTCAAATGCCATCAGCGCAGGTCGGCCAAAAATCACGTTATATGCGGTCAGACAATCAATTACCACGAACTCGAGTATTTTAGATACAGTTTGAGACTCTTCTCCCAATGTCACCACTAGTCCAATTGTCCCTATGGTCGCCATTCCTTCTCCCAAAAATCTATATAGAGTCATTGAGGTTGCCTTCAAATCAGTTACGGACAATCCTATCTTTTCTAGGGTGGACCTGAAAAGTAAATTTACAGAACATCCATTATCCACCAGTATTCTTCGTACCCTTCGGTTAGCGAGCTGCACGGTTACCACCAGTGGGTAATTGTGTGGGAGTTGAATGTGGCTAGCATCCTCTTTTGTGAAAATGATTGGTTTTTTTTCCAACTGATGTTGTTTTGATAACCGCTGCTCCAGGATATACTCTGTATCATTATGAGTTTTCAACTCATTAATATACCTCTTTTGGGCCCCGCTACTCGTTTCTGCCAAATAAGGTCCTCTACAATAGTAGTGATATCTCTTCCTACTATTGAGAGAGGGTCGACCTATTTCTTCTGAGCTCCAGGTTGACCTATCGATGTTGGTATGAAGTGATCAAATCAAAGGTAAGATGCGGAATATATGGACCCATTTTAATAAATATTAATACCATCCAGGATCATATACATATATAAATATTAAATCACATACAAATTGATTAGGGATTACCTCTTGTATTCTATCAAGTGTCCTTGAGTCTTTTTGTATAATTCAACGATCTTCCTATCCAGTGTTCTGAGATCTCACACCCTGATCTTCCAGACCAATCCTCAAACACACAAGGACATGTGTAGGCACGTAGGATTCAAAATTTTTATTTATGTGACTCCCTAGATGTTCTCAACACATGAGATCTAGAGAGTTTTGACAGAGAGAAGATTTAGAATTGTTTTCTGGTTTAGAGAAGACTATCGCTTTAGAGAGAGAGAGTCTGATTATACATCATTATGTGAATATCACGTATATCAGATTTATAAAGATATTTAATCTAATTAAATAATTTTTATTTAATTCAAATATAATTCAAATTAAAACTGATTAGGTATTTTTATTTAATTATCTATTTAAATCATATTTAAAATGAATAATAGAAATACTGATTAAACAAATTTATTTGAAATTCAAAATTCAAAACCTAGAGATAAAAACCCTAATTCTAGGCGCCACACACTTTACTGTACAGTGTGTTTCACCCAGCCCTATTAGGGTTGCCCTAATTTTCTCGTTTGTTTATTTATTTAACTTTTAAGACAAGATCTTTATTCCAACATAAATATCCGTTAATTCAAGATTAACTTTATCTTAAAATATCACTTTTAAATTAAATTAATAAATATAATATTATAAATAAGATATTTATTATTTTCTCGCTTATATTATTCCAAACAAGATTAATATTAATTTTAACATATAGTTTTTCAAAATAAAAAGTATATAGTTAAATAATTAATTAATTCACAATTAATTAATTACCTATAATTATCAAATAATTATTTCGTTGCCTTGGAAAATTAATTCCTTTGCAATTTACACTTTTCTCTTAACAAAGCTTTCTTTTGACATCCTTACCCTTGACAGTGTAGGACAGAGGTGATTTGGGGACCATTGACCTATATTACGAAGCTCCAATAAACTAGATTATTAATTAAATTCTTTAATCTAATAATCGTATTTATTACTTTCATGATTACCTCCACTATAAATATGGAATTACACTTTAAGTATTTATAGAATTATATTTACAGAGTTTTCTCTAGTAGTCCATTGATATAATCAATATATGTAGTTCTGCCTCCATTTATTAGTTGATTAATTAGAGCTTGCCAAAATTATCATTTTACCCTTCTAATTACCTAATCCTTAAGTACCATTAATTCACTAGAGAATAATTAATCTATAATCTAATTATAGATTTGAGCTCAATAAATATTTAGTTCCAGAATCAACCCTTCAAGGAACCAATGTTCGATCCATTAGGAAAGCACGGATTCCAATTTAGTAATTCATGTTCCCAGCCATCCATGATATTAAACTCCAAAACAAAATTCATTAGCCTCATTATTCTAAGAGACCTTAACAAGTGAATCAAAAGATCCAATAAACATAAACAGGAGTTCATGAATACTCAGGATTTAGACTGATCTACAAATGATCATCTATTATGACAATAATTAAATCTTTATGTCAATCGGAAAGTTTATAAAGATAATTAATTATCATCGGTCCTATCATATATAATATCTATTATATACAACACCTTTACTAAGATGTCTATCCACATCAGTAACAAAATCAAGATTACTTGCATCTCGTATGCTTAGCAAACTGTAATAGTAACCATTCATTAAAGAATCCTTACTTTAATATGTTAGTGACTATCTTATTCATTATATATGATCTTAATTCTCTCGTACTAATACAAGATCATATTTTCATGAATGAATAGGGAATTTTCTTTATATTATTATATAATAAATTCAAACAATAATTATAACATTCAAATATAATAAAATTATACTTTTATTTGAAACCAATCAAATGTCTCTACACGCTTTTAGGGCATTAATCCTAACAGTCGGAGCTTCTGGAACTTGCTGAGGATTCTACCCGGATGGTTGATTGGGAACTACCAGACTTTGGGCGTACTGGCTAATGGTCCAACTTGAATGAGAGTCTCAATTTCATCCTTCAGCTGTCAGCAATCATCAGTGTTATGATCGATGTCATTGTGGAATCAGCAAAACTTTGAAGGATCTTTCTTCGCCCTCTGATGCCTTAAGGGTTCTAGCTTCTTCCATGGGAGGCAATTAGAATTAGCCAGAAATATATGCTCTCTGGTGTCTGTTAGGTCGGTGTAGGTGGCATACATGGGCTTGAATTTCTCCTCAGACTCGTTCTTCTTTGTCCCATTCTGGTCGCCCCCACCATTCCCTTTCCTCTTGTTATTTACCGCTTGGTTATTCTGGGTAACAGCTTGACCCATAGCTGCAATATCTGTCACCGCTCCAATGGGTTGGATAGGGACCTGGCTGGTTCCAATGACTACAGCTAGTGCCTCTTCCAAGTTTATCCACTCCTGGACTCAAGCCAAAAATTCCTCTACCATTTTAACTCATTTTCGTTGGAGTTCTTGCCACAGGTTTCCTCCCACCAGAATTACTGTTCTCGTTGCCATGAGCTTTGAGCTATCATCAGTGTCCCTAGCCCGTGCTACAACATTGGTGAATCTGCTCAGGTATGCTTTCAATGTTTCACCAGGTTGTTGATCTACATTGGCCAATGAATTGGCTTCAACACGAGCTACCTGTGAAGCTTGGAATGCTCTTTTAAACTCGGAAGAACATTTCTTCCATGAGCTTATCAAATGCTTCTTGTATTGTTTAAACCACTGTCTGGCACCCGAGTCGCAGGGAATGGGATACATCTTAAATTGAGCTCGACATTGTGGGTGATCATCATCATGTTGAACATCCCGAGGTGATCGAATGGATCTGTGTTTCCATAAAATGTCAGCAACTTTGGCATCCTAAAGCCAATAGGAATTGTAGTCGCTTTAATGTTTGGAGCAAGAGGTTTGAGCTCCTCATCTGAGTCGCAATTGTCCTTTCCCTTTCCAGATAAGAGTCTTTTCATTTGTTCTTCCATCAAAGGCAGTCCCTCAATGGTTTGGTCCTTGGTCCCTAGGTTAGCTAGGGGATGTTCAACAGCTCCCATCCTATTATTCACGCTTGATGGGTTGTTGTCCCTCCAAGTTCGAGGTGGGTTAGGTGGGACATTCCCATTGTCGCGTACAATGGACATACCTCCCTCATGCCGAGTATAAGTAAAATCGTCATTCCGAGCTGGATACCTTCTTTATGAGTTCAAATAATTGTGTAGGTTGGGTTGTGGATCATATCGAGGACATTGTGCTGAGCTCAAGTGATTTCTCAGGTGACTCTTGGACCTACCTTCACGCTGGATCTTTGCAAGTAACTTCAATTTGCAAAACTTTCGGCTCGCAGTTGAGATCGAGGACCTGGATTCTCAGCACATGTCCATGGGGCATAAGTATTTACAGACAGGGGAGGATTTCTCCTGCTGTTCCGACAAACTGAAGCATTTCATTGTGGGTGAGGTGGTGTTGGATGTCTTACCGGTGATGGAGGATGCCTTATTAGCGAAGCTATCCTCATTCCCTCAAGAATAATTAAATTAGCTCACCTTGACTCCACTCCAATGTCCCTAGTTCTCTATGCCTGGGGTTTTGATCGTGGCACAAGAGGATTCACAATAGCACTTTGCCTTCGTGAGTTTACCCCAGCCCCTCCCTGCAGGTTGTTGTGGCATTTCTGGGAATCTGTGAAGAAGGCACAGAGTTGGGTGTCACAGTTCTGACCGACCCACTGACATGCTGATGATGACCCCTATGATGACCAGTGGGCTTAGCACTCTAGTGGTTTCACTCTAAAGGCACAGAACTCGAGGTGGCAATTCTGACAGTGCAACTAGATTTAGATTGGTTATTCCTATCGGACTTATGAGACCCACTTTGCCTCTTTCCGACATTAATGTCGGTTGCAAGAGGGGGTAACTGAGCCAAGACCATCTCGATCTGTCTGTTTTCCTTGGAAAGATGGCTCCTTAAGGGGGCGTTTTCCATCTCGACAAAAGTCAAGTATCCTGGATTAGGGTTTGGTGGGAGTGACGCTGAACTCCTAGTGTCGTACGTCCTAACCCACCGGTTGTTTCCCATGATGTTGTTGAACATTTAGGCCCCTTTCAGTGGGAAGAGTGGTATGATGGGTCTCCTGCTCACCAGGCTGTTCTGTCTCATTATCGTGCATCGATCCAGTGAACAGCATGATGAATGTCGACTGAAACTTGTAAAGCACTAATTTCCTCTCAATGAAACCACCAAACTGTTGACGCGGTTTTTCACCAACAGTATATTAAGAAATCAAACATGTAAATTAGTGCAAAATTATAAAATGTAATGAAATAATAAATACGCTTTAGAACACACACAACTTTTACATGGTTCAGTGGTTAAAATCCACCTAGTCCACGAGTCAATAGTTTTATGTTTCTCTCTTAATTTCTGCAGAGTTTTAGTAATACAAAAAATGGTTGTCCCCTTCCTTGTCCATTATCCCTAGCATTTTATAGTGGTATTTCATGGATATGTTTGGGTAACTGTGTGAATAAATAAGGTATATATTTAATACTGATTATTCCCATTTACATTGGGATATGATTTGATAACAGAATAAAATATACTCCAACAATCTCAGATAATAAATGATAGATATGTGATACAGCCTGGGCATTAATGAGAATATAAGGAAATTCTGAATCTCTTGGGATCCTTCAATATACATTTTGTCCAGGTTTCCTCGAGCTGAATATCTCACCCGAGCTCGGGTTCAAAGTCTATCAAAACCATAGCTCACACTAAACTCAGAGCACCCAAAGTTGGAAGTGATCATTATAAGTCTCGTACTCAATTATTATCCTGAGAGGTGGTCTAATAATAACTTGTGTTTCATGTTGTCAAGCCCCCAAACTCGAGCTATTCACATCACTATTTGCTAGATATTCTACTTGAATATTTTTCCACATATTCATCTTCCAGTTGTACTCAAGCTGAATAATCAAACTCATGCTAATTTTAGGGTACAACATGCTCCTTCAACATTCGGTTCACGTGCCTTTCATAGGTGGCCCCAACATTCTTTAGCTTGAAGGCAATCACCTTATAGCAGTAAGCCCCCTTGTCCGCTCGGAAGCTAGTGTGCTCTTGGTCTGCCACATGCATGAAAATCTGATTATACCCTGAGTACACGTCCATGAAGAACAAAAGCTCGTACCCGGAGGTGGCATCGACCATCTGATTGATCATTGGCAATTGAAAGCAGTCCTTAGGGTAGGCCTTATTCAGGCCGGAGAAGTATATCCAGGTCCTCTAGGTACCGTTTGGCTTAGGCACGAGGACTGGATGGAAACCCACTTGGGATACTATGCACTCCAGATGAAACTGTTCGCAAGCAGTTTGTCCACCTCCACCTTTAGGGTTTCCGGTCAAGTTTGGTCAATCATCCTTCGCTTTTCTTGGCTTATAGCGACATTTGGATGTGGAAAATGATATTTACATCAATGCCTATCATGTCGGAGTGAGTCCAGGCGAAGTTATCTTGGTTTTCCCAGAGAGAGGCTAGGAGCGAGTTTCAAACTTTCTCATCCAGATTCTTTCCAAACTTGGTTCTCCTTTCAGGAGTGGCCACCATCAAGAACCAATTCCTCGACTTCCTCCATCGTCTCGACCAACCTCTCCTCTTGAACTCGTGGGTCCAACTTATGTGCCTCTTCTGCCAGCACTGCTAGTACTTTCGCATTCTTGGGAAGAGACTGTCCTCGGACCACATCCTTGACTACCATAATTGGTTGTCTGAGGGAAGCGTTATAGCATTGCCTCACCTCCTTTTTGTCACCTCGAACCGTGTCGATTCTCGAGTCCGTGGGAAATTTCATGCATAGATGTCGAATGGAGGTGGCTGCAGCAAACTCACTAAGGTCGGACACCCTAAAATGGCGTTATACGTGAAGGGACAATCAACCACCACGAAAGTGCAATATTTTATGGCTCAGTGAGGCTCTTCCTCAGTTTCACGGGCATCTTCATTTGAAAATTGGTAGGAGACCCTCTCCCAAGAATCTGTAAACAGTTGAGGTCCACGTGGATAGGTCGCTTGTGGTAAGCCTGATCTTCTCGAAAGTGGACTTAAACAGGAGGCTCACTGAACTCCCATTTTCCACCAGGATCCTCACCACCATCTTGTTTGATACCTGGCTCTCGATCTCTAACGGATCGTGGTGCGGAAAGTGAACTCTCCGTGCATTGTCCTCGGAGAATGTGATGACTTGCTCAGTCATCCGCGACATTTGGGCTGGCAACTGCTCTAGGGCCAACACCTTATCATCATGGTTTAAGGCCTGCACACACCTTTTCTATGAGCCCTTAGAAGTGCCCCCCAATTGGGGTCCGCCCGAGATAGTCCGTACTCTACAATTAACCGAAGAGGCTTGTTTGTTGTTGGTACCGGCCTCGAAGACAGTGGAGTGGCGGGTTGCGCAGGCATTACCGCTGCTGGGGTCGAAGCTTAGCGAGTCCAGATTTGAGCATATTGGTGGAGGAGCCCCAACTTGATGAGGTTTTCAATCTCTTCTTTGAGATGGCGGCACTCATTGGTGTGGTGCCCTATATCGTTGTGAAAATGACAAAACTTAACGGGATCTCGCCTTTCCTTATCACTCCGGATGGGTTGTGACCTACGGTATTGCACATGTTGTTCTTTAGCCACAAAGATATTCTCGTGGGAGTCCACCAAGTCAGTGTACTTGGACTACTGCAAGACATACTTCTCGCCAAGAGTACTCCCCTGTTCAGCCTGTGTGATCCCATTTCCCTTAGGCTTTCGACCCTTGCGCTTGCCCACGCGTCTACTACTACTAAGGGTCCGACTGGGTGCGGTAGACTGGGTTGGAACAAAAACCTAGCACTGAATGCAGGCTGAAAAGCACCGTACCTGGTGGGCATCACTCAGTATCCTATTAGAGCCGTACTGAAACCAACAGTTTCCATGGCACTAAAGCCAGTTGGCGAGAAACTCAGACTGGACTGGACTACCCCCAAATATGGTTGGACATGAGCGTAAGTCATATATTAGATCCCCTAAACAATGGGCCAGACCACCCAAATGCTCCAATCTGGGCATCCTCCCAGCTGATATATTCTAGTGCTCCATGAATGAAGTGGTCGATCTGTCGGCACTCTCTTTGCTAGAGGTCATTCCACAACGAGGACCCCGTGCCGATGCCGGCCTGCAATGACATTAGTTGCTGGCCATCGTCAACCCTCTTAGTCCTCGCCGCTTCCTCTCTGAATCGTTTATTATATGCCTTGAGGGTCTCGAAGGGTCCTTACTTCATATTGGCCAAGGCATTGACCTCGAAGGTCATTTTTTGAGCTGCTATAAACTATCTTGGAAAGGAAGATGACAGTTGGTGCCACAAGTAAATGGATCCCGACCTATGTTTATTGAACCACTCATCTTCTGGTCCCGTTAAAGTTATCGGGAACACATGAAACTTCGTGTCCTCAGAGACGCGGTGCACCGACATGAACTTGTTGAACTTTGAGAGGTGGTTGGTGGGGTCTCAGTTGCCATCATAAGACGGGATGCCCGACACCTTGAATCCATACAGCAAAGGGGCTTCCACTATGCGAGGAGCACACGGCTCCCCATCTTCGTCATCCAAGTCGGATTCGTAGCCATGTCGTCGAGCCATTCTGATCATGATCCTTTTTAGGCTCTCTAACTCCACACGGAGCGGGTCGTGGTCTTGCTTGGCGCTTTGTGCCGGGTTATCTGATGGACCTTTCTTTGGGCGTTGAGATTGTCCCTGAGGTCTGATGGACCTTACTTTGGGGGTTCGCATTCGCGGGTCTTATTGCACTGATGAGCATTAAGGTTGTCTCACAGGTCAGGCTGACTTCAGAATGCTCCATTGCCCTCGGGACAAGCCACCTCTGTTTCCCCATCGAACTCAACATTCTAATACAAAATTATGGCTACGCAAGTGCACATATCGCAATTTAGTAATAATTTTGGTAAACCAAGTATTGTCCTCAAGGACTGAATCACCAATTACCAGTCAATTAATCTTTTTGTTCTATTTGGTCAATTAAACTTTTGAATTTTTTAAAAAGGTAAAAGAAAATATAAAGTGCCTAAACAATAGTGAAAAGCTCAATAAAACAATGAGTAATGGGAAATCCTTGGAATTAAACAACGAGAGAGTAATTAGGACATTTAATCTCATCAACTATCCTCCCTATTAATCCCTAATACAAATTACTAAATTCTTCTTCTTTCTGCCTAGTTCAATTAACAGGTTGACGAAAGCCACTTATAATCATATTATGAATTATAAACTCAACCTAAGTGTCAATTTCCTATATTTCTATGCTAAATTTAATCACAAAGACAACATTAATCTTAACAACTCAATAGATAGTTACACAATTAATATGGATACTCTCATTCCGAATAAGCAAATTCAAATCGCACTTCTCAGATTTTGATTAAAAAACATATAGATAAAGACTATAGATGGCCAATCAATAATCAATCAATAAGTACAGGCTGTAAGGAATTGAAAATAGATGAAGAAGAAATTGAAATTGTATTAGTTCATAATAGGTATTCAAGTGATTCAATTAAAAATCCTAAACAGAATATTAGTTCATAATTGTCAATCTAATCACAAAGAAATTCAAAAGTAACATAAAGAAATAGATGAAAAGTAAGCAATTGAGAATTCTCCAAGCTTTCTTCAGCCACCCAGACTCTCTCCCTCTATCTCTCTCTACCCCATTTATCCTCGTTTTTCCCTCTATTATAAAACCTAGATTTTTTTCATTTTTAGGAGAGGCGGGCCGCGACTCTACTTGCACCATGTCACGGCCCGTGTAAAAAATTCTTGAGGATCTATCATTCTAGGCCACGACTCTCCCAAAGCCATGTCGCGGTCCGTGTCTCTGATTTCTGGGATTTGGCACTGCTATGCCGCGACCCTCCTTAGCCATGCTGCAGCCTAAGTCTCTCCTCCAAAACATAGGTTCTGTTTAAAGGGCTGGCTGCAGCTCCAAAGTGCTCAAGCCGCGACTCTTAAGACATTTTTCAACTCATGCATTTTTAAGCCTGAAAAATCACCAACGCCTTCAAATCACGCCGAGATCCATCCTTTGTCTAAAATAACACTGAAATTTGGATATTTCTTCTCTCTTTTAACCAATTTCCTCCAAGTATTCAAATCCTCCTTTTTATTCACAAAAACTGCAAAACAAACAAACAAAAATGTAAACCCGCACAAAATGAAAGGAGAACGCCATAAAAGACTGCCTAAAATACCAACTAAACATGACAAAATCTAGACTCAACAAACTCCCCGAAACGTAACTTTTACTCGCCCTCGAGTGAAGATTGACTTCAAGATTAACACATAACACATCCCAAACAGTTAAGCCTCCATTGTATTCACATCGCATTGTCATCATTCACAAAATATTAACTGCACTTTACAACCAGAATTTCAATCCGATCACTCTAACAATTAACCTAAATGCCTCAATTGGAAATTAGAATATGTTTTGAAAATGACAAAATGAACAATTAGAATGCATCATACATGTCTCACTCATTCAACAATCCGCTAACCAATATTCAATATGCTTGCATACTTGCCTTTCTCCACTAATGTCAACAACACATGTTTTTGAATCAGCAAGACTTTTAAGGTTGATAACATTTTGGCTTAGGTAAAGGTAGTTGAAAAGACATTTAGGCTTCATTATACCATAAGCACATCAAAAACTAGTCAAACCAACCTTCTTGCCTTTCATAATCCTCCCCTAATCCACCATTTTTTTTCAACGATTGAGACAATCACAAATCAATGCTCCACATCACTTTATTTACTTATTTTTTTCACTCTTTAAGTTTTTTTTTTTAATTAATATACATAAATTAGTGATGTTGCAAGAGCTTTTACACTTCTCTCCATCGTTAAAGTACATTATTTATCCACATATCAACGATCTTACCCAATACACTTCCTTTCCCCCAAACTTATTTCTAAGCTTATGGTATAACTCAAGGATAAGGAAACATAGTAATGGGTACATGTTTGGCTTAATAGTGTGGTTAAACAATTTATCAAATAGGCTAAGGCACAAAGGGGAAAACTAAGGATAAAAATAATATTGGTAGGCTTGAAAGGCTCAAAAGTTCCAACAAAATTTCCTAGATCATTTTCCAATACACATATACTAATTATTCACATTTACACAACATATTCAAATTTCCAAGAAGCATTAAAATTAATCCAAAGATTAATCAAACCAAGCACACGGTTATTCACACAATCGCTATTTCACAAATGATGACAAACGACACTATTAATGAAATTTCATCGGCTTAACTGTTCAACAAAAAAAGACAAAATTAAAATAAAAAAACATTAAACTAAAAAGAAAATAAATACAAAATAAAAAAAATGATAAGCCTCTCCCCCAAACTTAAATTTCACATTGTCCCCAATGTGACATGAAGACCATGAAGAGAAAACTTACCTCAAAAGACACGCCACATTAGTATGGCTGAGGTGGTGGTGGTGGTGGGTTGTATGGGTTAAACTGCGGTGGAGGGGTAAAGTAGTGTTCATCTGCAGAACTCATCATTCATCTAGTGACCAAAGCATTCAATTCTTCTACATGAACACAGCCATACTCATTCTGTTGTACCAAGTAATCATTGTAGTGTTGATTTTGCGCATGATGCGACTGGATTAAATATTGATTATGGCGGATGATATAATCCAGTCGATCGTGCGTACATTGAGTGTGTTCATCAATAGGCCCACCAAGTGCCAAATGTGAAGCACTACTACTTGGTCCCCTTCATCAGTGGCTCCGGTACCAATTGGATCAATCTCATCCTCGTCGACACCTCGCGGACGTTTATGGGCGTGGCGAGGTTGAGGAGGCTCAAGAGTGTCTGGAGGAAAACCATGAACCATAGACTGAGTGATAGGCTTCATGGGCTTCCAAATTATGCCTCCATCAAGCACTGGCACCTCATAAGGCTCACCACCATGATACTGAAAGCGAGCCCTTGGTAGGCTCAATGTTTCTACCACCTCCACATAATCAACCTCGCTAAAATGGGCCAACTTCCAATGTTCATCTTTAGTGGCTGGAATAGTATGGAGATGGCGCAAAGTATTCAAATAATTAATGTCAGAAGTCAATGCCTTGCCTCGAACAAATTCCTTTTGCTCATCATCCTGACTGGGGAAATTTGCATAAAACTCATATAGTTGGGAGTAATTAGAAGTATCCACTTTCAATTTCTTACAGACTATTCCCCAATTACGATGCGCAATTTTAACTCGAATTGACTCGTAGGGGGGATCATTCAAATATGGTTCCAATTGAAATTCCATCCCCCTTTCCGAAACAACCGATTTCCCATTAATTCTTTTAAATAAATCTGCTGCCTCCTTAGTTTTAAATTTTTCTATGTTAAAATCAATGGGTGGAGGCGGTGTTTGTTGAGCTCAGGATGAGGAGGCTTTCTTTGAAGAAGCACCCCTTGAAGAATTTCTCATAGGACCCATTACACCAGTACAACAAAACACTGAATATCCCCAAATTTTCTGAGAAAAATTGAGCAGAACCATCCCTCTTTTCCAACTCCCCAAAATCACCAAATTACAATAGACAAGCAAGACAACCACTTACACCATATAAAATCATTCAATTTCTCAATAAAAATTTGCAAAAACAATCCAAAATAAGATACTCAATGCAATCCAAGTTTCCGATAAGAAATCACTACAAAGAAAAGTGATACTTACTTGAGTGTGAAAGCCCTTCTTCTTTTTATCTCTTTGGCAAGTGAGATACTCAAAATGGGGAAATGAGTTATGAAAATGGAGAGAAAGGAAGTTAGGGCTAGTGTTTAGGGTGAGAAGGAAGAGAGAATGAAGAAAAAGGGTAAACTTTTGGGGTTTTTATGCTGTTTGCGCAACACAGGTCGTGGCTCTAGCCTTTCAATGTCGCGGTCCGCCTCAAAAAATGTTGAAAAATCTGGGGATTCATGTTGCATGTCTACTCTCTCCATGCCGCGTCCCACCTCAATTTTTTTTGGAAAACCGACTCATAATGCCGCGGTTCTAGCCTTTTAATGTCGCGAGCCATTATTATGAATTTTTGGGCCTCTGTAACGAGCCATGCCGCTACTCAATAATACCATGCTGCGGCCACGCCCATAATACCATGCTACTCTATCTTTTTTTCATTTTTTTACACTTTCCTCTATTCCAAATGTACAAAAATAAACCAAATATTCAAAATTTACAAGTACAAAAGTAATAAAAATAAATGGGGTGCCTCCCACGAGCGCTGTCGTTATCGTCATTTAGCTGGATGTTGAACTCCTCTTCACAGGGGCTTCAAGAGGATTACTGTCTTCACTTGATCAAATGCACTGCCCACATATGGCTTCAACAGTTGTCCTTTCACCTTGAAAGTATCTCCATTCTTTCATTGTACTTCCACTGAGCCATATGGAAACACTCTCACCACAGTAAAGGGACCTGACCACCGAGACTTCAATTTTCCTGGAAATAATCTCAACCTTGAATTAAAAAGAAGCACTTGTTTCCCAGGTTGAAACTCTTTATGGACTAGGTTCTTGTCATGCCAAGCTTTGGTGCGTTCCTTATAGATTTTTGCATTTTTGTATGCCTCATTACGAAATTCATCAAGCTCATTCAGTTGCAAAGCTCTATTCTCACTAGCAACATTCCAATGAAAGTTTAACTTTTTCATTGCCTAGTATGCCCTGTGCTCTAGCTCAACTGGAAGATGGCAAGCTTTTCCAAAAACTAAGCGATATGGGGACATACCTATCAGTGTTTTAAATGTTGTTCTGTAAGCCCATAGTGCATCATTCAACTTCTTTGACTAGTTTTTCCTTGAACTACCCACAGTCTTTTCATGGATACTTTTCACCTCCCTGTTTGAAATTTCAGTTTGGCCATTTGACTGGGGGTGATATGGTAATGCAGTGCGGTGGTATACACCGTAGCGGGCTAAGAGTGCATCAAGTTGTTTTTGACAAAATGACTCCCTTCATCACTAATGAGAGCTCGGGGTGTACCAAAACAAGTGAAAATGTGTTTATAGAGAAAGTTCAATACAGTTTTACCGTAATTGGTCTTCGTAGCAGCCGCTTCCACCCATTTAGAAACATAATCGACTGCTAGCAGGATATATTCATTATTGTAAGACGGTGGAAATGGACCCATGAATTCAATACCCCAAGCATCAAACAGCTCAACTTCCAAAATCACATTGAGGGGCATCTCATTTCTCCTTGAGATATTACCAGTGCACTGACACCGATCACAAGCCTTCACAAAAATATTAGGATCTTTAAATAAGGTTGGCCAGTAAAAACCACTCTGCAATACCTTAGCTGTTGTTCTAGTACCTCCAAAATGCCCACAACATTGTAAGTTGTGGTATTGGGAAAGAATAGAATGCATCTCAACCTCAGGTACGCAATGACGAATAATTTGATCAACACAATGCTTATAGAGAATAGGTTCCTCTCAGTAGTAATGCTTCACCTCAGAGTAAAATGTCTTCAACTGTTGCCTTGTCATTTCAGGAGGCACAACCTTTGCAACAAGGAAATTCACAAAATCCGCAAACCAAGGCACAACAAGATTTTCACTTACCCCAAAAAACCGATCATCTGGAAAGAAGTCATTGATCTGCACAGCTTTCTCATTCTGACTCTCTTCTATTTCTAGTCTCGAAAAGTGATCAACTACCAGGTTTTCAGTACACTTTTTATCACGAATATACATATCAAACTCTTGTAGCAATAGGACCCATCTGATTAAGCGAGGATTTTCATCCTTCTTAGTCATCAAGTTCTTGATAGCAGAGTGATCAGTGTACACGATCACCTTATTACCAATCAGATAGGGTCTTAACTTGTCAAAAACAAATACTATAGCTAGCATCTCTTTTTCTGTTGTGGATTAATTCGACTGTGAATCATTGAGAGTTCTAATAGCATAATAAATGGAGAGAAATACCTTATCAATACGTTGCCCAAAAACTGCACCCATAGCATAGTCACTATCGTCACACATCAATTTGAACTGTAAGTCCCAGTTTGGAGCCACAACTATAGGTGCAGATATCAGCTTCCTTTGAGTACCTTGAAAGCACGAAGGCACTCCTCATTAAAATAAAAAACCACACCATTCATCAACAGTGAAGAGAGAGGCTTAGACACTTTAGAAAAATATTTGATAAATCGTCGATAAAATCCTCCATGGCGAAGGAAACTTCTCACACCTTTCACTGACACAAGAGATGGCAATTTTTGCTTTATCCACCTCAATTCCATCTCTAGAAATCTTGTGTCCCAGAACAATTCACTATTTTACCATAAAATGGCATTTTTCCCAATTCAACACCAGATTTTCTTTTTCACAACGATTCAACACATTTTCCAAGTTACCCAAACAGTTGTCAAACGATGAGCCATAGACAGAGAAATCATCCATGAAAATCTCAATACTCTTTTCCACCGTATCTGAAAAGATTTCCATCATGCACCGTTGAAATTTTTCTGGAGCATTACATAATCCAAATAGCATTCTCCTGAAAGCAAATGTGCCATAGGGACATGTGAATGTTGTTTTCTCTAGATCCTTTGGTGCAATAGCAATCTGATTGTACCCTGAATACCATCCAAGAAACAGTAGTAGCTGTGGCCTACTAATCTGTCAAGCATTTGATCAAGGGAAGGAAAAGGAAAATGATCCTTCCTTGTAGCCTTGTTGAACTTGCGGTAATCAATAGAAATCTGCCACCCTGTCACAGTTCTCGTTGGAATGAGTTCATTTTTTTCATTTTTTACCATGGTCATACCACCCTTTTTAGGTACCACTTGTACTGGGCGCACCCATGCACTATCACAAATTGGGTAGAACACCCTGACGTCCAACCATTTAAGAATCTGCTCAAGTATAACCTCCTTCATTGATGGATTGAGTCATCTCTGAGCCTCTATAGATGGTTTTCTATCTTCCTCCAATAAAATTTTATGCATTACTGTTGAAGGACTTATTCCTCTAATATCCACCAATGTCCACCCAATGGCCAATTTATGATCCCGTAAGACCCTCAACAATTTCTCCAATTCTATTTTTGAGAGGTGGACTGAAACAATTACAGGTAAAGTCTTCTTCTCTCCCAAGTATGCATAACATAAATGATATGGAAGAGCCTTTAATTCCAACTGCGGTGGCTGCTGAATGGATGTTAATGGTCTTTCAGGCCCCTCTGCTAACTCTTCAAACTTCTTCCTGTATGGTTGGTAAGAATTTATCCAATCTACCTATTATCTCATCTCAGCATCATCATCATCTACCTCACCACCTATTAACACCGCCTCTAAAGCATCACTCCTTACCCTTCTTTTCGAGACTGCTTTCTCTATCACATCCACAATGTAGCAACTGTCACTAGCCACCGGATACTTCATTGCCTTGAAGACATTAAATACCACTTCATCTCCTTGAACTCTGAGTTTAAGCTCTTCCTTTTGAACATCAATGAGAGCGTGGCCTATGGCTTGAAATGGTTTATCGAGAATAATAGGTACATCCATATCCTCCTCCAGATCAAGAACGATAAAGTCAGCAGGAAAAATAAACTTATCCACCTTCACAAGAACATCTTCAATGATACCTCTTGGATGCTTCACTGATCAATCTGCTAATTGTAGAGTGACTGTTGTTGGCTTGCCTCACCCAAACCAAGTCTTCTGAACACGGATAAGGGCATTAGATTAATACTCGCCCACAGATCACACAAAGCATGCTTACATTCAAAATTTCCAATTGTGCAAGGTATAGTAAAGCTCCCGGGATCTCTCAACTTTTGGGGCAACTTCCTCTGCAATATTGCACTACATTCTTTAGTGAGCGCCAAAGTTTCATAATCTTCTATCTTCCTCTTCTTGGACAGAATCTCTTTCATGAACTTCACATAACTAGGCATCTGCTCCAAGGCCTCAGCAAAAGGAATATTGATATGCATTGTTTTAAACACCTCTAAAAACTTAGAAAACTGTTTATCAAGAGTAGTTTTTCTAAGCCTCTGAGGATATGGAACACGAACTGGCTAGTCAACAACAATTGGAGGATTCTTTTCTGAACTCTGGTGGTCTTCAGTAACCCCTTTCCCAATTGTATCAGATTTCTCACCCAACTTATCATTCTGAACTACTAACTGTTGTACACTGGGCTGCTCAATTTGTTTGCCACTCCTAATAGTAATTGCCTGAACTTTCTCCTTAGGGTTAACTTCAGCGTTGCTAGGCAAGTTTCCCTGTGGTCTATTATTTAGCATATTAGCCAACTGCCCCACTTGTGTTTCAAGATTTCTGATAGAAGATCTAGTCTTTGTCATGAACTGAGTTTGGGTGTTGGCGAGAGTCAATATTGCAGCTTGTAATTCATTAGGCCTGTCTGGTGGAGCTTGATTCATTGGTTGTTGAGGCCTAGACTATTGCAATGAAGAGGCTTGATTCATTGGTTGCTGAGGCATATTCTGCGGAAACTGGCCCTGAAACTGAGGTTGCTGGCCCTGATTGTTCCTCCATGAAAAATTGGGATGATTTCTCCACCCAGGATTGTAAGTGTTGGAGAATGGATTATTGAATGGCCTCTGAAAATTTCCCACAGCTTGAACCTAAGCTTAGTCCATGGGAATGTTATTATTACTACCAGCAGGACATTGACCAAAAGAATGAGAACCACCACACATGTCACACCTAGCTGCCATCTAAATCGCATTAGCAGATACAGTATTATGTTGTAATTGTTTTGTCAAGGAGGCCACTTGTGCTGTCATAGCAGTAATTGCATCAAGTTCATGCACCCAGCCACCTTTCTAACCCTAGATGACCTCTCATCAGACCACTGATGATTATTTGGGGCCATGTCGTCTAGCAGCTCATATGCTTCATTGGAACTCTTCCTCATGAATGCCCCACCAGTTGTAGCAATAATAATCGTTCTTGTTGTACCACACACCACTTCTCTATACCATGGTGGGGGCATTTCCTCAATAACTCCTTGAAACGCTCCCATGCATCATATAATGACTCTCCATCCATCTGATAGAAGTTATTAATTTCTCCCCTCAATTTAGTCGCCTTCGTGGGAGGGAAAAACTTAGCCAAAAAATTTTGAGCAAGGTCTTGCCAATTGTATGTTTATATTTTTAAATTGTTTTATATTAAATGTGATATGTTTGTAAATATGTATTTAATAATTTTCTTGTATTAATAAAAAAATCAATTTTTGTATATGTTTTTTTGTGGTTAAATATTTGTATATATGTAAATTGATGTATTTGTTAATGCATATATATGTTTTGTATGATCTAGGAATATTCTGGTTATATATGTGTTTAATTTATAGGTTTTAAATTTTTTGGGATAGTTTGAAATATAGTCGTTATGTTGCCCAAATCCTGTTAAGGTTAGTAAAATTAATAAATGTTTAATAATTAATTAAATAAAAGTTTAAGTATAATTAAAAAATACATCAAAACATTAATTTTAACTATAATTTAAATAAAGTAAAATTTCCAATCATAATAATTAAAATTTAATTTTAACATTAATATTAAATGTTTTGTAATTAAAAAAATTTTAAAATATAAATGATTTAATAAAATATAATTAAGTAAAATATAAATATAATAAAATTGTTATTAATTAAGCAAATAATAAAATACAAATTGAAGAATTTAATAAAAAATTACAAAATGAAATTAATGTATAATTAAATTAATTTTAAAATAAAAGTATTAAACAAGTAAATGATTTAAAAAAAATTGTAATAATTAATAATTAGCTACATTTTCTTTGGTAAATATAAATAATTATTTTTGCCAGAGATAGGATATTATTATCACTTAGTGATAATAAGGGAGACAAACGGTCATGAAATATTTTGACTATCATTTCCCTTATTTTAAGACAATTATTAATATTTTATGAATTATTTCACTTGAAGATGGCGAGCAACAGAAGTTGGATGAGTGCGAGAAATCGTTGGTCTCTAGAGTATAGAAATGGTGTTAAGGAGTTCTTCGAGATCGCTAAAAATCAGGTGAACGGTTGGGGTTTGGTTCATTGTCCGTGCAAGAAATGTGGGAATGTTAAGTTCCAGCCTATAAATGCAATTTCAATGCATTTATTCAACAATGGCATCATACAGTCCTACAAAGTATGGCATTACCATGGAGAGGCGTTGCCGCGGCCACCAGATGTGGTACGAGATCAGGATAGGGATGAGATAGCAGATATCCTAGAGGATGTTTACGCTGAAGATGATGGTTCCGCTGGAAACTATAATGATCCTCCCCAAGATGGTGTTTAACATCGCGACAAGTATGAAAATTTATTTAAGGAGATGTCAAGTGAACTGTACCCGGGTTGCCGAAAATATTCCGTGTTGAACTTCTTGGTGATGCTGATGCATCTAAAAGTTATTAACAAGTGCAACAATCATTACTTTGATGGTTTTCTAGAATTGTTAGTTGACTCTATGCCTGACGGATCAATTTTACCTAAGCCTAACTATGAGGCGAAGGAAAAGTTGCAGAGTATTGGATTGGGATATGAGTCCATCGATGCTTGCAAGCATGACTGTGCACTGTTTTGGAAGGAGAATGAGAATTTGGAATTCTGTCCAGTTTGTGGTGAGTGCCGCTGGCAAGATAATCGTGGGAACGGGAAGAAAGTGGCTCATAAGGTCATGCTGTACTTTCCGTTGACGCCAAGATCGAAAAGGTTGTATAATTCGAGATATATTGCAGAGGATATGAGATGGCACTATTCTAAAAGGCCAAAGGAATATGGTGTGATGAGGCACCCCCCTGATAGTAAGGCGTGGAAGCACCTTGATGAGTTGTACCCATCTTTCGCAGCTGAACCTCGAAATGTTAGGCTTGGGTTGGCTACAGATGGTTTCAATCCTTTTGGGAACATGAGCAACTCTTACAACATGTGGCCTGTGATACTTGTCCCATTCAACTTGTCGTCGTGGAAGTGCATGAAACCACAGTCATTAATGTTGTCTATTCTAATTCCAGGTCCTTCTTCACCTGGAAAAGATATCGATGTCTATATGAGACCTTTGCTTGATGAGTTGAAGGAGTTATGGGTGAATGGTGTCGAGACACGAGATTCATACAATAGTACCTTGTTCATTATGCGTGCAACAATCTTGTGGACCATTAACGACTACCCCGCTTATGCTATGATGTCTAGGTGGAGCACAAAAGGGTACAAGGCGTGCCCCACATGCAATGAAGAAACTCCCTCTGTATGGATTAGAAGTAAAATTGCATACATTGGCCATAGAAGGTTTCTTGATATGGATCATGAATGGAGGAGTAAACGAGTACTATTCGACGGTAACAAGGTACTCAGGCCACCACCGAAAGATTACTCCGGTGATGATGTGTTGAAGCAATTAGAGAATTTGTAGATTAGACAACCTAGGAAACACAAAATAATTTGGTGGTGTGTGTAGTGCACCAAAATTATTTTTTTTTTAGATTATTTAAAATTTTGTGATTTATTTGATTTAAATGTTAAGTGTGATAAATTGTTTTTTTATTTTTTATTTAAGTGTTGTTATTTTATTTGGTTGATTATTTGTTTTATTTGATTGTGTGTTATTTTATTTAATTTTTAGGAATGTTTTGGTTAATTAATTTAATAAGTGAATAATTGTGTAACATGTTATTTTACTATTAGTGTTACATTTTATTAAGTGTGACAATTGAGGTAATTATGTGAGCTATGTGGAATGCACTAAGGTGCATGATAGATAGTAATGCACCCTAGTGATTTAGTGTGTGCTAGTGCATGGTAGCATGGTGCACATGTGTAGATTTTCTACACATTTTATGTTTCCTTATTTTAGATTTTATTTGGGTTAATTTATTTTTAAAAGAAAAAAGAAAAGAAAAGGGAAATAGGGAGTTGGGCGTGTGACCTAGTGGGAAAGGAATAATTTCCTTAAGATGGTAAAAATCAAAAATTGAAGACCATGATCATTTGGGGATAGGCATGATCATATTATTACTCCTTTATATCTTTTAAAAATAAAGAGGAATTAAGAAAAATAAAAGAGAATGGAAACTTACCTTATTGTGTTAGGGGAGACTTTATGGGAGGATTTGTGATAAAGGGGCTATGAAAGGAGAGAAGAGCCATTGCTCTTGTGTGTGTGTGGCTGCCGTGACCTAGAGAGAGAGAGAGTGGCGTGTAGAGAGAGAGAGAGAGAGAGAGGAAGAAAGAAAGAAAGGAAGAAGGAAGGAGAAGGTGAGGAGGAACCCCTCCTAGAGTATGTCTTCTTGTTTTCTCTTTTGCATAATCTCTCTATTTGATAATATGATATTGATTTGTGTTATTTTCTTGTGTGTGTTTGGGTTCTTCCTTCTCCTCATGGTGGCTTTCCCATAAAAACCCTAGGCTTGAAACAAGGGTGTGGAGTTTGGGTATTGATCTTTTGTGTTCTTGATTTTACAATCAAGAGAGGTAATGGCATTTTCTTAGCCCTTATATTGTTTTTGGTGGGTTGTATATGAGGTTTTGTTAATGGTGCTAATGGTTGATTTTGGTAGGATTGATGTATAGGATTTGGATTTTGTGAGAGTATGATTTGTGTTTAAGGGTTGGGATGTTGATTTTGCTATGCATAAAAAAATTGTGATAATCTATGAGTGCATGTTTGGTGATTTCGGCCTAGGTACACCCAAGGGTGTTCTTGATATGTTGTGTGATTTACAATATATTAGATCCATGTTTTAGGACCTATGTTATATGGGTAAGAGAATAAATGGCAATCTTGATATCTTGATCATGAAATTTTGTTAGATGCATGTTATATTTTGAATGACTAAATTATAAGATGCATGAAAATAATGATAGAAATATGTTAGGTTAATATAAGGCATATGTGAATATGGTGCTTATAAATTACTATATGTTATTTTATTGATAGTGTTTTGTTGGTTTTCATGGAATTGCAACAAATGGTTTTTAAAAGGATTCATGTGAATATGTTAGTGATATTAGAATCATGCATATTATAAGAGTATAATGAGATTTTAAGCATGTATGATTTTATGTCATTTTTGAGACAAAAGTTGAGTTTTATAAAGAATTAAGCTTGCAGTTTTTTTTTTAAATAATTGGGTAAAAGTTGATAAAAAAGATGAGTTGCATGCATAAAAAATGTTCTTGATGAATATGTTAATTTTTATGAAATTAAAAGAGGATTTTAAGTCTCATGTTATGATATTTTACCCAATTAATTTCCTACAGAATTTTTATTGAATTTTGAGAAAATATGGGTTTATAAAATTGAATATGGTGATTTTAATGATAATAATAGTTGCTGGAATTTCGTAATAAAATATGAAGTAAGTTTCACTAAAAATAAATTTGATTAATTTTTGGAATAAATTATTTTTCCTAAGTTATGGTAATATTGAAAAATGATATTTTTAATGGTATGAATGCATATTTTGATAAGTAATGATTTTTCATTTATTTTTATTGAGAAAAATATTTAGACTATATTTATTTGTGATTTTTGAATAAAATAAATGGTGGCTGAAAGTTTGTTTTAAAAAGGTTAACAATTGTTATTAAATTGTCACATATGGATTTTTGCTACTTAAAAACTAAGTCTTAAGTAATTTAAATCAAAATGTATTATCCCACACTTAAAATATATTTTTCACATCATTTTTGTAACACAATGATAAAATTTATTTTTCTAAAGGGACATATTAAAAATAGGCATTTTAATTAAATCCAAGCTTGTTGGGTAATTCTTGGTAAATTAATATTTATTTAATGAAAATGTCACATATTTTATTTTGAGCTAAAATAAAATAAATTTATAAAATAAAATAAAATAAAATTTTGAGAAATTTAATCAACTTAGAAATTTTAAGAAAAATAAAGCATGTAATATGTCTATTGATTTTAAAAAAATAAAAGAAATGTAGAATTATCGTTTTTGAAAAACGTCTTTATTACGCAACGTTCCCACGTATGCATGTTACATGCAAATCAACTTTTACGTCCAAAATCATGATTATTATTCAACTATGTGATCTTTATAAAACAATCATGTTAGTAAAATGGGTAGAACGAGCATTATTCTTTTTGGCGATAATTGCATGTTTAGTGTAACTGTTATCATGAGTGCATGGCCCATGCACACATGAGTTGTATGGAAGGGCAAAATAGTAATTTTATGAACCTAAGAAACGTTATTTTGATTATTATATAGGCTCGTTGAAAGATTGTGAAATTCTTAGCTTGGACCTGAGGTAAGGAAGTTAGATAGATTTTATGATTTTATGCTATGAATGGTAAGGCTATTATATGAATGAACTGTTATGAAATTATGAATGCCTTAATGTGATGATCTGTTGAATGTGATATGTGTATGGATGTTAGATACATCAAACAGAATGCGATGTTAGATACATCAAACAGATTTCGATGTCAGATACATCGAACGAGTTACTAAGGACATTGAGACGTGACTCCTAGGGCGGACGCGCCGAGGTTATTCAAGGACCAGTGATCTCTTGTTTACCTCATAGGGTGACATGGACAACTAGCGTTCCATGTTCATCATGTATGCTGTATGTTTGTGATATGATGATATGTCACATTTATGTTATGATATGATGATATGTCACATTTATGTTATGATATGATGAAACGTTACGTTTATGTTATGATATGATGATATGTCACATTTATGTTATGTTATGATGAAACGTTACGTTTATGTTATGATGTGCTGAAATGTTACGATTATGTTATGATATATCATGATGTTTTAGATGAACGTTAGTGTTTGGTTGTTTGTTGTTTTCTTACTTGCTTATTTGTTTGTACTTCCTTACTGGGCTTTTAGCTCACCCCCCTTACTTTCCTTCCAGGTAGCAAATAGGTTTTCTCTATGGCACGCGTGGTGATGTGAGGAGTTCTTTCATCATGGGGTGTATGGCGTGGGGAAATCCTATGGACGATAAAACGATCAACGTAGATCGCCATTTAAATTATGTTTTATTTTAAGAGACTTTCCTAAATTATCAGTGGGACTCTGTTATTTAACTTAATTGGTTTTTCTTTGAACTTTGCATAAAAACCTATGTTTTATTTTAAACTTATGGCGCCAACTTGCATGATTTTAAATAAGTCCCCCTGAGACTTTAATAATGGATGGTATTCTTTTATAAATTATGTTATGCGAATGTTTTGTAAGTATTAGTCTAGGGCGTTCTTTACAGTGTGAAATGCAAAAGGGCTCCAATTGAACTTAATTGGTCGAAGAAGAGCACATTTTTCTAGCTTGATTATTGGAAGGAATTATTGCTGAGGCATAACTTGGACGTAATGCACATTGAGAAGAATGTTTGCGACAATGTCTTGGGAACTTTGTTGAACTTAGAGAGAAAATCTAAAGACACTAACAAGGCAAGACTTAATCTACCAGGCATGAAAATTAGGGAAAAACTCCACCTCTGCAAAGAGGGAAACAAGTGGAAGAAACTGCATGCTAGTTACACACTCAGTGTCCTGGAGCGTTGAGTTTTTTGTGAATTTGTGAAGTCAATTGAATTCCTAGACGGTTTTGCTGCAAACCTTTCAAAGAATGTCCATGTCAATGATAGCAAGATAACTGAGCTGAAATCACACGATTGCCACGTGTTGTTTCAGCAGTTGTTGCCCGCCGCAATTAGATTGTTTTTGGTTCCTGATGTTCGGAAGCCAATTATTGAGTTGTACGATTTTTTCAAAAAACTTTGTTCATGAACTTTGAATGTGAAAGACCTTGAGAAGATGGAGACAAACATTATCACAATTTTATGCAAGTTGGAAATGATATTTCCTCCAACATTTTTCGACATTATGGTGCATTTGGTTTTGCATCTTCCGAAAGAGGCAATTCTTGGTGGTCCTGTGCACTTTAGATGGATGTATCCCATTGAAAGTTCAATGGTGGTTTACAAATAATATGTAAGAAATCGTGCACATCCGGAAGGTTCAATCGCAGAAGCTTACGTGGTCAACGAGTCCTTAACCTTTTGCTCAATGTACCTCCGGGTGGTTGAGACACGATTCAATCGACCTGAGAGGAATGATGATTGCATTGAATCCCAACCAAATTGGGAATATTCTATTTAGAAGGTTGTTGGTCATCCATTTGGTAAGAAATCAAGTATGCTCCTCAATCCGAAGTCAAAGAAAAAGGCTGAGTGGTATATCTTGAACAATTGTGCCGAAATTAAGGAGTACCTTAGGTGTGTTTTCTAGTCTTTTTCAATAAATTTGTTTGGTTTATATACTGAGTAAAGGAAAAAATCATAACATTGTTGTCCGTTTGTAGTGAGCATATGGATGAATTAAGAAGACGGGGGGGCTCGAATCTTGAAGTTCAACAAGAAGCTAATTTTCCTCAGTGGTTCAAAGAACGAGTATGTATATTAGTCAATTCTTTTCCGAAACCCCACTTAATCAATCCAAAACTAACTTTCAATGTTAATGTTGATAGGTGAACGGTTTGCATGAGTCAACACCTACTGAAGTGAATAATGAATTGTATGCTCTTGCAAACAAATCAAGTGACACCGTGTTCTCATATCCAGGGATGATAGTGAATGGTGTGAAATTTGTGATTCATGGTTGTGATATGAAGCTTAAAACACAAAATTGCGGTGTAATGATTCCAAGTGAGGAAGGAGTGAACTACTATGGAGTTCTGGAAGAAGCAATTGAATTTTCCTACTTGATGGGTTACAGTGTTCTCCTATTCAAGTGTAGATGGTTCAATACAAGTAGAATTAAAGTGGAATCCAATTTTACGAGCGTATATGTGAAGGAATAATGTTATAAAGATGATCCTTTCGTTCTCACATCTCAAGAGAAGTTGGTGTATTATATTCGAGATGTGAAAAATGGGGATGATTAAAGGCTCGTTAATGAATACATTTCGAGGAATGTATGGGATTTCTCAAATCCGGATGTTGATGATACTGAGACCACAAATGATATACCAATATTGCAAGAAGTTAATTCTTCTTCATTTCAGTTGTGGGTAGAACTTCCAATTTTTGATAATCTTCAGTATGATCGGGTTGATGTCAATCCCACTGAAGTGTACAACGTCAATGATTTGGTTGGTTGGGTATGAAGACGATGAGGATGACGATAATGTTCTAGTCGATAGTGATAGTGATAGTGGTGTTCATAATGATGTTGTAGTTAGTGATGATGAGGACAATGATATGTAATTTAAACAAGTATATGTAACTTTATATTTAATTCAATGAAAACTTTATTTATTATCATTTATTAATGATAGTATCAGATATAGGTACACATGCACTTAGTGGATGCCTTGAGGATAATCAATGTATTCATGTACTGATTCTCATATTTTAAAGATATTTGATGAAATATCTTGAAAAAATGAGAATTAGTACATGATTGCTTACTATCTCCAAGGGATCCACTATGTCAGAATAGGGTAGGTTGGGAAAGACAATAAGTAATAAAATGTTAATTTTATATGCATAAAAAAAGTAATAGACATGCACCTAGTGGATGCCTTGGGGATAGCCAATGTATTCATGTATTGCTCCTCATTTTTTCAAGATGTTTGAGAAACATTTTGAAAAAATGAGGAGAAGCACATGACTGCTTACTATCTCCAAGGGATCCACTAGGTCAAAATAGGGTAGGTTGGGAAAGAACATAAGTAATACAATGTTAATTTTATAACAAAAAAACAATAGACATGCACCTAGTGGGTGCCTTGGGGATAGCCAATGTATTCATGTACTGCTCCTCATTTTTTCAAGATTTTTGAGAAACATTTTGAAAAAATGTGGAGAACTACATGACTGCTTACTATCTCCAAGGGATACACTAGGTCGGAATATGGTAGGTTTGGAAAGACCATAAGTAATAAAATGTTAATTTTATAACAAAAAACAATAGACATAAATAATTTGAATTAGTTAATTAATGAATATTTTAATGTAGAATGGCCGAACCAAGTAATGACACCGGTGGTCACTCCAAGAGGGGCAGGGGACCTTATTACGGTGCTATTGACCACGATTTTGGCCAACGTTGAGTAGACGTCAAAACAACAATGAACCTTCAAGAGAAAAATACGACACAGATAATTTTATAGTGGTTCAGCCCCAATTTATTAGTAATAGCTTAATCCACTTGAAGTTGTGATATATATCCTACACTTAAGATCAGATGAACTTGAGCCCACTGAGTTTCTTAAGTGTAAGAAGAAAAATACATAGTTTCTCTCTCTAAACTCTCTTAGAAAATGCCCGAAGAATACCCCAAGTAACAGTCCCAAAGTCTCCAAACTAGAGAGTTTTTCTCAGTCTAAAAAGATCAGATCCCTAAAATGATGCCATGAGCCATTTATTTATAGGCTTATGGATCGTACATCAGATATTCCCTTTGACCGGGTCTTTTCTGTTACTCTCACAATATTTAATTAATAATAACATTTACAATACAACAATATGCGACTTCTTTGGGATAAACTGAGAGATTCCCGCGTAGGTATGACTAATTCCAGCCGAAGCCATTACTGGAACTTCGCTTGCATAATGATGATCTGTCAAAATAGGTGACTGGTCGGCCATGCACTCCACCGGTGTAACATGGCACATCTCTGGTCTAGCGTGACACTTCTCTGGTCTAACATGACACATCTCTGGTCTAACATGGCACATCTCTGGTCTAGCATGACACATCTCTGGTCAGTCAAAAATCTTCACCGATCGGACATAAATTCTATCAGATCGGTCATATCACTTTATCACAACTCCGAAGACCCAACACATTTATTGACTATTAATGTGCCATTTACTGACCATGCATTTCCACTTGTCACTTCTGATTGCCATGTCATCAAACTGAAATTTTAGGGATAACATTTGCCCCCGAAGTTTATTATATGATTTACTCGTATGATAAACTTTTTCTCTAGCAAAATGTTTTTGAGGTCATCCAAAAGCTTCCATCCGGTCAGTAACTTTCACTTTTGTATTCTTCAAATTCCATTTTTTCATCTTGTGTAGTACCCCATGAGTAGGAAAACATGTTTTCTCCACGTTTTTTAGTAAACTTGTTCTTGCTTAGCTGATTAGAAATGCCTATTTGGTCCTCGGGGACCCAAATAATTTCTTAACTGCTGACCCTTGGGTGCTTTGTTTCCTGCTACTGTGATGCCCGCCTTGTGGGTTGGGAATGCCCTCTCCGTTTGGGGCACATAACCTCCTCGGATAGCAGCCCTTGGCATGCTGGCTCCTCGGCACTAGGGCAGAGCCCCTCGGATGCGCGCCTCCCTTGGTGCACCAGGCTTCTCGGACGCGTGGCACAGCCACTCAGATGCGCACCTGCCAGCTCCTCGGATGCATGGCAGCAGCTCCTCAGATGCACCTGCAACAGCTCCTTGGATAACAGGTGCCAATATCGAGAAGGAGTTGACCACCAAAAAAGTTAGCCATTTGAAAGTAGAGTTTAATGCACAAACTGGAGAAGCTATTCAAACGTACGGCAAGTGGTTCAACAATTCCATGGCTCGTGATTTGCGTGACACCGTACCCCCAACTACACTAGCTTGGGAACAAGTAACACTAGCTGATATCCAAGTTATTCGGCATAGGCTATCTGTAAGCATTTTTTAAATCTTTAATAACTCACTATTAAAGATTTTTTCTATCTTCATAATATTTTAACAAATTCCAAGTTTAATTATGATTTTTGGACAAGTTCATTTATCCACAAGACAATCCAGTAATCAACGATGCCATGGTAAGACAAATGCAAAAGCATCTGACTGATTGGCGCCACACGATGAAGAAACACTGGGTAGAGGTTGGAGGATAGGTGGACAACGAGAGAGCGAAGTCAAAACCTTTTGGGTCAATTACTTCTTCTGATTGGGTAATTCTATGCGATTTTTGGGCATCTGATTCTCAGCAGGTATGCCTTAGATTTTACATTAATGTTTAATTATAAAATTACAACTAGATTAATGAGTACTATTTTCTGTTTGAAGCGTATATCGAAGAGAAATAATGAAGCACGAGAAAAAATGATCATACTAGAAGGATACGGTTCCAAATCCATCGTTGCCCATGTTTATGATCACGTAAATTATAATGACCTATATCCTTACATTTATGAAAATATTATAAAGGTAAAAATGTTTAAATAATTTGCTGTTTTTGATGGACTCGTCTACTAGCCAGCTTCTGAGTATGATCGACACATTCGAGCACCTCCCCAAGAAGAAGGATAAGTGGATTAGTGATGTAGCAGCGACAAAACATGTAACTTGCATAACCTTAACTAATTTATGATCATTTAACTTTAAAAAAGTTTAGTAAATAATTAATAAATTTTAATTATTAATTGGTTGGTGTCAATTAGTAATTATTTATTAATTATTAAATAAATTTTTAACAATTAAATCTTTATAATCTATGTGCCAATATTTTTATGATTAATGATTGTGGATTAAGATAAAAATATAATGTAACCAATGTTGTCCCCGTATAAGGGAGCTTGTGGGCTAAGTTAGTTTATTCATGAAAATCCATATCTAAATCACAAACATGCAAATATAGTTGATGTATATGTTTAGAGACATAAATTTCTCATTAATGGAATTAACTGCTCTTACTGTATATATCAACAATATCTTAATGTTTTTGATTTAGATATGGATTTTCATTACAAAATTAAGTTTAGCCCACTTTCTCCCTTATACAGGAATAAAATTAATTACATTCTTTTTCAATCACTGGTCTGCAGTCATTAATGATAGGACGTTGGTAGATAAATAATAAAGTTATATTTTATATGTTGTTATATTAAAAATTTATAACTTAGGTTTTCAAATAATGTTATATTGGAATTCGAGATACGTCCTTTTTATTGTGCATACTGAGATGACCGAGCGTCGAGCATCGCAGAGTACGGCCCTTGTATCATCTGCTGCTTCTTGTGTCGGCGATAATGTCAACGATCAGTTCCCGCCTGATATGGATATTGTCACGGATGTCCTTGGACCCTGCTCGCGTTATAAGAAAGGGTTTGGGGGGTTGCCTAGGTTGAAGGCAATTGGCGCAAAGAGGGCAGCATCTTCGTCAACTTCTCAAATGTCCGGGCAATTGCCACCTGAATTGGACACCATTTTCCAGCAAACTCAGGACATAATCCTGGAAAATCAGAACCTAAAGAATTATACGACTAAACTTGAGAGTCATCAACGGAGTCAAAATGTACTGCTTAGTGCTCTTTGTTGAAGCAGGTTGGTGTATTGGCTTCTGATTTTACTGTCGACTTACCAGAATAGATCCGGACGAGGACGATGATGCTCACGGGGGCGGGGATGATGAGGAGGGCAGTACACATTTGTATAACTTTTTTATTTATTTATTTAAAGTTTAATTTATTAGAGATTTAATTTACTAAACTACTTTTATATTTTCATGTTTGGTGGAGACAATAAATATTAATAATTATAATTTTTTTTATTTATTTATAAAATTGTAATTTTAATTTTATTTCTAATTAAATAATACTATAAATTAAATAATTATTAATATATTGAAATCAAAATTTATTAATTAATATTAATATATTGAAAATAAAATTAGTAATATTATCAAAAAAATTATTTAAAAAATACTTTTACCGACGCAAAATTGCGTTGGCAAAAGTCTCAACCTTTACCAATACAAAAATGCGTCACTACATATATCCACCTTTCCCGGCGCAAAAACGCGCCACTAAAAGACACATCTTTTGTCGGTGCAATTTTACGCTACTAAAAGAATCATCTTTGTCGGCGCAATTTTGCGCCGCTAAAAGTGTTTTCCACAATAATGCGACAATTTTTTTTCTCGGTGCATCTTTATTTTTCCCGGCGCATTTTTTCATGGCCAAAAGATACAATTGCCGACACATTACGTTTTGTGTCAGCAAAAGTGCCATTATCGACGGGGTTACGTCGTTGCTTTTTGCCGACGCAAAAGTGCGTCGTTAAAACCCAAAGGACTTTTGCTGGCGCAATACCTGACTTTTGTTTTGCGCCGGCAAAAGTCAAGTTTTTTGTAGTGAATTATCATTTATCTTACCAAACATGATAATAAATCATCTAAATAAATTCAAATATAATTGGTACTTGACATCCATATAAATCGTGTATTTTTAAAATCTATGTAGTTATTATGTGTGTAATTACTACTCTAATAATTACACAACTTAGTTAAAAAATGCTTACACTACTTAATAATAATTCAGTTACTTTCAAAGAAACCCTAAATAAAAACCGAGATTTTTTTTACACCAATACGATAGAATTATGGATCCAAACAGAGAAGTTTCTACCAAAATCTTTGATTAGCAACAAATGCGAAATTTGTTCTCTCCCAAATTTCACTAAAAAGGGCTTGAGTGGTGGACTGTTCTCTCCCATGGCAAAGAAGAAGAAGCCACTACGTAAACCAACTAATCAGATAGGAGAGCAAGATCAACAGCGAAATTTGGAAGAGAAGACTCCAATTCACGATCGAGTGCTTGAGGGCAAAGAGTTAACTGAAACAGGTGAAGAAGAAGAGACTACAGAAGAGGATGTGATTCGTCAATCTGAAGAGATCTTTGGGTCGGGAGATAAAGTTTCCCAGGGATTCACAACTGTAGGGAATGGCAAGGAAGATTCGACTTCTAAGAAGACCTCATGGGCGGACAAGGTGACTGAGGAAGACTTTCAAGCTTCCGCTCAGAGACAATGGCAAAGTTTCACGGTAGATAATCTGTCATTTTTAGACCAGAAGCTTGAGTTCACAAAGCCGATTTATAGGGAGGGACAGAAATTTTCCAGAGTTGATGCTGAGGAGGTTAAAATGCAATCCGCAAATTGGAGCTCGGCAGTGATATGCATGGTGTTAGGTGCAAACCCACCTATGGCGGTTTTTGAAGGGTTCATTAAAAGGGTTTGGGGTCATCTTGGGATAGCTCAGATAGCAAGAATGACAATGGGTTTAACTATGGTAAAGTTCAATGATGAAGCAACATGGAATCATTTTCTAGAAAATGGAATTATTCACTTTGATAAGAAAACTCAGGTCTTAATGTTTCCATTTAACCTTAAGTTCCAGGAGCGTGAAGCTTGTTTAAGTCCATAGATTGACTTGCTTAGCTTTCCGAATTTCTTGTCCAACTACTTTAAATCCTTCTAATTGATACATGTTAATTGTCTCATCAAGACAGCCATTAAAAAATGCTTCTTTGATGTCCATTTGCCTTATCTTCTTAATCAAGAGTTGTGGCTATGGATAAGAGAATACTAAATGAATTTTAACATGGCTACCGGAGAAATTTTTTTCTCTAAGTCAAATTTCTCTCTCTGCCACGAGTCGAGCCTTTAATGTCTCGACCTTTCTATCAGCTCCTCTCTTCTTCTTATAGATCCTCTTGCACCCCATGGGCCTAAAGTCCAATGGCACATCTACAAGATCTCAGACAAATTAAGAGTACTTAGACTTTATTACCTGGTACTTGACTTTGAGTCAAAAATCCCTTTCAGACCTACCCATTGCCTATTTAAAGGCCAACGAATCATTGTTACTTGTGTCCCCAACCAACTTGTGGGTTTCACTATCCATATCATAGGTACCGGGTTCCGAGAAATCCTCCCACTATGACGAGGCATCGTAACTTTCTGACTTGGATTAGTGGTTTCTGAATGTACCTTGTTATCATCGACTTGCGTCAGTAAGGATGGAACAATAGTTTATCATTTTTCCATCTAATACTAATTTTTTTTTTATGAGACTTGAAATTCATTATGTAGTCGTTATCCAGAAAAGTTGCATTTGTAGAGCCAAACACTTTCTTGTCTACTGGACTATAAAACAGACCACTCTAAGTACCTTTAGAATAGCCATCAAACAAGCAAACCCTCAGCTCACTGTTCTAGCTTTCTACCTTTTTCCTCATGACAAAAACATGACACCACCAAATTCCATAATGACGTAAACCAGGTTCACGACCATTTCATAATTCTAGTGGTGTCTTGGAGACAGCTTTTGAGACGGCACAACATTTAAAAAAAAATATCACATGCGGTCTAGGTAGTATGTCTCCAGAACAGATCTGGGTAAGAAGTTGGTAGAGTTTAATAGCTTATCATAAAACACACATTTTCATAAACGTGCGATTCACACCGCTCATCAACACTGTTCTGTTGCGGAGTCCTTGGGGCAGTTGTTTTAGACAAATCCTCAAGTTCAATTAAATGATCTTGGTTCTGATTATCCAAATATCCTCCACCCCTATCAGATCGCAAGATCTTTAACGTTTTACCTAATTTGGTTTTAAATCCATAGCAATGAATTCTTTGAACTTCTTAACAAATTCGCAGAATTCCTATGCTTTAGGTACTTACATGAGTCTCTAGAGCAATCGTCGATGAAGGTGATGAAATACTCATAACCACCCCTCGCTTGAACATTCATATGTCCCCAGACATTTGAACATACTAGCCCTAGTGGTTCTTTGGCCCTTTCTCCTATCACAGAGAATGGATGCTTTGTCATTCTGCCCTCAAGACTAGATTCACAAACAGGTAGGTCACCCTAGGTGAGTTCCCTCAAAGGCCCAACCTTTGTTAGTCTTTGAATCCTATCATAACAAATATGACCAAAGCGAAAATGCCAAGGGTACATCATTTCTAACGTTATTGACCTTTTGTCGTTTAACAGTCCTTGAATTAGTTGTCTTAAACAACTCATTATTTATAACATATGGTTCGTCTAGTTGCAATAGGTATAGCCTGTTTTTCATACATCCACCCCACAATTCACATCCATTTAAAGAAATAGGATTTTATTACTTGTGAAAGTAACTACAAATTGTTGTTGATGTAATAAGAAAAACTTAAATTAAAATTTCCATTGAAAATCGGAATAAAATAAGCATTGTCTTAAAACAATATATTTATTTCCAAAATTCATTCAAGCTTATCATTTTGCCTTGTTTGATACGAACAACCCTTGATGGATACCAAGCCGTGGCTTTTTATCCTTCATGGCTTTCCCAATGCTAAAAGTGTAAAAAAGGTACATACATGTGTTAGTAGATTGTGATTCAGCGATCCAAATTCGAAGTATCATCCTCTAAAATCACATGCATCCAAGACAAATTTAATTATTTTGGGTTCCATATGCCTTGAGTTCTGGGCAATCTTGTTCCAATTCCCAGTCTCCTTGCAATTGGAAACACTACCATTTTTGTGTACTTATAATCAGGCCTTGCTCCAAGATACTTTGCAGCATTTGATGCCTTGCCAGTTGACTTCTTGTTCTTTTTGTATGAATTTCTTTCTCTCTTGCTCTTCGAAGAAGAAGCTCAAAGCAGCTTCTCCTTGAGCTTGTTTAGTATTATTAGTATTCTTTCATTTGCTCGAACTACCATCAACAATCCTCTTTGAAGGATTCGATGCTCGTTGCATGGGAAAAATAGGAATATCTTTGATTATCACGAACTCGATGTTGTCTAAAATCAACACCATGTTGACGTTGGACAAACATTTCGTGAGTTTCTCACCATAGAGTAACATTTTAGAGATCAGAGAGAGTATGAGGTGGGAAGCCTAGAGCTTCTATTATCAACTAAGTAGAAATCAACGCATTGCTTGACAAACATTTATTCATTAAATATTTTAGAAATAGCATAACATACAATATGTTTTGAGATAAGCAAAATACTAAAACACTTATCTTCTATTTCTTAGGTACTTTAGCTAGCCATGAACCCATGTGTCCCGGTAGGCGAGAGTCACAAATATTCACGTAGTTAAATAGAGAAACATCTCAATTAATAAAACGTCATAAACTTTTATTAACTACCTATTCCATCCGATCAAAGTAACGGAAACTCATGTGTCCCGGTAGGCGAGAGTCACAAATATTTCTTACTTTATGAGTTTGACCCACGGTTTCGATTATTATAGACTTAATTCCTATAGTCATCGTAGGGATGAGTCTATAGAAGGTCCATCTATAACCATCTATCCTAAGAAATTTAACCATGTTAAGAAGTCCAGTGAACACCTTCCGTAGGGAGACGAAATCAAAGCGCCATGAGGCCCCACTGAACTCTAACCTTGTTAAATCAACGGTGGAGATCGAATTGAAAATTTTTAAAACTCATTATTAAATATTTTAGTATTTTATTCTTTTTGAAAAAAAAATATCAACTTAGGTTTTCCAAATTATCAAAATAATCAATAAACCAACTAAGGTTCGCCAAATTATTAAAATAATCAACAGACCATAGTTTATAATTTTTCCATTAATTCTAAAATTACCATTGAAAATTAATCAAAAAATTAGAATTAATATGTTTCTAATCAATTATTAGGTCTAGCTAAAAAGAATAACCTAATACAATTAAGTCCAACTTAGGTAAATGGGCCTTAACAATTCGAGCTTGCATGGAGGAGAGCTGGGTTCAGTATGTCGGACCCACTACTAAGGCTCCCTAACTTCCACACAAAGCCCAAAAAGACAGGAATTTGAACCTTTGTTTTATTAATTGTTATTCAATTGATTAGGCCCAATCTAGTAATGCAAAGCAAATGGGCCTTCACAAGGGGAACCACCCACAAGAGAGGAATTTAAACTTTACATGTTCAATTGGGCCCAAATAAAACCTAACATTTTATGAAAGTTTTATTTGAGTTTTCCCACATTTTTTTTTAAACGCAAAAAATGGGCCATCATTATTGTTATCCAGATTTCCAGATAGCGTTTAGATTGATGTCCTCGGGGAAGCAGAATTATCGATGTCTTTCACGGTAGGTGACCAGAGCTCGCGGATGAACAGAAAGGCTTCGCCTCTCCCGTTTAGTGTCCGGATTACTCTTCCAAGCAAACACAACACGGAAACTCGTCAATTCTTCCGGACTCCCGAACGGGTATCCTTCGGGGAAGCCCCTTCCAGGAGAAGCTCTTCGAGTGGTCTCCGCGGAAACAGTTCCGTGCCTCGCACAGAACAAAACCAAACGGTCGAGTCCTGGAGGAGGCATATTTGGAATGATATCCGCCTGACACAGGATCCCGCCTGACACGCCCGTCAGGTCAAAGCCGCACACATCCTAGCACGCCTAAGGGTACCTTTTCGCCTACTGTTCCGCTGACAACTTGGAAATGACGGCTGACTTTGTGTGTTCCCCATACTTTCACGTAAATATACCCACATAGAGTCTTGTAGCCATGCTACTACAGTAATTGTATCCCCTATTTATGGCTGGTGTAATTAAGGCTCATGTACGTAGAGAAAAACCCTAAACCGAAACCCTAGCTATAAAGACCCCTTCATTTTATAAGAAGAGGGACGGCCAACAAATCACATAGCAAGAACTCTGCTAAAATCTCTCTAGCTTCTTCTTCTTCAAGAGAACCCGAGAGAAACATTGTGAGTGTGTGAAGTTCTTGTACACCAGCCATCTTACTGTAATCCTTTCCAAGTATAATAACATCGACTCGTGGACTAGGGCTCGTTAACGCCTGAACCACGTAAAAACACTGTTTGTTTGGTTATATTTTAGTATTTCTACAGTTCTTATCTTTTTATTATTCTGTTTGTATTCGTTTCCGAAAAACTCGGTAAACATTTTGGTGCTTTCATTGAGAGCTGTAGGAAGTTGTTAGTCAGCTCTTTTTCTGTGTACGTTTTTTGTATTCACTTCGTGCTAAAGAGATGGTGACTACGAGAAAATCCGCTGTTGACAAAAATGCTACGGTCAACCCCGATACCGTGATGGAAGATGTGGTGCAAAGCGAACCCTTGGACTACCAAGGTGAAGACCCGACATCCCGCCAGGATCGGGTCAGTACCGAAGATACAACATACTTAGAAGACGAAGAAGAGTATGTCCAAGACGGTTATTACAAGGACGGCTGCTACTATGAGAAGGACCCAGAACTGGTCCAAGTAGCCGAAGAACTGGAGGTCACCAAAGCCAAGCTTTCTGAGCAGGAGTGCCTCTCCGAAAAAATGCAGCGCATGATGGAGCGCCTCCAAAGCAAGTTCGGAGACCTAGGCGACTCGGATGAGGACGCCTCTGTTTTAGGTGGTGCTGATGCCGCTGCTGGACCATCCAAAGCCGCCCCTAACAAGGGCAAAGAAAAAGTCGGAGAGCCTGTACGCGCTGACGCCCCTGCACCTCCTAAAGGCGTGAATCACAAGGCCGACTGCCCCCCCCCCCCCCCCCGCGCGCAGAAGGTCTCTGGCGCTCCTAAGCCCAGACGTCCTTCAGCCCCAAGGGGGCACTCCGTGCCTAAAGGGCCCGGTGCTAAGGCACCCAGGCCTAGGGGAAGGAACAACCGCCCCAGTGATTCCGTCAACCAGGACGGTCGGGCTGCGAACTCACACTCCGAAGATAGCTGGTCCACGGTGGACCTAAGAAGAAGGTTGGAGGCCAAGTATGAAAAGGCCAAAGGAGAAAAGGCCCGGCCTCGCGGAGATGACCTCCGAAATCATATTAATGACAAGCTCCGGGGACGTGACCTCCCGGAGAGTGATACGAAGAGGCTCGAGGAACAGATTGCTGCCTTGACCAAGCTGGTCCGGAAGCAAAGTGGGGCCCTGTCAGACTCTGAGGAGGAAGACCCGGAACCATGTATTCGGAGGATCGCGGAAACATCCCTCCCGGATAACTTCAAAATGCCCCACATAGAATTATATGATGGGAGGACAGACCCGCGTACCCACCTAGCTAAATACAACAAAATGATGCAAGTGGCGCGTGTCAGTGAGGACACCAAATGCATGTGCTTCTCACTCACCCTTACCAGGTCCGCGGAGGACTGGTGGAAAAGATTAGCTCCCGGATCAATCCACAGTTGGAAGGAGCTACAGTCCACATTCAGGAGGCAGTTTATTGCTGCCCGCAACCACGACATGGAGGTTGGTTCCTTAACCAACATCAAGCAGCAACCCACTGAGAACCTCAAAGCTTTCATTCAGAGAATGATGGAAGCTGCTGCAAAGACCAAGGTCAGCGATGACATGAAGCTGATCGCCCTCCAATCGGGCCTTACTGTCGGCTCCCTGCTATGGGGGGAAATGCAGAGGAGACGGGCAGAAACGCTGTCCGAATTCATGTCAAAGGCTCAGGGAATCATCAACCTTGAGGATGCCTACCAGCAGGCCTTTGGAGTTCCCCCAGCTCCAACGCCTTCCGTGACTGCGCCGAGCTTTGCTTCGCAAGCTCCCGCACCAGCCCTCACGCTTCCAGGAGCCCAATTCACTCCAAGTGTGTACGGGCCTTCCGCGTCTGCTCAGACGTCGAGTCAAACCCATTTCTCTGGGTACGTAGCTGTACAAACCGGATGTAGTATCGCTCCTGGCATGCCTCAGCCGCAAGCGGAAGCCCCAGAACGAAATTTGAGCCAATCGCGGAGCAAACGAAGCGGAAGAAACTCCAACCGGGGAGACCATTCAAAGAAACCCCGGAAGGACTATGAGCCCAAGTTCACGAAATATACCAGTTTGATAGACTCGCGAGAGAATGTCTATCGGGCGACCTGCAATATGGTCAATTACAGGAAGCCCCCGAAAGTGTCTCACGGAGGAAGGCGTCCACGAGACTACAATAAAAGGTGTGAGTTCCACGGAGACGTGGGGCACACCACGAACGAGTGCCTTCAGCTGAAAGATGAGATCGAGTCCCTGGCAAGAGCGGGACACCTCGGTCAGTGGGTGAGGATACCCATTATCTATACCGGACAGGAGGTGGTTCACGGAACTGCATATTCCCCGGGACAGAGGGGGACCGCTAGCGCTCCTGGAGCCGATCACCCCCAAGCTCCCGGGTCTCAGTTCCCAGCGCTTCCTGCTCCAGCCGCTTCGGCACCCATTGCCTTGTTGGCTCCAGGGCCTGGCAACCCATATCCGCCCGGCCTTGCTCCGCCACCCGTTGACGGACACGTAGCCACCATTTCCGGAGGACCGAACCTTGCCGGAAGCAGCCGCAACTCCCAGAAGAGGTACTTGAGGGAGTTAGAACACACCGGGGAGATGTGCGCCTTGGTTCAATCACCCGCTCAACGTCCCCGAATGATGGACCTTCCCATCACCTTCACGGAGGACGATGCTCGACATGTGCACTTCCCCCACAACGATCCCCTCGTGGTGGAAGCCCAAATTGCCAATAAGAAGGTCTCACGGATCTTGGTCGACAACGGAAGCTCCGTAAATATCCTCTTCCAAGCGTCCTTCCATGCGATTTGATTAACCGAGACAGACCTGACCCCATGCCCCATCCAGCTTCAAGGGTTCAATGGGGATGCACTCATGCCATTAGGCAAAATTCAACTTCCAGTCACCCTCAGGGGAGAAAGCGACGCTTGTGCCTTCAAGCACAGCACATTCGTGGTGGTCGACTGCCCCACGGCGTATAATGCCATCCTAGGCCGACCGGTCCTAATAGATTGTGGGGCCATAACATCGATACGCCACTTATGCTTGAAGTTTCCATGCGACGATGGGCGTATCGGCACTCTCCGAGGAGACCAGCGAAGTGCACGAAGCTGTTATAACGTCTCCGTCCGATCCGTCTACACGGTCCAGGAGACGGTTGCTGCCATTCCTTTGGCGGAAGAATTACCAGAAACTAGGGAGGAACATGGGGGTGTACGTGGACGACATGTTGGTAAAGTCCAAGACCTCCGGGGACCACAGTGACGACCTTGAGGAAGCTTTCGCCGTGATCCGAAAGTACGGAACGAAACTGAATCCAAAGAAAGGTACTTTCGGGGTCTCGTCTGGGAAGTTCCTCGGTTTCATTGTCAGCTCCCGCGGAGTGGAAGCCAACCCTGAGAAAATTAAGGCGTTCATAGATATGCCTTCCCCCCGAAAACATAAGGATGTCCAGAGCATTACCGGAAGGATAGCTGCCCTCAGCCGCTTCGTATCCAAGGCCACTGACAAGTGTATCCCCTTCTTCAATGTGTTGCGAGGAAACAAGAAGTTCGAGTGGACCCCCGAATACGAAGCAGCCTTCCAACACCTCAAAGAACATTTAACCCGATCTCCCATTCTGTCCAAACCCGTCGAAGGAGAGGCGTTGTTCTTATACTTAGCTGTGACTGAGCACGCAGTGAGTGCCGCTCTCGTCCGGGAAGATGGCCGTATCCAGCTCCCTGTGTATTACGTAAGCAAGAGGATTATTGGACGCCGAGTCCAGATATTCAATGATCGAGAAACTCTCCCTCTGCTTGCTAATTGCTTCACGGAGGCTGAGGCCATATTTCCAGGCGCACACCATCAAAGTACTCACCAACCACCCTCTCCGACAAGTCTTGCAGAAGCCCGAGTCTTCTGGCAGATTGCTTAAGTGGGCCATGGAACTGAGCCAGTTCGACGTCCACTACCAACCACGTGTTTCCATAAAAGGTCAAGCTCTCGCGGACTTTATTGTGGAATGCTCGGGAATGAATGACCTCCCGGAAGATCCTGTCCCGGAACTTCCTACATGGAAGGTCTATGTAGACGGAGCCTCAAATGAAAAAGGAGCTGGAGCAGGGGTCATCCTAATATCTCCCCAAGGGCATCAGCTCCAGAGCGCCATCCGTTTCGCGTTCCCAGCATCCAACAATGAGGCAGAACACGAAGCCATGTTAGCTGGATTACGACTAGCCAGAGAAGTCGGAGCCCAAAAAATCAAAGTGTACAGCGACTCCCTACTTGTGGTAAACCAAATATCCGGGGAATGCCAGACGAAAGGCGAAAGAATGGCTGCCTACGTGTCTCTCTCCCGCGACCTACTGTAGCATTTCAAAGGCCACCAAATCCGCCAGGTCCCCCGGGACCAGAACTCACTCGCGGACACGCTGGCTAAGCTTGCAACGGACCCGGAGATTGAACAGTATGGCTTAGTCCCCATCGGGCACTTAAAAGCCCCCAGTACTGAGACACGAAGGATAAACACCATCATCGATCATTCCAACTCCTGGATAGGACCCATCCTCAGATTTCTCACCACCGGAGAGCTACTCACTGATAAAGCTGACGCAAGGAAGCTCCAATATCAAGCTCCCCGATACGTGGTTATGGATGGAAAGCTTTACCGCAGGGGGTTGTCCATACCATTCCTTAGGTGTGTTTCCGGAACCGAAGTCAGCACCATCATCCATGAGGTTCACGGAGGCTTCTGTGGCGATCATACCTCCGGGCTGAGCCTCTCCAAAAAGATCCTTCGACAAGGATACTTCTGGCCCACCATGAAGAAGGATTGTGTGGATTATGTCAGGAAATGTGAGCAGTGCCAGAGGTACGCCAAGGTTCCGCGAGTGCCGCCTACAGAAATTACCCTAATGACCAGCCCCTGGCCGTTCGCCGTTTGGGGCATTGACCTAGTAGGTTCCCTCCCAACTAGAAAGGGTGGAGTGAAGTATGCCATAGTCACGGTAGACTACTTCACCAAATGGGCTGAAGCTGAACCTATGAACACGGTCACATCTAAAAAAGCACTGGACTTTGTCATCAGGAATATAGTGTGTCGTTTTGGGCTTCCACGAAAAATTGTGTCCGACAACGGAGAGCAATTTGACAGTGAACACTTCACGAACTTCTGTGCTTCGCATGGAATTATCAAAAGCTTTTCCGCAGTCGCCAGACCCCAGGCTAATGGGCAAGTGGAAACTGTAAACAAAATATTAAAGACCACGTTGAAGAAAAAACTCCAAGCCTGCAAGGCTCACTGGCCGGAAGAACTTCCGCGAGTACTTTGGGCCTATCGCACAACAGAGAGAACTTCGACGGGGCACACGCCTTATTCCATGACCTTCGGTTGCGAGGCCGTCATCCCAGTAGAAACTATGATCCCCTCTCACAGGCAGGATACCTACGACCCTACCCAGAACCATGCCCTTCTCCAGGAGTCCTTGGACATGATCGAAGAGCTCCGGGAGCAGTCGCAGGTCCAACTAAAAATGTACCAAAGCAAGATAGCCCGACACTTTAACACGAGAGTCAAGAGGCGTACATTCGAAGTTGGGGATCTTGTCCTACGGAGAGTATTTCCTGCTACGCAGGATCCGGGAGTGGGAGTCCTCGGACCCAACTGGGAAGGCCCCTACGAAGTCCAAGAAAAAGTGGGCCATGGGACGTATCACTTAAAGAGACTGGACGGATCTAAAGTCCCGCGTGCCTGGAACGCGGAGCAGCTCCGCCGTTACTACCAGTAGGCCCCGGACCATCTAGTCGGAAGTCCTTGGTGAAATTAGCAAAAGTGAAAAATGTGGAAATAATCCTCCCTGTTGTAAAACTCACGCCTAGCAGGCTGATTTAATGAAACACGGAGAGATTCACTCCGCTTTTACTGCACTTTTCATCCCTATGTTCAAAGCTGCGTTTTAACAAGTGACCACGCGGTCCGGAGACGTCCGGACCCCACGCTCACTTGGAGGGGGTATACATGGCTAAGGCATAGCCATACGCCCCTTGAACAAAACGTACACAGAACACCACTATTGTGCTAGCATTGTGTTTGAAATTTTTAAATTGTTTGAAATGTTTAAATTGTTAAGCTTAGGTTTATTTGTTGCCATGAACATGCTTGCATTACGTGTCATATGTGCATTATGTGCTTATGTGAAAATTGCCATGGAAATGCCTGCCATTATGTATCATGAAAAGTATCTCTTGTGTAGCCCAGCGATGGACAGGACTGGGGGTTGAAGCACATTCTTAGAGCTACGCCAAAACACCCCCAACTCCCTGACAAGTCCTTTGCAGAATACTCCGCGATCGCTGTAGAGCTTTGCTTCGTAAGCTCCAGCTCCGGGTCCCGCAAGGCGAAAGATGGCAAGATCCGCGATCGCTGTAGAGCTTTGCTTCGCAAGCTCCAGCTCCGGATCCCGCAAGGCGAAAGATGGCAAGATCCGTGATCGCTGTAGAGCTTTGCTTCGCAAGCTCCAGCTCCGGGTCCCGCAAGGCGAAAGATGGCAAGATCCGCGATCGCTGTAGAGCTTTGCTTCGCAAGCTCCAGCTCCGGATCCCGCAAGGAGAAAGATGGCAAGATCCGTGATCACTGTAGAGCTTTGCTTCGCAAGCTCCAGCTCCGGATCCCGCAAGGCGAAAGATGGCAAGATCCGTGATCACTATAGAGCTTTGCTTCGCAAGCTCCAGCTCCGGATCCCGCAAGACGAAAGATGGCAAGATCCGCGATCGCTGTAGAGCTTTGCTTCGCAAGCTCCAGCTCCGGATCCCGCAAGGCGAAAGATGGCAAGATCCGTGATCGCTGTAGAGCTTTGCTTCGCAAGCTCCAGCTCCGGGTCCCGCAAGGCGAAAGATGGCAAGATCCGCGATCGCTGTAGAGCTTTGCTTCGCAAGCTCCAGCTCCGGATCCCGCAAGGCGAAAGATGGCAAGATCCATGATCACTGTAGAGCTTTGCTTCGCAAGCTCCAGCTCCGGATCCCGCAAGGCGAAAGATGACAAGATCCGCGACCGTTGTAAGCCTTGCTTCGCAGGCTCCAGCTCCGGATCTCACAAAATAACGCATGGCGAGCTCCTCGACCATTGCAAGTCTCAGCTCCAGGAGCAGACATGGTCGATCCCCCACTCACAGCAGGCCTTGCTTCGCAAAGCCCCTGGTCAGGGATCACACCTGGTGGGCGTGGCGATTTCCCCGACAGCAACGAGCCTTGCCTCACAGGGCTCCATGCCAGGTCCCTGAAGTCAGCCACCATGAGGTTCGCAACAACAGTTAGTTTTGCTTCGCAACGATCTAACCTTAACTCTAGCGACGCTCACCAAAAGAACTCCCGTTCCAAGCCATGGAACGGCTCACCTTAGCAATCCCAGCGAACAGTATAACTACAAGTCCCGGGATTGGCTATTTGCCTTAGGAAAGCTAAAATACGGTGAAAGGAACCTGGCCGTTGGAACCAGGAAACCTTCGTAACCTAAAAACTACGTGGGAGAAGACATCCGTTAGAGCTTCAAGTGGGAAGTGCATAAGTTTTGGCCGTTGGAACCAAAACCTCATACGCCCCTACAACAGTTTCTACCGTATAAAAGTCTACCCTAAGCGCAAAGATAAATAAAGAACTCGGCAGAAAAGAAAGGAGAATGCTATAATTATGGCAAATATGTCCGCAATGAAAAAACTCAAAATGAAAAATAAATTAAAGACAAAACCCCTTCAAGCATTGGGGGTAACTGCTGCTTCCACGACCGCGGCGTCGGGGGCATTGGCTTCAACTGAGGCTGGCGGAGTCGGCTCATTGGAAGGCGGAACTTTGTCATGAGAAGGTTAAGAGGTCCCCGCCTCTCCGGGATCTCCCACCTCAGGAGCTCCAGCACGTTCGTCAATGTTGTAAGTTTGGACGTACGCCTCTGGGCCTTGATCCCACACGAGTAGCTTCTCCCTCATGGCTTCGGCATCATCTCCCAGATAGCCTAATACCTCCGGGTTCACTTTCCAGAGTTGATGCATGAGGACCACATGCGATATATTAATCGTCCTGTTCAGTATCACCTCAGCATCCTCCTTCTCCTTCAAGCGCTCCGCCTCGGAGGTTGCCAGCTGTGCCTCCGTGACTGTTAGTTGAGCCCTCAATTTTTCCATTTCGGCCTTGGAGGCATCACGCTCCCCCTTAAGAGAATCAATCTCCTTGCGCTGCTCCCTATTTTGGCTCAGCACGGATTGCTTCTCGGTCACATGCCCCCTGGCAGTGAATTGCAAGGCCCCGATCTCTTTATCCTTCTCGGCGAGCCCCAACTGCAGCATAGACACGAGATCCCTGCTCCTCTTATGGAGTTGCTCCTCCTCGTGCAACTTACTCTTAAGAGTGGAATATTCCTCTTGCTGCTTAAGGAGGAGATCATTTTTTGATTGCAAGCGAGCTTCCAAGGTATCCTTTTCCACCTTGGCTTGGGACAGCTCTTCCCGGAGCTTGGAGTTTTCGGCCTTCATCCCATCCAACCGCTGTCTAAACTCATTCTCTGCCTTGGCCCGGTACTCTTGGTATTTGGCAAGATATTTCTTGTCCGCCTCTTCCTCAGCCGTGCGCCGGGCCTGATCAATCTTCTCCGAAGCCTCCAAGGCCTGTTTGGTCAGTTTCTGCTTCTCCGCCTCCAAGGCCTGGCGAGCCAGCTGGCTCTCCTCCAGTTGAACCAGAACTGCACCAACCTCCCGGAACGAGCGTTCCGCGATCATAGAGGCCTGCAAGGAACGACAACAGAATGAGCTAAAGCCGGATCAAAAGACAGATGATCCCAAAAAAAAAAAAAAAAAAAAAAACAACTGATGGCTTACCCCGGACAGTTGCTGCTTCACAGCGTGAGTCAGCAACAGCGGATCCTTACTGCTACTGATGGCCCATTTCTCAGAATTGAGCTCGCACAAGCTCAGGGCCATGTCCTCCATCATCTCAGCTCCGAACGGCGCCAATGCACGTCCGAGCCTAGGCACCAGCCTCTTCTCCAAGGCTGGACCATCCAAAACCGCTCCGGCCGGGTGAAGGGATCTCACCCCCTCGGCCAGCTCAGCTCTCTTCACAGCAGACAAGTTATCTGCCTTTCCCTGAGTGACAGCCTTCTCCGCCTCTAACCGCCTCTTCAAAAAACTATCGGCCCGTCTTACACCCTCCAGGAGAGCAGTGGGGAAACTGGTTGGCTTCCGCGGGAAGTGGAACTTCAGGCCAGGCAGAGGAAGGTTGGTTATCTGAGAAGAAGGAGACCCCGGAAGGGTGGACCCCCTTTGGGGTAGGGGAGGAGGCAGACGGGGTATTAAGGCCATGGTCTGTTGCTTTTGCTGCTGCGGCAGCAGAAGTAATTGCCCTTGTTGCTGCTGCTGGTTTGGATGTTGTTGTTGCTACTTCTTTGACGTTGGTGATTGTCTCTGTTGTTCTTGTTGCTGCTGTTGTTGTAGTTGTGGTTGCTGTCGTTGCTGTTGTTGTTGCCCTCGACCGGGAGAAGAGTGTCTAAGGCGTTTGTTCTTAGCGCCCTCAGCATCTTCTCCGGGACGCTTGCTCACCCCAGTTGTCCTCACGGGGAACACAAGCCCTTCCCCGTCGCTGCTGCTACTCGAGACCATCATAGTCTCAGAAGGCCCGTCAGCAGGAGACTTCTCTACCCTCGGAGACGCTTGCGCCTCGCCACTTGTCTTCTTGGGGGAGGCAGCTTTACCTCCCCTACCAGCCTTGGTCTTCCGTCCTTTCCCCGTGGACGGGTCTTGGCTGGTGGCAGCCTTCTTAATGAGAAAAGTAACCCTCCCCAACATATTGGCTTCTGGATACTCTGCAAGAAACGTACAAAGCAAGGTTAACGAACCAACAAGCAATGAGAAAGAAGATAAGCGGAAGACAAGACAATCAACAACATAAAAGCACAAGCAAGCCCGCCAGCAGGGAACAAGAAACGAGAAAAAGAAAAGTTTGAAAGGGACGACCATGCACGAGAAACGTGGATGGCCTTCCCCGAGCAAAACAAAACACCGCTTCCTGCTCCAGGAAGCTCCCGTACTCCTTGAAGTCCGGGAATGACATGCTGAGGGAAGAAGGGTCAACCATGATGACACCTTCTGGCAGACTACCGTCACTCAGACACCCGAGGAGCTCATCTACCCTATCGCAGTATCTGTCAAAGGGTATCCTATGCAGATCTAGCCTAAGGAAACGGGGATCAAACCCCATCTGAGAGGTCCGGGAAACCTCAGGCAGGCTGGGGGTGTGGATCAATCGAAAACTAGTCTTACCTCTCCCGGAGGTACTAGCCCCCGGAGCCCCTTCGTTAGGGTAAGCCGCAGCGTGGCGAGCCTCAATCTCCTCTTCCTCCGGCTGGGGGTCGGGGAACCTCTCCGCCCAACTAGGAGATAAAGTATTTGCGTCCCGGGCTGCTTGGGTGATCACCTTGGACAGCTCCAGGGCAATCTGCTCCCGGATGTCAGCTGACACCTGAGTTTGCCCCCTGCCACTCACTGGCTCGATGTTTTGGAAGGAGGCAAGTAACCCATACTCCCTCAACGATTCAGAGGTCACAAGTCCCTCCACTTTCAACTCTTCCTCAGAAAGCCCTTCGTAGAACTTGGACCTCCTTATCATCTCCGCGCAGCGAGGTGTCCGCGGAACGACTTCTGTAAAATTCAAATACGTGCGTTAGAGATCCTACCAAAAGGCAAATCAAACGCAAAGAAACAAAGTTGAAAAGGAGAGGAAGGAACACTTACCAGGGATTTTGAAGTCCAAAGATAGGGCTGGCACCCTCTTCAGCGGAAAGCCAGTCGTCAGGAACCAGTATTCCCGGAGGTCTAGAACCCTCGCGGTATGACAGGTGGGGCACATCACGTCTGGGTGCCTTTCCAGCCTATAAAACCCCACCTTGTCTGAATGACCCCTCATAGGCTGAGACTTCAACCCGTAGAAGTACAGCACCTCCTCCGGGGTAGGAGCTTCCAGTTTCCGGGACTTGCAAAAGATGAACCACCCTGCTAGGAGCTTGTAGCTGGGAGGAATCAACTGGAAGGGGGCAATCCCCGCCTTCACACAGAAATTGGCAAAGTAGCTCCTTAGGGGCAAGTGCGCCCCACACACTATGTGTGCCCAGCTCCAGGCACCGAAGCCCTCGTGACTCTGGCTAGCCGACTCGCCCAGCACCGACAGACGATGCCACATCAGACCTGGGATGTTCTTCAGGCCTGCCTCGGAGGAATACAGCTCCAGCATGCCATAATTCCTGAAAAGGTTCGGCTTTTGGTACATCTCCCAGATGGAACTATTGGAAGTCGGTGGGCTAGCCGCGACCACTTTCGCCTTTCCTTTCCCCTTTGCACCAACGACAGGGGAACCCTTCTCTTGGGCAGAATCAGCCTCCCCCACAGCAAGGAGTTGTTCCTTTGAAATGTTCGTCACTGGACAAAAGAAAGAAAGAAGAAAACACTCTAAGCAGTCAGCACCCTTGTCATACCCTAGTGGTATCAAAGGCGTCGGGGAGACCCTCCCCGAAAACTGCTTGGAGAGGCTCCCACCGAGCTTACCGAGGGTTTGGCACCATGCCACCCGAAGGGCAGCAAGGAACCAGACTCCGACTCCGAGCCTAAGCCCACCAAAAGAAGTGTTTTTCCAGAGAAAAACACCCTAAAGGCGTTCATGCTTATGCCCTAAAACAGCAAAACAAGGAACGACTTTCCGAACGCAGATCGCCCAAGCATGCAAAAAAGGCTACTTATCGACTCACATCAATCACATGCCTACCAAAGCCCTATTCACGCATGCACATAAGCGATAATGGCAGAAACCTCTACTCTAACAACTACCAACAACCTAAGGTTTGGGAGGAAAGAGCAAAGTAGAAATACTTACTGATATTCGGGTAGTTGAAGGTTGAAGGAGTAACTGGATCACTGCACAGCACGATCGCGAGAAGTAAAGGCTGCAAAGACGAACGGCGATTCAAACCAGGAACTTCGGCGAATAAACCCACTGCCAAATCAAAAGAAAAGATTCCAGATACTTACCAAAAGAAATGGCAAGTTCGGGGGAACGTAAGCTGGGAAGCCTGAGAGTTCGAAGGTTTGGAAATCTGAAAATCCTAAAGATAGAGAATCTGAAAGCGTAAAGAGGAAGAAAGGTCCTTTCCCTCGTTTTTATAGCAGGGAAGAAGTCGTTTCGAATTCCTCAAATGGACGGTCCCGATCTTCCCATTCCGTGTGCATCAGATCCAACGGCTGGAGATGAAGCGACGATCCTATTTATGACTCCTCGGATGGGAATAAAGTATTTATTTCCCATCATTACACCACCTCGGGCCCGGAGTACCATTAAAAACCGTCAAAACATTATTCAGATGACTGACGCACGCATACTCAACCAGTCGCCTCACGCACACGTCTTGGTCGCAGAACCATTCCCAGAATGACACGTGGTCCTTGCCGCACTTGAGTACTTGAGTTCAAACAGAAGAAATTCCCTTTCTTTTTCATACTATCACTCAGGCGGGAAAAAGGAACCCTTCCGGGAACACAGAAGGTGCCCCCTCGCCTAATCTAAGAGACCGAAATACCCGGAGGACTGTACAGGCTCCCGGATCTCTCAAAGCTCCGTGACCTTGGGGGGCAAATGTTATCCAGATTTACGGATAGCGTTTAGATTGATGTCCTCGGGGAAGCAGAATTATCGATGTCTTTCACGGTAGGTGACCAGAGCTCGCGGATGAACAGAAAGGCTTCGCCTCTCCCGTTTAGTGTCCGGATTACTCTTCCAAGCAAACACAACACGGAAACTCGTCAACTCTCCCGGACTCCCGAAGGGGTATCCTTCGGGGAAGCCCCTTCCAGGAGAAGCTCTTCGAGTGGTCTCCGCGGAAACAGTTCCGTGCCTCGCACGGAACAAAACCAAACGGTCGAGTCCTAGAGGAGGCATATTTGGAATGATATCCGCCTGACACAGGATCCCGCGTGACACGCCCGTCAGGTCAAAGCCGCACACATCCCAGCACGCCTAAGGGTACCTTTTCGCCTACTGTTCCGCTGACAACTTGGAAAAGACGGCTGACTTTGTGTGTTCCCCATACTTTCACGTAAATATACCCACATAGAGTCTTGTAGCCATGCTACTACAGTAATTGTATCCCCTATTTATGGCTGGTGTAATTAAGGCTCATGTACGTAGAGAAAAACCCTAAACCAAAACCCTAGCTATAAAGACCCCTTCATTTTACAAGAAGAGGGACGGCCAACAAATCACATAGCAAGAACTCTGCTAAAATCTCTCTAGCTTCTTCTTCTTCAAGAGAACCCGAGAGAAACATTGTGAGTGTGTGAAGTTCTTGTACACCAGCCATCTTACTGTAATCCTTTCCAAGTATAATAACATCGACTCGTGGACTAGGGCTCGTTAACGCCTGAACCACGTAAAAACACTGTTTGTTTGGTTATATTTTAGTATTTCTACAGTTCTTATCTTTTTATTATTCTGTTTGTATTCATTTCCGAAAAACTCGGTAAACAATTATACTTATATTTAAAGCCCAAATGCAAAAAATAACTTAATAATGATGATTGATATGTTAATAATTGGATGGGCCTAACATGTTATTCTATAAGCATGTATTATTAAATTATGCAAATATACCACAACAATACACTATTTTGTAAAATACCATAATTAATTAACATAGAATTCATCGGAAAAAATTCAATATAATTAATTAAACAAGTTACAAAATATTAAATTAATTAAAATAGAATTTATCAAAAAAATTCAATTTCAAATAATTAATTTAACCATGTTAAGTTGTTAGGAATGATAAGATATTTTATTTTTAAATATTTTAACAAATTTTAAAATATCAAAATATCTTTTAACCAAATTTAAAATATCTAGTATTATCTGATAACCAATTATAAATATTTTAAACAATAAAAATATATTGAAAAATCAGATAACTAATTTTAATATTTTATTTATAACAAAATAAAAAAAATATCTTAAAATATCATGATTATCAACAAATTCAAAATATTTTAAAAAGAAAAAAATATCTATAAAATTATCAGATAATCAATTTTAAATATTTTAAACCTAACTGCACAAAATATCTAATTTTAAAAAAAATAATTTTTTCTTTTTTTTTTTTGCGAAAAAATGTCGCGCGCGGGTTCCGGCACCGACGCCGTACGGACGTCCGTACGGATCCGTACGGCCGGGTCCCGCCGCGCGGCTCCATGCGTGCCCAGCACACACACTGCAAAAATCAGTCCAAAAAAAAATCTGTGCAGTTTTTAAATCCATAACAAGCCAAAACACAACCAAATTATTGCTAAATTTACATAAGAAAACATACATACATACACCAATAACATGTACCATCCAATTAACACCTAACATATCAATCAATTTCATACATGTTCATTCATGAAAATAAACTAGCAACCTGTGGCTCTGAGGCCAATTGTAGGAAAAACTCATTGCAGGATCTTTATTTATTTTCATGCAATTTACATATTATCAACACAAACATGCAAATTCCTAGAACATGCTCCTATGAAATTGATACAAATACAAAGTAAAGTAAAAACTTACATTACGCAGCGGAACTGGAACAACTCCATCCTTCAATCTCTCTAACCCTTGATTCCATTCTGTAGCAGAGTATTATCAAGAGATTGAACAAGATCAGCAACACAGTCTTCCTCACCAAGCCTTTGATCAACCTAGAACTAGTGTGGGCTGGCTCTCAACACATGAGATAGAGATCTAGAAAAGAAGAAGAGATTGTGGCTAAGAAAGGATTAAAGTGTCTAGGTTTTCACTTACCCAAATCAACTAAGACTGACTTGTTTCTAAAAACCCTAGATATCATATTCCTTATATAGGCAACTTAATGGGATTTATTTAAATTTAAATTAATTAAAAATAATAAACAAAACTAAAAGCCTTGGGCTGCCATAAATGAACTTGGGCCCAATCTCTTTATTTTAAATTTAAATCCCAACTGGGCCTAAATTCAAAACCTTTTATTTATTTATTTTTTAATTAATTAATTAAATCCTTATTCAAATTAACTAATTATAATTTGAAACTTGATTTAATATTATTTATTTATATTGATACCAATTTATCAATATTAATATATTTACCCAAATATTCTCTTTTATTCTCTAAATCTCATATCTTTGTAAATTTTCCAAAATTGACCTAGTCAACTTTAAAAATCCTAATTGATAATTAAATCAATTAATTGAGACATTCTAGATGATTTACTCAAAGGTGATGCGGGGACCATGGATCCATGAAATCAAGCTCCAACAAGTTACCGTGAATTTATTTACGAATAATTTCACTACCTTATTAATTCCTCGTGACTCCACTATAGACTCGGAATTGAACTCTTGAATTCATAGAACGTATTTTCAAAACCATAAATACGTTATCCATTGTTATAACCATTACAATCAGTCAATCCTCTATCGATGACTTACTAACGAGTTGGGTGCAAATTACCGTTTTACCCCGCATCAGTATTTTATCCTTAACTCTCACTAAGTTCCTTATAAATGATATTTCCGTGAACTTAATCACAGAAATGAGATCTCAATCATTTAACCTTTTGAACAAAGAAATTAAGGAAATCATCTTTTCACTTCTCATACAGAAGTTATAGATTTCGTATCTATGAATAATACTCCCACTCAATTACACTAATAAATCTCCAAGATGTAAGTATGGGCTAGACCGTAGGGTAAGCTGGTAACAAACAAGTCAAAAGATTTAAATAATATAATTAGCAGAATATTATCACTCAGAATTAAGATCGGCTTAATATATGGTCAACGTTGTGACATTGATTAGATTTGATAACAACGATACTTATTTATCAATCAATAATCAATATCGGTCCTAGTCCGATGTAACTAAATACATCCGATCTTATCTACTTGGTCGATGCCTTGGACAAGACATCACACCCTGAATGTGTAAGTAGATCATATCGTAGATTCCCTAATCAGTAAAAATCCAATGCACTGATCTAATCTTAGGACTCGTTCTTTTGAACATATAATTACAACTATAATCCACTGTGACCTAGTCACTATAATTGTAACTATCCATATGTTCGAGATTTTATAAATGTTTGTATTATTTCAATAATCATGTAATAAAACAAGCAAGCAACACGGTTGTCAAACTAAATGATTTCTACTACTTTTATTGATAATATGAAATCATGCTACATGTCCGACATGGTTTTATAAGGGCATAAAACCCAACACTATCACCTAATAAAGATGAGCTAGCTGGGAGTGAAGTAAGAATTCGGACTAATCAACACTGGCTTGCCCCAAAAAGAGTGGTCGTTCAAGCAAAGGAGGGTCAGAGGTCAGCTGGTAAGGCCAAGAATGTAGATCAAAAGAACAAGAAATCAAACAAGTTTGTGGTGCTTCAAGAGCCATTGGTGAGTGATAAAGAAGGTATTTCTACTTCAGGCACTTCTAATGGATAGCTGCAATGTGCTGTGCTGCAATGTTAGAGGGCTCAATAGTTCTATTAAACATAGCCCTGTTAGAGACCTATGTAGTAGTAATAAAATTGGAGTGTGTGGTCTTTTAGAGACTAAAATGAAGGGAAGTAAAATAAGCAAGTTCATGGACCATGAGTTTCTGAATTGGGATTATCACACAAGCTCAGTTATTGAAGGCAGGTTATTGATCATTTGGAGAAGGCTATCTGTGAAAGTTAGTATCTTAGAGGAATCGTCTCAAGCGGTTCACTGTTTGGTGAAGATGACTAGTATGCAGCAGAGTTTTGGTGTCATTTTTGTTTATGGTTTTAATTCAAATGGTAGGCATAGTCTTTGGGATGGGTTGCAAAGGCCTATTCATATGGATAAAGCTTGGCTAATTTTAGGGGACTTTAATGCCCCTTTTTCAGGCAAGGACAGATTGGGAGGAAAGCCTATTTCAGACCTTGAATTAGAAGATTCAATCTGGTGGCTTGCTGGTGCTCATTTTGAGCCTTTAAGAAGTGGTGGTTCTTATTTTACTTGGTCAAATAACCAAGAGGGTGTGGCTAGGATCTACTCTAAAATAGACCATGTGTTTTAGCAATGAAAAATGGTTTGATTTATTTCCTCAGTCTACGGTCTTATGTAGATGGGAAATCATCTCAGATCACTGTTCTTGTCTTGTAAGAATTCAATCTTCAGAGAATATGGGATCTAAGATATTTCGGTTCTATAACTTTTGGGCTGAGCACCCTGAGTTTCATGATCGGGTGTTAACTAGCTGGAGATCTCCCATCAAAGCTACAGGTATCAAAGCTATTTATTTCAAGCTGTTGAGACTCAAACACTGTCTGAAATATTTTAATATGGATAGAGTGGGTGATCTAAAAGCCAATTACTATAAGGCTAAAGAGTCATATCAAGAAGCTAAGATGCAAGCTCAAGCTCACCCCCAAGATCACTGTTTTCAGGAAGATGAGAAGTATGTAGCTGAAGCATTTTCAGTTCAGGAAAGACTATATCACAGTTTTCTAGTACAGAGGAGTAAAATAACTTGGCTGCGACACGGAGATTTGAACACCTCCTACTTCTATGCTTTTTTAAAGAAGCGTAAAGCAGAGAATGGTATTGTCTCATTCATAAATGAAGAAGGTATCTTAGTTGATAATTTCTCAGAAGTTGTCTCTCATTATGTGGGTCATTTCAGAGCATTTTTGGGAAGTGCTAGTTCGGCTACTGGTAAACTTAAAGTTCAGAATTTAGAGATGGGGCCAAAGCTTTCAGTCGAACAGAAAGTGATGCTTCTGAAACCGTTTTCTAAGAAGGAAATTAGGGAGGCTTTGTTTAGTATACCTATAACCAAATCTCCAGGTCCTGATGGGTTTGGTTCTGGTTTTTTCAAAGCAGTTTGGCATGATATAGGGGATGAGGTTTGTGCTGCTATATCTCAGTGTTTTGAAACTGGTATGTTTCCGCCTGAGCTTCATGAAACTACCTTATCGTTGATTCCTAAGGTAGCCAATCCCTCTAGGGCTGTTGACTATAGGCCCATTGCTTGTTGCTCTACATTGTACAAGTGCATGCTTAAGTTGTTATGTAAGAGGCTAGCTGTAGTTCTCCTTGATCTTATACAGGCAAACCAGGGAGCATTTATTAAAGGTCGCACAATAGCCCATAATATAATGATATTTCAAGATCTGATAAAAAAATATGGGAGGTCATCTACATCGTCGAGGTGTGCTATTAAGATATATCTTAGCAAGGCCTATGATATGGTAGATTGGGACTTTCTTGAGGACCTGTTAAATGCTCTTAGATTTCCTATGAAATTCATAGGTTGGGTAATGTCTTGTGTTAGGAGTACGTCTTACTCTCTTGTGATGAATGGCAGAATCCAAGGCAAGTTTAAATGGAAGAAAGGGTTGAGACAAGGTGACCCCATGTCACCTCTGTTGTTTGTCCTTATAATGGAATATTTGACACGAAGTTTACAACATGCAGCTGTTACTTCCCCCTTTAGATTTCATCCTATGTGCAAAAGTCTTAAGCTAATTAACTTGTGTTTTGCGGATGATTTGCTTATCTTTTGTAAAGGTTCTCTCCCAGCTGTTAGAAGTGTTAAGGTAGTTCTAGAAGACTTTGCTAGTGCTTCAGGTCTTTCCATCAATGTTGGGAAATCTCAAATATTTTTTGGTGGTGTCCCGAGCTATGAAAGAACCAGAATTGCTCTTGAAATAAATCTTTCAGAAGGAACGTTTCCACTTAAGTATCTTGGGGTTCCCATGAGACCTACTAAAGGGAGACATGCAGATTGTGATGTGATTATTCAGAAATATCAGTTAAAGATTCAAAACTGGGCGAGTAGACATCTCTCCTTCGCTGGCAGGATTCAACTTATCAATTCAATTTTACTTGGGCTTCGAAACTATTGGATGACTATTTTTGTCTTGCCTCAAAGCATAGTTAAGGAAATTGAAAAGATCTGTAGGGGTTTTCTGTGGGGAACTTCAGGGCAGAGAAGCAAGATGCACATCCCTTCTTGGCAAAAGGTCTATCTCCCTAAAGCCTATGGTGGTCTGGGATTTAGAGATGGTGCTAACTGGAACCGAACTGTTTTAGCAAAGTATATTTTGGCCTTATCAGATTAACCAGATTTGCTTTGGGTCAAATGGATCAATTCCATATACTTGAAAGGAGTCAATATTTGGAACTATGAATTGAAAGAAGACTGTAGCTGGTATTGGAGGAAGCTTTGTCGTATCAAGGATCATTTTGGTCTTGCTGCCATATTTTCTGCGGATGTTCAAGGAAAATTTCAGACTTCTAGATTGTATAATAGTCTATTGGTCCAACAAAGGGTTGAGTATCATAGGACTGTTAGGAGTAAGCCAATTCTTCCTAAACATAGATTTATGTTATGGCAGGTGGTTAACTCCCAGCTTCTAACCAGGGACAATCTCATAAGGAAGCAGATATAGATGGCTTCAGTTTTATGTCCGATTTTTGAGAGCTGTTATGAGAGTCACTCTCATCTATTTTTTTATTGCAGTCTCTCTACTCGATTGGTAAGGAGCATCTTTAATTGGTTGGGGTTTGTGGCTTGGCCACTGGAGTTTAATAGCTGGTTGGTGTGGCTGGCTAGAGCCCGAAATGGAGTAAAGTCTGATATTGTTAATATGATTTTTGCTGCAGTCATTTACAGTATATGGAAAAATAGGAATAGATGCATTTATGATAGTTATTCCTCATCTATTATGAGTCTAGTTCAGGAAGTAAAATTTACAACTAAATATAGGCTATACAAAGTGTATAGAAGTCAGATTTCGGTTCAAGACGAAATGTTCATTCGGCATATTCATTGTAATTAGCTGCTGCTGGTTTGTTTTTTTTTATTCGGCAGGTGCCTCTGCTTGAGTTGAGTCTGTGTCTTTAGTTTGTATGGTTTCTTTGTTCAATGAAGTTCTTCTATTCTTCTTGACCAAAAAAAAATACTATAGAATAATTTAATGTGCGTGCACATGCAAAAAATTGAGCACGAATATGATTGGTGGAAATGCATTAATAATATCGTCGCTGTCAAAAAATTTGGGCTCTTAGGACGATTTTTGTGTTCTTATTTGTTCAACACAATGTCCAATATAGATATACTTAGTACATAAACCAAGGATTAGTATTTGAAAATAATAATACACATGTCTATTTTGTTTATATATATGGTACTTAAATAAAACAAATGGGAGACAATGAGACTAGTAGTACCCCATTTATTTTAATAGCCAGCCTTGGAAGGTACGTATAAAATATGTTTTGATTAAATTATAGTCTTTTATTTAAATTATTGGGTGTAGTTCCATGAATGGATTTCAAGACCAATGTATATTATAATTATTAATGGCAAGTTGGCAACCAAGAAATATTCATTTAAACTATAAATTCATTTGGAAATAGTTACATATAAATTTTTAAATGAATCGATAGTGTATATACTAGGTCCGGTATTTTCTAAACTATATGCTGACTAATTATTATTTAACTAGTATAAATTTGAATAATGAATAACATGATAAAATATAAAAAGCCAAAAATAAGAATCAGTACTAAGTGTTTCTATTTGATACTTTGAATACGAATAAACCGTCATGACTTTTGACTTATATGTATGGCTCCTCAAGCTTTCTATTTATATATATGAATGTAGCCTTGCAGCATTGAATTAATAATATATAAATTAGTCTATTAGAGCTAGGACTAAAAATAAAATATTATTACACCATGTTTTCATCAAAATTAATTATTTTAAAACAGTTATTATTTTATGTATGCCAGACAATAGATTTATTTGTTCTTGATAAATTATTAGATATATTATTTTTATATAGGTATATGTACATCTGTATATGTATAAATAAAGAGATGAGAAACAGATCCTATTGTTGCGGAAGGGACATCACAATGATCAATAGGGATTCGTATGATCTAACATGATAATATATAACACATTTTTTATTTGAAAGAAATATATAAACTTTCAAAGCACTAAAAAAATATATGAATTTATTATTTTTAATTACATTATAAATTTCAAAGGTGATTTAGATTCAAATGATCCACCTTAATAAATAAAAGTAAAAAGTCAAGTAATAGATCATAAAATTGACTATAAGTATTATTAGATTTTTTTTATTAAAAGTATGTATATTATTTCAGTACCCTATTATTATTTGTTTCGGTACCATCTTACAACCTTTCTGTTTAATTAATATAATTATTTTGTAAAATTCTTTATTGGCATATTTAATAATATTGACAAAATTAATTATGGATATATTTTTGAAATATATTGTGTGGTATTTTCGAAATGATTTGTTTCTTGTTTTGTTGTGAAATATTTTCTAATCAGATTATTCTATATATGTTAATAAAATAAATATATAATTTCCTATAAAAGAATATATTTTCTTGAATTTTTTATATATGCAAATTATTGGTATTTATTTTAATTTCTTGATCTGATTTGTTTGTCTGGAAACCGTGTACAGCTTGCAGAGATAATGTATATATTGTTTCCTTATTTATTTAATGAAACTGGATTTAAAAACTGTCTAGGTTCAATGAATGTGTTTGAACGAATTGCTAGTCTGTTTGAACAAATTCTGACTTTCCTTTTTAGGAAGATTTTCCATTTATTGGCTAATTTGTTTTCCACGACCTAAAGGGATTCTAAAGGGTATATAGTCATCCTTAGGTCGTTGGGTTTTCTTCATCTCTCTTCGGTATTATTTTCCAAATATTTTTCAAGTTTTCAGAGAGAGTTTTTTATTGTGTGAAGAACTTGAGTCCAGCAAGTTCTTAGTGGTTTATTACAGTGTACTTCTGTATTGTTTTCTTTGTGCTATTTGTGCAGGTTGAACACACTTGGACATTTTTCATCAAGCTTCGAGAGAAGTCTTGCTCGTGAGTCACTTTTCGGGAGGAAAAATGCAAGTGTTATGATTTGAAGGGAGTTCAAGATCTTAGCATTTCAGAAATTTGATTAGGAGTTTAGATTACAACAGTTGCGACAAAGTCAAAAGGGAGTCTTTATTTGTATAAGTCAATTTGGTTTTGTAATTGTTTAGATATTCTTCTAATAAATTTCATTCTATGGGTGTGGCCCTGTTGACTAGTAGCAATCTGTAAAGATTGCTGATACTACGTATAATTTCGTGTGTTCTTTACTTTATGTTCATTTTTTTCTTCTGGTGATAAATTGTTCAAACATATCTGGTTTCTGTTCAAATAGTCTCTGTGTCCGTTTAAACATTTTTGTAACAGTTCAGCAATTAATAATTTAATTTGAATAATTAAGTTGGTAATAATAAAAAACAGAATTTCAATTGGTATCAGAGCCGTTCACTAAAATCTTAGTGAGATCTTGTGGTTATTTTCTGTTTGATTTGCTTTGTGTTAAATGTCTTTCTTTGAATAAGGTAGTTCGGTGTCTCGACCTCCTTTGCTTAATGACTCAAACTATCCATATTGGAAAGTTAGGATGAGAGCTTTCATAAAAGCTAAAGATGAGAAAGCATGGAGAGAAATTTTGTCTCGATGGTCACCTCCTACCGAAAAAGGTGAAGATGGAAGCACAAATGTAAAATATGAACTTATTTGCGATACAGAAGAAGAAAAATTATCCAGTTATAATAATAAAGCTCTTCACGCCATTTTTAATGGTGTTGGAGAAAGTTTTATTAAACTTGTTTCCACATGTTTCTCGGCTGAAGATGCTTGGACAATTCTTCAAACTCAGTTTGAAGGAACTATAGATGCCAAAAGATATATATTTATTATGTTACAAACTAGGTTTGATGACCTTAGGATGTCTGATTCTGAAACACTATCTGAATTTTATGAGAGATTATCTAATATTTCTAATGAGTATTTTTCACTTGGTGAGAAACTTGATGATTCTGTTCTTGTTAGAAAAATCGTTCGAGTTCTTCCTAACAGGTTCAATGTTAAACTCACTACTATGGAAGAGGCAACAAACTTAAGTACTATGAAAGTAGAAGAATTGATGGGTTCTCTTCGTACCTTTGAGTTAAATCAAAAGATTCGTCAAAAAGATAAGCGAAGTACTTCCAAAGAGAAAGAGAAGACCATAGCTTTCAAAAGTACTGAAAAAGAAGCATCACATGATGAAGATGGTGATAATGAAATGGCAATGCTTGGAATGAATTGTCAAAAATATATGAAGAAGACAGGAAATAAGAAGTTCAATGGCAAGTCGTCAAAAGGTAATCCTTCTTCTCTTCAACCTTTTCAAACTAATAAAAATGGTATTCAGTGTAGGGAATGTGAGGGATTTGGCCACATCCAGTGTGAATGTGCAAACACCTTGAAAAAGAACAAAAAAGGTATGATTGCTACTTAGAGTGATAATAACTCTGAAAGTAGTGAAGATGAGGAAGGTAATGTCGCTTTCACTTCTATTTTACCTGTTTCTAAATCTGAAAATGAAATAATTGTTTGCTTCAATAATGTTTCAAAAAATGAAGAAAATTCGGATAGTGATGAATCTGAATTGAATGATGAGTCTTTGAGTGAATCTTGCAAAAAGATGTATGGTTCAAGGGTAAAAGTGTATTATGAAAATCGGTCATTGGTAAGCAAAAATAAAGAGTTATCCTTTGAAATTAAATAACTTACTGTCTTAAATGAAAATTTTGAAAAAAGAAATAATTTCAAAACATGTTGAAATTAATAAGTTGTCTAAAGATTTGCATACTCTTGAGAAAAATGTTAGAATGCTCAACCCCGGTTCAACAGTTTTTGATAATATACAGAATGCAGGTCAAAGAAGTCATGTGGGACTTGGTGCTTCAAGTTCTCAAAAATCAAATAAAATTGTCTTTATCTCGGCTGGGATGCTATCGTCTGATGTTCCTGTGTCATCCTCACTGAAATTTGTTGCCTCCAGTACTCGGATTATTCCAACAGAAATGACACAGTCAGAAGGTAAATCCAATGGAAAGTTCGAAAAATTCATTCCAATCTGTCATTTTTATGGTAGGAAGGGTCATATTCGACCTAAGTGTTTTACTCTTATGAATTTTTCCAAAAGTGAATATTTTGAGAAATTCAATTATTTTGATAATTCCAAAAGAGTAAAAAAGGAAAATGTCCAATCAAAGAAAATATGGATCAAAAAGAATAATTGTTTTGCTTGTTTTACTAGTGAATATGATAGATCTGCTTCTTCATATTCTTGGTATTTTGACAGTGGTTGTTCAAGACATATGACAGGTGACAGGTCTATTCTTGTAGACATAAAACCTATGCATTGTGGATCTGTTACTTTTGGGAATGGAATTGAAGGTAATGTTCTTGGAATGGGTACTCTTAACTTTGAAGGGTTACCTAGAATCAAAAGAGTGCTACTTGTGGAAGGACTTAAAGCTAACTTGCTTAGGATAAGTTAAATTTGTGATCAATGTTATACTGTTAACTTTGATAAAGAGAATTGTTTTGTTTTAAACAAGAATGTTGAGAATGTTCTTGAAGGTTTTAGATCTAATGACAATTGCTATACTCTTTTGCCTTCTATTATGTGTCAATGTGTTGCGAGTAATAACACTGATGTGTGGAATGCTAAACTTTGTCACATAAATTCCAAACTTTGAAAACATTGTCACATGCAAGGATTGTTCGTGGTTTATCTGAGCTAGGTAAATAATCTGATGGTAAATGCAAGAGTTGTCAACTTGGTAAGCAATTAAAAATTGCACAAAAAAGTGTTTCTGACGTAAACACTTCAAAAGTATTAGAATTGCTTCACATGGATCTTATGGGTCCAATTGAAATTGAGAGTTTAAATGGGAAAAGCTATATTTTTGTTTGTGTGGATGATTTTTCTATATATACTTGGGTGGATTTCTTGAAAGAAAAATCTGAAACTTTTGATGCATTTAAAACTCTTTGCTTAAAATTAAAAGTTGATAAAGATTGCAGCATTGGAAAAATTGTTCGTATAAGAAGTGATCATGGTAAAGAGTTTGAGAATTCTGTCTATGATGATTTTTGTAAGTTTGCAAGTATTTCTCATGAGTTTTCAGCTCCCAAAACTCCTCAACAAAATGAAGTTGTAGAAAGGAAAAACCGCACTCTTCTTGAAATGGCTAGAGTGATGCTAAATAGCAAAAAATTGATCAAACGGTTATGGGCAGAAGCAATTAACACTACTTGCTATATCATAAACCGTGTTTTTCTCTGTCCAGGTACATCTAGAACATCTTATGAAATTTGGAAAGGTAAGAAACAAAGTGTGGCTTATTTTCATGTTTTTGGATGTGTTTGTTACATTTTTAGAGATAGAGAAAATCTTGGTAAATTTGATGCTAAGAGTGATGAAGGTGTTTTTATTGGATACTCCACTAATAGTAGGGCATATCGTGTGTATAACATGAGAACCCAAACTGTAATAGAGTCGGCTAACGTTGTTATTGATGATGATAGGGATTTTTCAGAGTTTTCTACTGAGGAATAAATTGATAGGTTTATTGATAAACCTACTGAAAAACTCGAAGAAGCTTATGCCAGTGATACTACTGTGGCAACGTCTGGTCTATCTGTTCCAACAGGTCATGAATCCGCTGAAACAGATTCTGTATAAACAGAAAAGAAATTTCCAGATATTATTTTAGATGAAGTGCAAAAGGATCCATCAACAAGAGTTACATTAAATCATCAAGCATATTTAATACTTGGAAATCCAAAAGATAGTATGGTCACAAGAAGAAGGTTCAATAATGATGTTCAATTTGTTTGTTTCTTATCCTTACTTGAGCCTAAAAATGTGAAAGAATCTTTAACTAATGAAAATTTGATTAAAGCTATGCAGGAAGAATTGGAACAATTTTTTAGAAACAATGTGTGGATTCTTGTGCCAAGACCATTGCATACCAATATTATTGGTACAAAATGGATTTTCAATAATAAATCTGATGAATTTGGTACAATTGTGCGAAATAAAGCAAGATTAGTGGTACAAGGGTACACACAAGTGGAAGGAATAGACTTTGATGAAACATTTGCACCTGTTGCAAGACTTGAATCAATTAGATTATTATTGTCTATTGCTTGTTTGATTGGTTTCAAGTTGTTCCAAATGGATGTCAAATCCGTATTTCTCAATGGGATCTTGAATGAAGAGGTATATGTTGAACAACCCAAAGGGTTTGAAGATCCCCATGCACTTGATCATGTTTACAAATTGGAGAAAGCTCTTTATGGTTTGAAGCAAGCCCCTCGGGCTTGGTATGAGAGACTCACTCAATTTCTTGTTTCTCATGGATACAAAAGGGGTGGAGTAGATAAAAATTTATTTATCAAAAATATTAAATCTAACATAATTATTGCTCAGATTTATGTTGATGATATTGTGTTTAGTTCTACTTTTGACAATGAGGTGCAGGTATTTGTGAAACAAATGAAAGATGAATTTGAAATGAGCATGGTGGGAGAATTGACCTATTTCTTAGGTTTGCAAGTCAAGCCGTTAGATGAAGGTACACTTGTTTCTCAAAGCAAATATGCTAAGAACTTGGTGAAAAAGTTTGGACTTGAAAGTTCAAAGATTGCCAAAACACCAATGGGAACGATTGTGAAGCTATCCAAAGATGAAAATGGTGTCATAGTTGATCCTACACTGTATATGAGCATGATTGGTAGCCTCCTTTATCTCACTACTAGTAGACCTAATTTGAGTTAAAGTGTTGGTGTGTGTGCCAGGTACAAAGGAAAACCCATGGAGTCTCATGTTGCAGCTGCCAAAAGAATCATTTTATATGTTCTTGGGACTGTTGATTATGGTATTTAGTATTCAAAAGAAACTAACTCTAATCTAGTGTGTTTTAGTGATGCTGATAGGGCAGGTAACACTGATGACAGAAAAAGCACTAGTGGAGGATGCTTCTACTTGGGAAATAATCTAGTTTCTTGGCACAACAAGAAACAGAATTCTATTTCACTTTCAACAACTGAGGCCGAATACATTGTGGGAGGAAGTGGTTGTGAACAACTTTTGTGGATGAAGCAAATGATGATGGATTATGGGCTTGATCTTGACATTTTAACTATTTTTTGTGATGATACAAGTGCAATTAATATTTCAAAAAATCTTGTGCAACATTATCGTACTAAACATATTGATATTTGTCATCATTTTATTAGAGAATTAGTTGAAAATAAAGTTCTTGTCTTGGACTATATTGAAACACATAAACAGATTGCTGATATTTTCACTAAAGCTCTTGATTTGGTTCGCTTTGATTTCCTCCTAAAATCTTTGGGGGTTTGTTCTCTTTAAATTTCCTTGTTAGTGTGTTATCACTCTTGATCAAATGTGTGTTGTTTAAGTTTAAGAAAATTTTCAATTAATTTGAAAATTTTGTTTTGTGTCAAGCTAGATAATCTTTCTTGTGCTTATGAGCTTTTGGTTGTATATTCTTGAGAGAAAAATAATCAATTCCTCCTAGGCATATTCTAGTCAATCAATCAATGTTTAATGTTTGAGCATCCTTTTGTGTAGCACTATTTCAAACTCCTGTGCAAGAATAGAGCTACCTACATCAGTGTGTGAAAGCCTTCTTTTGAGTAAGTTGGAACTTTGTAATTCGAAGTTATGAAGAGGATACGCTATTATAGAAAAGGGCTACCACTGGTGTAGTGTGATAGCATCTTCATGGGTAACAATTATTTACAATTTCGAAAAAGACTTATTTGTCATTGGGCAATGTTCCCTTGCATACACTGTCACACACTTATGCTTGAAACTATGCAAGAAAAATTGTACACAGTTTATAATAAAAAAATGTGTGTAAGACTCATACATGTTGATTGATTCACTTAAGAATATGTGTTTGTGACTGAATTGTGCATTATTTCTTTCGAATATTCTTTCTAATTTTTCATTTTCACAAGTGTTCTTATCCATGGTATACACTAATACTTATTTTCACTTACTTGATTCTATTTTTTTCAGGATAACACTCATTGATCAAAGCAGTTATTTTTGGTTGGGTTTTATTTTTGTGCTTGTTTATAAAAAAATATTTGATTGACAAGTAAATTAATGATTGATCGAATCTTTGTGGCAATTATGTGAAATTGTGCATTTATTTTGTGTGATTTAATATATTCTTTGTCTCCAAGAAATTTATTTTGTCCACTTACTATCTTTGGAATACCATGATTTGTATCTTTATTGTCTTTTACTTTGTTGCCTTCTTAGCATTTTTTAAAAAAAAAAAAATGGGAAAGATCACATTTGATTGTGTAGGAATAGATTTTGTATCCTTGTCTTTTTTGTTCTCCTAAATTGTCTCTTTTCTATTAATAAAAAATATAAAAAAGGGGGAAAAGTTCATTAGGAAGATCATGTGGGGTGTTTGGTTACCTTTTTAGTGTTGGCATTCTCTATTTACTTTATTTCCTTTTATAAAAAAAAATCAAAAAAAAGAGGAAACTTCTTTTTGCCGTGTGTGTCTTAAATGGGAAAGTCTTAGTCCTTAAAAAGCTTGTCACCTACCCACTTTCTGACTCACCCACGATCCGTCTAAGTCTCTTCTTCTTCTTCTTCTTTTTTCTCTCATTGTTTTTGTGAGTGCTTATTGCTTTTCAGAGAAGGAACAATGGTGAAAATTCGTGGAGCTTCCTCTAAGAAGACCCCTGCTACTCAATCCAGAAAGCTCATTGCACAGCCCTCTCCGTCGCCTCCTCCATCTGTGTCAACGGTGCCTCCACCTGCTCCAGCACCACCGGCATTTGTTGGGAAAACTCCCAAATCCAAGGCGCGCAAGAAGGTGATCTCTCTCTCTCTCTATTAAACACCCCATGGTGTTTCCAGATATCACGACTGATATTGTCAACAACGCACCACCATCTGAAGCGGTGGTGCCCTCTCGAGCTAAGAACCAATATACTTTTCTGATTATACCATCTCTGGCGGCTAGGGCAAAATCCAAATCTGTTTCATCTTCTTCCAAAGCTACTGCTACTGGGTTACTCAAATTACCCATGAAGTCGACCCAGTCCGAGAAGAACTCTTTGGCTCGAAAAAGAAAGTTGGTGTTGGGCTTGTCTTCATCTCCCTTGACTGCTGCCAAGAAAGTATTGAAGGCTCATCCCCCTTCTCTGTCTTCCTCTGAATATGAACCTAAGGAAGTGAAATTTGAGTCTAAAGAAACCCACGATACCACCTTATCTAATGAATTTGTTCCTGACAATGCTGAATTAGAGGCTGAATCTGATGAGCCAGAATAAGAAGACGTTGTCCCTACTGAACAAAAAGCCGAATCTGACACAGAGCCAGTTGCAACTCCATTTTCGTCCAAGGCTAAAGGCATGAGACCTATCTCTGATTCTACACCATCTCACGGACTCTCAGGTGTTCATTTCAAACCTCATTCTTCTACTTTTTCTTATAATGACAATGCTCGTGATATGGTTCTCTATGCTCAAAGGAAATTTCTCATTGAGAAAAATTATGTCTCGAGTGATCATCTTCCTTATGGTGTGCTAGCTGTGCTTCAAGATCGAAAATGGATAGGTTCTTTGGTTAAATTTACTGGTTCTGTTTTGGATGCTGTTAAAGTCTTGTCCAAGGATCCAGCGGTTTAGTTTTACTTGTTTTTATGTCTTTTTTCCTAAGAACATTGATACTTTCTTTTGTCTTTATTTTGCATTATGTTTCTTTGGCTTCTTTGAAAGACACAAAGGGGCAGAGTAGACTCCAAAAACCTGCTTTGTTTGTTGTTTTGTTTATCTCTGGACCTTCTTATTTTGAGGGGGAGTTAAGTCTTAGTTTCTTTATATGTTTGTTATAAGTTAATGCATGTTTGCAGGGGGAGTATTTTCTCTTTACTTGTAACTAACATTTGTGTTGCAGGTTTTTGAATAAATTTTGTCTATCAAATTAACAAAGGGGGAGATTGTAAAATCCTTTATTGGCATATTTGATCAAATTGACAAAATCAATTATCGATGTATTTTCGAAATATATTGTGTAGTATTTTCGAAATGGTTTGTTTCTTGTTTTGTTGTGAAATATTTTCTAATCAGATTATTCTATATATGTTAATAAAATAAATATATAATTTCCTATAAAAGAATATATTTTCTTGAATTTTGTATATATGGAAATTATAGGTATTTATTTTAATTTCTTGATCTGATTTGTTTGCCTAGAAACCGTGTACAGCTTATAGAGATACTGTATATATTGTTTCCTTATTTATTTAAGGAAGTTGGGTTTAAAAACTGTCCAGGTCCAATGAATCTGTTTGAACGGATTGCCAGTCTGTTTGAAGAGATTCTAACTTTCCATTTATTGGCTGATTGGTTTCTGATTTGTTTTCCACGACCTAAAGGGATTCTAAAGGGTATATAGTCATCCTTAGGTCGTTGGTTTTTCTTCATCTCTCTTGGGTATTATTTTCCAAATATTTTTAAAGTTTTTAGAGAGAGTTTTTTATTGTGTGAAGAACTTGAGTCCAGCATGTTCTTAGTGGTTTATTACAGTGTACTTCTTTATTGTTTTCTTTGTGCTATTTGTGCAGGTTGAACACACTTGGACATTGTTCATCAAGCTTCGGGAGAAGTCTTGCTCGTGAGTCATTTTTCAGGAGGAAAAGTGCAAGTGTTATGATTTGAAGGGAGTTCAAGATCTTAGCACTTCAAAAATTTGATTAGGAGTTTAGATTACAACAGTTGCGACAAATTCAAGAGGGAGTCTTTATTTGTATAAGTCAATTTGGTTTTATAATAGTTTAGATATTCTTTTAGTAAATTTCATTCTCTGGGCATGGCCCCGTGGACTAGTAGCAATCTGCAAAGATTGCTAATACCACGTATAATTTCGTGTGTTCTTTACTTTATGTCCGTTTTTATCTTCTGGTGATAAACTGTTCAAACATATCTGATTTATGTTCAAACAGTCTGTGTGTCCGTTTAAACATTTATGTAACAGTTCAGTAATTAATTATTTAATTTGAATAATTAAATTGGTAATCATAAAAAATGGAATTTCAAATATTATAGTTTATTTTACAAATAATAGAATAAATATTGTGTGATAATTAATATTTAATAAAAAAATAAACTAAAGTTTTGTCCACTTAAAATATTTCAAATGAATTTTGATGTAGCATTTTTCATTCTGATGCTAATTAAAAATTCAAATATATAACCTATATATAATTTTCTCCACTTGCAAATTAGACATGTAGAAAATAAGAAGATTGATTTAAGGCAACAAAATTTCAAAAATTGGGAAAGAGCATATGTATTAATTGGGTATCCCGGAGGTGTGAAAGCATGTACCCTTCTGAAACAATCTCTCCTTTTGCGTAATCTATATGTAATGACATCCTTACTAGTTTTTTTTCCCTCAAAGTGTATTACATATTACTATGCCGTTATCTAATTTGGACCATACAAAACTGTCCACCACTCATACTTCGGCTTCCAAAGAGGATTGTCTTGATGAAATCAGAATTCTTAGGGATTTCAAGTAAGATAAGATGAAAGATGATAATAGTTAGTGAAACCTCAGAGAAAAACAGAGAGAACAAAAGAGAGTGTAGCTCTATTTATCAAAGTAAGCAAAAAAGTATCGATTAACATAATGGTGTAAGCCTTATATAGGCAACCGAGATCAAGAAAAGGGTAACCACTGAATTACATAACTGATTAACAACCTATCTTAGCAAATTAAGTTAGCTAAATGGGTAGATAACAGAAATTGGTTAGGGAAAACTAACTTAAGTTCTAATACCCCCTTCAAGATGGAGTGTGCAAATTTTTCACCCATCTTGGATACAATATCATTGAATGAGCTAGGAAATAAATCTTTAGTGAATATGTCGGCTAGGTTGCTCTTTAATGAGACATGTATCATCTTGAGGACTCTTTGTGTTACCTTCTCTCGAACAATGTAACAATCGATGTCAACGTGTTTGGTGCACTCATGAAAAACTAGATTCTTCGATATGTGAACAGTCGCATTGTTGTCTCAATGCCAAAGTCTTTAAGAATTGCGAGAACCCAAGTTATTTTACATGTGGTATTTCCCATGACACAATATTTATTAGCTTCATCGGAAGAACAAGAAATGGTGGTTTATTATTTTTTTATTTCCAAGAGACCAAGGAGTTTCCTATAAACACACACTAACCAAAAACAGAGTGTCTAGTGTCTAAATAACTTCTCCAATTAGCATCAGCAAAAGATTTTATTTGAAAATCATTAGAGATGGAAGAAAAAAATACTCATTGACCAAGAGTTGCTTTAAGATATTGGAGAATTTGTTGAGCTGCAAGCAAATGAGGAGTTTGAGGGGTAGCAAGATATTGACTTAAGCGATTGACAACAAAAGATATGTCTGACCGAGTTATAGTCAGATATATTAACTTACCAATGAGGCTGCGATAAATGGTAGGATTGGCTAACTTGTAACTAGTGTCTTTGCTAAGTTTCAGGTTAGGTTCCATTGGTGTAGAAACTTTTTTAGCACCAAGATATCATGTATTAGAAAGTAATTGTAATAAAAATGGCCTTTGAGAGACACATATACCTTTGTTGGAGTGTCCTATTTCTAGACCAAGGAAAAACCTTAGAGGCCCAAGTCTTTGAGTTTGGACTTTGAGTTTAAAGTTTGTTTGAAATGGTCAACAATTGTGTCATTGTTGCTTGCAACATATATTAAGAGAGGCAAAAAATCCCATTGTTATTTCTAATGAATTGAGAATGATGAGAGGGAGATTGGAGAAAACCTTGATGTAATAAGTTGTTGCTAAGCTTAGCATACCATTGCCTAGATGCTTGTTTGATTCCATAAAGACTATTTTGTAGTTTACAAACTGAATTTTTAGGTGATGGGAGAGTAGGTTTGTAGGCTTTGGGAAGATCCATATAGACATCCTCATTTAATTCACCGTGTAAGAAGGTGTTATCTATGTACATTTGGTGTAAGGAAAATTGTTTCATACCGACAAGAATTAAGATGATTTTAAGAGTGTTAAACTTTGCCACAGGGCATAAGTTTGAGTATAATCTACACCATATTTTTGGGTATATCCTTTGGTAACGAGGCCTAACTTATACCTATCAATGGTACCATTAGATTTGTATTTAATTTTGTAAAGCCATTTGCCTCCTACTATATTGCAGCCAGAAGGGCTGTAATTATCCAAGTGTGATTAGCTTCCAAGACATTTAATTCACTTGTCATGGATTTTTTTCAATTCAGGATGTTTGGATGCTTTCGAACATTTTTTAGGTTCAATATGAGTGTTGGTTGCAAGTATGGCAGCCCAAAAAGGATATGATAATTTATTATGTGATAAAGATTGTTGTCCTAGATATGAGGTAGAACTTAAGGGAGTAGAGGATTGACACACATAGTCTTTAAGATGAGATGATTTTGATGTTTTACGACAAGCTTTAGTGAAAACACGTTCAGCTGGTTGTGTAGGGCCATCATGAGTGGAAGCCGAAGTTTCAATGGTGGTCGAGTTTGTATGGTCCAAATTAGATAAGGGCATAGTAATATGTAATACAATTTGAGGGAAAAAAACTTGTTAGGATGTCATTAGATATAGAATTGGCAAAAGGAAAGTTTGTTTCATGAAATATGACATCTCTTGATTGTATAATTTGATTTGTGGCAATATCAAGAAGGGTATATACTTCCATACCTCTGGGATAACCAATGAAAACATATGCTCTTGATCTTGGAGTGAATTTTTGTCAATGTTTGTCTAACAAAGAGGCATAGGCTAAGCATCCAAAACTCCTTAGGTGTGTATAAATGGGTTCCTTTTGAAAAAGAATTTGAAATGAAGTTTGTCCTTTAAGGAGCATAGAGGGAATTTGGTTGAAGAGGTATGTCGTTGTTTTAATTAAGTAAGCCCAATAAATGAGGGGCAAATGAGACTGAAAAATGAGTGCTCTAGCCACATTTAAAAGATGTTGATGTTTCCTCTCAACAATGGAATTTTGTAGAGGTCTATCAACACAAGAATGGTGTTGTAGAACACCACTTTCGGCATAAAAGGTAGCGAGATTAAGCTCGAGTGAATTGTCATTTCAGATAGCCATAATTGTAGTGGAAAATTATGTTTGAATGAGAGTAAAAAATTTAGGAATAATGTCTTTTACATCTGATTTTTCTTTTAACATGTATGTCCATGTATAGCGAGATTTGTCATCAAAAATTGTTAAAAAAATATTTGAAGTCTTCTATACTTGTTGTATGAAAAGGGTCCCAAATATCTAATTGAGTGAGATCAAAAACTGTTGTAGAAAAATTTGTATGAGAAATAAAAGGAAGTCATTTTTTCAAGGCAAGATGACATATTGAACATATTGAAGAATGTTGTTGCTGAAATGAAAAAGATAATTTTTTATTGAGCTTATTTGTTGTAAGCAAAGAAGGATGACCAAGTCGTATATGCCATTGATTTACATTTGTATTATGACAACTAGTTTCTACATTTTTAGTATATGAAGTTACATGAGTAGTACAAAAAATTGAAAGAAAATTTTGTTGAAGAATGTAGAGATTTCCTCTCTTTTCAGCAATCCCAATCATCAAAGTCGGAGATTGTGTGTGAATTATGCATGATGTAGGAGTGAAAACCATGTGGTTAGCATAGGCTTTGAGAAAAACATTGAAAGGAAAGGGGTTAAACAAGAATTGTGGCACATAAGAAACATCTGTGAGTGTGATATTAGGATTTATATGGACAATACCAATTTGTTTGTTCTCAATTAATGAACTCATAGGAAAAATAACATGTTTTGGAAATGGGTTTGTAGTGAAATTCAAAAAACAAGTTATATCATGGCATATGTGGTGGGTGGCACCACTATCTACAATCCAAGTTTTATTAGAGAGGAAAGAGTTGTTACCTGAGAAATTGGAGGCAACATGAGTTTTGTTTTGGGGTTGTTCGACATGAGTTTGGCCTTGTTGTAGTTGTTGGCTCAACAACAAGATGAGTTGTTGGCATTGAGAGCTCAAATCTAGAACATGTGGTTGTACAACACTTAAAGTTGAGGCAACAACAGGATTGTTGTGATTTGGATTGGAGTGAGGACGACTTGAAGAAGCTTCAGCATTGGAGACATGATTTGCCTTTGGCGAAGAAGTTGTATCTTGCTTCTTCTTGTCCCCATAACCGGGAGGAAAACCGTGCAAGAAAAAACACTTTTTCATGAGATGTCATGGACGGTTGCAATGAGTACATAAGGGTCTTGCTTTCTTGTTGCGATGAGAAGTTGATTTTGTAGAGCTCACAACAGATACAATGGAAGGTGTAGAACTACCAAGTGTTCTTTAACGCTCTTCTTGGACAACCATGGACAATACCTTTGAGATGGATGGCATTGGATCAATGAGGAGAATTTGGATGCAGACAGCTTGGTAAGAATCGTTTAGACCAGCCAGAAATCGCAAGACTTGATCTTGATTGTAGTAGTCCAAGAGCTTCTTCATGGCACCACAAGATGGATGAAATTCCTTGAGCTCATCCCACATTGATTTCAGCTTGGTGAAATAGGTTTTGATAGATTGGTGTCATTGGTGAAGACTTTGAAGATGAGTCTTTAATTGAAAGATCCTGGAGCCATTGCTTTGGTTGAACCTTTTAGCAAGATCATTCCACATATTTGTTTCCTTATCAAGAAACATAATAGATTAGGCAATGTCAGTAGAAACAACATGTAAAAGCCAAGACATTACCATATTGTTGCATCTTGTTTAGGAGAAGAACAAGGGATTGGTGGAAGAGGGTCGGGGAAGAGTTCTGTCAATGAACTAAGTTTGGTTATAGGCAGCAATAGCCATGGAAATTTCTCTTTCATAGTTAGGCTCGATTAGAGGGGAAGAAACAAGAACCATTTCGAGATGGTCGGCTATGTTGAGGAAATAAGGGCTGGAAACATCCTCATGAGTTGGTTTGTTGGTGTTATCCATGGAGGATTGACGAGTATGAAGGTTGGTGCCACCATTGTTTGAAGCTTCTCTAATTCTAAGGCTTTGATCTTCTGAGGAAACTTGTGAAGGTTGATGGCGTGAATCATAAGGAACAGAGACACCATTAATTCCAGCTTCACGATTTATGGGGCTTTGGTTGCCGGTAGTTGCCTAAGAGGAGTGGCAGGTCTGAACTCGAGTTTTGAATGTAGATCTAGTAGTCTCTAATACCATAATGGTTGGTGAAACCTCAGCGAAAATCAGAGAAAAAAAAAGAGAGTTTTGCTCTTATAATCAAAGTAAGCAAAAAATTATCGATTACAAAATTGGGTAAGCCTTATATAGGCAATTGAGATCAATAAAAAGGTAACAACTAAATTACATAACTGATTAACAACCTAGTTTAACTAATCAACTTAACTAAATGGGTAGGTAACAGAAAGGGGTTAGGGAAAACTAACTTAAGTTTTAATGAATATGCGCAACATGAATACCTTTATTTTATGCATATGAAATATCATTTCTACTTAATGATGTTTGTACTTATTATATAACTGTAATATAATGAGTAGGTATAGAGCTAGCACAACTTTGTGTAGAACTGACACAACGGTAATAGAGTGTAGCATCCCAAATTTGCTAATAGGACTTAGGGCCTTGATTAGTGTGCCGGGAGAACAATAATTTATTTAATTGTGTTCATATGTGAATTAAAAGATTATGTGATTAGAAATGCATGTTTAGGTGAATTAAATATGCATGTGGGCCCAATTTGGTTACTAGGGTCATATTTGTAATTTTAGCCCGTTGAGGGCATAAATGTGATATAAATAAGTGTATTGTGACAAAAACCATGAGGGTGTGGTGATATATTCGTGATGTGTGATCCAGGATAGTCCTAGGGAGTGGAATAGCTGAATAGTCACAACGAGGTCAAATACCCAGCTTAGGAGGAGCCTACGAGTATTCTGGGAATATAGTATGTGTTCGGGAATTACCGAGTAACAGATGGTGATTTAACGTTTGTTTAAGTGTATCGGAGATAAAATAGGGATTTATAGGAACACTAGATAATTTAGCAGGATATGACAATTGACGAGATTGCCCTTGCTAACACTAGAGGATTTAGGATAGTCTTGAGGAAATTTTGGACTTTTCAACTAGGGGATAAAATTAGACCTTAGGAAATTGAGACTCTAGAGTCACTTAGAAGGAAACAGATCTCCCTTAGATTATCACACTCTCTCACTCACGGCTCCCTCTATCTCTATTTTTTGCTTGGAGTTTGATGGAACCTTGAGGATTCTAGACTAAGGAATTGAAGACTGGAGGCTTCCTGTGCTTGGAGATTAGCTCAAGGATTTAGGACATCACATAGGTAGGGAACTTCAGTTATTGTTCTATTGAATTATGTTAGAACTATAGGCTTGCATGTGAGTGAACTTTAGTTTGACTTTGAGCATTGATGAGGATAAGAAATTGCTTATGGTATTGTTAGGACGCATAGGCTATGTGGATAGGAAATCTAGACTCAATTCTAGGTTTAAATAATGTTTGGGGTGTGAATTATTGAGTTATGCTCCGGGACAAACACAGAAAAGTTGTGAGAATTCTGGGTTTTAAGGCTCGAGCCATGGCCTTGTTCATCAGGCGTCGCGACCCATTTGAACATTGAGGCCTGGGGGCCTCAAAAGTTTTCCCAGGTGTTGAGGCGTAGGGTATAGCGCACCGCAGCCCGTGTCCTTCACCCCAAAGAGCTCTGCTCTCTGACTTGTAGCGGGTCGCAACCCTAGGGGGCAGGCTACGACTCAAATTGGAAAAAAAAAGGGAAATGAAGGTTTTAAGCTTGGAAACTCAAATGTTAAGGCTCAGAAAGGATTCTACTACCCGGTTTAGTCGCATTCAAGGTCCCGAAGGCTAGAATAATATTACAAAGTTATTAATTGGCTTAAGGCTTTATGGATTTTTATTATGGACACGTTGTGACTAGGTTTACATCAAAGCTCAGATTAGGGGACTGTGCTCAGGATCACGTTAGTCACTCGGCTCGGGACACAGGTAAGAAAACTGTTGAATCTAGAGTAGGGCATGGCCCTATTGTTTATGTTTAATATATGTGTGAGTATATATGAATGTTATGTATGTTTATTAATGAATGACGAGGGCTGGGAATGGCGAAGGCCGAGAATGGTGAAGGCCAGGAACGAAGAAGACCGAGAATGGCGACGGCCGGGTACGGCAAGGGGCCGAGATCGGCGTTGAGCACGCTGAGTGCAGGACGTTAGGGCAAGACCCTCTAAGGGTGCTGTATCCACCTGCTCGGGGCAGACTGCGAACCTAGGGACTGGTAAAGCATCTGGGTCGGCGTAGGCCGCTATCTGTTTAGTTTGTTGACTGCATTGCTATATATATTGTGGATTGATATGTGTGAATTATTATGCGTTGAGTTTTCTTTCTGGGCTTCGGCTCAAGGGTGCTCTATGGTGCAGGTAAGAGCAAAGGAAAGGTCGACCAACCATGAGTATGAAGAGTGTGGAGCGACGGGTACATGTTTGGCCTACCTGGCTGCCACGACCAGGGTTATTTTGGGAAATGTACTGTATATGTTTGTTTTGTCACTTAGGTCGACCGTATTTATAATTTTGTGTTGTAATACATTTCCTAAACAGTATTTTTGGGATCACAAATGTATAGCTTGTTATGATTTCAATGAATGTCCAAATCTTTATAGTTAATGTCCTTAAACGAATTTTATTTCAATTATTCACACTTTTAACCTAAAATCTCGATTAGCTAGCTAAAGACACATTTATAACTCACCTAGTAACGATTCTAAGGAAGTAGGGTGTTACATAGAGTTTTTGCTATTTTTTTATTTAATTAAGAAACTTGTTTTGAAGATAAATTAGTATTTATGATTATTATTTTGGATGTATAACAAGTTAAACCATATTTCAAGCTAATTAAATAATCTTTTTAACAGTCCAAATTTTTATGTTGATGAATTCTACATTAGTTTAGTAATATTAAAATATAATTACATTATATAATTAAGAAGGTTATTATCCTTTCTCCATTCTCACATCTACTTTAAACAGAGTTGGCCGTGAGTATTGGGGGCCCAAGAAAATTATTGGTATTTTTACAATATTTATATATAAAACGGTATTTCGTAAAATTATGGGGCCTTTTTGTATAGAAAAAATAGAATTTTTTAAAAAAATGTGGCCTTGGCACATGCCTGGCCTGCCTATGCCTAAGGTCGGCTCTGCCTTTAAAAATAGTTCTCCTTAAAATTTCGCAGCTAGGATTCTTAAGGATAAATATTTGAGAATTTACTCATTTGGTACCTTGTGTTTTTGTTAAGTATCATTTTGGTACCCTCTTTTTTCAATAATAATGCTCATGTGGTATCGTGTATGTTAAAATCATACCTATTTGGTACCCTAGACTTAGATTTGATAAATAAAATTTTATCAATATGACCAAACTACCATCAATTATATATAATTAAGTAATTAAATTTGAATTTGGAACTCATATAATTGAGAGCAATTTTATTAAATTAACAAAAATTTATTAATTAAATTTGAGTTTAGGGTACCAAATATGTACGATTTCAAAATACAGTATACCAAATATGTACGATTTCAAAATATGGTGTACCAAATGAGTATTATTGTTGTTGACGAATTTTTTCATCAACTTAGAAAAGAAGAGAAATTAAACTAAAAATACCAGAGGAAACAAATAATATAAACACAATTTTTTACGTGATTCAGCAGTTAAAATCTGCCTAGTCCACGAGTCTGTGCTATTAACTTCTTGGAATTCTCTGATGGCTTTCTGGAAGCAATTGTACAGAATCTTCCAAGTATTCATTTTTTTCATACAAATGAATGGTTTCACTCTATTTATAGAGTGGTATAACAAATATCTTCCTATAGAATTCGAGTTGATATAATACAAATCAATTAAAATAAATGGTATTAAATGCACTAGTTACTACGTATGTGATTAATTCCCATGATATAAGGGATTAATAACAGATTACATCAGATCCCTTAAATGTAGGGAATTTACAACAATAAATATGTACACACACAGTTTACAGCGTAGGCATTTGACTCATACACCTTCGAGGTCGTTCACCTATCGTGAGCTCATAACCTCGGTTCGCCTCTGTTGTCGACAAGTAATGTTGACGAAACCATCTTCTTCAAGCTCACAATATTCGAGCTCGAATCACCCTATCTGAGGACACGAAATGAATCAGGAGATTTTATACAAGTGCTGAACTATTGCCATTGTGAGTTTCGAGCCTAACTTATAGTATTGAAACACCTCCGAGACTACATAGTTTTCGAGCTCACCCAATCCCGACGTTGTCACATTTACTGCTCAGCGAGAGATGCTCTCACTTCTTAATCCCATGATGACCATGCTTGTCTCGAGCTTACACCTTACGAGCGTGAGTTTCGAGATCAAGATTCCTTTCTTGAAATCGGGGTAAAACAGTTTGCCCCCTCAAAAGTATCAGTTTGAATCCTATGAGAAGGAAACTTTTGAACTTCCACCTTCGAAAATTGGGCCATCTACCACACTCGAGTGTGGACACGCGTCAGCCACGGATTGTGTAATGCCCCGAATTCTCCGATATGGTTTAATGGCGAGATTAGTAGGCCGGGAGGGCCATACTTGTTTAATTATGCCATTAATCGAATATATGCATGTGTTATGTGAATTATATTATGATATGATGTTAAATGAATGCATGTGGGTCCACATATCATGACAGGGGTATGTTGGTAATTTGGCCCGTTGAGGGTGTAATTGTATATTTGTATGCATGTCGATGATATATTGTTGAGGCCACATTATAATGTGGTTTTGTTCGAGCTATTCGGCATGAGACGATCTTGGAATATCAAGTAGCGATTTAGCCATAACGGGATTAAGATCGAGGCTCGGGGTGAGTCTCGGGGTGAGTCTCGGGATGTTTTAATGGTTAGAGCATTGCTAGGAATAAAAGGAGAACGGGATACGAATTACTGGTGTTTGGGAATTTTGAGAATAGCGGGAATTGGAAAGCGTTAATTATGATTAACGAAATAGGTGAAAGATGACAATTTTATCCTTGGGGAGACTTTAGAAGCTTTAAATGACCTAGGGGCATTAAGGTCATTTGGCTTGGGTCATATATGGGTTAAGTTGGTTGTAGAAGCATATAGAACAAAAACAGAGCAAAGCTTCTCCTTCCCGGACATCATCTTCTCCCTATCTCCCTTTGAGGTTTTTGGTCCCAAATTGAAGTATCAATCTAGGAAATCAAAGCTTGGAAGTTATAGACTTAGTTCATCTACTAAAGAGGATTCAAAACAAGCTGGAGGTAAGGAATTGTCCATGAATTTCAAGTGTTACTCTGTTTTTCCTTTAGTTTTCAGCCTATAGATTTTGATGTGGATAGTTGGAATCAATGGGAGTTTTTGTGTATGTTTGATTGGGTTTTGGTGAAGGGATGATGTAGATGAGGTTTAGGGGTTGAATAGGAAGTTTTGGTAAGGTTTGGGATTGATTTGGAAGGTTGGTTTCAAGAGGAATCGCAAGGAGGGAAAATCAGTGTAGCTGCTGGTCTGAAGCTGGCGCCCCAGTGCCAGTCCTAGCGCCCCAGTGCTATGCAGGGCAGAGAGTAGCCCTCTCTGTTTCTGGGGCAGCACTCCAGCGCTGCTTGGCAGCGTCTAGGCGGTAGGTCAGTTTTAGAGAAAGATATTTTTAGAGCTCGGGATGGTTTTTAAGGCTCGGGGGTTGGTTCCTTTACCCCTTTTGAGTAGGTTGAGAGTCCCAAGAGTGAGGGATTGATCCCGGGAGTGTGGTTTAGATTGTGAACCATTCATTGATTTACTTTATTGATGGTTTCTAATTGTTTATGATTATGTAACCGCTAAGGAATCTAAAGGTTGATCGTTCTCAAGGGTCGTTCTTATATTTCTTCTCGCTCGAACCTGAGGTAAGAAGATTGCACCCTGTATTTATATGACATGCATGTTTGTATTGAGGCATGTTGATTGATAAATGTGGACATGGATTACCTATTAAATGCTAGCGATTGTTGTTTACTTGTATATGTACTGACTAGTCAGGGACACTGACCTAAGAGTCAGAAATGGCATAGTGTCATAAATGTCGAGCCAAATGAAGATTAGATCTAATCGATATCAGTGTTGAATGGCCCTAAGGCATTAACGCTGGACCAACCCTAAGGTCGATGAACTGATAAGCGCATGTCTAGTCTAAGACTACTTACTAGAGCAAGGGTCAAAGGCTTAGGTGACCGTTTGTCACATGGCTAGGGAATGTTGTTCCAGGGTTATGACTTTAAGGTCATGAGGAGGGTTATGTTGGTGACTAGTCACCATACACCTATCCTGTTCGAACTAATAAAAGTTCACTTATCTATAAAGCCCTGGTGACCCTATCGTCACAAGGCTAAAGGGAGCTGGACCCAACTTAGTGACTTTTGCGACTGTCACCTACTGGTTTTGACTAAAAGTCCTGTATGATTATTATGATCATTGATGATATTATATCATGCTTTATTGTGTTATCTTGCTGGGCCTCGGCTCATAGGTGCTATGTGGAGCAGGTAAAGGGAAAGAAAAGCTCACCTAGCCTTGAGTGGAGAGCTTAGGTGGTGATGTGAACATATGCGGTTGCTTGACCACCATGGCCAAGGAGTTCTCAGAGGAATTAGGGGGTGTACCCTATTTTTGCCGCTTAGGTCGGCGGGTTTGTAATTTTGAAACAGTAACGACCTTTTTGAGTTGTAAATAACTTATAAACGTTCTTATGGGCCCATGAACAGTTTTATGTATTCAATGAAATATATCATTTCCTTTTTATTGATTTTCCACCTTAGCTTATTAATGACACTTAGAACACATTTTTAACTAAAGGACTCGGGTAGCGGGTCAAATTTCTGATTTACCGTAACTGTTCTGGGGTAACCAGGGCGTTACAACTTGGTATCAGAGCGTGCGAAGGTTAAGGTTCCTGTAGACTGGCTGGGCATGTACACACATCACTGAAGTCAAGCTCGACTCATGGTTTGGTAACAATTTATGTAGTTATTTGTATAACTGCTTAAATATGGTATATATGCTTTAACTGTATGCATGAGGCACTATGTTAAACCTGTGCCCTGATATATTATATCCTCAGCAAATGTGTGCTAATTAGTACTAAGATTGCTGGAACATATTTATAAGTATGATTGTTTATGAATTATTATGCGATACATGCTAAGTGTTAAATGCTATAAACATGTATCTACCTTTACAATTGAATGACTGTGGAATATGATAATTATCTACTTGTTCTTGGACCGTAAGGCGGCAAGAGGTTTAGTTATCACTACCTGACTGGCCATATTGATTATTATTTCAGCAAGGTATCAGATAAGAATGAATCCAGGGCAGACGGATACTTCAACTGGCCAGAAAGATTAGGGCCAGAATAATAATAATAACAAGGGTCAGGAGAATGACCAGTCTCAGATTCCACAGCCAGCTCCTGTAAACTGGCAGCAGTTGTTTAATGATTTGCAGGAAACAGTGTTGAAACAGGGAGAGGAGCTTCGTCTCCTGAGACAGCAACAAGTGCCTGCAGTGGCTAGTGTATCAGAGGCACCTCCTGTGTCGGTGCCAGCAGCAGAGCAGCTGCCTGAGGTTGGAAATAAATGGGAGCCTCTTTATGAAAGGTTCAGGAAGCAATAACCTCCAGTATTTGTGGGCAATGCAGATCCTACCAAGGCTAAACAATGGATGAGTATGATTACCACTATCCTTGACTTTATGAGGGTAACTGGTAATGAGAGGGTGGCCTGTGCCACTTCTATGTTTCGGGAGGATGCCCAGATTTGGTGGGAGGTGATTACCTAGACCAAGAATGTAAATGCCCTGAGCTGAGAGGAGTTTCAAAATCTGTTTAATGAGAAATACTATAATGATGCTATCCGGGCAGCTAAAGCTCAGGAATTCATCAGGCTACTTCAGGGAGGTTAATCATTCATTGACTATACCTTAAAGTTTGATTGTTTGGCGAAGTTTTCCATGGAACTGGTTCCCACTGATGGGACCAGGAGAGAGAGATTTCTTCAAGGGCTACAGGCCAGATTAGCCCGTGATGTATAGATCACCACTGTGGCGGGGGTTACTACCTATGCACAGGTGGTTGAGAAGGCACTCACAACTGAGAGTGCAGAGAACAGGATCTGGCATGATAGTGCAGCCAGAAAGGATTTTAGGAGGACAGGTGTGGATGCCGAAAATCCACCAAATAAGAAAAACACACAAAAGAAGTTTCTAGTCCCTTAAAGAAGTAAATAGCTAAGGGGCACCAAGGGCGCCAAGTATGCAATGAAGGCAGAAGGTAATTATAGGACATCGAAGTGTTAGACACTCGCAGAGCTCTAGGCCTCATGAGGTCATTCCAGGCCTCCAAGCTGCATCACCTTGTTAGACGTGTTTGTCATGCACACATGGCCCTTATCCGTGCCCCTCGAAGTTAAGGCCCCAGCCTCGCGAACACCACTCCAGCAGCACCCCGCGCATGCCAACACCTCATGCGCCTAGCCTTGCCCCGAGGTGTCCCACACCAAGGACCTCACGCCAAGAAGACATTTCTCACCTAAGATGTATCCCATGTCTCATCAAGGCATGCGCCTCGCGCCCCGCGCGCACCAGGGGCCTCACGCCCATGCGCCTCGCGCGCACCAGGGGCCTCGCGCCACGCGCGCACCAAGGGCCTCGCGCCCGCGCGCCCATGCGCCTCGCGCCCCGCGCGCACCAGGGGTCTCGCGCCCGCGCATGCGCCTCGCGCCCCGCGCGCACCAGGGGCCTCGCGCCCCGCGCGCCCATGCGCCTCGCGCCCGCGCGCATCAGGGGCCTCGCGCCCGCGCGCCCATGCGCCTCTCGCCTCGCGCCCCGCGCGCACCAGGGGCCTCGCGCACCAGGGGCCTCGCGCCCCGCGCGCACCAAGGGCCTCGCGCCCGCGCGCCCATGCGCCTTGCGCCTCGCGCCCCGCGCACACCAGGGGTCTCGCGCCCGCGCATGCGCCTCGCGCCCCGCGCGCACTAGGGGCCTCGCGCTCCGCGCGCCCATGCGCCTCGCGCCTTGCGCCCCACGTGCACCAGGGGCCTTGCGCCCCACGTGCACCAGGGGCCTTGCGCCCCACGTGCACCAGGGGCCTCGCGCCCCGCGCGCCCATGCGGCTCGCGCCCCGCGCGCACCAGGGGCCTCGCGCCCCGCGCGCACCAGGGGCTCGCAATGAGGTATGGCCTTGCCCATGGCCTCGACCAGGGCCTCGTCCATGGCTTCTCCCATGGCCTCGCGCCCCGCGCGCCCATGCGCCTCGCGCCCCGCGCGCATCAGGGGCCTCGCGCCCCGCGCGCACCAGGGGCTCGCAATGAGGTATGGCCTTGCCCATGGCCTCGACCATGGCCTCGTCCATGGCTTCGCCCATGGCCTCGCCCACGGCTTCGCCCATGGCCTCGCCCACGGCTTCGCCCATGGCCTCGTCCATGGCCTCGTCCATGGCCTCGTCCATGGCCTCGTCCATGGCCTCGTCCATGGCTTCGCCCATGGCCTCGTCCATGGCCTCGCCCATGGCCTCGGCCATGGCCTCGTCCATGGCCTCACCCATGGCCTCGCCCATGGCCTCTCCCATGGCCTCGCCCATGGCCCCGCCCATGGCCTCGCCCATGGCCTCGCCCATGGCCTCGCCCATGGCCTTGGAGGTGAGAATACTCACAAAGGGCAAGGTACATGCATGAATATGGAATGTGCCTACAAACCTAAAGAAGTCAAAGTACGGATATAGTACCCTTACCAGACAAGTAGTGGGAATGCCAGGAGTGGTTATGCAAGAATAGGAGTTATGGTCCGTACGTCTACGGCCATGGGTCAGAGCCGACACCACTACCTCCTGCGCCACTACGCCTGCCACCACGCATTAGACATGGGTACCGACAAGTAGTGGAGACATCCTCCTGACACCTGCTTCTGTACGGGGTGTACGACCACAACCTCTGAAGCCACTCCCCTGACACAGTACGTATGTACCACTTGGTCCCCTGGACCACTATGTATCTAAGGCCATTAGAGCCTACTATAAAAGGAACCCTAAGACCACCTGAAAGGGGGTTGGGAAAATTCATTGTAAGGAGAGGCTATTGAGAAATATACCAGGATTTGCTCCATCATTTATCTGTGTCTACTTTTTCTTAAAGTTTATTCTTAGTTCTTACAAAAACCTCACTCGACTTACCTTTGAATTTTCCGATCTAATTTCGTTGACGAGATTTCACCGTCAACAACAGGTCCTCCATTCGTGGGTTCAGGTAGGGGTGTTGGCCCCAGTGATCAGAAGAGGAAGGTTCTTGACACCTTCCTAGTTCTAGGTCCTAATAGGCGGCCCTGTGGTATTTCAATGGGTCGTCCAGGTGGTGGTGAAGCCTGGAAGTCCTATCCTGAGTGCCCAAGATGCAAGAGGCATCACTTGGGAGAGTGTAGGGCAAAGGCCTGCTTCTCATGTGGAGCAATGGGTCATCTTAAAAAGGATTGCCCTAAGACAAGAAAGGAAGAACCCAGGAAGGCGGACAGCTCGGCCCCAGCTCGAGTATTTGCATTGACTCAAGCAGAAGCTGAGGCTTCTCCCTTAATTGTTACAGGTCAGCTTCTTAGTGCTGCAACCCCTTATAATGTCTTGATTGATTCTGGTGCTACACATTCTTTTGTTGCTAGTAGTGTTATTGATAGACTGTGTAGACCTTGTGATTTTTATGTTGTGGGGTTTGATACTTTGTTACCCACTGGAGATTTGGTGGTATCCAGGAGATGGGTCAGATCTTTGCCAGTGACAGTGGAGGCCAGAGAGTTGTCAGTTGATTTGATAGAGTTGGTTATGACTGACTTCGACATGATATTGGGTATGGATTAGTTGGCAAAGTATGGGGCAATCATTGACTGCAGAAGGAAGATGGTCACCTTTGAGCCTGAAGGTGAGGATCCTTTTGTGTTTGTTGGTGCTGTGCATGAACCTCGTATTCCTATGATTTCTGTGTTGAGGGCTAGGGATCTATTTCAAAGGGGTTGCATTGGGTTCTTAGCTAGTGTGGTTGTGATACCACTCAGGTCATGCCAGTGAGACCGGAGGATACTAGACTTGTATGTGAATTCTTGGATGTGTTTCCAAAAGATTTGCCAGGGTTGCCACCTCTCAGTGAAATTGAGTTCGTTATAGAACTGGCACCAAGGACGGAGCCAGTGTCTAGAGCGCCTTACAGAATGGCCCTAGCTGAGTTAAAAGAATTAAAAGTACAGTTGCAAGAGCTGTTAGATTTGGGTTTTATCAGACCTAGTTTCTCACCTTGGGGTGCGTCAGTTCTATTTGTGAAAAAGAAGGATGGTTCTCTGAGGATGTGTATTGATTACAGAGAACTGAATAAGCTGACAATTAAGAACAAGTATCCTTTGCCAAGGATAGATGATTTGTTTGATCCATTGCAAGGTAAGAAGGTATTCTCTAAGATCGACCTTCGTTCTGCTTATCATCAGTTAAGGGTCAAGGAGGGAGACATACCGAAGACTTCTTTTCGTACCAGGTATGGGCATTATGAGTTCCTAGTTATGTCTTTTGGATTGACTAATCCCCCTGCTGCTTTTATGGATCTGATGAACAGAGTGTTCAAGGATTATTTAGACAAGTTTGTGATCGTCTTCATCGATGATATTCTGGTGTATTGTCAGACTGAGTCAGAGCATGAGCAACATCTGAGGTTGGTTCTACAGAGATTGAGGGAACACAGATTGTTTGCTAAATTCATGAAATGTTAGTTCTGGTTGTCTCAGGTATCCTTTCTTGGGCACATCGTCAGTAAGGAGGGGATTAAGGTAGATCCAGTAAAGGTTGAAGCGGTCAAAGATTGGCCAAGGCCAAAGAATGCTTATGAGGTTAGAAGTTTCCTTGGATTGGCAGGTTATTATAGGCATTTCGTGGAAGGGTTCTCAAAGATTGCTACTGCATTGACTGAACTGACACGCAAGAGCCAAAGATTTGTGTGGTCAGATAAATGTGAGATCAGCTTCCAAGAACAGAAGCAGAGATTGATTATAGCTCCGGTACTGAGTCTTCCGACAAATCAGGAGAAGTTAGTGATTTATTGTGATGCTTCTCATCAGGGTTTGGGCTGTGTTCTGATGCAATCAGAGAAGGTAATAACTTATGCTTCTCGTTAGTTGAAGGAGTATGAAAATAGATATCCTACTCATGATTTAGAGTTGGCAGCTGTGGTTTTTGCTTTAAAGATATGGAGGCATTATCTTTATGGAGAGAAGTGTGAGATCTATACAAACCACAAGAGCCTGAAGTACTTCTTCACCCAGAAATACTTAAATATGAGGCAAAGGCGTTGACTGGAGTTAGTAAAAGATTATGATTGTGAGATCTTGTATCATCTAGGAAAAGTCAACGTGGTAGCTAATGCTTTAAGTCGGAAGGGTCCGGGACAGATTCATGGTATGAGGCTGATAGCCAGAGTGTTAGTAGATGATATGACTAGAGTTGGTATAGAGTTCCTGGTGGGCCAGTTTGCTAACATCACGCTACAGTCGACACTGTTGGAAAGGATCAAGGAAGGTCAGCTGAGTGATCCACAGCTGATCAAGATCAGAGAGGATGTTCTAGCTGGAGCATCCAGAGATTATTCAGTGTATGAGTTAGGTTTGTTGAGATACAAGGAGTGGATATGTGTTTCGTTAGACACTGCTTTGAGGCGAGAGATTCTGGATGAATCTCATACTACACCTTACTCTTTGCATCCAGGCACCACGAAGATGTATCGGGATGTGAGATCGTTGTATTGGTGGCCAGGGATGAAGAGAGATGTAATAGAGTATGTGGCTAAGTCCTTGACATGTCAACAGGTCAAGGCTGAGTATCAGAGGCCAGCAGGGTTATTGTAGCCTCTGGATATCCCAGAGTGGAAGTGGGAAGACATCGCAATGGATTTTGTGGTGGGCTTACCCAGGACTGTTGGTCAGCATGATTCTATTTGGGTGATGGTGGATCGCTACACCAAGTCAGCTCACTTATTGCTGGTGAGGACTACTTATACAGTTGACCAGTATGCAGATCTCTATGTGAGAGAGATCGTGTGCCTCCATGGTGCTGCGAGGTCGATCGTGTTAGATCGGGACCCCACTTTTACTTCCAAGTTCTGGAGGAGTTTGCAGAAAGCCATGGGGACACGGCTGAAGTTCAGTACAGCTTATCATCCTCAGACAGATGGGCAATCTGAGAGGACGATCCAGATACTAGAAGTCATGCTGAGAGCCTGTGTGCTGGACGTTGGTGGATCTTGGAGTAAGTATCTGCCTTTGATAGAGTTCTCCTACAACAACAATTATTAGTCTACCATTGGAGTTGCACCTTATGAGATGTTGTATGGTAGGAAATGCAAATCTCCCATTCATTGGGATGAGACAGGTGAAAGGAGATACTTAGGTCCTGAAGCAGTTCAGAGGATCAGTGAGGCCATTGAGAAGATTAGAGCTCGGATGCTTACTTCTCAGAGTAGACAGAAGAGCTACGCAGATCCCAAGCGCAGGAACGTGGAGTTCCAAGTGGGAGACTATGTCTTTCTTAGAGTCTCGCCATGGAAAGGGGTGAGAAGGTTTGGGAAGAAAGGCAAGCTGAGTCCTAGATTTGTAGGTCCATTTGAGATCCTGGAGAGGGTTGGTTAGGTGGCTTACAGATTGGCTTTGCCTCCGGCGTTGTCAGCCAGGCATAATGTATTTCATGTTTCAGCACTTCGGAGGTATGTATCTGATGTGAGCCATATTTTGAGTTATGAAGATCTGGAGCTTGAGCCAGATCTCTCCTTTGAGGAGCGGCCAGTTCAGATACTCAGCAGAAAAGACAAGGTCCTCAGGAATAAGACAATACCTTTGGTTAAGGTATTGTGGAGGAACAGCAAGGTCGAGGAGGCGACCTGGGATCTGGAGTCAGATATGCAGAGTCAGTATCCCGAGCGGTTCAGGAAAATTTCGAGGACGAAATTTCTGTAAGGAGCGGATAATTGTAATTCCCCGAATTCTCCGATATGGTTTAATGGCGGGATTAGTAGGCCGAGAGGGCCATACTTGTTTAATTATGCCATTAATTGAATATATGCATGTATATGTGAATTATAATATGATATGATGTTAAATGCATGCATGTGGGTCTACATTTAATGATAGGGGTATGTTGGTAATTTGGCCCGTTGAGGGCGTAATTGTATATTTGTATGCATGTCGATGATATATTGTTGAGGCAACATTATAATGTGGATTTGTTCAAGCTTTTCGGCATGAGACGATCTTGGAATATCAAGTAGCGGTTTCATCATAACGGGATTAAGATCGAGGCTCGGGGTGAGTCTCGGGATGTTTTAATGGTTAGAGTGTTGCCGGGAATAAAAGGGGAACGGGATATGAATTATTGGTGTTTGGGAATTTTGAGAATAGCGGGAATTGGAAAGCGTTAATTATGATTAACGAAATAGGTGAAAGATGACGATTTTACCCTTGGGGAGACTTTAGAAGCTTTAAATGACCTAGGGGCATTAAGGTCATTTGACTTTGGTCATATATGGGTTAAGTTGGCGGTAGAAGCATATAGAACAAAAACAGAGCAAAGCTTCTCCTTCCCGTACATCATCTTCTCCCTTTGAGGTTTTTGGTCCCAAATTGAAGTATCAAGCTAGGAAATCAAAGCTTGGAGGTTATAGACTTAGTTCATCTACTAAGGAGGATTCAAAACCAGCTGGAGGTAAGGAATTGTCCATGAATTTCAAGTGTTACTCTGTTTTCCCTTTAGTTTTCAGCCTATAGATTTTGATGTGGATAGTTGGAATCAATGGGAGTTTTTGTGTCTGTTTGATTGGGTTTTGGTGAAGGGGTGATGTAGATGAGGCTTAGGGGTTGAATTGGATGTTTTGGTAAGGTTTGGGATTGATTTGGAAGGTTGGTTTCAAGAGGAATCGCAAGGAGGGAAAATTAGTGTAGCTGCTGGTCTGAAGCTGGCGCCCCAGCGCCATTCCTAGCGCCCCAGCGCTATGTAGGGCAGAGAGTAGCCCTCTCTATTTCTAGGGCAGCACCCCAGCATTGGTTGGCAGCGCCTAGGCTTTAGGTCAGTTTCAGAGAAAGTTATTTTTAGGGCTCGGGATGGTTTTTAAGGCTCGGGGGTTGGTTCCTTTACCCCTTTTGAGTAGTTTGAGAGTCCCGAGAGTGAGGGATTGATCCCGGGAGTGTGGTTTAGATTGTGAACCATTCATTGATTTACTTTACTGATGGTTTCTAATTGGTTATGATTATGTAACCGCTAAGGAATCTAAAGGTTGATCGTTCTCAAGGGTCGTTCTTATATTTCTTCTCGCTCAAACCTGAGGTAAGAAGATCGCACCCTGTATTTATATGACATGCATGTTTGTATTGAGGCATGTTGATTGATAAATGTGGACATGGATTACCTATTAAATGCTAGCGATTGTTGTTTACTTGTATATGTACTGACTAGTCAGGGACACTGACCTAAGAGTCAGAAATGGCATAGCGTCATAAACGTCGAGCCAAATGAAGATTAGATCTAATCGATATCAGCGTTGAATGACCCCAAGGGATTAACGTTGGACCGACCCTAAAATCGATGAACCTATAAGCGCTTGTCAGTCTAAGACTAGTTACTAGAGCCAGGGCCAAAGGCCCAGGTGACCGTTTGTCACATGGCTAGGGAACACTATTCCAGGGTTATGACTTTAAGGTCATGAGGAGGGTTATGTTGGTGACTAGTCACCATACACCTATCTTGTTCGAACTAATAATAGTTCACTTATCTATAAAGCCCCGGTGACCCTATCGTCACAAGGGTAAAGGGAGCTGGACCCAACTTAGTGACTTTTGCGACTGTCCCCTACTAGTTTGGACTGAAGGTCCTGTTGTTGGAAATGTGCCCTAAAAGCATATGTTGTAGACATTGTTTTAATGAAATAAATAAATAAATTGAATTTGTTATGCATATATTTTATGGACTATATTATTCTATGATAATATTAAGTAAATATCAAGAAAATTCATAAGTTCATATATGTGATCTCGAATATGTATTGGTACGAGAGGATTGTGTTTGAGATAAATGAACTTGAATAGTTCGCAGTAAAATAAAGTTATGGAATCTTTAGATTAATTACTGCAAGTACGGTCCACTAGTATTATGAATACATGTGATCTAGATCCGGATCACTAGTGTGGTAGAACACTTTAGTGGAGGTGCTTTATATATTAGAGAATATATAGAACTGGACCAGATATGTTTATTTATACTTAGTTAAATAACATTTCGAAGTATTAATTAAATATATCAACTAATGACCATTTACAAATAGATCTTAATCTTGAAGTTACTATGAACTCCTGTTTATGTTATATGAGTTCTTTGATTCACTTGTTCTTGTCTGTCAAAATGATCAGGCTAGAAACTTTTGTTTTGGGAACTCATTAATATAGATGGCTGGGGACATAGTATACAGATATGGAATCTATACCTTCTCGCAAGAGATTGAATGATGGTTCTCTTAAGGGTTGACTTTTGGGACTAAAAGGTTATTGAGCTCAAATTCATAATTTAGTTATGAATTAACCTTCACTAGTAGAGTCAATGGTACTTAAGGAAACAAGAGATAATTAAAAGGGTAAAACGGTAATTTTATTCCCGATTAATTATGAACCATTTTTAGAGGGTCAAGTTGTATGCAATGATTATATCAATGGACGCTTTATGATTATAAAGTACTCAGTAAATGAAATATCTATAATTACAAGAGTACAGTCTCATATTTATAGTGGAATAATCATGAGATTAATAAATTAAGATTATTTAATTAAAGAGTTTAATTAATAATCTGAAATTTATTGGAGCTTGGAATTATAGGTCCATAGGTCCCCATAGCGGCTCTATCAACACTATTCATGGTAAGAGTTGATATGAAGGGAAAATAGTTTAAAGACATATTTAAGAAGAAATTTGTTCTTCAGGCCAAATATGCAATTATATGATAATAGTGATTAATTAATTAATTACAAATTAGTTGCTGTTAACAAAATTAATTAATATTTAATTATTGTATAATTTTCGAAATCATATTAAATAATTAAATTAATTTCAAAATTTGATTAAATAATTAATTAATTATAATTTTCGAAATTATAATAAATTAAATATTTATTTTCGAAATTTTTTTATTTAATTAATTGGTAGAATTAATTGAATATATTTATTTGAGTAGGAGATAATAATATGATAAGTTCAAATTGGATTTGAATTTAAAAGATTAATATTTATTCAAATAATTAATTATATTTGATAATTAATTAAAAAGATAATTAATTTGAATTAGTTATCAAGTTGTTAAATTTTATCTGACAAAGTAATTTGAATAAATAATTAAATAAAACTTGAAAAACCAACATCCCTAAAAATTAGGAAGCTACATGTTCACACATAGGCACTGTGTGTGGCGTGGAGGGTATTTTCAGGGATGAGATTTTCATTTTTATTTATTTAATTAATTAATTAATGGATAATTCAAAAATTGGTTTTTGGATTTTTTTCATTAATAGAATAATTAATTAATTAAAAAGTAAATTGTAAAATGGTTACAGATTTATTTTTTAAAATTTGAATATTTTCTTTCAAGTATGACTAATCAGAAAATTATTCAGATTAGTGAGTGAGACAACTCTGAACATTCGCTCTGTGAAAAATAGAACGATAGTTTTCTCTCCCTGAAAATAAAGATCCAATTCTCAGGCCTATTCTCTTGATCTCATGAGTTGAATACATCAAGTAGAATTACAAATAAACTATCCTTCATTCTCTAAGTGCCCACACATTTCTTGAGGTGTAGAGAACGCTTTGGAAGATCTTGGTGTGAGTACGTGGGAGCGGCTTGGATAGGAAGATCGTTCTAAATACGAAAAGATAGCAAGGATACTTGATAGGCTTCAAGAGGTATGAATTCTATCCTTATCTTGTTTATGATTAATGTATGTATATTAATGGATCCGCATATTTAAAGGTAGTTTAAATATGTTACAAAAATTTTGTTGTATACTGGGCCAACCACACCACCATTCCGCTGCGTATTAGGAAACTCGTTCCTAACACCTGTATGATTATTATGATCATTGATGATATTATATCATGCTTTATTATGTTATCTTGCTGGGCCTCGGCTCATAGGTGCTATGTGGTGCAGGTAAAGGGAAAGAAAAGCTCACCCAGCCTTGAGTGGAGAGCTTAGGTGGTGATGTATACATATGCGACCGCTTGACCACCACGGCCAAGGAGTTCTCAGAGGAATTAGGGGGTTTACCCTATTTTTGCCACTTAGGTCGGCGGGTTTGTAATTTTGAAAAAGTAACGATCTTTTTGAGTTGTAAATAACTTATAAATATTCTTGTGGGCCCATGAACAGTTTTATGTATTCAATAAAATATATCCTCTCCTTTTTATTGATTTTCCACCTTAGCCTGTTAATGACACTTAGAACACGTTTTTAACCAAAGGACTCGGGTAGCGGGTCAAATTTCCGGTTCACCGTTCACCGTAACTGTTCTAGGGTAACCAGGGCGTTACAGATTGGTCAAACCAAGTACTTGAGTACTTTTTCAATACACCCATGTCCTTTCATATTTCAGCTTTTTGTCGCCATCGTCATGTTTGTCCCTGACCATTCGATCAAAAAATAAATCCAACCAAAGGCCCTGATCGTCTCGACGTTTGACCTCCTTGTGGGACGTATATATATATCCTCTCTTCTTCTCTTCTTCTCCTTTTCTTCACTTTCTATATTTCAAGCTTTAGAGAGAAAGAAAAAACTAGAGCCAATTTTTTTTTCCTTTTTTCTTTTCCTTGCATTTTCGATTTCGTGAGAGCTTCTTTGCAACCACTTCTATAGTCAACGATCTCCCTTTATCAGCAAACTTCAGTGTGTAAGTTTCTTGTTCTTGACCCCGTACGTTTGTGTCTTCATGTATTTTTACATTTTTCATATGAGTATGAATGTATGTGGTAACTCGTAGTTTTAGCAATATTACTTAAATAATCTTTCGATTCAAAGTTTTGAACCATAGTCCTAAAACCTAGATATTAGTGTAAAAAATGTAACATAGGGTCTTTTCAGATTAAGAGAAGCGTATCATGTAAGCCAAGAAATGGGGGTTCTGAATCAGGGTTTTCAATTGCACAAATCCCAAAATTATCACCCTTTTGGGTAACCGTCAACTTTATCCCTGAAAATCCAAGATTCTTAAAATGAATCTGAACTTTCCCACTCTCGTTTTAAATACACGCTCGAAGCCCTAACTTTCCAATAGTTCGGGGCTCTACTTCGAATTCGATCTTAGCCCCTCGAGACCTTGGTCTTGACTGAGCTTACTCTGTGATCTCGGGCTTTCGAGCTCAAATCACCAAACTTATATTCTATAATTCTTTGCATGCATGGTCGTCACCCTCTTTTTTCTTAATAGATGTCGCAGAACTCTGAAAATCGGTGGGGGGCAATGCTTGCAATTCCTTGTTCTTCATAAACTCCCAGCCCAAAGTCTCCTTTCACTCAGAACCAATGACTGATACGCGAGCACCGCACAAGGTGCAAACAAGAAGACATCTGAGACCATTTTCGACGTCAGATTGACAAAGTTGTGAAAAAAAAGAGGAAGAAACTTCGGGTCGCAATCTATCTAGATCCAGACCCCGAGCTCAAGCACATTCCTCTTGATCCTAAACTCAAAGTCACCGTTGCTTTCGAGCCTGGTGTACTTGCTTTCTTGCTGATGGATGACTCTTCAAACCGCCCTTCTACCTTGCAAGTTGTTATTACTCCTACCTCCAAGGAGGAATTCTTCAAGGTCAAGCATTATTGGAGCTCAGTCACTTCGACATGCCAAATCTCTGAGATCTTGGATCGCCACGGCTTGAAACTCTCCGGCACACTGATGTGTCACCCTGCGATCACAAACGAGCAGAGCTGCTATGCCCCGGGTGATGGCAACCCCGATAGTAAGATTAAGCTCACAACCTAGAGCCGCGAGCATATGAAGGCAGGGGCCCTTCTTCCCCTGAAATCCTTTTTTAAGGATTTTCTGGATTTATTCGGGCTCGCCCCCTTCCAACTTTAGACCAACTCATACAGGGTTCTATCTGCCCTCAGGTCAATATACCACGAGCTGAAGTGGGAACGACCCTCACCAAGAGATATTCTATATCTCTTTTGCCTTAAAAGCTTCCCCTCTCGAGCTTGGGGAGGGGATGGCTTCTACTATCTATCGAGCTACCAAAAGGAGAAGAAGATCTTCAAGGATATGTCGAGCCATCCTCCAAAATTCAAGCTAGCCTTCTTCTGGACGGACGACCTCGCCCCTTCAAAATTCTACTCATTCCAACGATTTCGTAAGTTCCCATACTCATTCCTTTCTTGCTCAATTAATGACTAAGCTCGAAATAATAACATGTATCCATTTCTTCAGCCAACTATCACCGTCCCACACCCTCGGAGTCAATGGTGGAGCACATGAAGGCTCTGCTCCAACTGTCGTATGGTCGGCGCTCCCTGTCATATCTTCTTCATGAAGAAAAGCTTCGAGCCTGCAACCTCAACGAGCGAGATCAGCCGAGTGATGATGTCACTTATCACATGTGGGAGCATGTGCCTCTTCCCATTGAAAAGCTTCCTCCGAGACAGAGGTCATCGAGCTTGGCTATGTGGTCCCCATCTATGCTAAAGCATAAGCTCGATACCTTGATCTTATTCCCAGATCCCAGGGATAACTTTCATGTTTGGTCATGGGTAGATTATAGGGTACATAGGTTCAATAGTTTGTTAGGCCACTTCCAAATTATGTATAGTTTAAATGAAGTCTGGGATGGGATCGTCGTTCAGTACGGTACCAATGATTATAGAGACCTTTCAAGGCTGTCACCTACGTATAAGGAAGGGACTCCCCCAACCTCCTCTGAAGATAGGGGGATTACTTGGTCACCGAGCACAAGCTCGGGGGAGGGTTCCAGTTAGGTTTCTTTTGACTTTAGCCTTGTTCTGAGATGAAACCTCATGCCTCTAACACACACAGCCCAAGCCAAGCTGCTGATCCAAATCCCAAGGTCAGAGTATCCACTGAGGTCTTGCTCCCTCCGCCTCCTCCTGCCATTCAAACTTCTCAATAAACTGCTCTGGCTCCAAAGAAGCTTCTTCCCACTCGGGAATGCTTGTTGTCGATTTTGACCCACTCCCTTGAGTATGTGATCGACAACGCCGCGGGGAACACGGAGCCAGTCTGGGCTCGGATGTATTGTCCCAAGTTGGCCAAAGTTTCAGCAACCATGGCGCCCCTCAATGGAAATTCCTCACCTCTTGCCGAGACAACAACACCCTTTATGACAAGGGCAGCGAGCTCCTCACCTCGGTAATTCTTTTTACTCTGCCATGTTGCCGGTTCAAATTTATTCTATATGTGTTCTAACCCATTTTTGTTTGTGTACATGCCTTTGCCGTGTTTGCTTAGCTTAACTACAAGCTGAACAACAAAGTCCACTTGAGCTTATCCGATGCTCAAGAGGTAAAGACCCTCCAGATAAAGCTCGTAGATGAGCTTAAGGCCACGAAGTTAGAGCTCGAGTAAAAGCTGGAGGCTAAGGATTATGAAATTAGGAAGAGGGACTCCAGAATCAAGGAGCTTGAAGAGCTGAATGCCAAGCTCGCGGAGGAGAAGAAGGCCACCTTCAATATAATTGAGGGTGAGAAGGCTCGCCTTCTTGAGGAGTTTAAGCGGAAGAAAGATCATACTGTTGATATCGCTAGGTACCGTATCTGGGCCAAAAATTATGATCTCGATACTAGCTTTTTGGACACTCTCGAAGATGAGTTCCTTGAGAGGTGGTAGGCTCGGCTGGACGAGGCGGATGCCAAGGAGGAGGCCAAAACAATGGCGGAGAAGCCTGATGCTGCCAAGGAGGACGCACCTGCTTTATAAAAGCGAGGTCATGGGCTGCGTCCCATTAAGTTTTTTGTCATACCTTTTTTATTTTAAGCCCTTGGGGTAAAGAAAATTTATAGCTCGTTTTAGGGCTATTTTATGTTTGTTCAAATAGTAATTTCAATCTTTTATATATATGATTTCCTTTGCTTGAAAACCTTTATACACTTAATTTTACATTCAGCATTTACATTAATATTTTTTCTTTACATTTCTGGGTCAAAATATTTCAAGCATCTTACATTAAAGGTTTGTTTTTATGTTTGTTTATTCATACAAACACATCTGTTGGATTTAAGCTCAAGTTTCAATGCATTCATGCACAGTTTACCCGATGTATTGATGCCCGATCTCGTTATTTGTCAAGGTCGAACCTTACTTTCACCATGCACTAGAAAGTGCTTATATGGCATGTAAGATTAGTAGTTTATTTATATCTTGCTTTTCTAGTAACTTTTCCTCTTCCTCGATTAGCTCCCCAAGGTTGTGAGGTCGAAACTATCTTATTTGCAAAATATTCCAGCCTCAAACTCGACTTAACTCGAAGTAGGTTTATTTATATTCCAACTTTCTGTTGATAAGTTTTAGCTGGTTTGTTCTAAACTTATTTAGCTCGTGTCTGGTCTGTAATCCAGACACTTATAATTTTGATAATCTAGTTATGTCAAGATCATCTTAGCTCGCGCATCAGGTTATATCCCTACACTTATAATTTTGATAACCTAGTTATGTCCAGATCATCTTAGCTCGCGCATCTAGTTATATCCAGACACTTATAATTTTGATAACCTGTTTATGTCCAGAACATCTTAGCTCGCGCATCTGGTTATATCTAGACACTTGAACTTGTATGTCGGTTTAATGATCAAGACATTTTTATTCTATGTTATTTTTTTCAACTTTATGGTATTATTGTATACCACTGATGCCCCCTTAATATCCTATGAGTGTGACCATAGGTTATTGAATTAAGAGAGTTTGAAACAAAAATACAACATTAAATAACTTTTGAGCAAAATTCAACACTTTATTAATAAAAAGTCTGAAAAATAAACAAGCTTGGTTACAATAAAACATTATTCCCACACTATTGATAGTAAGGTCGTAGATGTTCACCATTCCAAGCTCGCGGTACCAATTGTCCTTTCAATCTCGCCAATTTATAAATCCCAAGTCGGATAATAGACTCGATCTAGTAAGGTCCTTCCAAGTTAGGTCAGAGTACCCCAGCAGGCGGGTCCCTTGTAGCCAGAAATACATGTCTTAATACCAAGTCTCCCAATCTGAATTTTCTATCTCGAACCTTTTTATTGAAATATTTGGTAGCTCGTTGTTGATATGCAGAATTTTTCAGTTGAGCTTCATCTCATCTTTCTTCAATTAGTCTAGACTTTCTTCGAGCTGGGATTGGTTCCAGGCCTGATTGTAGGCATGGCTCCGTCTTGTAGGTATTTCGGCTTCAATCAGCAACAGGGCCTCGCATCCATATGCTAGGAAGAAGGGAGTATGTCCTATCGAAGTTCAAGCTAGGCCCACAAAACTTGGGGTAACTCCTCGGGCCATCTTCCTTTAGCCTCCTCCAACTTTTTCTTTATGGAGCTTTTAAGGGTTTTGTTGACTACTTCGACCTGGTCATTTGATTGGGGATGGGCGACGGAGGAGAATCTTTTTATTATCCCATTATTTTCACAAAAATGGGTAAACAAATCACTGTCGAATTGGGTACCATTGTCCGACACTATCATTCTGGGCATTCTGTATCGGCAGATGATATTTTTCACCACAAAGTCTAAAACCTTTTTTCAAGGTAATTGTAGCCAGGGGTTCGACCTCAGTCCATTTCATGAAATAATCGACCGCGGCGATAGCATACTTCACTCCACCTTTGCATGTTGGTAGCGAGCCTATAAGATCGATTCCCCACACCGCAAATGGTCATGGGGAGGTCAGCATGGTTAGCTCGGTAGGTGGAGCTTGTGGAATTGAAGCAAATTGCTGACAGTTATCACATATCTTGACATATTTGAACGCGTCTGTCTTGATTGTGGGCTAGAAATATCCCTGCCTCATCACTTTTTTGGATAGACTATGCCCCCAGTGTGATCTCCACAAAATCCTTCATGGATTTCCTCCAGGATTATTCTTGCCTCGGGTGGAGTTACACATCGAAGTAGTGGCATAGAATATCCTCTTCGATACAACTTTCCTTCCATAATAGTATATCTCAGGATCTGATACATCAATTTTTTAGCCTTATTCCATTCTGCTGGGAGAATTTCAGTTTCGAGGTGTTGGAAGTCCTGCTAGCAATGCTTCATATTCGGCCTCGTTATTCGATGCTTCAAAGTTGAACCTTAAAGCTGAGTGAAATTGATTTCCTGCTTGGGTGATCAGTATAATGCCTGCCCCCGATCCGTGTTCGTTGCAGGACCCGTCAACGTAAAGATTCCACAGCTCGCGGACGTGGGTCATAACTTCATCGTTAGATACTCCGGTATACTCGACAATAAAGTCCGCCAGGACCTGTCCCTTGATGGTCATTCTCGGATGGTATGTAATCTCAAACTGGCCGAGCTTGATAGGCCACCTTAACAATCTTTTAAAAGCTTCTGGTTTAGATAGAACTTGTCATAGTGGTTTGTCAGTTAACACATGAATAGGGTGTAGTTAAAAATAAGGTCGGAGCTTTCGAGATGAGTGGATCAAGCTGAGAGCCAATTTTCCCATTAAAGGGTATCTCGATTCTGCCCCCAGTAACCTTTTGCTGACATAGTACACTGGCTTTTGTACCTTCTTGTCTTCTCGAACGAGCACGACACTAATGGCGTGCTCGGTTGTAGCGAGGTACAAGTATAAGACTTCTCTCGTGATAGGCTTTCACAAGATTGGTGGTTCGGTGAGATATTTCTTTAGGTTCTGGAATGCAAGCTCACATTCCTCTGACCACTCGAACTTTTTCCCCCCTCTTAAAAGGTTGAAAAAAGGGAGACAACGGTCTGTAGATTTTGAAATAAACCTACTTAGTTCTGCCATCCGTCCAGTCAAACTCTGGACATCCTTATGCTTTCGAGGTGAGGGCATATCAATCAATGTCTTGATCTTGTCCGAATTAACCTCTATTCCTCGTGCATTCACTATAAATCCCAAAAAAAATTCCAAAGACACTTCGAAAGAGAACTTTTGTGGGTTAAGTTTCATGTTATATTTCTGTAGTATAGTAACGCATTCGGCGAGATCATCCACATGGTTGCTGTTATGTTTGGAGTTGACTAGCATGTCGTCAACATACACTTCCATGTTATTCCCTATTTTCTTGGAGAACATTCTGTTTACAAGCCTTTGGTACGTGGCTCCAGCGTTTTTGAGCCCGAAAGGCATGACATTGTAGCAGTACAACCCTTTATCGGTTACAAAGCTCGTATGCTCTTGGTCTAGCGCGTGCATGGAAATCTGGTTATATCCAGAATAAGCGTCCATGAACGACATGGTGCCATGGCCTGTAGTGGCATCTGCAAGCTGATCTATCTGAGGTAATGGGAAACAATCTTTAGGGTATGCCTTGTTAAGGTCTGAGTAGTCGATACAGGTTTGCCATTTGCTGTTGGGTTTCAGAACCAACACTGGATTGGCAATCCAATCGGGATAGAAGGCATCTCGTATGAATTGATTTGCCTTCAACCTATTGACTTCTTCCTTGAGGGCCTTCTTTCTATCATCGTCCAGTAGTCTTCGCTTTTGTTTCTTCGGGGGGAAGCTTTTGTCAATGTTAAGCGCGTGGCTCATGACATTTGCACTAATTCCCACCATGTCCGAGTGTGACCATGCAAACACATCCTGGTTTTCTTTTAAGAAGTAGATTAGTTTTTATTTCTCTTCTTTTGAAAGATTCTTACCCACCTTCACCGTCCTCGTGGGATCTTTTTCTTCGAGCTTGAACTCCTCAAGCTCTTCCAGAGGTTCGAGGTCAGCCCTTTCTTCTATCCTGGGGTTGATCTCTTCATCTATCTCGAAGACCGTCCCATCTTTGTTCTGAATAATTACAAGTGCATGTGCACTTGTTTGCTTCTTTCCCCTAATGGATATGCTATAGCATTCTCTTCCCACAAGCTGGTCCCCCTTCAACGTCTCAATGCCACTAGAAGTCGGGAACTTGATGGCCAAATGCTTAATAGACGATACTGCCCCCAGCCCCACTAGGGCGGGTCTCCCGATCAGTACGTTGTAGGCCAATGGGAGGTCCACCACGACAAACTCCATCATCTCGATTACAGAGACTGGATAGTCTCCTAAGGTCACAGGGAGTTCAATGGATCCCATACAGGCAATCCCTTCTCCTGAAAAACTGTATAGTGCGGTTGCACATGCTTTTAGATTTCGAAGCGTGAGTCCCATCTTTCCTAGTGTAGAGTCCAAGAACTTTACTTAGCTAGATCGGCAATAGTAGTAGTAGTAATAGTAGCAACACTTATAGATTTTATAAGTTTAACATATAGTTTAAGAATATTAATTATAACATAAGGTTTAATTAATATAGCTGGTTATCAAGATGTTATTTATTATACTATAAGGTTTAGATAGAAACAATAAGATCATGACACTTGTCGTGTGCATGTTTATTAAGGAATTAAGTATTTTTTATGAATAATTTTATAAGAGAAATATTTAAAAACCCTAGGACCTGCCAGCAGCTTTAATATCTTTTTAGGACTCAGTCAAAGTTGTTTACCCAATTCAAATTAAGCTGAAAAAGTGCAATTACGTGTATAATATTTCAGCGTATGCCGAAATATCGCAGCTATAGGGGCGATATATCGCCACACGGGGATACAAAAAACACGTAACTTCGCACAAACGCATCGACGAGCCTCGGGATATAAGCCCAGGTGATATATTGCCTACCATGGGCGATATATAGGCTCTAGGGCTTTATGTTCAAACGTTTTTTAAACTAAGCTCAATTCAACACTTAACCTCTTGTCAAGCCTTTGAACGTTTTGACCGAGTCTTAAGCCTATGCTGAGCGAATATTCAAATGTTTTTCAAGTAATATTCATTATTTTTATTCAAGCTAAAAGAAGATCTTTTCACTCCTTGAACTCTATAAATAGGACCTAGTACCCAGCCATTTCTCTCATTCTTCAAGCTGAGTTCAGAGCTTTCAAGCTGCTAGATTTACTATTGAGTGATAAACACTTGGGTTGGGGTTATAAGCTTTATCATTTTAAGATTTATAAACACTTGGGAAGTAAGATAAAATAGTTTGTTTTTCTATATTGAGGTGTAGTTCGGTTCTAGTGCACTAAAAGGTATTCCTATTCCTCGTTCATTTCTGTATGTTTCATTAGTTTCTTATAGTTTTCTTTACTCAAATCCTAACTCAATGTTTTCCATTCTTGATTAGGCATTTAAGTTCTTTGAACTTAAGGTTTCTTTTCGGTAAGCTCTTCTTCATTGGTGGTTTAGTTCATTCCTTTTTAGGAGTGTTCCAAATCCCGTCCTTGTTCTCATATCCCGGTTTTGGTAAGGAAAATAGGATAGTTTCTAATGCTTATATATTATGTTTATGTATAATATGTTATGATAAGTTTATGTTATGTTATGTTTTGATGTTATCTAGGGCTCATAATTGCTTAGCTAGCAAACCCTAGTGTTTATTATTTTCATGGTTTAGAGTTATGATTTACCCTACCTCGATTAGTAGACTGAGGACCTAGATAGGTTATCATAAACTACCATGTGATCTAACCTACCTCAATTAATGAGTTAATGGCCATTAATATTGTAGTCCTATATGGTATACATTTTTATAGTCATATGTTTATAGTTTATGTTTATGTTTTATGCTTTTAGTAGATTTTCCTTGCTGGGCATTAGGCTCATTCCTTTATTTTTATGTATGCAGGAAAATAGTTATGGCAGCGGATAGATTCTTGGCAGCTTGGGATTGTGTATTGAGGAAGAATGGATTCGGTAGACTGCGTGAACGATTCGAGGATGACGTTATTTTCAGTCCTTTTAATTATGTTTCTTTGTATTTTACGCACTTGGTTTTGTACATAATTTTAATTAAGTTAAAGTTATGTTTTATTTTTCAAATAATGGGATCCCATACCCCGAATTTATGTATTTCAACATTTCCTGTATAGTTTTTTTTAATAAAGTTATGAATGTTTCGCATGTATGTTTTCTTAAGAATAGTGTCTATGTATAGTAGATTTAATGGTCCAAAGTCTTATAATTAGTTGGGTCATTACACCTAGTGTGGCTTTATAGAGGATATTCATTGAGCTCCTATTATCAATCAGGACTCGGCGTACTGTCTTGTTCGCAAGTTGGAGTGTTATGACCAGGGGGTCATTATGGGGAAACTGGACGTGAGACGCGTCCTCTTCAGTAAACGTTATGGGTTGAGTCTTAACCCTCTACTATTTTGGAGCTCATGGCTCGGGTTCGTTGGGAGAACCGTCTTCAGTCTTGAGCTCATTTACGTATCTCTTTTGGGCGTTTCTGCCCGATCCTGCGATACGAGGTCCCCCCGAGATGGTCATTACATCTCCTCCATCAATCGAAGGGGGTCACTTGTCCTCTTGAGCTTGGGAGCTATTGTTTTGGGAAGGTTGTGCAGCTGTTTCCCTGTGGCTTGTCGAGGCTTGAGTGGTATTTTGGTTCCTCACGTACTGTCCGAAATATCCCCTCGAGATCAAGCCTTCGATCTCATCTTTTAGTTGTCGACATTAATCGGTTGTGTGTCTGATATCTCTATGGAATCTACAATATTTATCTAGATCCCTTTTTGCCTTTTGGTTCCTCATTGGGTCAGGTCATCTAAATGGGACCTGGTTCTCATTAGCCAGGTAAATATTCTCCCGAGACTCGTTGAGCTCGGTATATACTTTGTATACAGATAAATATTTTTCCCCTTTCTTCTTCTTCCCTCCATCAGTCTCAGGATTATTCCCTTCGCTCTTCTTCCTTTTGGAAGGGTTGTCCCCAGAGGGTTTCGAAGTTGATGGGTTGCTGAGGTCGAGGCAAAGTTTATGTTTGTCGTTGTAGTTATGGGCTGAGAGGTCATGTTTATTGCTGACCTTGCCTCTTCTACAATGACAAACCTTTGGACCCTCCGATTGAACTCGGTTAACGACCTGATAGATTTCCTTTGTAAATCTTCTCAAAGGGGACTTCCTAGCAGTATACCCACTCTAACAGCCATCAGGTGACCGCTATCATTGATATCTCGAGCTTGGGCCACTTCTAGGTTAAACCTCGTGAGGTAACTCTTCAATGACTCATTTTGTTGTTGTCGGACATTTGTTAAGGCTGAGGCCTCGGTCCTGATGCCAATCATAGCCTTAAATTGCTTCTTGAAGTCTCTAGAAAACTGATCCCAAGACGAGATCGAATGCCTTTTATACTTCTCAAACCAGTTTTTTGCTGGTCCTGCAAGTGTGGCAAGGAACAACATACATCTGAGCTCGTACCCAACATTGCTGGCTCGCATGATGGAATTGAATGTACTCAAATGACTGTACGGGTCTGAGTTTCTGTCAAATGGTGGGACATGAGGTATCCTGAATCCCTAAGGAAACGGAGTGCTGGAGATATGCGCGGCAAAAGGCTCGAGCTCTTCATCGGACTCTTCTGCTTTGTCCCTATTACGCTCGTTCTGTAGGATCTTGAATGCTCTTTCTAATTAATCAATCTTTTCCTGGACTAAATCCACTGGAGGTCGAGTCTGGACCTGAGGGGGCTAGTTATCGTTAATAAAAACTCCAGCTCCCTATCTCGGTACAGGGTTATACACTGACTGTTTGCGGCCATTCAGATGGTCTCGCAGATCTGGGTTCAGAGGATTATCTCAACCCCGATTATGGTTTAAGTATTCCAGCATATCAGGGTGATTCCCTCGATTCCCTGCATGTCTCGGTTCCATGTTGTAAACACTCACAGACCGAGTGTAATCCAAGCTTTCACTTACATAACTCGTAGCTCGATGATTATGAGGTAGGTCCCCTGCTGGCCTCCTTGTCCCAACAGTTTGTGATCTTGACATTTGGCTTCTCAAAGGCTGAGGAGCTCTGCGATCTTGAGTAGCTTCTCTTTCATTCCCCTGTCCATGCCTAGTCGATTTCCATCTCAATGCGGAGGCCGTGGAACCTCTTGGGCTGGCGAGGGGTACCTTATTGGCGATGATGGGTATCTTATGGTGACAGTGGCTTTCTCCCATTGCCGGACCTAGATGGTCCAGAGTTCGCCCGATCAGGCTCCGGGTTGTTATGTCCAGCATCAGGATTTGGGTTCTAAGCCGCCGAGGGGGGTTGGTTATTACTCGTTCTTGCTGGTACTTCTGGAGTAGGGTTGGAAGTAGCCTCATCCCAGTACTCCTCTGTGGTCTTGGTTGGGCTGGCTGAGATGTTGTGGCGGCACTTGCTCTACCCTCTTGGCGGTCGTGGTCCCACGAGGACGTCCCCTAGGTCTCCGAGGAGGTGCCTGGGCATTAGCAACTTGTATAGCTAATTCTTCGTTGCATTTCGTGGCCTCTGCCAACTATTTGCGCAATTGGCGGTTTTCATGTTCCACAATTGGAACATATCTTTCAGAAATGTAATACATATCTTCATCAGGCCTGGGGGCAGGTGGCCCCCGAGAGTTGGACGAATCGCTCATTTCTTCAGGATCTGGATCCGCCATGGGCTGCTTTTCAGGTCGTCGTGGGTAATCCTCAGCATGAGGAATCTACTCCTCAGGTATATTGGGCATTGGGCGCTCACCCGTACTAGGGTCACTTGCAGCGGCCATTGATGATTTAGGAAACTTTCTAAATAAACTAGCTCACGTCTTGTTTAATAGCTCTCAATGAAAGCACCAAACTGTTGATGCTGTTTTTCGTCAACTTAGAAAAGAAGAGCAATTAGACTAAAAATACCAGAGGAAACAAATAATATAGACACGATTTTTTACATGGTTCAGCAGTTAAAATCTACCTAGTCCACGAGTTTGTGTTATTAACTTCTTGGAATTCTCTTATGGCTTTCCCAAGCAATTGTAAAGAATCTTCCTAGTATCCGTTTTTTTTTTCATACAAATGAATGGCTTCACTCTATTTATAGAGTGGTTTACCAAATATCTTCCCACAGAATTCGGGTTGATATAATACAAATTAATTAAAATAAATGCTATTAAATGCATTCGTTACTACGTACGTGGTTATATCCCATGATATAAGGGATTAATAATAGATTACATCAGATCCCTTAAATGTAGGGAATTTACAACAATAAATATGTACACACAGTTTACGAGAGTAGTAATTTGACTCATACGCCTACGAGGTCGTTCACCCATCGCGAGCTCATAACCTCGGTTCGCCTCTGTTGTCAACAAGTAATGTTGACGAAACCATCTTTTTAGAGCTCACAATACTCGAGCTCGAATCGCCCTGTCTGACGACAGGAAATGAATCAGGAGATTTTATACAAGTGTTGAACTATTGCCATTGTGAGTTTCGAGCCTAACTTATAGTCTCGAAACACCTCCAAGACTACATAGTTTCCAAGCTCACCTAATCTTGACGTTGTCACATATACTGCTCAGTGAGACTGTCTCTGACTTGCTGATCACATGACAACTATGCTTGTCTCGAGCTTACTCCTTATGAGCCTGAGTTTCGAGATCAAGATTCCCTTTCTCAAAATCAGGGTATAGCAATTGTAAACATAGGTACCAAAATGATACTTTAGAAAAACACAGAGTAAAAAATAGTTAACTACCCTAAATATTTTAAGAATTGTTTCATTTATTTTTTTATGCTACTAATAAAAATGGTTCTTCTCAATTATGGGCTTGCCTTTTATTGGGTTCAAATTTGTTAAAGAAGGGTCTTCGATGGAGAGTGGGTTATGGTCAGTAAATTGATGCTTGTAGTGACCCCCATTTACCAAGATCTTATTATTTTTGTTCTATTTCTCCAAAAGTCATGGCAACCCTAGGGTGTTTGTGAGTTAATTTCGTAGCTGGGGTGTGCAATGAGGTTCTCCTTTACAAGTATTTTCGTCCTTCTATTGTTGTTCCTTCACTAGAAAGGTTAATTAGCTGTGGGTGTACACGGTTTGGATTGGTGTGGTTTAGAAGAATTTTAAAACCAAACAGCTCATACGATTTTTTTTAAATGAAAAATCAAACCAAACCATCAAAATTAAAAGGGGCATGGTGCAAAATAACCCTTAATGTTGTGTGAAAGTAAGTAAATGTCTATGTTTTTAATTTTGTAGTAAAATAGCCTAATCATCTATTTCATATATCACATATTACCAAATACACTCTTTAACAAATTACTATTATATTCTAAATATTTTAATATTATGGTATATGTATATTAGTTTTGTTTAATTAGTTTTTATTTTAAAGTTATTTTGATTTTTTTTCGTTTTTTATGAGTTGTTGAATGATATACCATACTACAAAATATATATACTGAGTTGAAAAATAATATACCATCAAAACTTACAAAATTATTACTAAAAAATGTATATACTATGCTAACAAAGTTATATACTACCATTAAAATGTATATACCATGATACAAAATTATATACTAACACTATGTATAATAAAATATAAATTAAATATCACAAAAAAAAATTATATACCATACCACAAAAAATATATACACTAATTGAAAAATAATATACCAACAACTTATAAAAAACTTAAAAAATCAATATAACTATAAAATAAAAACTAATTAAACAAAACTAATATACATATACCACTATAATAAAGTCATACAGTCTTAAATAAATAAATAAATTATACAAAAGGGCAATTTAAGCAATCAACAATGTAAAATGGCAATTTATCTACAATTTTAAAAATGAGGGCATTAGCTTCTTGATGACTTTATTTTAGGCTATTTCCTATCATTTCTCAAATTAAAAAGCCAAACCAAACCATAAGTAAACAGTATGGTTCGGTTTTAACCATATAACCAAATTATTAAAATTTTAAATTTTTTAATTATACAATAATTAACTAAATAATTATATTTAAATAATAATAATAATTTTAACTTTACTTTCAAGACCATAAAAGTCTACAAGAAGCTTATTGTCTTTGTTGTTGTAAGTGTAATTATTTTGAATCATTTTATAGAAGTGGGAAAGAAATGTTTACTTTCTAAACAATGTGAGACTTTACATTTCTCTTTTTCTAGTTTTGGAAACTTGTGCATGTATTAAATACTACTAAAAACATATTCTAAACAATTAAATTGTTTGGTTTGAATTGTTTGGTAGACGTTATATTAACTTGAGTGTAGGGTTTCAAACATTTGCACCCTCATTTCTAAAAACTATATTTTTAGAAAACATCACGGTCCAGTTCGATTTAATTAGTTTTAAAAAATTAGAAACCATGGGCAAACTATAAAAGTTGAGCGATCCGGTTAAACCGAACCATCAAAAACAATTTCACTAGTTATGGTTATTGACAGTTTGGTGCGGTGCGGTTTGGAACCAAACCGTCGTTTGCAGTTTATATGAACACCCCTATAATTAGTATGGAAGTGCCAAACCAAAGCAAGCCTAGTATTGGTAGGGCTATATAGTCTTTAATTTTTCAATAATCAATATAATAAAATTATACAAATTTTTAATTTTTTTTATGTAATATATTAATTAAAATTAGATAAATAGGGCCTAGGTGCGGACTTGGCCTGCTATTGACTAGGACGACTTTCGAGATGGTGAATTGGGATATAGAATTTGCGTATCCATCCCAAAGTTAAAAAAATTCTTTGGATATTATACCATGAGGATATTCCGATGGCGTCAAAAGTTATGTAAGTGTGAGATTGATATTCGGTGCGGTGCCATTTCTTGAATCTATATGTAATTAATTAGTTATAGTCTCTAATTTATAACATGTTATAACGATGATACATACTCTATTCTCTTTAATATCAACCATTTTCCTTTCTCAATTTCAATGAAAACATCACTCTGAAATATTCGAATATGACGTCCACTATTACATATAATATATTTGTAACAATATAATATTAAAATGCTAATATGTATCTATAACTATTATAAAAGACTAAGTGAATTTAAATTTTTTTGGTTAAATTATTTTGTTTTTTAGTGTGGTCAAGTTATTTTATCTTGTAGTATAAATATATATATATATATAATTATTGTTTTTTTTAATGTGTATTTCTTTTTATTTTAATTAAGATTTCAAAAATTAATTTATATTTTTAAAAAATAGCAATTTTTTTAATAAATTTAAATAGACAGTTAGATTTTTATCTTTAGTTTTTATTTTTTTTAAATGTGTGTTTCTTTTATTTTAATTAAGATTTAAAAAGTTAAGTTTTCTAGTATATATTTTATTTTGTGTTGTAGTAAATAATGTTTTTATATAAAAAAATATTTTTTTAATTTTTTATTTAAATAAATAGTGTATTTTTTTTGTTAAGATTTAAAAAGTGGTTTTTTTAATAAATTTAAATAGTAAGTTAGTTTAGTAAATTTGATCAAATTATATAATCTTGTAGTAGAGAATATATTGTATTTACATATCTCTTTTTAATATAGTTATTTGTATTTGTCTATTTTTTTAAAGAAAAAGTGTGTTGATTTTTATTTTGGTTAAGATTTAAAAATGGATTTTTTTTAAATAAATTTAAAACTGAGTTAGTTTAATAAATTTCATCAAATTATTATGTTGCAGTAAGAATATATTTTTTGTATTTTTATTTTTGGCTAAGATTTAAATAGTGTTAAATGGTGAGTTTGTTTAATAAATTTAATCAAATTATATTATATTATAGTGGAGAATATATTTTAGTTATATATCTCTTTTAATTATTTTTAATCTTATTAATTACACTTGGTAACAAAATTAAATAATTATTTAATCAATTATTACTATATCTATAACTATTATAAAAGAGTGAATATATTATTTTAATTTATTTTAAAAGAGGTGTTTCTTTTTATTTTGGTTAAGATTTAAAAAGTGAATTTTTTTAAATAAATTTAAAAGGGAGTTAGTGTAATGCCCCGAATTTCCTAATAAGGGTTAGGACCTTGATTAGGAGGCCGGGAGGGTCATAATTGATTTATTATGTTATTTAATGATCATATGCATGTTTATGTGAATTATATTATGATATGATGATAAATGCATGCATATGGGTGTATTTATAATTATAAGGGCATTTTGGTAATTTGGCCCGTTGAGGGCATATTTGTGTATTTTCGTGCATGTGGGTGAGTTATGAATGGTACCACATTATATGTGGATTTGTTCAAGCCTTTCGGCATGAGACGATTATGAAATGCAAGTGTTCGGTCTAGTCACAACAGGTTTAAGTTCGGGGCTCGAGGTGAGTCTCGGGGTGAGTTTAATGATTAGAGCATTACCGGGAATTAAAGGGTAATGGGATATGGATTATTGGTATGTGAGAATATTGAGAATAGTGGGAATTTGGAGGGTGTTAATTATGATTAATGAAATAGGTGCGAAAGGACGGGTTTGCCCTTGGTGTCTTTTAAGGTTTTATTTTAGACTTGAGGGCATTTAGGTCTTTTCACTCTTTGAGATTGATATAAGCCATTAAGGCTGTAGAAAGAAGAGGAAAACAGAGTGTTGTCTTCCTTCTCTCCCGATGGTCTTTTTCCTTCATTTTCTCTTTGGATTTTCAAGCTTTGTTTGAGGAATCAAGCCAAGGAACCAAGCTGGGATAAGCTAGGGTTATGCTCCACGATTGAAGAGGGTGTGTTGCTGAGATTGATGTGAGTTTTTAGCCATTAGAACTCTTGGTTTTGCTCTGTTTTCTTAGTTAAGTTCTAGCGGGTTTTTGGGTTGGAAAGTGGGGAATTGATTGGAGTTTTGGCTAGGGTTCTTGGGGTTGTGGTGCCTAGGACATGTGGAGGTGGTATTTAGGTTCATTTGGGACTTAATTTGATGTTTGGAAGCTTTTTGGTTTGGGTTAGAAATGGTGGAATCGAAGGAAGAGATTTTCTGGGTTGTTGCTGGCTGAAGGTAGTGTTACAGCGCCCAGTGTAGGGTGCAACAACGCTACCTGCAGAGGAGGCTAGGGCGGTTTGGTTCTGAGTATAGCACTGGGGCGCTAGGAGGGTGGCGCTGTAGGACGACCCTGTTTCTTCAGAACCCTATTTTGAGTGTTTTTAAGGGTTTTTGGCTCGGGGTTTCAATCCTTAAGGCCCGGGATCGAATCTACTCACCGTGTGGGCATGTTTCGAGGTCTCGAGAGTGGGGTTTCGGTCAAGACCCTATCTTTGATGATTTTCATTAATCGAAGATTGTATTTGGTTAAGAATAGGTGACCGCTAATGGATTGAGGATCGACCGTTCTCAAGGGTTGTTCTTGTTCTAATTCTCGCTCGAACCGGAGGTAAGAAAATTGCACCTTGTGTATATGTGACATGCATGGCTATTCTTGATGCATGTTGGATGTTAAAATGCAATGCACGAGAAACATGTGATTAGGGCATGCTTTGTAACTGAGTATGATATTGTTCAGAGCGTGAGTCTCTATGTTTATGCATGATCCTAATTGTGCTACTATTTGTTAAGTAAGCATGTTGAATGCCCTGTATTCGGATATTTGATATATGATATATGTTTGGTTGCATTGCTTACTTGTTTATGGCACTGACTAGTCAGGGGCACTGACCTAAGCGTCGGAAACGGCATAAGCGTCCTGAACGCAGGGCCGAATGAAGATTAGATCTAATCGATATCAGCATTGAATGGCTCTAAGGCATTAATGCTGGACGACCCTAAGGTCGATGAAACTTATAAGCGCTTGGCTAGTCTAGGACTAGTTACTTAGAGCCAAGGCCTAAGGCCTAGGTGACTGCTTGTCACAAGGCTAGGGAACGATGTTCCAGGGTTATGACTCTATGGTCATAAGGAAGGTTATGTTGGTGACTAGTCATCATGCACCTATCTTGTAATGCCCCAAATTTCCTAATAAGGTTTAGGACCTTGATTAGGAGGCCGGGAGGGCCATAATTGATTTATTATAATATTTAATGATTATATGCATGTTTATGTGAATTATATTATTATATGATGGTGAATGCATGCATATGGGCTCATATTTTAAATGCAAGGGCATTTTGGTAATTTGGCCGTTGGGGGCGTGATTGTGTAATTTTATGCATATGAGTGAATTATAATTTTACCACATTATATGTGGATTGGTTCGAGCCATTCGACGTGAGGCGATCATGGGAAAGAAAGTTTTCGGTCTAGTCATAACGGGATTAAGTTCGGGGCTCGGGGTGAGTCTCGGGGTCATTTTGATGATTAGAACATTACCGGGAATTAAAGGGTAATGGAATGTGATTTATTGGTATTTGAGAATATTGAGAATAACGGGAATTGGAGAGCGTTAATTATAATTAACGGTATAGGTTGGAAATGACGATTTTACCCTTAGAAGTGTTTAGAAGCCTTTAAGTGACTTAAAGGCAATTTGGTCATTTGGAGTTTGGATATATATGACTTAGGAGGGCTGTAGAAAGAACAGAGCCAAAACAAGGGTTTTCTTCTTCAACCTGTACACCATCCCTCACCATCTCTTCTTTGGTGTTCTTGAGGCCATCTTGAGGTTTTGATCTAGGAAATCAAAGGGGGCAGCTAGGGGACTTGTTTCAACCATTAAAGGGGATTCAAAACCGTGTTAGAGGTGAGTTTTAGTCATTGAATTCAGGTGGTACTCTGTTTCTTCTTTGGTTTTTCAGTTTTGGTTTCTTGTTGGAAGTTTGGATTTAAAGTGGTTTTGATTGATGTTTAACTTGGGTTTTGATGTGGGTGAGTTATGGGTGATGTTTGGAGGTTTAAATGAGTGTTTGGAAGAGGTTTTGAGTTGATTTGAAGGGCTGGTTTGAGAGGGAAAACGCAGGGGAGTTTGCTGGTGCGTTGCTGGTTTTTGGGCTGATCAGGGTAATGTGCCGCGACCTAAGTGTGTTTATGAGGCAATTATGCCTCTGTCAGGGGGATGAGCCGCGACATGGCTATGGTGAGCCACGGCCCATCAAGGCAGATTTGGGAAAAAATAGGTCTTTGGCTTGGGGATGCTAGCTTAAGGCCTCGGGGTTGAACCTAGTACCCGGTTAAGTGGGGATTGATGTCCCGGAGGCTAGATATTGATTTGGGAACTTATGTTAACCATTTTTATTGATGATACCTTATGTTTGGTTATGACTAGGTGACCGCTAAGGACTAAAAGCTTATCGTTCTCAAAGGTCGTTTCTTTTATTAATTCTCGCTCGAACCCAAGGTAAGAAAACTGCACCCCATATGTGACATGCATGGCTATGATTGATGCATGTTGGATGTTTAAATGTAAACATTGATAGTATAATGAATGCTTGGCAATCTTGCCCATTTGCATATGATTATTACTGAGGCATGCTGGATGGTTAAGTGTGATGCATGTGATGCACGAGAAACATGTCATTAGGGCATGCCATGAATGATGAATATGAGATTGGTCAGAGCTTGAGTCTCTGTATTTGTGCGTGATTATAGCAACTGTTTAGTAAGCATGCTGAATGCCCTATTCTTAGATAATTGGCATATGATACACATTGATAGCATTGCTTACTGGTGCATGGTACTGACTAATTAGTCAGATTTGGCAAAGGTGCTATAATCAACTGTGAAGCCGTGACTCACTAGTCAGGTTCGGCAGTGGTGTTGGGCACTAGTCACGCACTGACTAATTAGTCAGATTTGGCAAAGGTGTTAGTATCAACTGTGAAGCCGTGACTCACTAGTCAGGTTCGGCAGTGATATTGGGCACTGGTCACATTGCACTAACTCACTAGTCATGACAACCCTAGTGTGTAGTGCAAGCTATGTCGATTGGAACAAATCGACCCTCTGCATTGAATGACTCAAAGAGCATTAATGCAGAACCGACCTTAAGTTCGATGAATATAAACAAGCATTTATCTAGCTAAGGGCTAGCCATGTAGAGCCATTGCGGGAAATGGGCACTGGGCCCCTAGTGACTTGGTTGTCAGTCACTCAGTATGGTTTACTAGAACCTCAAGTGATATTCACTCGTCTAATCAGGGCTATGAGCTCTGTATGATCATTTTGATCATCATATGCATGGCTTGGGCACTGAGGCCCCTAGTGACTTGCTTGTTGGTCACTCAGCATGGTTTATCGGAACCTCTAATGTTACGACACTCATGTGATTAGGACTGACTTGATAGTCCTCCAATCAGAAGGCCAGGACTTCTTGTCCTGGATACCCTAGCATCTGTTTAAGTTCATTTGCATGCTGAATAGAGCTATGAATGCTAGGCATGCCAGATATGATTTGATATCATGATATGACTGTTTATGAGCATATGAGTTTTCTTGCTGGGCTTCGGCTCACGGGTTCTTTGTGGTGCAAGTAAAGGAAAAAGGAAGTTGGACCATCCTTGAGTTGGAGAGCTTAGGTGATGATGTGTACATATGCAGCTGCTCGACCAATACTTGGGCGAGGTTTGAAAGTGGAACTAGGGCTGAACCCTGTTTTGCCGCTTAGAACGACCAGTTGTAAATATTCTTTTGTAATAGACTCTGAAATTATATTTTTGGGATCCCAACGTATACAATAAATGTTCTAGTGAAACGTTATATCTTAACCAAAGTTTTTAACCCCTAAACCGCTAATCATGCTTAGTTACACGTTTATGGCCAAACGACTCGATTAGCGAGTTTAGCACTGTTTGCAATGTGCACTGTAGCGGTCCCTGGAGTTGGGGCATTACATATGTTGTATAAGCTAGTGAAAGGATCACTTCTCAACACTACTACAAAAAAGGGTTTTTAGGACAGTTTTTTAGGACACTCACATATATGCGAGTCCTAAAAACAACTTCTGGACTTTTTAGGACTCGCGTTGCGAGTCCTAAAATCTCTGTGTGTCCTAAAAAAGTTTGATTTTGGGTTTTAAAAAAACACCTCCTGGACTTTTTAGGACTCGCGTTGCGAGTCCTTAAAGAATATCTTTTAGGACTCGCGTTGCGAGTCCTAAAAAAATTTGATTTTGGATTTTAAAAAAACACCTCCTGAACTTTTTAGGACTCGCGTTGCGAGTCCTTAAAGAATATCTTTTAGGACTCATGTTGCGAGTCCTAAAAAAGTTTGATTTTGGATTTTAAAAAAACACCTCCTGGACTTTTTAGGACTCGCATTGCGAGTCCTAAAACCTTATATGTCTCCTAAAAATTTAAATTTTAAAAAATCACAAATTCCCTCCAATCTTCTGGACTTTTTAGGACTCGCGTTGAGAGTCCTTAAAGAATTTCTTTTAGGACTTGCAACGCGAGTCCTAAAAACTAATGCATGTCCTAAAAAAAATTAAATTTAAGTATAATATTAGTGGTAAATTTTAAGGACTCACTTTGGGTGTCCTAAAAACTTTTAAGTAAAAAATGATAAATAAATGAATAAATTAAAATTTTATTTTAATAACTAAATTAAAAAAAAAAACAGATTTCTTTTATTTTTATTTTTTTTTTTAAAAAAGAAAATTTAATTTTATTTATTTGGGTCTGAATATACATTTAAAAAAAAAATATTGATCAATCACTAAGTCCCTAACCCTAAACGTTTCAGCCTCCTCCTCCCAACCTCTTCTCCCCAGCCGACAGCCTCCTCCTCCCAACCCTCTTCTCCATGGCTTGCTCAAGCAGATGAGGCGGTGAAGCTCGCTGGACGGTGGCTCGCGGAGGGGCTCGCTGCAACGCCGTCGACGAGATTGCTTGCGGAGGTGGTGGCTCGGAGGGGCTCGCTCACAGAGGTGCTGGCGCGGAGGGGTCGCTCACAGAGGCGGTGGCTCGGAGGGGCTTGCGGAGGGGTCGCTCACAGAGGCGGTGGCTCGGAGGGGCTTGCGGAGGGGTCGCTCACAGAGGCGGTGGCTCGGAGGGGCTCGCTCACAGTGGCGGTGGCGTGGAGGGGCTCGCTCACAGAGGCTGTGGCTCGCGGAGGGGCTCGCTCACACAGGCGGTGGCTCGGAGGGGCTCGCGGAGGGGCTCGCTCCTAGAGGCGGTGGCCGGAGGCTGGTCTTCATTTTCAGGTGGTGGCTGGCTGGTTGTATTTGTTTGGATTTTAGTTGTTGTATATGGATTTTAGGTGGTGGCTGGCTGATATGTTGATTATATATAATCATTAATATTATTGGTTTTTGCATATATATGTTATTCGGATGATGGTGTAAAATCATGTAATATTATTGGTAATGTTTGATTTTGTTTTTGTTCAACTAATAATAATAATAATTCTAATATTTTTTGTAATTTATTTATTTTAAATATATAAGTATATATTTATTATTTATTCAGCAATAATGAGATTTAAAAAAAAATTTGGGCATTTTACCCAAATTTTGATTTATTAAATAAAATTGTATAATTAATTAAAAGGTATTTAAATAAATTTTTTAGGACACACATTGTGAGTCCTAAAAAAATTTTTTTGTAGTAGTAAAAATTTTTTAGGACTCGCAACGCGAGTCCTAAAAACTTTACTTAAAGGCACTCAGCAAGATCTTTTAGGACTCGCGTTGCGAGTCCTAAAAACCTGAGTTTTTAAGGCTCTCAAATAGAGGACTCGCGTCCCGCGAGTCCTAAAAAATTTTTTAGGACTCGCAATGCTAGTCCTAAAAAGTCTTTTTTGTAGTAGTGCAATAAGCCCAGTGACCCTACCGTCACGTGGCTTTTGGGAGCGGAACCCACCTTAGTGACTGTACCACTGTCACTCTTCTATGGGGCTAAAAGCTCTGAATGGCTATTATGGTCATTGGTTTATGTGTTATACTCAACATTACGTGGATTTGTTTGCCTGCTAGAATAGCGCTATATCTGCTAGGTGTGTGCCTTATGATTTGATGACATGTTATTACTGTACATGAGCATATTAAGTTTTCTTGTTGAGCTTCGGCTCACGGGTGCTATGTGGTGCAGGTAAAGGCAAAAGAAAGTTGGACCATCCTTGAGCTGGAGGGCTTAGGTGACGACGTGTACATATGCAGCTGCTCGACCGCCACGACCGAAGGTTGAAAGAGGAACTAAGGTTAAACCCTGTTTTGCCGCTTAGATCGGCCTGTTGTAAATATTTTCTTGTAGTAGACTCTGAATATTATATTTTATGGATCCCAATGTATACAGTGAACGTTCTAATGAAATTTTATATCTTAACCAAAAATTTTAATCCCTAATTGCTAATCGTACTTAGTTACACAATTTTACCCAAATGACTCGATTAGCGGGTTTAGCACTGTTTATAAGGCACACTGTAACGGTCCCTGGAGTTTGGGGCGTTACAACTTTGGTATCAGAGAGAGCCAAGGTTTATGGTTCCTGAAGACAAGCTGGGCATGTACACTCGTCACTGAAGATAGCTTCACTCAAGGAATGGTAACTATTTCTGTAGTTATGTGCTTAACTGCTTAAATAGAATGTAAATGCTTTACCTGCACATTGTATTAGGGAGCATGAGATTCTGATGGAGTCTAAACTCTTGATTATATGAATATATGCTCCGTGAATATATGTATATGAATGTGATCATATGATTACCTGCTCCATGAATATATATAACTGTAATATTTGCATGCTGGAGTTAGAGGCATGGTGTGAATGTTGGAAGAGCAGGGAATATGATTAATGTATGAATGTTGTGGGCATGTTTTAGCCCTGCAAGTGGTTTGTGATTGTGGTGTGGTAAGATTGTCCCCGTGAGGAAAGCTCTTGATATGCTCGTCATGATTAATGGGTCAAGTTATTGACTGCAGATTCAATCAGAAGGTTTATATTCAAGGCAGATAATGAGGCCTGGTGGTGGTTATACAGGGGCTAGGAGTTACAGCCATGGTTTTAGTTCTTCATCTGCTCCTATGAATTTTCACCAGATGCTCACAGATTTGTAGTTAAGATTGCAGAGGCATGAGGAAGAGATTAGGTGTCTGAAACAACAGCGGAATCTGTGGGGAAGCACATCTTCCTTTGTTGTGCCAGGAGTGGCACCAGCTTCGGCTCAGCCTAGGGTTGAGAATAGATGGGAATTTCTCTGTGGAAGATTCCAGGAGTATTATTCTCCAGTTTTTTAGGGCGGCCTAGATCCATTCGGAGCTTAGCAATGGATGGGCATGATTAGTTCCATTCTTGATAGTATGGGGCCGGAGGGTCACAATAGGGTGATTTGTGTGACATATGTATTGTGGGATGATGCCCGGACGTTGTGGGAGGTAGTATCCCAGACACGAGACACAGCTGTGATGGATTGGAAAGAATTTAGGCAGCTATTTAATGAGAAATATTACTGTGATGCAGCTAAGACTGCTAAAATGAATGAGTTTCTGAATCTCATTCAAGGAAAGGCAACAGTAGCCGAGTATGTTAATAGATTCGATGGGTTGGCCAAGTTTGCTTTTGATATGGTACCCACAGATGTTGCTCGGAAGGAAAAGTTTGTTCAGGGATTGAATCTTGGAATAGCTCAGGGCATTAGAGTTGCCCCAATGCATGAAGTCTCTACCTATGCTCAGGTGGTAGAGAGCATGAAAGATGAGAAGAAGAGTGCTAGGGAGCACGGAGCTCGGATAGTGGTATCTCCACTTATTGGAGCAAGTAAGAGTGAAGGTTGGAAGACTTGTCCAATATGCATTCGATGCATGAGGCGTCATCTGGGAGAATTCCAAGCGAGGGCATGTTTTTCATGTGGCATGGTTGAGCATTTCAAGAAGGATTGCCCAAGGCTAGGAGAGCATGAGCAAAAGGGGATAGACAGCTCGATTCCAACTCGAGTGTTTATTGCGAGGCAGTCAGAGTCTGAGACCGAGACTAGCTCCTCGGGGGTGGCAGGTCAATATTTGGTTCTAATCTTTATTTTGTGCTAATTGAATTGGTGCCATGCTGTTCTTTATTTGTTGCATATAGAGAAGCATAAACAAGTCATATGGTTATGTTATGATGGAAAAGTGATACCATATTGGTAATTTAAGAGACCAAGTGAATTATTGTGGAAGGACTTATTAGTGACTTTGATAAAGCTGGTTATGGCTGGCTTTGGTTTGATCCAGGGTATGGATTGGTTAAGTAATATTGGAGTAATTTTAAATGGCAAGGAAGGAATAGTATTTCTTGAGCTTAGAAGTGAGAAGCCTTGTGATAGTTGGCACTGTGCAAGGATTTGATATGTTTATGGCATCTGAATTGAGAGCTAGAGTTCTTTGGCAGGGTGATGCATGGAACTCTTAGCTAGTGTGGTGGATACCACTTAGTTTGTGCCAGTGGAGTCAGGGCAGGCTGTATTAGTCTGTTAGCTTTGGACAGGTTTCCAAGGGATTTACCAGGGTCTCCTCTATATGGAGAGATAGAATGGTAAATGAATTGGTGCTAGGAATGGATTCAGGTTTAAGGCACTGTTTTGAATAGCACAAACAGAGTTGTAAGAATTAAAGGTTCAGTTATTGAGTGAGATGGAATTCTCTAAGGTAAATCTTGGATCTGGTTAGTACCAGCTAGAGATCAGGGAAAGAATTATGCAGAAGTCTGCTATTATAATAGATAAGGGCACTGGGAGTGCTGAGTTATGATTTGGGAAATTGTTTAATGCTAAGTGTTTATGAATTAGGTGAATAGAGCATTCAAAGGATTGTTTGAATAGGATCCGTGATCGTCTTGGACGATGGTATAGTAGTATTTTCTCTACGGAGATTTGCCAAGGTTAAAGAACACCTTAGGGGCAGGAGTGTCCTTGGGTGGTAAAGATATTTCAGGTGCCTTGGGAAAAGGTTCTAAGACTTCTTGCAGATCAGAATCAGTTAGTAGGTGGTTATGACACCTCAGTGATAGGGGAAAAGGATTGTTTATGCAACGTGTTGGTTAAAGGATCTGACCAGAACTAGAGCAGAGTTTCTGGTGGGCCAGGTGGCTAGATTTATGTTTGAGTTTATTATCTCAGGGAAGATCAAAAGGAAAGATGATTAGGTGAACCGAAAATAGAAAAGGTTGAGGAGAATGTCTTAGATGGATTAGCTAAGGGTTATACAGTGTTAGACATGGATTTATTGAGGTATGAAGATCGGATTTGGGATCCGATGGACACTAGGATTAAAATGGGAGATTATGTATGAATCTTATGTTATTCTCCTATTCTCTTCAATCAGGCATCCTGGAAATGTAACAAGATATGAAAGTTTTGTAGTGTTGGCCTGAGATGGAGAGGGATGTAATGGATGCGTGGTAAAGTTCTTAGCCTGTTAGCAGGTCAGGACAGAGTAAGGCCATTGTAGCCTTTGAGTATTTTATAATGGAAATAAGGAAAGCACCGTGATGGGTTTCGCGGTGGGATTGCCTGGGTTAATGGATCAGTGTGAATTGTTTTGGGTTATCGTGGACCAGTATTTTAGGTAAGTTTATTTTGTCAAAAAGGATAAGTAATGCAACTAATTAGTATTCAGATCCTTGTGTGAAAAAGAGATAGAGCGCCCTCTTGAGAACTCAAGGTCTATCTTACCAGATGAAGACTCTAGTGCGACTTCCAGGTTTTGGAAGGGTTAAGAAGGCAATGAGTATATAGACGGAATTCAATGCAGTTTATTACTCTCAAACTGATGTTAAATCAGAGAGAGAGAGGGTTACCCAATTATTATTGGAAGAACATCTTATAAGATGAATGAGTTATATATATCTGGATCCTGAGGTGGTTCAGGGGACTAATGAGATTGCTAGAGGTTGGAGCTTGATGCTCACTACTCAGAATAAATGGAAAAGTTGTACTGAATTGAAAAGCAGGAATGTGAAATTCCAAGTAGGAGAATGTATCTTCTTTAAAGTATCACCATAGAAAGGGATGAGGAGTTAAGGGCAAGCTAAGCCTTAGATTATCTCGGCAGTTGAATCCTGGATAGGTCTAGTTAGGTTGACTTTGGATCAGCCTTATCTTTGGCACTGTCAGTTGAATGCAGTGTGTTATGTATTTCCATGCAGGGGGCATGGTTTAAAGGAACTCATGAGTTGAGTAATAAGAATCTGAAGGTTAAGGTTAAGTATTCCGGTAAGGAATAGCCGGCTCAGATTGTAGCAGAAGTAATAAGGTTCTGAGGAATAGAGCAAGTTAAGGTAATGCTACATAGGCTGTGAGGTCGAGGACGCAATCTAGGAAATTGGAGTCAATTGTGCGGAATTCTTATTCCGAGATGTACAGATAAACTTCGAGGACAAAATTTCTATAAGGAGGGGATAGTTGTAATGCCCCAAATTTCCTAATAAGGGTTAGGACCTTGATTAGGAGGCCGAGAGGGCCATAATTGATTTATTATGTTATTTAATGATCATATGCATGTTTATGTGAATTATATTATGATATGATGATAAATGCATGCATATGGGTGTATTTATAATTATAAGGGAATTTTGGTAATTTGGCCCGTTGAGGGCATAATTGTGCATTTTCGTGCATGTGGGTGAGTTATGAATGGTACCACATTATATGTGGATTTGTTCAAGCCTTTCAGCATGAGACGATCATGAAATGCAAGTGCTCGGTCTAGTCATAACGGGTTAAAGTTCGGGGCTCGGGGTGAGTCTCGGGGTGAGTTTAATGATTAGAGCATTACCGGGAATTAAAGGGTAATGGGATATGGATTATTGGTATGTGAGAATATTGAGAATAGTGGGAATTTGGGGGGTGTTAATTATGATTAATGAAATAGGTGCGAAAGGACAGTTTTGCCCTTGGTGGCTGTTAAGGTTTTATTTTAGACTTGAAGGCATTTAGGTCTTTTCACCCTTTGAGATTGATATAAGCCATTAAGGCTGTAGAAAGAAAAGGAAAACATAGTGTTGTCTTCCTTCTCTCCCGATGGTCTTTTTCCTCCATTTTCTCTTTGGATTTTCAAGCTTTGTTTGAGAAATCAAGCCAAGGAACCAAGCTGGGATAAGCTAGGGTTATGCTCCACAATTGAAGAGGGTGTGTTGCTGAGATTGAGGTGAGTGTTTAGCCATTAGAACTCTTGGTTTTGCTCTGTTTTCTTAGTTAAATTCTAGGTGGTTTTTGGGTTTGAAAGTGGAGAATTGATTGGAGTTTTGGCTAGGGTTCTTGGGGTTGTGGTGCCTAGGACATGTGGAGGTGGTATTTAGGTTCATTTAGGACTTAATTTGATGTTTGGCAGCATTTGGTTTGGGTTAGAAATGGTGGAATCGAAGGAAGAGATTTTCTAGGCTGTTGCTGGCAGAAGGTAGCGCTACAGCGCCCAGTGTAGGGCGCTACAGCGCTACCTGCAGAGGAGGCTAGGGCGGTTTGGTTCTGAGTATAGCGCTGGGGCGCTAGGAGGGTGGAGCTGTAGTGCGACCCTGTTTCTTCAGAACCCTGTTCTGAGTGGTTTTAAGGGTTTTTGGCTCGGGGTTTCAATCCTTAAGGCCTGGGATCGAATCTACTCACCGTGTGGGCATGTTTCGAGGTCTCGAGAGTGGGGTTTAGGTCAAGACCCTATCTTTGATGATTTTCATTAATCGGAGATTGTATTTGGTTATGAATAGGTGACCACTAAAGGATTAAGGATCGACCATTCTCAAGGGTCATTCTTGTTCTAATTCTCGCTCAAAACAGAGGTAAGAAAACTGCACCCTGTGTATATGTGACATGCATGGCTATTCTTGATGCATGTTGGATGTTAAAATGTAATGAACGAGAAACATGTGATTAGGGCATGCTTTGTATACTGAGTATGATATTGTTCAGAGCGTGAGTCCTGTGTTTATGCATGATTCTAATTGTGCTAGTATTTGTTAAGTAAGCATGCTGAATGCCCTGTATTCGGATATTGGATATATGATATATGTTTGGTGGCATTGCTTACTTATTTATGGCACTGACCTAAGCGTTAGAAACGGCATAAGCTTCCTGAATGCAGGGCCGAATGAAGATTAGATCTAATCTATATCAACATTGAATGGCTCTAAGGCATTAATGCTGGACCGACGCTAAGGTCGATGAAAATTATAAGCGCTTGGCTAGTCTAGGACTAGTTACTCAGAGCCAAGGCCTAAGGCCTAGGTGACTGCTTGTCACATGGCTAGGGAACGATGTTCCAGGGTTATGACTATATGGTCATGAGGAAGGTTATGTTGGTAACTAGTCATCATGCACCTATCTTGTATAAGCTAGTGAAAGGATAACTTATCAATAAGCCCGGTGACCCTACCGTCACGTGGCTTTTGGGAGCGGAACCCACCATATTGACTGTACCATTGTTACTCTTCTATTGGGGCTAAAAGCTCTGAATGACTATTATGGTCATTGGTTTATGTGTTATACTCAACATTATGTGGATTTGTTTGCCTGCAGGAATAGGGCTATATCTGCTAGGCGTTTGCCTTAAGATTTGATGACATGTTATTACTGTACATGAGCATATTAAGTTTTCTTGCTAGGCTTCGGCTCACGGGTGCTATGTGGTGCAGGTAAAGGCAAAAGAAAGCTTGACCATCCTTGAGCTTGAGAGCTTAGGTGACGACATGTACATATGCGGCTGCTCGACCGCCATGGCCGAGGGTTGAAAGAGGTATTAGGGTTAAACCCTGTTTTGCCGCTTAGATCGGCGTGTTGTAAATATTTTCTTGTAGTAGACTCTGAATATTATATTTTTGGGATCCTAATGTATACAGTAAACGCTCTAATGAAACGTTATATCTTAACCAAAAATTTTAATCCCTAACTGCTAATCGTACTTAGTTACACGATTTTGGCCAAATGACTCAATTAGCGGGTTTAGCACTGTTTATAAGGCACACTGTAACGGTCCCTGGTGTTTGGGGCGTTACAGTTTGATTAATAAATTTCATCAAATTATATTATTTTGTAGTGAGAATATATTTTAGAATTTTTTTGTATAAGATTTAAGTAGTGGTTTTTTTTAATAAATTTAAATGGTGAGTTAATATAGTAAATTGGATTAAATTATATTATATTATATTATAGTGGAGAATATATTTTAGTTATATATCCCTTTTTATTTTTTTTAATATTATTAATTACACTTGATAAAAAAATTAAATCATTATTTTATCAATTATTACTATATCTATATATAAGAGTGAATATATATTATTTTTTAATTTAAAAAAGGTGTGTTTATTTTTATTTTGGTTAGGATTTAAAAAGTGAGTTTTTTTAAATAAATTTAAAAGTGAGTTAGATTAATAAATTTCATCAAATTATATTATTTTGCAGTGAGAATATATTTTAGTTTTTTTTATTCTTGTGAAGATTTAAATAGTGGTTTTTTTTAATAAATTTAAATAGTGAGTTAGTATAGCAAATTGGATCATTTTATATTATATTATATTATAGTGGAGAATATATTTTAGTTATATATCTTGTTGACACGGGTTTTCGCCAACGGTAAATTAAGAAATCTAATAGTAGTATTAGTGCTAAATGGTAAACCGTAACGAAATAATAAGAACCCTCTTATACAACACAACTTTTACGTGGTTCAGTAGTTAAAATTTACCTAGTCCACGAGACAATATTATTGCTTTTTCTCACAATTTCCGCAGAGATTTAGTAATACAAAAATTTCTTCCCCTTCTCTGTTCATTATCCCTGATATTTATAGGAGAATTTTCTGGACAGGTTTGGGTAACAACGTTAATAAATAAGGTATACATTTAATACAGATTATTCCCATTTACATTGGGAAATGATTTGATAATAAAATACAATATACTCCTGCTATCTCGGATAATAAATGATAGACATGCAATACAACCTAGACATTCATGAGCGTATAAGGAGCCTCTGAATCTCTTGGGATCCTTCAGTATGCGTTCTAACCTGGTTCCCTCGAGCTGGATATCTCACCCGAGCTGATGTTTAAAGACTATCTAAACCTTAGTTCATATTAAACTCAGAGTGCCCAAATGTGGATTTGGTCACTATAAGTCACGAACTGTATTGTTATCCTAAGAGGCGGCCAGATAGCAACCTATACGTCATGTACGGACTGGATTGTGTCTCGAGCTGCTCACATCATTGTAAACCAGATATCTTACTTGGCTATTTTTCCACATTCATCTGCCAGATGTACCCGAGCTTAGTAATTGACTTGTGTTGATTTTAGGGCACAATAATTGCCCCCCAAGCTCCTGCTCGTGCTTCATGTCGTCACTTTCTGACATGTATAGTGGGGGCTTTTAGGCTTCTGCCATGTATAATCGTGCCTGCCCACTACTCGAGTATTGGACACGTGGTTGCTGTAATTGGCGTCCGTTCAGGTTTCGAGGACTGTTACAACTTTCCTCTCAACTTTTTTTCGTTATATGGTTCATTTAATCTTGTCCTTTGGATCTCGAGCTAACCCAATCGGATGGCCTGAATTGATTCTCGTAGTTTACGTATAAATAAGGTGATTAGACCTGAACCCTCACAACCTTTGCATTCAAAAATTTTCCTTTTCAGAAACAAAATTTTCCTTTTCCTCTCAAACTCTCCCAAAAACCTTAATCGCCTTTCAGAGTTTTAGTAGCTTTCAAGGAGTTCTCTATGGACGTATCGACACTTTGTTTGAACCGATCATATAAAATATAAGTATTTCCTTCCCTTGTTTGAAACTTTCAATTCTTTGCTTTCAAGTGAGTTTATTTATTTTTACTATGAGAAACGTTCACTACTCAATTCCGTTTAGGCTACGTCTGAGTATAAATAGGAAATAGGGTTCGGTTTGGGCAAAATGAACGATACTAGGCTTATTTAGAAATAAGGTTTTCATAAAATTGGGTAAATTGTATGGGCTATATGAAGAAAATTCTACTGGTTAATGATTTTGAATACCTATTTGGGGTGTAGAAGCTGAAGGGGTGTTAGGTTTGGTCCTAGGTAGCTTAAAGGTTACGATTCCTTAAGGGGTTTTGCATTAAACCGCTTCCACTAGAAAAGTAGTGGGTTTGACGAGTCTGACACACAAATTCCAAAGCATCAGGGAATTTTGAGGCTAGGACACAGCTTAGCTCGTATAAATATTCAGATCCCAAAAGTAAATAACTTAAACCCCGAGATTTTCGTACCTCCACAACCGTTGCTAGTAATCATTTTAGGTTGCCACTAATAGGCCACTTTGTCGTCAGGTGATCTAAATCATGGCCCCAACAAAGAAAATCACTGCGAGCTCCTCTGCTCAAAGCAAAGACAAGGGAAAGAAGGTCGCCTCTGACTCTCCCATCCCTCATTTCAACCCTGTGGTGGAGAGGGAAATCGTGGTCGACCCCAGCGCATTCTTCGAGGTCGAGCATATAGTATCCTGGATCACGACTCAGGGGAAAGTTAACAAGATCCTACTGAGTCATGGGATTGAGATGGGAGATGATGGCCTCCATGCTAGACCTCCATTAGAAGGAAAGCGAAGTTGCGCCCCTCTCCAAGATGACTACGAGGCTTAAAGTGATGAGCACCTAAAGGCAGGTGCCTTCCTCCCCTTGGACCAGTATTTTGTAGACTTCCTGAACTACGTCAAAATGGCTCCATTCCAACTCCCACCATGATGAATGTTAACTAAAACTTGTGAAACACTAATTTCCTCTCTACAAAAGTACCAAACTGTTGACACGATTTTTCGCCAACAGTAGATTAAGAAATCTAATAGGGATATTAGTGCTAAATTGTAAACTGTATCAGAATAATAAGAACCCTCTTATACACACACAACTTTTACATGGTTCAATGGTTAAAATCCACCTAGTCCACGAGACAGTATTATTACTTTTCTCTCACAATTTCTACAGAGTTTTAGTAATACAAAAAGGTCATCCCCTTCTCTGTCCATTATCCCTGATATTTATAGGGGAATTTTCTTGATAGGTTTGTGTAACCGAGTGAATAAATAAGGTATACATTTAATATAGATTATTCCCATTTACATTGGGATATGATTTGATAACAGAATAGAATATACTCCTGCTATCTCGGATAATAAATGATAGATATACAATACAACCTGGGCATTAATAAGCATATCAGGAGCCTCTGAATCTCTTGGGATTCTTTAGTATGCGTTCTGACATGGTTCCCACAAGCTGGATATCTCACCCGAGCTGATGTTTAAAGACTATCTGAACCATAGTTCATATTAAACTCAGACCGTCCAAATGTGGATCAGGCACTATAAGTCTTGAACTGTATTGTTATCCTAAGAGGCGCTCTGATAGCAACCTATACGTCGTGTATGAATTGGATTGTGTCTCTAGCTGCTCACATCATTGTTAACCAGATATCTTACTTGGCTATTTTTAAACATATTCATCTACCAATTGTACCCGATCTTAGTAATTGAACTCGTGCTTATTTTAGGGTACAACATACCTCTTTTTTATTTTTTTAGATATTATTAATTACACAAAAAAAATTAAATAATTATTTAATCAATTATTACTATATCTATAACTATTATAAAAGAGTGAATATATATATATATATTATTTAAGAGAAGGTGTTTCTATTTATTTTGGTTAGGATTTAAAAAATGAGTTTTTTTATATAAATTTAAAAGTGACTTAGTTTAATAAATTTCATCAAATTATATTATTTTATTGTGAGAATATATGATAAAAACATTAATCAATTATTTGATCAATTATTAATTATATCAATCATACCTTATTAATTACACATGATAAAAAAAATTAATTAATTATTTTATCATTTATTACCATTTTATCAATCGTACTTTATATCTATGTATCAATTTGCACTTCTCTATTGCTCTTTAAATTTGGTATTTGTATAAAGAGATTTATAGTTTTTTTTTCTAAAAAAATGTATAGGATATTATGGAAACGATTTTTTGCCAACAGTGGAGAAATCCGATAATAGAGATATTAGTACTTTTTTTCTAAACTGTAATTAATCAAATGAACAATAGCTCAAACACTCACACTTTAAGGTGGTTCAGCGGTTAAAATCCACTTAGTCCATGAGACAATCTTATTAATCTCTTTTAGGCTCTCGATGAAAGTGTTTCTTACAATTTCAGCAGAGTTTTAGTATATCAAGAAGCTGCCCCTTTTCTTGTCCATTCCCTTGACATTTATAGTGGGTTTTCCTGGAATTTACATCCGTTATCTCGGGTAATAAATGTGTAATAAAATTTGGGCATTAATGAGCGTATAAGGAGTCTCCAAGTATTTTGGGATGCTTCATTGTGCGTCATGATCATGTTTCTATGAGCTGAACATTTCCCTCGAGCTGGATGTCGAATTGCTAACGGAACTTGACACGGGCCAAGTTCAAAGTATCTACAAGGCGATATAGCCATCACACATCTCGAACATGGTTATTGGCTCAATAGGCGATTTGGAGATTATCTGGTTGTCATACTGTCAAGTTTCACTCAAATTGCTCACACCAGAGTTAGCTAGATGTTCTATCAGTTCACTTTCTCCATCCGCTTATTTGCCAGCTGTACCCCGAACTGAGCAATTCAGTTTGTGTTTATTTTGAGGTACAAAATCTGTCCCCCAAGCTCTTCCTCATGCATGATGTCACCTTTGACATGCACAATAGGGGCTTTTAGGCTTCTGTTATGTGAATTTATGCCTGCCAACTAATTGAGTGTAAACACGTGTACGTCTGTGATAGGTACCTGTTCGGGTTTTAAGTTTTGTGACAACTATCCTGTCAAATTTTTGTCGCCGCAAAGGTTATTTAATCTTTGCCTTTGGATCCAGAACTGTCCTAATCGAGTAACGCAGATTAGTTCCCAAAGTTTACGTATAAATAGAAGAAACAGACCTGAACCTCACAACCTTTGTATTAAAAAAAAATTCACGTTCTTCTCAGAGCACTTTCAGAACCCTTCGGCATTCTCCCATTCTTCAGAAGCTCTCGGGCTACTATCTTCGGAGCTATCATTACTTCAATCAATCAAACATCTAACTGTGGGGAAAACTTATTCATGATCTTAATTATTTTCATGTAAATCATATATTAAATACATTAATATAAGACAACCTAGAACATGTTTCTACAATTGAATTTAAACAGAGATAATGATAAGAACACTTACATTATACGCAGCAGAATGTATTAGTCCTTCCTTGAGTTCTCTAACTGTTGTATCCTTTCTGTCGCAGAGTATCACCAAGAAACTAAACCGATCTTGAAATTTCTTCAAAGTCTTCCAAGGTATCCTTAGAATCACCTGGACTAGAGTGAGAAATTCTAAACACATGAGATAGATACAAAGAGAAGAAGAATAGAAGAGAATATTAAGGCTTAAAAAAGAAATTATGATGTACAGAGAATAAAAAAAAAAGTGATTCAAAAATCTTATTTCAACTCTCACTTAGCATTCCTTTTATAGGCTCAATTAGGTCATTTATTTTAATTAGAAAGGTCAATAAAATAATATATAATATCAGTCATTAGGTTGAAATTATGATATGCTTTAGGTCCATCCAATTTCTCATTTAATTACAAGCGAGTTGGACTTAAAATCAAGGCATGTATTGTTTTCTATTGATTAATTAATTAAAAAATATTTAAATCCTTTATCAAATTAATTATTTATAATTTGAACCTTGATTTAAACTTATTTATTAATTTAGACACAAATTTATCTTAATTAATAAATCTGCCCTAAAATTTCTTTTCTTCTCTAAATTGTATAACTCCGTGAAACTATCCAAAATTGACCTGGTCAATTTTGATAATTCTAATTGATAATAAAATAAATTAATTGAGACTATCTAGATGATTTTGTCCAAGGTACAGTGGGGACCATGGGCCTATAAAATCAAGCTCTAATAAGTTATCATAAATTTAACAAATAAATTTACTAACTTATTAATTCCTCGTGACTCTACTAAAGACTTAGAATTGAACTCTTCAATTCATAGAACGCTCTATAACAAATATAGATACATTATTAATTATCCATTGTTATGACCATAATTATCACTCAATCCTCTACAGACGGTCTTCCATGAGATGGGACTAAAATACCGTTTTACTCCTAATTGTACTTTATCCTTAAAATACTTAGTTCCTTGTAAATGATATTTTAGTAAACTAATATTAATTACTGAAATGAGATCTCTATCATTTATCACCTTGAACCAAACTAAAAGGAAACCATCGTTTTACTTCTTCATCAGAAGCTATAGATGTTCATATCTATGATTAACACTCCCACTCAATTATACTACCGAGTTCCCAAGATGTAAGTATGGGCTAGTTCGTAGGGCAAGCTGGTAACAAACAAGTCAAAGAGCTCAAATAATATAATTAGTTAGAATACTAACCACTCATAATTGATATTGAATTGACAATGGTCAACTATATGATATGATTATAATAGATAACAACCGTATGTTTATTTATCCTATCTACTGTCAATATCGGTCCTGTCCAATGTAACAAATACATTCGATCTTATCTACGTTGCTAATATTTTGGAAAGAACATAACACTACAATGTGGAAGTAGATCATATCGTAGATTGGCAAGTCAGTGTAAATCTCGTGCATTGAGTAATCTTAGGAGTAACTTATTTTAAACATATAATCATATTTATATTTCACTGTGATTATGTCACTATAATTATGATTAGCTATATGCTCGGGATTTCATAGAAGTTTATATTAAACAAATAATCATGAAAATAAAACATGTGAGTAAAGTGATTGAACAAGTCAAAATTTAATTTCTATGCTCTTATTGATAATAAAATGAGATTACGAAGAAATTGAGTTTTAATTAGGGCATAAAACCCCAACACTAACCTGTAAGTATTTCGCCTGGTTAAAATTTTTCCCTCTTCTTTTTCAATAAGTTTTACAAAATTTCCAATATAGTTTCTTACTTCGGGTATGTTCGAGTTTAATAAGGGTTTACGATAGGCCAAAACATCAATAACAGGATTGATTAGAAATAATGTGCATAAAACATGGGTAATTTCTAGGCTTTGAAATAGGGTTGCATGTGTATACGTAGAAATTTGAGGGTTTTTAGGTTAAGTTTTGGGTAGCCTAAGGGTTACGATTCCTCGAGCAGTTTTTCATTAAACCACCTTCGAAAAGGTATTGGGCCTGACACGCAAATCCCAGAGTATTAGAGAATTTCTCGAGTTTATACCCCGCGGCTACTGAACGTATGTGGACACACACGTTGTTGCTTAGGAGATATCTTAGCTCGTGTATATCTTTCAGGTTGAATAAATTGAAATCAAAACTTCAGGTCATTGTACCTTTATCGCCATAGCAAATAAATTTCTTAGGTCACCTCTAACAAACCGCTTTGTCGTCAGGTTAGCTAGATCATGTCCCATAAAAAAAAGTCAGTTGTGAGTTCCTCTTCTCAAAGCAAGAGTAAGGGCAAGTAGATTGCATCAGAAACCCCTATTCCCCACTTCCACCTGGTGGTGGATAGGGAGATCGTAGTTGACCCCAAAGCCTATTTTGATGCTGAGCGCATTGAACCCCGAAAAAAGACTCAGGGCAAGGTGAACAAAATTTTGCTGAGCCATAGGATCGAATTGGTGTCTAAGGGCCTTGTTGCCCAACCTCAACTAGAGGGAGAACGAAGTTGCACTCCACTTGAGGATGACATCAGGGACCGGAGTGACGAGCACCTGAAGGCAGGGGCCTTTTTCCTCGCTGGTGCAGTACTTCGGGGATTTTTTGAACTACGTGGAACTAGCACCATTCAAGGTTCCCCCAAATTCATATCGGCATCTGGTAGGTCTAAAATATTTATTTTTAAAACACGAGTGGGAGGTCCCCACCCTTGCCGACATCATGTACTTCTTCTGCCTCAAAGTCAACCCTGAACATAAAGGGTGAGGTGATAGCTTCTACTACCTCACATGATTCCCCAATATGGTCTCAATCATCAACCTCCCCAGCCAACTGAATGATTATAAGGATCAATTCTTCATGTCAAACGGGTTCAATAACTGCACCCATCAATATTTCAACCGACCTCGTAAGTTTCTTAGCTCTTTGAATTTTGTACTCGAATTCCTTCTTGATTGAGCTTAAACATATTCTGATTGAGTTATTACTTTGTGCAGCTATATACAAGAGAACATGGTCATCAGAGACCCTTGGAGGACAATATGAGACATTGTCTCGTATTCTTGCCAAGGAGAAGGAGTTCTGGATGGTATTTAATGACGCTACCATGGTGGCTTGCAAGCTGATCCAGTTAGATCAGACACTGACTATTTGACCTTGAGGTCCTCCCCCGGGGCTATTTCCTTCACAAGAAGTTGCCCTATCATTGAAGACACTGAAGATGAAGAAGAAGTCGCACAATAGGTTCACAAAAGAAAGATCCCTGAAGATGGGCAACATCTTGACTCAGACCGAGCATAATCGGGGGAAGCATCTGGCACTTTCGGCCAAGGTAACCCATATAGAGAAATAAACTGAGTTGCTGCCAGTTTTTGGCTTGTTCGGTACAACCCACGAAAGCTCTTTAGTCGACATCCGATTGATCCAGACCTGAACGTGACCCTCCTCCAATGTGTGCATCACTTGGTTGTACGCTACAACCATAACTATCCCTGGTGTACTATAGTGGTAGTTAAGACCCTTCAGTTTAGGTGCAACATCTTTGAGGAGTACGATACAAATCTTTTGCTGTGGCCTTCCCTTTGTCAGGGTGTTTTTTCCTCTGGTATTAGGAAAACTGCACATGAGTCTTGCTTGGATGAAGAGCCTGAATCCCGTAGGACCCAAAACATAATAATATTAAAGTCTCCTCCTCCTCCTCCAATAGTCCATGAGTTAGAGGTTTTACCAAGTCTGGTTCGTAACCCAGAGCCGATCATAGTAGTTTCCTCCTCTAGCTCGGAGGGTAGGGTTCTTGCTCTATTCTTTTCCTTGCATTACCCTAACAAATTATTTCTTGTATCTGAATTTGTTGCTCATCCCTTTGCAGGCGAAGATATGGACCTGAAGGGTGCCTTCAGATCTGGTGGGGCCGAAGCTAGATCCATAATCAAGAAGGAAATAATATTAAATAATAGTGCCTCCAAATCCGGAGCTTCCACCGAATTTCCTGCAAAGGATAAATGTGTCATCTCCAATCAAAAATAGCAACAACAAACACATCCACCAGCTCCAGTAACTAGAGTTACCATTCTTTAGGCTCCTCCTCCTCTTCCTCGCACTAAACTTGTTTCGGTCCCCCAAATTGTTCAGGGCGAAGCCCTATCTGTTCAGATCCTAGTCAAACCCCTCGAGGTGGTAAGGATCCCAGGAGAGTTCCAAGGAACCCTCTATGACATGGCGAACCATATGGTAGGTCATGCCTATCGAGCGAACGTTAAGGACCTGAGGGACGTGGAGGAGCATTCCCCTAGAGATGTTCTGGAGTCTTCCTTAGGAATGAACTTGACCGTGAGTCATCTTTCTTCCTCCTATAGTATTTCCTTTTTTTTTTTTTGGTTTTTACTTTCGCGAGCTAGTCCTGTATTGCGTCTTTCTTTTGTAGTTTTCCTTAGCTCAAACCCATGGCATCTCCTAGTTCTGAGCTAAAAGAGATGAGCTCAAGGCCACCTTGGTCGCATCTCAGGAGAATGAGCAGATAGCCAAAGACCAGGTCGTTGAGGTGTGCTAGCGACAAGATCATCTGTCAGTCAAGATCGACAACATCAATAAGAAACTTGAGGAGGTCGATGCACTAAAGAATAAGTTGTCTAAGGTCGAGGCCAAAGCCAAGGAAGATTATGAGAAGGCAAAGATGGACGTTTCAGAATCAACGAATGCCCTTGAGGAGATGCTTTATTGGTGATGGGCTTACAACTAGAAAGGGGATCTCTCCTTTATGGAGACGGAGCTTTGGGAGCGTTATCTTGCCAAGTTTCAAAGCGGATTCTCTCAAGCGCCCTCCGAGACCGCGAATGCTTCTTGAGTTGTCGAAGGGGATAGTGAAGAGGTGTCATCCCATGAGCAAGTTGTCAGAGCTCAGTGATGTTTTAATGCGACCTCATCTTTTTTTTCTTATTCTGTTTTTTTTCTTTCTTTGTAATTATGCTTTCACAAACTGAAACATTCAAATTTGGGCATAGATCGAGGTTATTTTTCATCGCGATAATCATACTTATTAGTACATGTCCACTATTTTATGATCTATTTTTGTTCCCCTCAATCCTTATATTGTCATGCTTATGAACTTCAAATTCGTGCACACTCACAATCATAGGGGTTATCTTTTAGATCGAGATAGGTTTCTGATGGCTTGACCAAATAATTCTGGTCGATATCCTGGTTATACCTAGGAATTTGCATGCATAATAACGTCCTACCTGTCAGGATTCAGGCCTCGGACCTGGTTATGTCTAGGAGTTTGTCTGCCTAATAGCATTATACCTGTCAGGAATCAGGCCTCAGACCTAGCTATATCAAGGATTCCCTAGTTGACTTCTAGGTTTTGTTTTATTTTTGTATTTTCCTAACTTAGTTCGTATGTGGAATCACTTTGAAAATTCAAGCTTTAAAAAATCATTGAATAATCAATTTTTCAACTTCTAAGTTTCAAATTTTATCCCAATATGCTAAATACTTTTAAAGGCTCTTCAAGGGTTATATGCCCCCAAGTGATCTGATTTTATGGATATTCTAGGTCACTTATACAAAATGAGCACGTGATACATCACAAGAATAAGATAAAAATATTGGTTCTACGTTTTAATTACGTAGAAATCCAGTTTTATTTAAATAGAATGGATCTTATAAACAAGCCTTACACGAAAAAGTACTAAAAATATCAAAAATTAACCAAGTCATCCTATTACTAATTGTATTTTTTTAGATGTAAGGCGTTCTAGGTACATGGGACTAATTCTCTACTTAACCAAGCTAGTTTGAAGGTTCCCTCTTGTAGAATTTCCACGATCTGGTATGGTCCTTCCGAGTTATGTCATAATACACCTTCTGTGGGATCTTTACTTGCCAAAGACACCCTTCGAAGCACTAAATCACTGAGTCCGGGTCTGCGGACTTTTTTCTTCAAGTTTAAGTAACGAGTGATTATCTGTTGATAATGGGCAAGCTGTAATTGTGACTCTTCCCATTTTTTCTCGAACTGGTATAGAGATGCGTTGAGTAATTCGTGGCTTCAATCTTGAACGAAGGTTTTTTGTCTATGTGTTGTCACTAGTACTTCAACTGGGAGCATAGCCTCATTTCCAAAGGTAAAAGAGAACCGGGTGTGTCTTGTACTAGTGTGATGTGAGGTCCTATAGGCTCACAGTACTTGTGGGAGCTGCTCGGGCTATAATCCCTTGGCTTCATCTAGTCGCTTCATTAAGCTCACCTTTAGGGTTTTATTTATAGCCTTGACCTGCCCATTAGCTTGCAGATGCGCTATTGAAGAGAAACTCTTGGTTATGTCGTATTTCTCACAAAAGTTAGTGAAGAGATCGCTATTGAACTAAGTTTCATTGTCAGCCAAAAATTACATTTGATGTTCTTCACGAAAAAATCCAAGACTCTCTTTGAGGTTTTGCTCGCCAGAGGCTCGGCCTTGACCCACATCGTAAAGTAGTCGATGGCGAAAACTGCATAGTGAACTCCTTCTTTTCATGTTTGTAATGAACCAATCAGGTCAATTCCCCATACTACAAAAGGCCATGGGGATGAAATCATGGTTAACTCAATGGGCGTTGCCCGGGAAATTATGGTGAAGCATTGGCACTTGTCGCATTTCAGTATGTATGAGGCCGAGTTCTTTTTGAGTGTGGGCCAAAAATAACCCTTTCTCAATATCTTTAGAGCTAAGTTTTTGGCCCCAAGCTTGGTCTTCGCAAAAGCCTTCATGTATCTCATGTAGGATAGTTTTGGCTTCCTCGGGAAGGACACACTACAGGAGGGGAAACAAATGCCCTCTTCGATATAGAATTCCCTCAACCATAACATATCATGGGGCTTGATATAGCAATTTTATTTCTTCCTTATGGTCGTCTGGTAGTTTACTGGTTGTGAGGTATTCCACTATGGGGGTTATCAAGCTCAGTTTTGTGTCAATCACTCTGACCTCAACCGGTTCTTCTGTTTTACTTGGTTTTTCTAAGAACTCTATTGGGACTACATTTAGTGTATCTGCCTCTTTAGTGGTGGCAAGACGAGCTAAAGCATTAGCGTTGGAATTCTGCTCGTGGGGGACCTGCTCAATGTAACAGAACTCAGAAAATTCACCTTTAACCTTAGCTAGGTAAGCCACCATTTTGATACCACGAGATTGTTAGGAGTGTGTCCTAAAAGCATGTAAAGACATTTTTTTTTTCTGTGAATAAATAAATACGATGGTTTATTATTATTGCCATATTTAGATTGTTAAATTATTGTTTGAATAATTTTGTAAATATCAGAAAAATTCCATATTCATTATTGAGGATGTGATCTTGTATTAGTATGAGAGAATTAAGATCACATGAATGAATAAAAATAGTCAACAACAACAAATTAAAGTTATGGAATTCTTTAATTGGAGTTGCAAGTATGGTTTACTAAGTATCATAATGATACAAATAATCTAGATTCGGATTATTGATGTGGAAAGACATCTCGGTAAAGGTGCTTTATATAATATGATTATATATGACATGGACCGATATGAATTAGAGTCTTTATCCAAAAACCATATAACAATAAAGACTTGTAATTCATATCATAACTGATGATCATTTATAGATCAACCTAAATCTTGAGTGTTCATGAACTCCTGTTCATGTTTATTAAATCTTATGATTCATTCGTTAAGGTCTCTTCAAAGAATGAGGCTAATGAATTTTGTTTTGGAGATTTAATATCATGGATGGCTGGGAACATGTATCAACAATACAGAATCTAATCTTTCCTAACGGATCGTATATTAGTTCCCTTAAGGGTTAATTCTGGAACTGAATGATTTTGAGCTCAAATCTATAATTAGATTATAGATTAATTATTCACTAGTGAATTAATGGTACTTAAGAAATAAGAAGTAAATTAGAAAGGTTAAATGGTAATTCTTCCATTCTAATTTATGAACTAATTAATTAGAGGGTTGAACTATTGTAAGATTGTTATATCAATGGACGACTTAAGAAAAAGATTTCTGTAAAAGTATATCTATAACATAAAGAGTGCAATTCTGAATTTATAGTGGAGTAATATCATAATTAATAAATTAACTATTATAATTAAAGAGTTTAATTATTTATTTTCAATTTATTGGAGCTTAATGTTATAGGTCCATGGTCCCCGAAATGGCTCAAACAATCACTGTCAAAGGCAAATACAAAAAAAAAAATGGGCAAAAAGGACTTATGTGATAAGTAAAATATTTTTCTATGTATCAAACATAATTATTGTTTAATTATGTGTTATTAATTAATTAAGAATTAATTAATTATTTGATTTAAAAAAATATAATTAATTTTGAATTAATTTATTTTTGGGATTTTTGGTATTTAAATAATAATAAAAATTGGGAAAAATTACATGCCATCACACGCATGTGGTACACGTGTGGCACAGTGCACATGCACTGTGCCACACGCATAAAAGATGTACTGAGTCTCTTGATTCCACAATTTTAGTTATTTAAATATTAAATAAATAATGAGATATTTTAATATGATTAAAATATTATTATTTAAACAAAAATCTGATAACTGATCAGTTATTTTGATTTTATTTAAAATAACAAATATTTTAATATATTGGATATTATTAAATATTGGATATCACTTTTTTCACAGAACGGAATTTTTCAGGGATAGAAAAATATCTAGGAATCTCTCTCAGAGAAAGAGAACAGTGACAAAAACTAAAGTCATTGTTCTTCACAAGACCTAGGTCCAAACTTTATCAGATCTCATGTGTTGAGAACATCTGATAAATAGTTTATTGCCTATTATTTGTATAGCGAGCCCACACTCGTTCTTTGTGTGCCTGAGAACATTTTGGAAGATCTTGGTGTGAGATCTCAAGGATTCAGCCATACGAAAAGATAACAGCTAGGAAGGACCTGAGGTAATTTTTCTATTCATGTCCTTGATTCAATATATATATGCATGTGAAGAAGTAGATCTAGAAGTCTTATGGGATTAATCTAACAATTTGATTGTTGTTCCGCTGCGCATAATCTTTGATTTGATCAATAAAAACCAACAAATGGTACCAGAACCATCTTCACATATATATGTATTGAATCTGTGTGGGTTTAATTTTATGCATTTATTTATTTTGATGAATGAATGGATGGCTTAATGTGATTGAATGCGTGGGAATGTTGAATCGTTAATTGTATGGTGTTTTTGGGTTAGGATTTGTTTATGATTAGATAATTTTGTAAGCAATTAAAGGGCATAGGATTTATGTAATTTTATTTGGTTTTCGACACCATAAAATTGTAATTCTGATCACACAAAAGTCAGAACGGAGCCCGGGATTCAGAACTCAGCCACCGCACCTCCGAGCTGCTACCGGACGTCGTACGGACGCTGTGCGGACGACCGTACGGACGGGTCCGTACAGTCCAGCCCGGCGACCTCGTTTGACGCCATGTGTCCCCGTCTGACTGGTCCAGAATTTTTTTTATTTTTTATTTTTTTCTGAAATTAATCTGTTATTTTTAAAAAAAATTATATGTTTAAATATCCTATTTTTGAAATTTGATATTTAAATAATGAGATATTTTTGTTTTCTTAACAAACTTTTTTTAATATCTTATTTAAAATTTATTTTTTCAAAATAACAGATTTTAATTTAAATTCATTTAAGTTTTAATTAAAATTTGTTTTAATTAAAAGAAAAATAAAAATAATGATTATTTAAAAGTTTGTTTTAATTAATCAAAATAATTTGAAAATTGTTATTTTCCAGAACTGGATGAGTATTTTGCACAGTTGGCTGATTGGGAACTAGTCAGTTTTAGGCATACTGGGCTAACAGTCCAACTCAGATGAGAGTTTTGATCTCGTCCTTTAATTTTTAGTAATTATCAGTGTTATGGCCGATGTCGTTGTGATATCAGTAGAATTAGAGGGATCTTTCTACACCCTCTAGTGCCTCAAAGGTTCTGGCTTCTTCCATGGAGAGCGAATAGAGTTCGCCAGGAAAATATGCTCTCGCGTATCAGTCAGGTCAGTATAGTTAGTGTAAAAGGGCTTGAACTTTTCTCTAGGCTTGTTCTTTTTTGTTCCGTTCTGGTCGCCTTCACAAGCGCCCTTCCTCCTATTGTTTCCCACTTGGTTATTCTTGGTAACAGTTTTAGCTGTAGCTGCAACATCTGCCACCACTCCAGCTGGCTGAACAGGGGTTTGGCTAGTTCCCGTGACAGCAGATCACGCCTCCTCTAGATTTATCCATTCCTTAGCCAAGGCCAGTAATTCATCTACACTTTTTACTCCTTTTTGCTGGAGTTCATAAATCACCTCCCACTATGATTCTCATGTCCTTATTTCCATGAGCTTGAAGCTATCATCAACATCTCTACCTCGTGCTGCTGCATTGGTGAACCTGCTCAGATATGCTTTCAGGGACTCACTAGGTTGTTGTTTTATGTTAGCAAAAGAATCGACCTCAACGTGAGTCTCCTTCGAAGCTCGGAACTGTCTCTTAAATTCAGAAGACAATTTCTTCCACGAGGTGATTGAGTGTCTTTTGTATTTGTTGAACCACAATCTAGCAGGTCCGGTTAAGATTGCGGGGAACAAGATACATCTTAGGTTGAATATGACATTGTGGACCATCATTAGCATATTGATTGTCTCGAGGTGATTGGACGGGTCAGTGTTCCCGTCATATGCGAGCTTGTTCGGCATCCTGAAGCCAATAGGATACGGAGGTGGCGCAATGTTTGGAAAAAAAAGGCTCGATCTCTTCAACGAAATCACAATCATCAACTCCTTTTCCAAATAGGAGCCTCTTCATCTGTTCTTCCATCAAGGCCAGTTGCTTGAGGGTTGGATCCTTGGCCTCTAGGTTATTTGGGATATGATCACCATCCCCCATCCTTTTGCATGCATTAGATGGGTTATTTTCCCTCCAAGCATGAGCTCGGTTAGGTGGGACATTCCCATTGTCACGTACGATAGACAGATCTCCCCTGTGCTGAATATAACTCAAAATGTCATGGCGAACTGGATACCTCCTTTATGAATTCAGGTGATCACGCAGGTCAGGATGTGGGCCGAAATGAAGAATTTGGGTGGAACTCAAATGATTCCTCAGGTTGCTCTCAGATCTACCTCCATCCTGGCTCCCAGTCTAGTAATTTTTGTTAGCGAAACTAACAACCCATGACTGGGATCGAGGACCTGGATTATTAGTGCGAGGTTGTGGGACATAGATGTCCTCTAAGGGAGAAGGATTTCTCCTGCTATCCCCTCGAGCTGGAGCGTTTCCCTGCGGGCGAGGTGCTGTCGGAAGTCGAACTAGTGACAGCGGGTGTCTTATCAATAAAGTTACCCTCGTTCCATCGAGGTGAACTAGGTTAGTCCATCTCTCTTCTACCCTGATCTCCTGGGTACTCTATGCCAGAGGCTCTGATCGTGGCACGGATGGATTTGCTGGGGTTTTTGCCTCCTTGAATTGGTCCTAGCCTGCCCTGTTGGGTTGTTCTGAACATATCTTGGAATCTTCTTAGAAGGCACATAGCTCAAGGTTGTAGTTTTGACCAATCGACTAGCATGGGATCGATGGTTCCTATAAGGATTACCAGATTAAGTATTCCACTAATTCCTCTTTGAAGGTATGGACCTAGGGGTTGCATTCCTAACAGAGCGACTGGGATTGTGTCGGTTATTATGTGGGTCCTATGGGACCCACTTTTCCTCCTTCATATATTAACATCAGTTGTAAATGAGGGTAATCGAGCCAGGACCTCCTCGATCTACTTGTTAGCCCTAGCGAGATGGCTCCTTAATTGGAAATTTTCCATCTCGATAGCCGTCAAGTACCCCGGATTAGGATTTGGTGGGTGTGATGCTGAGCTCCCGGTATCATCTTGGCCCACATGTTGCTTTCTAGGACGGTGGTGAGAGTCGCGACCTTTTCCAGCAGAAACAGTCGTATGATGCGCCTCCTGGTCACCAACTTGCTCCATTTCATTGTCATGCATAGACTGGGTGACTACCATGGTAAGTGTTGGGTAAAAGTTGCCTAGGGGATTAAGCACTAATAAACTCTCAAACAAAGCACCAATGTGTTGACGCGGCTTTCGCCAGCAGTGAATTAAGAAATACGACAACAGAGATATTAGTACTTTCTGTCTAAACCGTAATTAATCAAATGGAAAATATCTTAAACACTCACACTTTAACGTGGTTTAGTGTATTAAATCCACCTATTCCACGAGACAATCTTATTAATCTCTTTTAGGCTCTAGATGAAAGTGTTTCTTACAATTTCAGCAGAGTTTTAGTATATCAAGAAGCAGCCCTTTTCTTGTCCATTCCCTTGATATGTATAGTGGGTTTTCCTGGATAGCTTTTGGTAACCGCGTGCATAAATATGGTAGATAATCAATCAAAATAACCTCTCATTTGCATAGGGATATGATTGCCTATGGAATTTACATATGTTATCTTAGGTAATAAATGTGTAATAAAATTTGGGCATTAATGAGCGTATAAGGAGTCTCCGAATATTTTGGGATCCTTTATTTTGCGTCATGATCAGGCTTCCACGAGTTGAACACTTCACTCGAGCTGGATATTGAGGAGCTAACAGAACTTGACACGGGCCAAGTTCAGAGTATCTAGAAGGAGATCTAGTCGTTACGCATTTCGAACTAGGGGTAATTCCGTTTGAGTTTATTTTGGGGTACCACAAATATTTTTTATTTTGTTTCAAGTATAAAATTTAAAAGTTAAACCATTTTTGTAGAAGTTATTAGGATTATTTGATTTTAATCAATTTAAAATATTTTATTCATTTTTCCTTCAATAGTGTATTGTGCAATATTTTCACCTAACTTAATATTTTATATTATAGATCTAAATTATAAATATTTTTGAAAAGTTTTAATTTTACTTTTAATATCAATAGATATTTATTTAATTTAATTATTTTCTCAACCTTATTATATGATTTTTTTTTAAATAATGTATTTCTTTTAGTTATTTCAGTTTTCCTTAATTTTATATGTATAAAAAACGCAACTCTTTTTTTTGTTACAATTAAATGATATTTGAATTAATCTAATAAAAATTTATCTAATTAAAATTAAAATTTAGATATTTATTATAAAAAAAACTCATTTTTTCACACGTGCTATGCCCAAGCTAGTATATAAAAGGCAGACACATAAATATCAAATGGTATATAGTCTACTTTACTACTTTATATATTGAGTATGGAACCTCATGCACCACTTGCACCCAATTTCAGGGTATATGCTTAATAATATACCCTATTTCATTCATATGATAAATTTAATAGGCAACAAAAATATATGTAATTTTGTATAATTTTGACAATAATGCATCTTTCATTAAACTTTCCCCCCATTCTTCAACCATGACAGCCCCTTCCCACTGCCACCACCACTACCACCTTCTCCCCACGGCCAGAAATCATCTCTATTTCTCTCCTTTCTCCCTTCTCTCTACTCATAGTCATCTAAAAACAAAGAGAAAAAAGAAACTCACAACCATTGATGCATCCATTAAATCACCTATGATTAATGTTTGTGTTCTACATAAAAAATTTAAGGATTCAAATCTTCTTAACGTGTATATCTCGAAAAAAAATACTAAGATTAAAAAAAAAATACTAAAACGAACAGTTATGCAAAAATTTATGCCTCACCAAAATTTTTGTCAAATTTTAGCATAGAGCATCGATTTTGCATCGTAAAAGCATTGTTTTTGCCAAAAATCAAGTTTTCATGATTGCATTGCAAAAGCATTGTTTTGTAAAAAAAAAATCAAGTTTTCATGATTGCATTGAAAAAGCATCGAATTTGCACAGTTTTGGCCAAAAAATCAAGTTTTTTGTGAATGCATCGTAATTGCATCAAAAAGTATCGAATTTTCATAATTTTTGTACAAAAAAATTTAAACGATACGAATTCGTTGCCTTTTCCATACAATTTCTTTGGCCCAAAATTGAGACAAAAACAATACAAATTCGATGTAATTGCGATGCATCCACAAAAATTTGATTTTATGGGAAAAAATGTGCAAATTCGATGCTTTTCTCTGTTTTTTTGATGCAATCAAGAAACCTTGACATTTATTTTTTTCTAAAACGATGCCTTTTCGATGTTGTTTCAGTGCTTTTTCGATGTTCTTGTGATTCAAGCATGAAAATTTCATTTTTCACCAAAACAGTGCTTTTTTTATGCAATATCGATACAAAATCGTTGCTCTGCTATGAAATTTGATGAAATTTTTGGTGAGGCATAACTTTTTTTCTTAGGTGTCCATTTTAGTTATTTTTGTTAATCTTAGTAATTTTTTTCAAGATCTACACGTTTAGAAGATTTTAAGCTTAAGTTTTTTTGTAGAACACAAAAATTAATCATGGGTGCTTTAATGGATGCTTCAATGATTGTAGGTTTCTTTTGTCTTTTTGTTTTTGGATTACCATGAGTAAAGAGAAGGAGAAAGGAGAGAAATAGAGACGATTTCTGGCAATGGAGAGGTGGTGATGGTGGTGGTGGCCATGGGGAGGGGTTGCGATTGTTGAGAGAGAGAGAGATAGAAGTTTAATGAAAGGGGCATTATTGTCAAAATTATACAAAATCACATATATTTTGGATGCCTATTAAATTTGTCATATGGAAGAAATAGGGTATAAAATTAAGCATATACCCTGAATTTTCCCTTTTTTAATACCAACTACTACTATATATACTTCTCTAAGTTCTCTTCATTCTCCAAAGCACACTTCCTTTATCACTTAAAAAAGAAAACCATGGAGACTCTATACCTAACCCTTTGCTCGGCTCCAATTTTGTTAACTCTGAACGTCGTGTTTTAAAATTTCCCAATACGAATCTGCCACTAGGCAACATAGGGTGGGCCAAAATCGGTGAAACGATCGAGTTTCTATTTGACAAGCTGGAAATTTTTTTGTTCAACAGAAGGAAAAAGTACTCCTCGCAAATCTTCAAGACCACCATTCTCGACGAGAAAACCCCTGTGATTTATGGGCCCAACAACCACAAATTCCTCATATCCAACGAGCAGAATTACTTCACGACGTTCTGACCCCACTCCATGCAACACATGTTCTGATCCTACAAAGATCCCAAACAGACCCAAATCCAACATGGCCGAGACGCAGAGGTGAAGGTGTTGCGCTCCCCGGGCTTTCTGAAGCCCGAGGCCCTGTTCCGTTACCTGGAAAAAATGGACTCCATAACCCAAGAATAGATGAAGGCCCATTGGGAGGGGAAGGCACAAGTCAACGCCTACCCTTTTAACGAAAAATATGACTTTGACCCTGGCATGTCGATTCTTCTTAGAGATCGATGAGCTGGAGAGGATTGCGAGGATGGTGGAGAACTTTAATGGCGTGACAGTGGGGATGCATTTGTTGATAGTAAACTTTACATGGACCATATTTTATAAGGCCACTAAGGTTGTGAACACTTTTAGGAGTGAGTTGAAATGTGTGATTCATGAGAAGAAGGAAGCCATGGCTCGTGGGGCTCCAATGCTTGCCATACTGTGTCATTTGATTGTGGCAGCCGACCCTTCTAGAAAGCACATGGTGAGGTTGAGAGGGCTGATAAGATCATAGGTTTGCTAACTGCTGGCTACAACACTATTGCTAGTGCCATGTCCTTCTTCATGAAGTAAGTGGGTAAAAGACTTGATATTTACCAAAAGGTTCTCCAAGGAAATATATTGATAAATTTATATTGTAAATAATATGCGAGTCATATTTTTATTTGTATCAATAACATATTTTTTTTCACTTTTATATCTCTTTAAAATAAAGTAAATATATTTTCCATTTTATTGGATATAGCCGTAAATTTATGTAGAGTCCACGTCACACGTGAATTTCTTAACTTATACAATATATAATTAATATTGTTTGTTTAATTAATTAATTTTTTGTGTGATATGCATGAGAATATGAACTGACGACTCCGCCCTCCCCCATACCATGTGATATGCATGTGACATTCGTGGTTCTCTCGTACGCTGGCGACGAGGAGGAGAACCGAAGCCCCCACGACTCTGCCCTCCCCCCAAGAACCGACTTGTTAGTGGGTTTTTTTTCAATAAATATTTTATATATAAAAATATATAATTATATGTTTAATTTTGATTAGAAAATTGATTTTAGAATTAGGATTAGGATTTTGAATTATGTTTAAAAAATGTAGCATATAAATTAGTTAATATTGAAATTGTGAAATTGTTGTTAGGTTTGCCTTTTTTCGGATGTTGATTGGATTTGGTGGTGATCCCATTTGACGGCTAAGCATTTATCTTGGATGAGGTAATTCACTAAAACTTTAATAGTATATATATATTGAAAGATTTAGTTATATTAAATTTAGTGGAATTTATGGTTAAAAGTTAGTGAAGAGATAAGGTTAGAATTATTGATGTTGATTAATTATTTGTTATTTACGTATTATATGATGTGCATAAGTACTTTTTTAAATTGGGAAATGTTGTAGAAATATGGGAAATGCTGCCAATTTTTTTTCAAGATGATAACATTGATAGCTATGCATGTTTGATGTTGATTGATACTAATTATGCATGTTGAATGATATTGATTGGCTTGTTTGTTTTGTTTCTTAGAAAATTGACAATGGATAGAGATTTGTTATCTCTGGATGGGCTAACTGTAACATCCCAAAATTCCTAATAAGACTTAATGCCTTGATTAGGGGGCTAGAAGGGCAATATTAGACTATTATGTGAATTTAATTGATTAATTATGTGATTATGTGAATTACATGTGTTATATTATAATATGACTGATTGTGCATGTGTTACATGTGTTAAATGTGCTTATAGGCCCGTTTCTGTTAAGAATGGCATATCCGTAATTTAAACCCACTGCGGGTATATTTGTAATTATGTGTTATATGTTGAGCCCACATGGTTATGTGGGTATATTTCAAATATTCGGCAGGAGTCCGCCCTTATGAACTTAGAAGGACAAGGAGGTGCCTCAAACCGCCTTGGCACCGCGGCACATGCCCCGTGTTTTTTGGGCTCGGGGCTCTCTAACTTGTTGCGCTACGACCCTTAGTGGGGGGGGGGGGGCGTCATGGCTCAAATTGGGGAAGTGGTTATTCATTGTTATGGTTGTGACTAGGGTGAATCATTAGGCTCAAGAGGAAAGGACCATACTCGGGGTCGTCATACGTTATTCACTCAGGACTTGAGGTAAGAAAACTTCACCCAATACGTGTTATATGTGATTAGGTCTTGGCCCAGTTGCTGAACATGGTTATGATTAGGGCTCGGGCCCTTGCATATGAACATGATTAAGGTTATGCCTGGGATTTTTCTATATATTAAGCATTCTTGAATGCTCTATATCTGGATAATTGCTAAATGATGTATGCTCGTCTGTTTTATCTATGAAAAGGCTTTACTTATATGTAAATGATGGAAATAACGCGCTGAGCACTGGTCAAAAGGCTTGACTTATAAGTCAAGGATGACAATAGAACCCTGAGTGCTAGTCAAAAGGCTCCACTTATAAGTCAAGGACAGAAATAGCGTGCTGAGTGCTAGTTGAAAGGCTCGACTTATAAGTCAATGATGGAAATAGAGTGCTGAGCGCTGGTCAAAACGATTGACTAATAAGTCAAGGGTGGCAATAGCGCGTTGAGCGCAAGCTGATATGGTTAGGCCTGATCGAGAGCATGGTATACGCTTGACTGGCCCTATAGTCATTTGGAAATTAAAGCGCCAGGTACGTTGGGCCAACCCTAAGGCTGTGTTATACAGAGGACCCCGCACTACAAAAAAATTAGTATTCATAACACTAAAAAATTGCTAACCGGGAGTATTGATAACGCATCTGAAAATGCTAACATAGCCTCTGTTATTAAAAGTTATGTCTTTTCTATAACAGTATTTGAATGTTATGTTCGATGTTATCTTAAACTATTCAATAACACATTTTTAGTTGCTATAATATTCAAATAATAACATTTAGTTAGAGTATTTGGTTATAAATTTGACATCTAATCTTATAATTTTTGCATAACACTTTTCAACTATTACATTTGATTATTTTGATAGTGTTTTTAGTTTGTTATATTATATAAATCATAACGATTTGTTACGCTTATAATATGTTTCTAAATCATAACAAATTAAAAGTCTAGTAAAAAAATTTTGTTACTTTAGTGTGGATAATATATTTTAAATTTTATTTTGATAAGTATACTTATAAGGTTTTTTTTATTTAAAAGATTTTCATTATTGTATTTTGATAAAAAAAATCAAAAGTAATCATAAAATGCAATTCTCAATAGATTGGTAAATCATAAGTATTACATTAAACAATAACTAATTCAAACCATGAATGTGTCTTCTTCATAAGATCATAGTTCTAACTTAAGTTTGAAAGCATAACATAATAAAGTTTTATAATCTTGAACATTTTTTACTTCAAAAATGAAAAACATAAACATTACAAGATACACAAAAGTAAACTGTGCATGAAACTTGCTCCATCCTTCCATTCATCATCATTTGTGCACTTGTGTTTGTTGTGAGTCCATTTGCTTAGCTACAACAAAATTTACTTAATTAATGCTTCAACTTACAGTTAATAGTAAACTAAAAGAGTACATAAAAAAGTTGATTCATTATGCTCTTGTTTCCATTGTGACATCAGCTTGCTCAACTACGTAAGAAATTAAATGATTAATACTCAAACTCATACCTGATAGTGAACTGTAAAATAGAACAAATAGAACTACTAAAAAAATGAATCAACAATTGTCATGAATGTAAAAAAAATGAATCAACAATTGTCATGGATGGTTCCCCTTGATTGCATGATAATTATCGTGAGTGCCTAATTTCATAGAGAATATGAAAAGATTCCAAGACTTAAAGTTGCCAATATACAGTGGTTAGGCAATCAATGGCATTTCAATAGAGATGTCTACTTGATAAAAATGATAGAACGATTACAAATTATACACTTAGATACCAAAGTAGAAATATCTATTTCCAATAAGATACTAGTGATGAAAACCTATATTTCTCGATAGTAGTGCTTTGGCAAATTATCATAAGATAAATTTGATCAAAAAAATAGAATCTTATATTTTTTTTAATATTATATACTAACTGATCAACCTGCAAAACATTTACACTTAAACTTGTCACAAGAAAATTTAAAAATATATACATATTTGAGGCAAGGAATACACAATTCATTTCAAGAAATGATAACACACAATATGATATCTCTAAGTATCGGATAGTAATGGGTTAGTCACAAAATTACTGTGATCACGCTAATGGGATTTAGGGAAAGAAGAAGAAATAAAATAACTATTGTATTAATCTTTATTGACTAGGCAAACAAAGAAATTATGTATATTTTGCCCAATGTGAAACTCTTAAAATGAAATGGTATCATGATAAAACACAAACCAAATGATAAAACATAATGATAATAATACTGAATCAGATATCCTTTTGGAGCCCAAAAGTAGAACCTGTCACACAATAACTCACAAAAACAGAGAGAGAAAGAAAGCATTAGGTTATTACACAAATATCAAACCGATTCACAGATGCAACTAGATTTTTAAATATATACATATAAATAGAGAAAAAAACCTCCGGTTTTGTGTACAATTTTGGTAATAATCTACAGAAAATGAACAAAAAGACAGCAGGAAGTAATTGAGCCTAATAATCTTGCAGTAAAATCAATTCAGGAAGAAAATCATTCCAACACTCTAATTTGGTGAAAAAATCATTGCATTCAATTCCTATACTGATTCGATTTTGAGGCCATTCTCATATACAAATGTCTCAGTTTAAACACAGTTATCATTAAACAAATAAATAGAGAAAGCTTCTCTAGCTAGTAGCTACTAATCAACAATATCCTACCAAGACTTTTATTTACTTAATTCAATAAAACTCATAAAACATTTGAAATCTAAATGTCAACCCAGTGGAAGAAAGAAAGCTTACTTCTGACATGCTCTACCAGGGCCGCTTGGTTCATGTTTTTTGCGTTTCCTAGCTATGTCACTCCTATTCAATGCTCTGAGAGCTGCATCAGCAGCTTGAACATTAGAATCTATATTATAGTTCTCCAGAAGGTTTCTGTTAAGATTATAAATATAGATTATGCATTTTTAATACTAAGTAATTACATTAAGTTTTGTAATATTATATATACATATAGTATTATCTTTTACGATGGAACAATTATGTCTCTAAAATAAGCTCAAAGTCATTAGATTTTTACGAAGAATGACTGTACGATACTCCTTCAATTACTAAGAGTTTCTAACATTAGATATCATTGCTTTATTATTATAAAGATAATATTGATCATAACGTTTGGTTTTATAATATGAAGAACTATTATAATGAGAAACTTAAACCAGTAAATGACGTTACAAATTAAAAGTGCGGTCTAAAGGAAAGCAAAAAGATGTCTACAATCACTTCCAAGATACCATAATCATCACAAAACCAAACCAGAATTGGTACAAAACTAAGCCTAAATTGGCACAAAACCAAACCAGAATTAGCACAAAACTAAGCCAACGTTACCATAAAACCCAGCCAAATTAATCATAAGAAATTAGATAAAGATATAAAATTTGACCTATGACTATAGTTAAACAACCCTTGTAGCACAAATGTATATACCGGGAAAATTAATAAACACATTTATAAAATTTTCTTGTTAAAGGAAAAGCAAAATTAGTGTGAGTTTTACCTTTTAATGCCTTGAAATATAGATTGAAATGCATTTCTTTAAGCATCACTACAATGAAAACCCAATATGAACTGGGAAATTCATACACTGTATTAAGAAAAAAAATACACATTGGTTAATGATATCTATCATAGTTTATAAACCAAAAATCTCACAAAACTGTCAAATATTATATATACATAACCAACAATGGAATTGAAAGGGGGACGAATGAGAATGATTTTTTGGAGGTTTAGTTTTACTCTAATGAATTATGATAATTACAAAAAAATTCAAAACTAAAGACACTTTAAAAAAAAAAAAGGAAATTCAATTTTTCTTATTTTACAGTACCAAAAAGACTAATCTAAATAAGATACTCAAGGCACTATTCTTCCATAGTAAGATAATAAAAATACCAATGTTCAATCCAGTATCAAGTCAAAATACTAATTCAACCACTGTCATATTTTTTCATTAATTCAATCACAATACTTTCAGCAGACGAACAAAAATGACCTCTGTAGTAAGAGAAAATTAAAAAAAGGTAATGAACAAATACAAACCCCAAAATACCAAATCATAATGAAACCCAAAACATCCAATACCGAACAAAAGATCAATACCAACTAAATTTAATATAATTTCTTTTCCCAAACAGTTGTGTTCCCTTTGCTCTTTCTTAGTACCCAAAGCACTTTCTCACATAATCCCTTTACTAAAAACTTCTTACATTTACATGAATGAGAGCCTGTTATATATATATAAAGACAACAAAAAGCATCGAATAACTAAAAATGACAAGTAAATGTTGAGTAAATCAATTAGACATTGGAAGATAAAATATACCAGTAAGTTTTAATTAAAAAAATGAAACTTTTTTAAATCTAGAAAAGGCAATCAAGAAATTCATACCTATTTCCTTGAGCTTAATGATGAATATAGAGTTCTAATAGTAAACCCTATTTTCCCTTCAAGTTGGCTAAGTTCAAGACGTTATGCACAATGAAAAACACAAAAGAGAGTTGATTGTATATATTTTTTATTTTTGTAAAATACCATTTTACTCATATGATTGTGAATAACTAGAACACTTGGAGAGCAAAAATAGCACAAAAAACAGAGCATCATAGATCAAATTTAAAACATACTCAAAAACAGAAAAATTAATCTGAAATAACATCATAGATTCAAGCAAACAAAAGACAATAACAAAATAAGAACAATAATCAGATTCACCACACAACATAGACAACCATAAAAGGAAAAAGCCTCAGCAAATAAAAATCATCATAAACCAACCCTTCAGTTTTAGGGATTTTCATCAAATAAGATCAGAAATATACCTCAACCAACTATCTACCAAGCTATTACAATCCACCATAACACTTCAATCCGCTACCACCAGTTCTAAGCCACCATCAGCAAGAAAAAACAAATAAAAAACAAGAAAATATAGCACCGACGGACAACAAAATAACAAAAACATAAAAAAAAAATTAACAACTCAACAAAAAAAACTTACAAATGTTAATAGCAGCACCAGAGAGCCACCTAAAAACTAGCAATTCAAAAACCTCAAATCCACCACCAGGCAATCCAGAAACCTCAAAGCCACCAGCCAGTCGGAAAACTTCAAGCCACCAAACAGCGGTAGTCTGGGTATGAGGCATTTGGGTTCATGAACGGTGATGAAGGTGTTTGGATTCAAGCTCAAAGATGAGATTTTTAGGTTCACGAATAGAGATGGAGCCATCTGGGTTCAAGCTCACAGAACAGGCTTCGGGTTTCAAGAACAGAGATGAATGACGTTTGGGCTCAGCTATTCGGACAAAACAAGATGAAGGGGAATGGGTTGGAAGCTCAAAGATGAAGGGTCTCAGCCTAAGGGAGAAAGGGAAGAGATTGAGAGAGATTAGGGATTCAAACTGTGAGAATGAGAGAATAGAGAAAACCCTTCTTCATTTTTTATTTTGCTTTTTTATTTGTTAAGTGAAATTTCATTTGAGCGCCTATTAGCTTTCATTTTGCGTCGATATCTTCCGTGTGTTATATCCGTGTATTTTTATTTGCATATATTAATAACACTTCTAAAATTATGTAAAATTTTGCCGTAACATTTGGTCAAAAATGTTGTACTGCCGATGTGACTTTATAGTCGCTTATGTGGAATAAGAAGCTCGGCTTATAAGTCAAGGATGGAAATAGCGTACTACACGTAGGTTGTTGTGGCTATGCCAACTTAAAAGTGGAATATACGCTTGTACGTCCCCATGGTTGCCTGAAATATAAAGCACGAGGTATGCTTGGCTAGCTCTAAGGCTAGTTAAAAAGGGAATAGGGCAAGGGGGGCCCGGTGTGGCTCTATGGTCACTTATTTACATCGAACTTTATATGCTTATTAGCCTTTAGCTATCGATGAATGTATGATATAACTAATTTTTGGCCAACGTGGTTGACCGTTGGTCGGACGGCCATCGCATTGAGCGTGGGGCTGACCAGTAAAGCATGTGGAAGGCAGGTCATGAAGGTAAGTTTAGATTGGAGGGTGTGGTCCCCACTTTTCTGGCATGAACCATGAGCAAAATGCTTGTGAATGCATTTAACTCAGTAGGCTTGTTGGGTAGGACTGTCTTCCTGAACCGTGTAATTGATTATAAGAACATCTTTGTAAACTATAGAGCATGTGTTCCAAATTTAAATGTATTGGATAATTGTGAAGCATGTGTTTAGTGCTTTTGAATATTTGGACATTGTTATGCCTTGTGAGGTTTTCTTGCTGGGCCTCGGCTCACGAGTGCTCTGTTGTGCAGATAACGGCGAGGAATAGCTAGACCAGCTCTGAGTTGGAGAGCTTCAAGGGCAGAGAGTACATATGCAGCCTGCTCGACTACCACGGTTGAGATTACTTGTTGGAACTAGGGTTGAACCCGGAATTTTGCCGGCTAGGCTGACTTTTGGTGATTATGTTGTTCATGTGTCAATTTATAAACCCTTTTGGGATCACGTGTACGAACCTAAACTTCATATCCAACGACCAAAATTTTTAATAACTAATCCTTGGGTTAGCTATAATTACACGATTTCAATCCAAAATACTAGTTTAGTGAGTTAAGCACTATATAAAATATGCAGTGTAATGATCCTGATTAGTAGGGCATTGCAACTTCGTATTAGAACAGTCTAGATTTAAGGGTTCCTAAAGACTCGTTAGGCATGTACACTTGCCGCTAAAGATAAGCTTGACTTAGGGTTTGGTAATCATTGATGCGGTTATGTGTTTAACAACTTAATTGACATATATGTACCTTATCTGCATGCTAAAATAAAGAGCATGGTATTTATATTGTTAAGAGCAAGGCTTATATATTGATGCATGAGTAGTATATACATGTGCTATAGCATTATTGTTGTATGTAGATGATGTGTTGTTTGGTTTTTCTCATGGGGTGGCATCTGGATATGATTATCATGTTTGACAGGTCAAGTCATTGACTATAGACAAATTTTAAAGTTATGTACGCTAGGCAGTTAGTGGGACCAGACAACATATATATAAAGGTTGATAATTACAATCAGGGCCAGAACCCTCAGCCTACCCCTTGGAGTTGGCAGCAGGTGTTTGCAAATATGCAAGCAGGACTGCAAAGGAAAGGAGAAGAGATTAGGTGGTTGAAGAAATAGGTTTTTCCAGGGAACGTTGCTTCATTAGTATGGGCCAGGGTGGCACCGGTATTGTCTCAACCTGGGGTTGAGAACAGATGGGAACTACTGTATGAAAGATTTCAGAAACATCACCCTCCAACTTTTGAGGGAGGCCTAGATCCATTCAGGGCTGAGCAATGGATGGGCCTGATTAGCTCCATCCTTAATTATATGGGGTTTTAGCCAACGACAGATTGATATGTGCCACTTATATGTTATGAGATGATGCTCGTACTTTGTGGGGAATGGTATTCCAGACCCAAAATGTTATTACGATAGGCTGGGAAGAATTCAAAAAATTGTTTAATAAGAGATATTACAGTAACAAAGTTAGGACTGAAGAAGACTAATGAATTCATGAACTTGGTTCAAGGCAACATAACAGTGACACGGTATGTCCTTTAATTTAATGGGTTGGCTTAATTCGCTTTTGACTTGGTGCTGATAGATGTAGCTCAAAAAGAGCAATTTGTTTGAGGACTGAATTTTGGAATAGCCTAGAGCATTAGAATCGCCCTAGTGCATGATATCTCTACCTATGCTCAGGTGGTAGGGAGGGCTCTTACTGTAGAGGGCGCAAGAAATGAAATATGGAGGGAGAGCAACGTGGGGCGCGAGGCTCAGATAGTGGCACATCTGTTTACTGGGTCGAACAGGGGTGGAGGCCCGAGTGATCATAAAAGAAGAGTTATAGGTGCATTTAACACCCTTGAACCGAGGAAGTGGTGCTATGGGGCTTAGAGTAACCGTCTGGATGAGGGTGAGTACTGGAAGATTTACCCAGAGTGCGCTCGGTGCAAGAAGCGCCATCTTGGAGAATGCTGAGCGAGGGCATGCTTCTTATGTGGAGTGGTTGGGAACCGCAGGAGGAATCGCCCAAGACTGGGAAAGGAAGAATCAAAGAGGACAGACAACTTGGCTCCAGCTTGAGTGTTCGCTTTAATGCATTTAGAGGGTGAAGCTAGCCCCTTAGTGGTAACAGGTTAGCTTTTTTACTTTTGATTCTTCTTATACTAAGCTGGTTGGTTTTGGTATTATGTATTTCATAGTATCTAGTAGAGGCTTATATAGATTGTGAAGATTATGCCATTATCACATTATGGGGGTTTGGGACACTATTTCCCACTGGAAATTTGTAGTTTCTTAGAGATGAATTGGATTATTACTAGTAGAGGGTTATGAGTGGATTTGACTGGGCTGGTCATGGAAGATCTTAATATGATGTTGGGTGTGGACTGGCTAGCCTAGTATGGGGCAACTCTAGACTGTAAGAAAAGGTGTTGACCTTGGAGTATAAAAGAAAGGAATTGTTAGCATTCAAGGGATTCCTAGCTATAGTAGTGGATACCACAGGGATTGTATCAGTTAGATCAGATAGGACTGGATTGGCCAGTGAGACTTCTTTACTAGGATTGTTATCGTGTCGGGAAAATGATTCAGCTATGGGACTAACGCCATGATAGAACCGATATTCAAGATATTTTACATAATAACCCCAATAGAATGGTTCTTAAAAATTGCTACATGATTGACAGAGTTGACTCACAAGAATTTGAAGTTTGTATGGTTAGACAGATACAAGAACATCTTTTAGGAGTGGAAGTGATGATTGATTATTACTCCGATGTTGGATCTTCCATCAAATTAAGATTAGTTTGTGGCTTATTACGATGTATCGAGACAGGGGTTAGGCTTTGTACTTATGCAGACTGGAAGGGGTGATTGCCTATGCATCACGATAGTTGAAACAATATGACCAACAATACCCTGGATAGGAATTGGGGGCTAGCTGTGATGGTCTTTTTATTGAAGGGGAAGCATGAGATTACATGGGTTATGGTAGCCTAAAGTGTATCTTTACTTAGAAGAATCTGAATAAGATACAATGAGTTTAGTTAGAATTAGTAGAGGATATGATCTTAGCAGGGATTAAGTTGGAGACAATTCCGTTAGCAAGCGTTATCCTAGCTTGTCTTTTGGGAGGGAGAAGAGAAGGTTAGTTAAGTGAACCTCAGTTGAGGAAATATAAAGTCAACATCCTAGCTTGAGTGGCTAAGGGCTATACAGTTTCAGAGATGGGTTTATTGAGATACAAGGGCCGGATTTGTCTTCCAATAAATGTGAGTATTGGATAGGAAATACTGGGTGAATTCCATATTATACCATTTCATTGCATCCAGGCACCGTGAGAGTGTAATAGGATTTAAAAACCCTGTAATGGTGGCCTGGGAGGATGATAGATGTGATTGACTATGTGACTAAGTGCCTATAATATCAGCATGTGAAAGTTGAGCATCAGAAGCTAGCGGGGCTCTTATTGCCTTTGGGTATGCCTTAGTGGAAAAGGGAGGACATTATTATGAACTTTATAGTTGGACTACCTGGGACAGTGGGTTAGTATGATTTAGTCTTAATGGTTGTGGATCAGCATGTAGAGTTGTATGTAAAAGAAACTGTGTGATTTTATGAGGCTCCAAAGTTAACTGTGTTAGACTGGGATTCTACCTGTACTTCCATGCTTTGGGGGAAAAGTTTATAGTAGGTTGTGGGTGTGCATTTGAAGTTTACTACCGATTATCATTCTTAGATAGATGGATAAATGTGAGAGGACGATTGAGATATGGATAAACATGCTTTAGGCTTGTGTATTGGACATTGACGTGCCCTGGAATAATTATGTATCTTTCACTAAGTTTTTCCTACAATGATAGCTGATAGTTGATGATTGGAATGGTCCCATATGGAATTTCGTAGGGTATAACACCCTCCATTGGGATGAAATGGGTGAGACATTATCTGGGTCCTAAAATGATTTAAAGGATCAATGGGGTTATTGAGAAGATTAGAGCTCGGATGCTCACTTCCAGAATAGATAGAGGAACCACGATGGAGACTATGCTTTCCTTCGAGTTCACTTTTGAGAGAAGTCAAATGGTTTGGAGGAAGGAAAAGAGATTATTTGAGAGACCTTTTGAGGTCCTTTAGAGGATCTGGAACCACTGACAAAGGTAATCTATGAGAAACAATTGAGTCAGGTCCTACATAAGAAAGATAAGGTCTTGAGGGACAGGACTAGTCCTCTGGTTCAGATATTATGGAGGAATAACAAGATCGACTAAGAGACCTGGGAATTTGAGACAAATATACGGGAATCAATATCTTGAATTGTTCAGATAAATTTCAAGGACAAAATTTCTGTAAGGAAGGGATAATTGTAACGTCCCAAAATTCCTAATAAGGCTTCGTGCATTGATTAGGGGACAGAAGGGCAATATTGGACTATTACGTGAACTTAATTAATTAATTATGTGATTATGTGAATTACAAGGGTTATATTATAATATGCTAATTGTGCATGTTTACATTTGTTAAATATTCTTATAGGCTCGTTTATGTTAAGAAGGGCATATTCATAATTTTATCTCACTGTAGGTATATCTGTAATTATATGTGTTATATGTTGAGCCCACGTGGTTATGTGGGTATATTTGAGATATTAGGCAAGAGTCAGCCCTTATGAACTCAGAGAGACAAGTAGGTGCCTCAAACTGCGTAGGCGTCACGGCACTAGGCGGGTAGCACTGCAGCACATGCCCTGTGGTTTTGGGCTCGGGGCTCTCTCACTTGTTGCGCCGCGGCCCTAACCGGGGGGCGTCGCGGCTCAAATTGGGGAAATGAGAAAAATTAGGTTTTTGGAGCTGGGAACCCAAACCTAAGGGCTTGGGAATGGTTCTACTACACGGGTTAGTAGAATCCAAGGTCTCGACGGTTAGGACTGGTTCTGGAAGCCTTTATTAGCTCATATCTGACAGTTATTCATTGTTATGGTTGTGACTAGGGTGAACCGTTAAGCTCAGGAGGAAAGGGCCATACTCGAGGTCATGATACGCTATTCACTCAGGACTTGAAGTAAGAAAACTACACCCAATACGTGTTATATGTGATTAGGGCTTGGCCCGGTTATGATTAGGCCTTGGGCCCCTACGTATGAGCATGATTATGGATATTCCTGTGATTGTTTTATTAAGAATGCTATGTATTTGGATAATAACTAAATGATGTATGCCTATCTGTATTATCTCATTGAAAAGGCTTCACTTATATGTCAAGGATGGCAATAGCACCTTGAGCGCTGGTCGAAAGGCTTGACTTATAAGTCAAGGACAGTAATAGCGCTATGAGCGCTGGACGAAAGGCTTGACTTATAAGTCAAGGATGGCAATAGCGCGCTAAGCTCTAGTCAAAAGGCTTGACTTATAAGTCAATGATGGCAATAGCGCACTAAGCGTTGGTCGAAAGGATTAACTTATAAGTCAAGTGGGACAATAGCACGCTAAGCGCAGGTCAATATGGTTAGGCCTAATCAGGAGTGTGGTATACGCTTGATCGACCCTGTGGTCGTTTGGAAATTAAAGCTACAGGTACGCTGGGCCAGCCCTAAGGCATGTTATATAGAGGATAGGGAAATAAGCCCTGGGGTGACTCTATAGTCCCATATCCTAGGGAAATGGACTTCCATGTGGATTTATAGTCACTTATGTGGAATAAGAAGTTCAACGTATAAGTCGAGGACGTCAATAGCTTGCTGAACGCAGGTCATTGTGGCTAGGCCAACCTAGAAGCATGATATATGCTTGTACGTCCCCGTGTTTTCCTGAAATATAAAGCGCGAGGTACTCTTGGCTAGCTTTAAGGCTAGTTAAAAAGGGAATAGTGCAAAGGGGGCCCCGGTGTGGCTCTATGGCTACTTATTTACATTGAATTCGATATGCTTATTAGCCTTGAGTTATTGGTGAATGTATGATATTACTAATATTCGGCCAACGTGTCGGACGTGGGGTCAGATGACCATCGCATTGAGCGTGGGGCTGACCGGCAAAACGTGTGGAACACAGACCGTGAAGGTGAGTTTAGTTTTAAGGATGCAGTCCCCACTTTTATGGCATGAATCGTGAGTGGAATGCTTGTGTATGCATTTAGCTCAGTAGGGTCGTTCGACAGAACTGTCATCCTAAGCCATGTAATTGATTATATGAACATCTTTGTAAACTATAAAACATGTTTACAAATATAAATGTTTTGTATAATTGTGAAGCATGTATTTAGTGCTTTTGAATATTCAAATATTGTTATGCCTTGTGAGGTTTTCTTGTTGGGCCTTGGCTCACGAGTGCATTGTGGTGTAGGTAAGGGCAAGGAATAGCTAGACCATCTCTGAGTTTGAGAGTTTCAGGGGCAGAGTGTACATATGCGGCCTGCTCGATTTCCAAGGTCAAGATTACTTCTTGGAACTAAGGATGAGCCCAGAATTTTGCCACCTAGGCCGGCTTTTTGTGTTTATCTTGTTCATGTATTAGTTTATAAACCCTTTTGGGATCCCGTGTACGAACCTAAACCCTTTAATGAAATGGTTGTTGTTGAGCAAAATTGTTAAAACATAATCATTGGGTTAGTTCTAATTACACAATTTCAGCCCAAAATACTCGTTTAGTGAGTTAAGCACTATTTAAAATACACAGTGTAACGATCCTGATTAGTAGGGCGTTACACTATTAGTGAAATATATGGTAGGTGTTGAGTATTTCTTGCTGTTTTGTGCCGAAAATTTAGAAAATATTGATTTGGTTCCATTTCCATGTCTTTAGTGTGGTAACGTTGTGAAGATTAAGCCTATTATAGTGAAGGAACACTTATTTAGGAGCGGGATAGACAAGAGTTATAAGGTTTGCTTTTATCACGGAGAAGAAAATTAATCTTAAGGAGGAAGGAACCTATAAAACCCTGCTAATTAGGGTTTGTTACCATGTTTATTTAAAATTAGTGCCGAACTCGCTAAACGAGTCATTTGGACTAAACCATGTGATTAAGCCACTAAGGATTCAGATATTAAAAATTTTGGTTAAGACATAAGCATTTCCATTAAAAAAAACTTTAATCTTTACATGGGATCCCAAATTACAAGTTTAACAGTTTGTTACAACTCAGGGATTACAAAATGAGCCAGCTTAAGCTCAAAAATAGGGTCCAACCCTAGTTTCCCTGTGATATCCCGGTTGTGACGGTCAAGCGGATTGCATATGTGCACATCACCGCTATAGCTCTCCAACTCATGGCTGGATAAGCTTCTCTTTTCCCTTACTTGCACCACAAAGCACCTGTGAGCCAAATGACTCAGGAAGAAAACATATTGACAAATTCAGATAGCTCCTAAACATAGCAGCATGCTTAACAGTAATAACTAGAATCAAGCATATACCCTGTACAAGTAAGTGACCATATGGTCGCACCAGTGTGTGTCGCACTCCCATTTATTCATATGGCATCTGATCCAGTCAAGTGCATAGTGCAATCCCGGGGTGGCCTAGTCATGCCGGCCTACGCTCAACACGCATAATGCCAGTCACGACTCATAAGCCGATCCTTGTAGATCCTCGACCTATAAATCGAGCCTTAGAGACCCTCAGCTCATAAGTCGAGCCCCTTTAAACCCAGTATACCCTCGACTAGTCGATTGAGCTTTAATCAGATACAACAGACTAATCCTCAGCTTATAAATCGAGCTTCTTTGTAATAACAAACAATCACATAATTCATTCGTCATACATACAGATACAATGCATTACATTATACTAAAACAGATATACACAGTCATAATCATACTTGTAACGCCCTGGATAACAAGATTGTTACACTGTGTGTTTAAAATTGTGCTTAACATGCTAAGCAAGTAATTTGAACTTAAATGTGTAACTAAAGACGAAGTCAAGGTCGAGTATTAAAATATTTGGTCAACAAAATGGTTATTTTACATTAAAATATTAAGTTTGCACATGTGATCCCAAAATTAGAGTACAAAATTGTAAAAGACAAATAGAATACAACTTACTCGTCCTAAGCGGCAAAACAGGATTTAACCCTAGTTCCTTCCAAGTTATCCTGACCATGGCAATCGAGCAGGCTACATATGTACACACCAAGACTGAAGCTCTCCAACTTATGGCTAGTCAAGATATCCCTTTCCCTTACCTACACCACGTAGCACCAATGAACCAAGGCTCAGCAAGAAGACTTAAACTAGCACGCACACTAGGCAACCAAAGAAAAGAAGGAACCATAAATCATCAGATTCAATTAACAATAGAATATAAACAATCAACCAACAGTAATATTCAACTTAGTAAAATATGTAAACAAAATTTATCAATCAATAAAACTAATTAAGTGTGAGCCACACTTCTGTTTATGGTATAACATCCAGACCCGGTGCCCTTAGGCCAGTCCCCTGGTCTCATAGCTGACCCCGGCACCCTTAGGCCAGGCTGCATTCCGCACACTTGCTATCAGCCCCCGGCACCCTTAGGCAGGCCTGGAAACAGATATAATCACAAATGCACAATAAAAAGTAAGTAATCAATGGTAGTGTATACAAGCATGCCCATCTAGATATTCTCAGCTACAGATATGTTCATATTCATAATATATTCATATAAGGGGTTTAAGCCCCATTCATATCTCGGGTGCAGTTTTCTTACCTCGATTCTCAAGCAGTTAGCTTATGACAGCCTTGAGCACAATTCCTAATCCTGAGCCCTTGCGTTATAACCTAGTCACAATGCGATAACGAATAACCATAATAATCCTAAACCATTAAAAGCTTTGGGATAATATACGAGTCTCCAGGACCTTGAATTCTACTAAACCAGGTTGTAGAATTCGTCCCGAGCGCTTAGGTTAAAGTTCCTGTCATTAAAACCTGAAGTGGCTTAAAAATGACTAGGCGGGCCGCGACTTGCCCCTAAGGGCCGCAGCGCGCCTCCCAGGTCAGAGAGCCCTCGAACCAGAACCAAGATGCAGGTCACAACTTCCTTAGAGATTCGCGGTGCACCTCCAAAACAGAAGCCCCTACCTAGCCTGGGTTCACATAGGTCGCGACGCCCCAAGAACGAGGTCGCTGTTGGGTTTTATGCCCTTATAAAACCATGTCGGACATGTAGCATGATTTCATATTATCAATAAAATTAGTAGAAATCATTTAGTTTGACAACCGTGTTGCTTGCTTGTTTTATTACATGATTATTGAAATAATACAAACATTTATAAAATCCCGAACATATGGATAGTTACAATTATAGTGACTAGGTCACAGTGGATTATAGTTGTAATTATATGTTCAAAAGAACGAGTCCTAAGATTAGATCAGTGCATTGGATTTTCACTGATTAGGCAATCTACGATATGATCTACTTACACATTCAGGGTGTGATGTCTTGTCCAAGGCATCGACCAAGTAGATAAGATCGGATGTATTTAGTTACATCGGACTAGGACCGATATTGATTATTGATTGATAAATAAGTATCGTTGTTATCAAATCTAATCAATGTCACAACGTTGACCATATATTAAGCCGATCTTAATTCTGAGTGATAATATTCTGCTAATTATATTATTTAAATCTTTTGACTTGTTCGTTACCAGCTTACCCTACGGTCTAGCCCATACTTACATCTTGGAGATTTATTAGTGTAATTGAGTGGGAGTATTATTCATAGATACGAAATCTATAACTTCTGTATGAGAAGTGAAAAGATGATTTCCTTAATTTCTTTGTTCAAAAGGTTAAATGATTGAGATCTCATTTCTGTGATTAAGTTCACGGAAATATCATTTATAAGGAACTTAGTGGGAGTTAAGGATAAAATACTGATGAGGGGTAAAACGGTAATTTGCACCCAGCTCGTTAGTAAGTCATCGATAGAGGATTGACTGATTGTAATGGTTATAACAATGGATAACGTATTTATGGTTTTGAAAATACGTTCTATGAATTCAAGAGTTCAATTCCGAGTCTATAGTGGAGTCACGAGGAATTAATAAGGTAGTGAAATTATTCGTAAATAAATTCACGGTAACTTGTTGGAGCTTGATTTCATGGATCCATGGTCCCCGCATCACCTTTGAGTAAATCATCTAGAATGTCTCAATAAATTGATTTAATTATCAATTAGGATTTTTAAAGTTGACTAGGTCAATTTTGGAAAATTTACAGAGATATGAGATTTAGAGAATAAAAGAGAATCTTTGGGTAAATTTATTAATATTGATAAATTGGTATCAATATAAATAAATAATATTAAATCAAGTTTCAAATTATAATTAGTTAATTTGAATAAGGATTTAATTAATTAATTAAAAAATAAATAAATAAAAGGTTTTGAATTTAGGCCCAGTTGGGATTTAAATTCAAAATAAAGAGATTGGGCCCAAGTTCATTTATGGCAGCCCAAGGCTTTTAGTTTTGTTTATTATTTTTAATTAATTTAAATTTAAATAAATCTCATTAAGTTGCATATATAAGGAATATGATATCTAGGGTTTTTAGGAAACAAGTCAGTCTCAGTTGATTTGGGTAAGTGAAAACCTAGACACTCTAATCCTTTCTTAGCCACAATCTCTTCTTCTTTTCTAGATCTCTATCTCATGTGTTGAGAACCAGCCCACACTAGTTCTAGGTTGATCAAAGGCTTGGTGAGGAAGACTGTGTTGCTGATCTTGTTCAATCTCTTGATAATACTCTGCTACAGAAAGGAATCAAGGGTTAGAGAGATTGAAGGATGGAGTTGTTCCAGTTCCGTTGCGTAATGTAAGTTTTTACTTTACTCTGTATTTGTATCAATTTCATAGAAGCATGTTCTAGGAATTTGCATGTTTGTTTGATAATATGTAAATTGCATGAAAATAAATAAAAATCCTGCAATAAGTTTTTCCTACAGTCGCCACTTAACCCTATGAACCCAGGATTTTCCTATTTTTCCTCAGCTAAAAATCCATCACAACTTCCCTAATTATTCTAGAACTAGAACTCAATCCATAGCATAACATCAATATGATAGCAGCAATAAAACCCCAGCTTAACACACTCAAACTTCCATCCAAACTCAAGCTGTAATCTTAATCCTTAAAGCTAAGAAAAACCACAATACCAAAATAGAGCACCATTGAAACAACAATTAAAACTCACCTTAGCTGTGAATTACTCCCCCTAGCTGCAGCTAACTAACTTCGGCCATCAATTCCCCTAAGCTTCCTAAAAAATTCCACCAAATTGAGAGAGAAAAAGAGATGGTCGGTTGGGTGAGAAGGGAGGACTAAGTGTTCTGTTTTCTAAAAGCTTCTAAGGTAGTAAGTCTATCCCCTAGCCAAATGACCACCATACCCCGGCCTTACAATCTCCCATCAAAGCCCCTCAAGGGCAAAACAGTATTTGTGTCCCATTTCCCACAAATCCTCCAATAGTCCTATAAATTCCCAATTAATCCCTACATGCCTGATTAATCACCAAATAATCGCACGTTAACCAATAAATCCTAAGTACGCACTAAGTCCCCAAAATACCCTTAGGCTCACCCCAAGCCAGGTATTGGACCCCGTTGTGACTATTTCGCTAACCTGCTCACTAGGATTGCCCCGAGCCGAATATTGCAAATATATCCACATAATAATGTTTTCTCAATCATTTAACACATATAATCGCATTTATGCCATCAACGGGTCAAAATTACAAGTATGCCCTTATAAAAAAGAACGAGACCACATGCATATAAATATATTTATATTATTATATAAATCATGCATGCCACGTAGTCACACATTTAATAAAGTAATTCAACATGTATATCCTATTATGCCTTCCAGGCACTCAAGTCATGGGCCTAAAACCCTCTCTGAGTGCACCTAGCGCCATGACTCAAACAACCCTGCAGCCAGCTCCTTCCCCTTTCGTCTAACTCGACCCGCGGTGCCCAAGAACAGGGTCGCGGCTCGACCTCGAAACCTAGATTTTTCTCCGAATCCACACCATCCAAAATTATCCCAAGGCTTCCCAAAGCCCCAATTAAGTCCCAAAAACATTAATACACACCATATACATCATAAACATCCCTATAACCAAATTAAACTCAAACCAAAACTCAAAATCCATCAAAGCCTAACACTCTAGGAAAAGCTTCAACCATAGTAAATTAACTAAAAACTCGAACGAATTCTTACCTCCAATGGCTGGATTATGGTCCCAAGTTGCTCCTAGCGTAATTTTAGATACCAAGCCTTCAATCCCCAAGCTTTTTTTTCCTCAAAATCTCAAAATCTTCAAGTCCCCAAGGAGGGAGAGAGAGAGTGAGAGCTTTTCCTTTTTTCTTTTTTGAGTGTTTCTCTAGTTCTCTACACCCTTCCAAACTGGCTGAGTCAAGCCAAGGTCTACCCAAAAGACCTAAATACCCTTAACCCAAATTTTCCTCTCCAATGGTCACAAGGGCACATTGGTCAATTACAACCATTCCCTCTAGTTCCTAATAAACTCCACATATCCAAATAAATCCCAACTATCTTCAAGCCTTGATACTTGGTGGTTCTAGGGGACAAGAACGTACGCAGGTATATTGTCAGGGTCATGGTGCAGGACGTTGTGGTGTCAGCTTTGGTACATGGTCGAGGGTGCTTAGGTAGTGCTTCCACTCTTTGTATGGGTTCGTACCACCACTACTTGTCAGACACGGATGTCAAAGTCATGCCTCTATCCTCCTTAGGGTTGTACACCCCGTACTCATATACGTACCTTATACCTGATGGTTCTTCTTATATGTTCAAGACACATCTTTTCTCCAAACTTTCTCCCATTTTGCTAAGTGTGAGAAAGCTTGCAAGTTACTAGAAGAAACATGCTTAGTCACCTTCAACAATCTCGGCTTGATATTCATTGATGAGGGGGTCTCCACTAGTGTTCCTAGTGCATATACGTGAGATTTAATATGCACACGCCGCGAGGAACCAGGGTGGGAGTGTGCCTTGTTGGTGACATCTACTTCATGAGACAAGTAGTGCCTCTTCAACAAGGCACAAGTCAAGGGATTCCACCTAAAGCCCTTGTCACTTAGTATCCTTTGTGTGTGGGTAACGAGAAGGGTTTTCATGCAAAGTTGCGGGTCTAGCGCACGCGGTGCCTCACATAGTGAGGCGGGTGGCACCTCGACATGGTCTGGATATGGCGAGGCGTACGCGGGTGACGAGTCTCCAAGGCCCTCGCATAGCGAGGCCCTCCATGTGATGTACGCGGGCTGCTGCCAGGGCCCTCGCATAGCGAGGCCATCAATCGAAGCCATACGCAGGTGACCCTTGGTAGGGCCCTCCCATAGTGCAGCCATCAACGAGCCTTATGTGGATGACAAGTTGCCTTCGCATAGCGAGGCCCTCCATGAGGGTTGTATCATGCCTTACGCCGCTGACTCTGTATGCGCATCCAGCCTCACATAGCAAGGCCTTTCATGAAAGTTGACTTATGCCTTTAGCGATTTTCCTATACTCACATAAGCAATTACACACATAACTATATTAATAGTTACCAAACCCTGAGTCGAGCTTGTCTTTAGCGACGAGTGTACATTTCTAGTCCATAATCAGGAACCCTTAAACCTCGGCAGTTGTGATACCAAGTGGTAACGCCCTGCTAATTGGGTTTCGTTACCATGTATGTTTAAAATTAGTGTAGGACTCGCTAAATGAGTCATTTGGACAAAACCATGTCATTAAGCCACTAAGGATTCAGGTATTAAAAAATTTTGTTGAGACATAAGCATTTAGTTTAAGCAAAATCTTTAGTCTTTACATAGGATCCCAAATTACAAGTTTAAAAGTTTGTTACAACTCAGGGATTACAAAATGTGTCAGCCTAAACCGAAAAACAGGGTCCAACCCTAGTTTCCCTGCGATATCCCGACTATGGCGGTCGAGCGGACTGCATATCTACACATCACCACTATCGCTCTCCAACTCATTTGCTGGCCAAGCTTCTCCTTACCCTTACCTACACCACAAAGCACCCATGAGGGAAAAGAATCAGCAAGAAAACATGTTGACAAATTCAGATAGCTCACAAAACATAGCAGCATGCTTAACATTAATAACTGGAATCAAGCATACACCCTGTACAAGTAAGTGACCATTGGGTCGCACTAGTGCGTGTCACATTCCCATTTATTCATATGGCATCCAAGCCAGTCAAGTGCATAGTGCACTCTCGAGGTGGCCTAGCCATGGCAGTCTGCGCTCAACGTGCATAATGTCGGTCACAACGCATAAGTCGAGCCTTGCAGATCCTCGACTTATAAGTCGGGCCTTACAATCCCTTGACTTATAAGTCGAGCCCCTTTAAACCCAGTATAACCTCGAAAGCAGGTCAAGCTTTAATCAGATACAAGAAACTGATTCTCGGCTTATAAACCTAGCTTCCTGGTCATAACGAATAATTACAAAATACATTCATCATACATACAGATAAAATGCATTATAGTATAATAAAATAGATATACACAGTCATAATCATATCCATGCACATTTACTGTCCCAATGCCAAATCAAGATCGTATTCATCAATCGGGCCAAGTCCGAAACATGTACATCACATAATGGGTGAACTTTTCTTACCTCAAGTACGAGCGTACTGAAAAATAAGAACGACCCTCGAGCACAATCTTGATCCTGAGCCCCTAGCGATAACCTAGTCAAAACCAAGTATAGAATCCTGTCAAAAATGAGTAAATAAAGTGTTTCGAACCGAGTCCTAGCCTCCGAGACATCGAATCCTACTAAATTGGCTAGTAGGATCGACCCCAAGCCCTTAGTTTTGAGTTCCCTTCATTAAAAACTTGTTTTGGCAAATTTTATATTTTGAGTCGCGGCCCCACTCAAGTCAGGGGCCTAAAACCCTTTCTGACTTTACCTAGCGTCGTGGCTCAAATAGCCCAGCAGCCAGCTCCTTCCTCTTCGTCTAATTCGAGCTGCGGCGTCCAAGAACAAGGTCGCGGCTCGAATTGGAAACATAGATTTTTCTTCGAATCCATACCATCCAAAATCATCCCAAGGCCTCCCTAAAGCCCCAATTATAACGACCTGGTTAGCCAAGACCGTCACATTGTGTTCTTTAAATAGTGCTTAACTCGCTAAACGAGTCATTAGGTCATAAATGTGCATCTAAGTTTTATTAATGGGCTAGGGTGAAAATTTTCAGTTAAAAAGAATCGATATATTTTATTTAAAACATTAAACTATACACAGGATCCCATAAAATTGTTTACAAAGTTGTTTACAATCCAAAATGGTCATTACAGTTCAAAAGTTATAATCCCTCGACCTATGCGGAAAAAATAGGGCTAAACCCTAGTTCCCCTGAGAAACACCTTGGCCGTGGTGGTCAAGCGGCCGCATATGTACACATCACCACCTAATCTCTCCACTCAAGGCTGGGTGGGCATTTCTTTTCCTCTACCTGCACCACATTGCACCCGTGAGCCAAGGCTCAGCAAGAAAACTTATTACTGCATGCATTCAATGTAAATAAATGATCATGCAATCATTTTGGGGATTCATCCCTAATCAAATGTTGACTAGTAAGTCAATCCTCAGGTCTTGCGCTCTAAATAGATAAATAATGAATCATTCTTGGGCCCTGCGCCCTTAATAGATGACTTTTGAGTCTCTCTGGGGTCTTGCGCCCTAAATAGATGACTAATAAATTTCTATGGGGTCCTTCACCCTAAGCCATTTGACTATCAAGTCACTTGAACCTTTTTGGTTCTGGCTCTAAGTAACTAGTCATAGACTAGCCAAGCTCTTAGTTTTCTTCGACCAATAGGTCTGTCAAGCATTTAATGCTCATGTTGATTATATCTAATCATTTCGGCCTGCGGTCAGAACGCTAATGCCGCTCTTGACTCATAAGTCAATTCTATACAACCAGCGCTCAGTACTATTGTCGATCATGACTAATAAGTCAGAACTTCCCGACCAGTACTAAACATCACTGTCGTTTCTCACTAATAAGTCACTGCCATTCACAAATAAGCAACCCTGCCAGACATTCACAATGCAACCAATGTCCATATATAGAGCACTCAACATGTCTCATCAATAATCATGTATGTCACATACTAGGTGTCGTTTTCTTACCAAAATTTCCAGCGTAAAATAAATAAAGAACGACCTTAAGAATGATCTTGTCCTTAGGCCCTTAGCTGTCACCTAATCATAACCAAATACAAAACCCCATCAATAAAATGAGTAATAAAAGGTTCATGTACTAAAATCCAGCTCCCGGGACCTCGAATCCTACTAAAACAGTTAATAGATTCGATCCCGAGCATAGGGAATCGAAAACCTGCGCTTGAAACTTGTTAAAACCCAACCTGGCATAAAGAAGACAGGCGGACCGCGACTTGCCCCCACAAGACAGAGAGCCCCCTGTCTGGGTGCTAGGGGCGGGCTACGACTTAACCCTGAGGGTCGTGGCGCGCCTGCCAGATAAAGCCCAGGGGAGGCTCTGGGGTTCATTCAAGCGCGACTTGCATGAACTCGGTGGCGACTTGACCCCGCGAACCTAGCTCCCTTGCATTTTCCTTAATTCTAACTCAGTCAAATCTTCATCAAACCAATCCCAATATCATAATTAATCATTACCACAACATTACCACCATTCTAAAACAAAACCTAAGTTCTATAACAATTAAAACACCCTCAAACACCTAATTACACAATCAAATATCAAGCTTATAAACCATCTCAAAAATAGAGTAAAAACTTGAGATTTAAACTAAAAATTCTTACCTCAATCCCAGAATTGAACACTTTTCAGTTGCTGATCACTAGCCTAAACTCTTAAGCCTTAAATCCTCAAGTTAATCTTCCAGCCTAGCTTCAAAAATTCAATGGAAGGAAAGAGAGAAAGATGATTGAGAGATAGAAGAGAGGGGAACTATGTTTTTGCTGCCTATTTTATCTAAAACCCTCCTTGGATGAACATATCTAATGATCACAATGACCAAAATGCCCCTAGGGCCATTTTAATTCCTCAAAGCCACCCAAGGGTATAACTGTCATTTCCTACCTATTTCGGTAATCATAATTAACATCCTTCAATTCCCATTACTCCCAATATCTTCAATCAATTAATAAATCATATCCCATTACCCGCTCATTCCCAGTAATGTACTAAGCATCAATTTACCCCTAGGCTCATCCCGAGTCCGGTAATTAACCCGGTTATGACCAAACCGCTAACTTGCTTCCTATGATCGTCTCATTATAAATAGCTCAAACATCTCCACATAACAATGTGGTCTCACCCAAATATCACATACACACACATAAATATACAATTATGCCATTAACGGGTCAAAATTACGAAAATGCCTTCTAATTAGAAGTGGGCCCAAATGCATGCAATTATCATCATATAATAATATAACTCACATAATCATGAATATAATCACATAATTGTATATTAAATCAATTATGGCCCTCCTGGCCCCCTAATCCTGGCACTAAGCCACATTAGGGAACTTGGGACATTACAACGATCCCCTCCTTATAGAAATTTCGTCCTCGAAATTTACCTGAACAGTTCGAGATACTGACTCTGCATAATTGACTCCAGCTCCCAAGTCGCTTCCTCAACCCTGCTATTCCTCCATAATACCTTAACCAAAGGTATAGTTTTATTCCTCAGGACCTTGTCCTTTCTCTCTAGTATCTAGACTGGTTGTTCCTCATAGGAGTGATCTGCCTCAAGCTCCAAATCTTCGTAACTCAACACATGAGTCACATCTAATACATACCTCCGAAGAGCTGAAACATGAAATATGTTATGCACGGCCGACAATGCCAGTGGTAAGGCCAACCTATAGGCCATCTGACCAATCCTCTCAAGGATCTCAAATGGACCTACAAATCTAGGGCTCAACTTGCCCTTCTTCCCAAATCTTCTCACCTCTTTTAGTGGCGCGACTCTAAGAAAGACATAGTCTCCCACCTAGAACTTCATGTTCCTGCGTTTGGGATCTGCATAACATTTCTGTCTGCTTTGAGAAGCGAGCATCCGAGCTCTAATCTTTAATATGGCCATATTGGTCCTCTGAACTGGCTCAGGACCCAAGTATCTCCTTTCTCTTGTCTCATCCCAACGAATGGGAGATCTGCATTTCCTACCATACATAATCTCATAAGGAGCCACCCCAATGGTCGACTGAGAGCTGGTGTTGTATGAAAACTCTATTAAATGTAGATACTTACTCCAAGACCCATCAAAGTCTAGCACGCATGCTTGCAACATGTCTTCTAATATATGGATCGTCCTCTCAGATTGTCCATCTGTCTGAGGATGATAAGCAGTACTGAACTTCAATTGTGTACCCATGGCCTTCTGCAAACTTCCCCATAACTTGGATATAAAAGGGGGGTCCCAATCTGACACAATCGACCTCAGTGCCCCATGAAGGCGTACAATCTCTCTCAAGTAGAGATCTGCGTACTGGTCAACTGTGTAGGTAGTCCTCGCTGGTAAGAAGTGACCTGACTTGGTGTATTGATCCACGATAACCGATACTGAATCATGTTGACCCACAGTCCTGGGTAACCCTATCATGAAATCCATCGTGATGTCCTCCCATTTCCACTCTGGGATGCCCAGAGGCTGTAATATTCCTGTTGGTCTCTGATGCTCAGCCTTGACCTGTGGACATGTCAAGCACTTAGCTACATACTCTACTACATCCCTCTACATCCCAGGCCACCAACACAACGATCTCACATCCTGATACATCTTCGTGGTGCCTGGATGCAAAGAGTAACGAGTTGTATGAGATTCATCCAGAATCTTCTGCCTCATAGCAACGTCCATTAGAACACATATCCGACCTTTGTATGTCAACAAACCCATATTTGACAATGTATAATCTCTAGATACGCAAGCTAGAACTTCCTCGCTGATCTTGGTCAGTTGTGGATCACCCAACTGACCTTCCTTTATTCTCTCCAACAGCGTAGACCGTAGCGTAATGTTGGCCAACTAGCCCACCAGCAACTCTATGCCAGCTCTAGTCATATCCTCTTCTAACTCTCTGGATATCAGCCTCGCATTGAAAATCTGTCTCAGACCCTTCCAGCCTTTCCTAGATGATACAAGATTTCACAGTCATAATCTTTTACTAACTCCAGCTAACGCCTTTGTCTCATGTTCAGATCTTTTTGTGTGAAGAAGTACTTCAGGCTCTTGTAGTCAGTATAAATCTCACACTTCTCTCCATAAAGGTAATGTCTCTATACCTTAAATGCGAAGACCACTACTGTCAATTCCAAATCATGAGTGGGGTATCTCTGTTCATATTCTTTCAATTGGCATGAGGGATAAGCAATCAACTTCCCTGGCTGCATCATAACACAACCCAAACCCTGATGTGAGGCATCACAGTATATAACAAACTTCTCCTGATCTATTGGAAGACTCAGAATTGGAGTTGTAATCAACCTTTGCTTCAATTCTTGGAAGATGTTCTCACACTTATCTAACCACACAAATCTCTGATTCTTGCGTGTCAGTTCAGTCAATGAAGTGGAAATCTATGAGAATCCTTCCACGAAACGCCTATAATAACCTGCCAATCCAAGGAAACTTCTAATTTCTAAAGCATTCTTTGGCCTTGGCCAATCCCTGACCGCCTCAATCTTGGCTGGGTCCACCTTAATCCCCTCCTTACTCACAATGTGCCCAAGGAAAGTTACCTGAGATAACCGGAACTCACATTTCATGAATTTTGAAAATAATCTGTGTTCCCTCAGTCTCTATAGAACCAACCTCAGATGTTCCTCATGTTCTGACTCTGACTAAGAATAAACTAGAATATCATCAATGAAGACGATCACAAACTGGTCCAATAATCCTTGAACACTCTATTCATCAAATCCATAAAAGTAGATGGGCATTAGTCAACCCAAAGGACGTGACTAAGAACTTATAATACCCATATCTGGTTCGAAAAGTTGTCCTCAGTATATCTTACTCCTTGACCCTTAACTAATGATTACCATATCGAAGGTCTATCTTTGAGAATACCCTTTTTCCTTGCAAATGATCAAACATATCATCTATCCTTGGCAGCAGATACTTGTTCTTGATTGTTAACTTATTCAGTTCTCTGTAATCAATACACATCCTCGGAGAACCATCCTTCTTCTTCACAAACAGAACTAGTGCACCCCATGGTGACAAACTAGGTGTGATAAAACTTAAGTCTAACAGCTCCTGCAGCTGTACTTTCAATTCTTTTAATTCTGTTGGGGCCATTCTGTAAGGTGCTCTAAACACTGGCTCCAACCTTGGTGCTAGTTCAATTACAAATTCAATTTCTATGTGTGGTGGAAATCCTGGTAAATCTTCTGGAAACACATCAAGAAACTCACAGACTAGTCTAGTCTCCTCTAGTCCCACTGGCATGACTTGAGTGGTATCAACCACACTGGCTAAAAATCCTATGCAACCTCCTTGCAATAGATCTTTATCCCTTAGAAAAAATTCATAGGTATACGAGGTCCATGCACAGTGCCAACAAACACAAAAGGATCCTCACCTTCAGGCTCAAAGGTTACCATCTTCCTTCTACAATCTATGGTTGCCCCATATTTCACCAAAAAATTCATACCCAAAATCATGTCAAAGTCGGTCATTACCAACTCTATCAAATCAACTGATAACTCGCTGCCCTCCACTGTCACTGGAAATGATCTGACCCATCTTCTGGATACTACTTGCTCCCTAGTGGGTAATAAAGTTCTAAACCCCACAGCATAACAATCACATGGTCTACATAGTCCATCAATAATTCTACTAGCAACAAAATAATGTGTAGCACCAGAATCAATCAAAACAGTATAAGGGGTTCCAACACTAAAAAGCTAACATGTGACTACTGAGGGACAAGCCTCAGCTTCTGCCTGAGTCAGTGCAAACACTCGAGCTGGGATCGAGCTGTCCACCTTTCTTGGCTCTTCCTTTCTTGCTCTCGAAAAATATTTCTTGAAATGTCCTACAACTCCACATAAAAAACAAGCTTCTGCCCCACACTCCCCTAGATGACACCTCTTGCATCTAGGGTACTCAGGAAAAGTCCTCCGAGCCTCACTACCACCTTGGCGGCCCATTGTAATACCACGTGGTCGCCTGTTAGGGCCTGGAGTTGAGAAGGCATGAGAAGTCTTCCTCTTCTGATCAATAGGGTCTCCGCCCCTACTTGAACCTATAAATGGAGGTCCAACCCTCCTAGTGTCTCTCCTGGATGCATTGTCACTCCAGATCTTGCTCTCTGCGCTCTCAGCTGTGAGCGCCTTCTCAACCATCTGTGCATAAGTAGTAACTCAAGACACAGTGGTAATACGAACATCACGGGCTATCCTAGGCTGTAGCCTCTGGAGAAACCTCTCCCTTCTAGTTCCATCAGTGGGCACCAATTCCATTGCAAACTTTGCCAGTTTGTCAAACTTTAAGGCATATTCAGTCACTGACAGACTTCCTTCAAACAACTTGACGAACTCTTCAACTTTTGCAGGCCTGATGGCATCAGTATAGTACTTTTCATTAAACAAAGTCTAAAACTCTTCCCAACTCAGGGCATTAACAATTCTTGTAACACCCTCACTTATTTTAGTTAAAACCATATTTGAGGTGTTACGTTTTAAAACTATATCATAATTTATTACTGCGGAAGTCTGGACATTTTTTTATTTTTTTTTTAAACTTGAAAACTTATTTCACATTATTTACATTAACATAAAGTGTGTCTCAAACATATTATACATAAGTATTAAATAACCCAATTTATTTTCAAAACATAACTTCACACTTTATTACAAACATCTCACTGATAACTGAAATAACCCACAAAAAGGTCGATATGTTCATATGTACAAATCAGGGTCAGGACCATGCTTCAGTTCTCCTCATGTCATTCACACATTTCTTTCTCTACCTGCAACACAAGACAACTGTGAGCCTAAAGCTCAGTAAGCAAAGTAATGCATGCAATGCTAATGATTACCCAATGTCAATGAACATACACAACTTCTTTTTAAATATTTTGGGCCCCTTAATATTGTGCACTTTGTTTGAATTGGTCAATGCCTGCAGGGCTTGTTACACATACAATATAAAATCCCATGGGTTCTCCTCTGGCTAGCCATCACCACAGTAGGGCACATTAAAAACCTTATTCCATCGTTGCCCCGTCAGGCTCAAGAGTTAAGGCGGCCACACACTGTGGTGTCAATACATATAACAATAACTCATATGGAGGAGAAATAAAAACGGAAACATGGCAAACAATATAATTGGTTCACTAAAACCTAGCCCAAATTATTGGGCAGCCACTATAAGCCTACTATAGGCCTCCGTTTACACTTATTAACACTTTCATTTGCCTTTTCAAAACAGTGGCACTGAACTTAAACTTCTTATTACAACTTTCTTTTATGTTGCACAAAACTTGCAAAGGCATCATATAATTAATCATCATAATATCATGCATGGTCTTATATCATATAATAATTTACCATATCACTATTATGACATGCATACAAATTTATGATGAAGTGTCAATGTATGTTAATACCACTTACTCACAAAATATTCATATAATGCATACTTTCACATAACATGTAATTCTTGTGTTGCAGTTGAGTACTTTACTTACCTTCTGTCCAAAATATAATTCACCGTGTAACAAGTGGTGTCTTAGGTATTGATGTGCTTATCCTGACAATGGCATGGATTTCTCATCATAATGATGGCAGTAATACATTGAACTCTCATTTAAAAATACCCATAAAACATCATATCAAATTTCATACCCAAATCATGCCTAAAATGCCTTAAACCACCTAGATCGAGCATTAGATTTATCTTAGACATTTGGAGAAATTTTGACAGAGTTTCCCCTTTATTTTAGCTATCCTCAAATATCAAAATCAACCAATAATCAACATCAAATAACCTGCCATAACCATATATATCCCAAATACCAACATAATTCATCATAAAGTTATGATATACTGATTTTGATAAAATTCTAATTTCCTAGATCATCACCTAAATTAAATGAGTCTCCACATCTATTCAAACATTTATAAACATATATACTCTCTTATAAACTCAATCAAATAACCAAAAAAATCAGCTTGTACTCCAAGAACCCCAAAAACCTCATAAAACACAAAATTTCACTTACCGAGCAACTTTTCGGCGAAAACACTCTCTTCAAGCTTTTCTAAACCTCAAACCACTTGGAAACCCCATGCCTTGTCCATATTTTTCATACTTTCTTATATCTTGAGCACATCAAACACCCATAAAAGACAACTCAAATGCCACAAGGTTAATAATATTGAGCATACATATAGACATCACATACACAACTTTTATACTTATACATGAAAACACTTATAAGAATATGCATATGCTCAAATTATACATATTGTATGATATGTAATGCAATGCAATCATGTGATTATTGGCTATATTATATCAAAATAATGTGGGTGCTACAATTCTGGTCTGGGATATCACTTCCCACCAAATTAAGGCATCTTCCCGAAACATATATGTGGCACAAGCCACCCTTGCATTACTAGACACCCTCATAAAGTCAAGGATGGTGTTAACCATGCTCATTCATTTCTCAGCTTTAGCTGGATCTGAACTACCCTCAAAGAGGCTCCCATTTACTTCCAGCTTCTCGTAACTGTTCAACTGTTGGCATCGATACAGGTGGTGCCTCTGATAAAATTTTCCCTTCATGAACATGTTGTTGTCTCAAGAGGCAGATTTCTTCTTCCTTCCTCATTACTCAGGCTTGTAAATGAGCAAACATCTGCTGCCAGTTATCAGGAGCTGGCTGAGGGATCTTACCCTGATCATTTTCCTGACCCTGTCTATCATTCTGGCGCTGATCATCTTGGCCAGCTGATGAGTCTACCTGTCTTGGAAGCATACTATCAACTTCTACCTTGCTGCAATAATCAATACGGCCAGTTATGTAGTAATAACTAAACCTCTTGCCGCCTCACGGTCCAAGATTCAATAGAACTCATCCCTGTTCCATAATCATACTAATAAACATGTTGATTTATAAACATGGTAGTTAACATTTAACATTTAGCATTTAACAATTAACAACCTTCCTTGGCTGAACATATCTAATGATCTCAATGACCAAAATGCCCCTAGGGTCATTTTAATTCCTAAAAGCCACCAAAGGGTATAACTGTCATTTCCCACCTATCCCGTTAATCATAATTAACGACCTCCAATTCTCGTTACTCCAAATATATTCAATTAATTAATAAATCATATCCCATTACCCGCTCATTGCAAGTAATGTACTAAGCATCAATTTACCCTTAGGCTCACCCTGAGCCCGGTAATTAACCCTATTATGACCAAACTACTAACTTGCTTCCTATGATCGTCTCATGTCCAATAGCTCAAACATATCCAGATAACAATGTGGTCTTACCCATACATAAATATACATTTATGCCCTTAACGGGTCAAAATTAAGAAAAAGCCCTTCTAATAAGAGGTGGGCCCACATGCATGTAATTATCATCATATAATAATATAACTCACATAATCATGCATATAATCACATAATTGCATATTAAATCAATTATGGCCCTCCTGGCCCCCTAATCCAGGCACTAAGCCACATTAGGGAATTTGGGACATTACACCAATTAAGTCCCAAAAACATTAAAACACACCATATACATCACAAACATCCTAATAACTAACTTAATTTAAACCAAATCTAAAAATCCGTCAAAGCCTAAAACTCTAGAAAAAGCTTCAGCCACAAGAAATTAAACTCAAAACCAAGATGAATTGTTACCTCCAATGGTTGCATTATGGTCCCAAGTTGTACCTAGCTTAATCCTAGACACCAAGCCTTCAATCCCCAAGCTTTGTTTTCCTCAAAATCTCAAAATATTAAAGTACCCAAGAAGGGAGAGAGAGAGTGAGAGCTTTTCCTTTTTTGTTTTCTGGGTGTTTCTTTAGTTCTCTAAACCCTTCCAAACTTCCTTAGTCAAGCCAAGGTCTACCAAAAAGACCTAAATACCCTTTGGTCAATTACCACCATTCCTTCTAATTCCTAATAAACTCGACATATCCAACTAAATCCCAACTATCTTGAAGTAATAATAATTTAATCTCCCATTACCCAATAAACCCCAATAATGTGCTAAATTACCAAAATACCCCTAGGCTTACCCCGAGTCGGGTATTTGACCTCGTTGTAACTTTTCCGCTAACTTGCTCACTAGGATCGTCTCATGCTGAATAATCCTAATATATCCACATAATATTGTGGTTTCTATCATAAAACAGACATATTTACAATTATACTCTCAACTCGTCAAAATTACAAAAATGCTCTTCTAATAAGAAACGGGCACACATGCATATTTTGTTGGTTTTTATAGATCAAATAAGAGAATATACGATGCGGAACAACAATCAAAATTGTTAATTTAATCCCACAAGATTTCTAGATCTACTTCTTCACAAACATATATATATATATTGAATCAAAGATATGAATAGAAAATTACCTCAAGTCCTTCCTTGCTGCTATCATTTTGTATGGAAAATATCCTTGAGATCTCACACCAAGATCTTCCAAAATATTTTCAGCACACAAAGAACGAGTGTGGGCTCGCTATACAAAATAATAGGCAAAATCTATTTATCAGATGTTCTCAACACATGAGATCTGATAAAGTTTGGACCTAAGTTTGTGAAGAACAGTGACCTATGCTTGTAACACTGTTCTCTTTCTCTCAGAGAGATTTCACGATATATTTTCTATCCCTGAAAAGTATCGTTCTGAAAAACTGATATCCTATATTTAATATATCCAATATATTAAAAATAAAATATTAGTTATTTTAAACAATTTGAAAATAACTAATCAGTTATCAGATTTTGTTTAAATAATAATATTTTAATCATATTACAGTATCTCATTATTTATTTACTATTTAAATAACTAAAATTGTGGAACTAAGAAACTGCCATGAGCTTCTTATGCGTGTAGCACAGTGACTGTGCACTGTGCTACACGTGTACCACATACTAAGGAAGGCATGTGATTTTTTCAAATTTTTTATTATTATTTAAATACCAAAAAACCCAAAAATAAATTAGTTCAAAATTAATTATATTTTTATTAAATAAAATAATTAATTAATTACACATAATTATACAATAATTATGTTTGGTGCATAGAAAAATATTTTACTTATCAAATAAGTCCTTTTTCTCATTTTTGTATTTACCTTTGTCAGTGTTTGTTTGAGTCATTTCGGGGACCATGGACCTATAACATTAAGCTACAATAAATTGAAAATAAATAATTAAGCTCTTTAATCATTATAGTTAATTTATTAATTCTGATATTTCTCCACTATAAATTCAGAATTGAACTCTTTATGTTATAGGTATACTTTTACAGAAATCTTATTTTAAGTCGTCCATTGATATAACCATCTTACAATAGTTCAACCTTCTAAATAATTAGTTCATAAATTAGAATGGAAGAATTACTATTTTACCTTTCTAATTTACTTCCTATTCCTTAAGTACTATTAATTCACTAGTGAATAATTAATCTATAATCTAATTATAGATTTGAGCTCAAAATCATTCAGTTCCAGAATTAACCCTTAAGGGAACTAATATATGATCCGTTAGGGAAGATTAGATTCTGTATTGTTGATACATGTTCCCAGCCATCAATGATATTAAATCTCCAAAACAAAAGTCATTAGCCTCATTCTATGAAGAGACCTTAACGAATGAATCAAAAGATTTAATAAACATGAACAGGAGTTCATGAACACTCAGGATTTAGGTTGATCTATAAATGATCATCAGTTATGATATGAAATACAAGTCTTTATTATTAAATGGTTTTTGGATAAAGACTTTTATTCATATCGGTCCATGTCATATATAATCATATTATATAAAGCACCTTTACTGAGATGTCTTACCACATCAATCATCCAAATCTAGATTATCTGTATCATCATGATACTCAGCAAACCGTACTTACAACCCCAATTAAAGAATTCCATAACTTCAATTCGTTGTTGTTGACTATTTTTATTCATTCATATGATCTTAATTCTCTCGTACTAATACAAGATCACATCCTCAATAATGAATATGGAATTTTTCTGATATTTACAAAATTATTCAAACAATAATTTAATAATCTAAATATAATAATAATAGACCATTGTATTTAGTTATTCATAGAAATAACAAATATCTTTTACATGCTTTTAGGACATACTCCTAACATATTTAATACTCCTAAACATGCAAGCATAATTATATTATAATATAATTCACACAATGACATGCTCATAACACATAAGCACACAAGTAATACAATTATTGCCTCCTGGCCCCCTAGTCCAGGCACTAAGCCATATTAGGGAATTTGGGGTGTTACAAAACCTCTCAGAAGGATAAGGATGTTGATTTAGATTATGAATAGGATTACATTCCATAAATGACTGATGATGCACAATATGAATCTCGTGTGGATCTAGAAAAATTTCAAACCTATATACCCTAAATGTAAAAGGCTCGCTAAATTTTTGACCATCGTTAGGTTGTATAATTTGAAGGCCAAACATGGAATTTCTGATAAGAGTTTCTTGGAGTTACTTTCTGTCTTAGAAGAATTATTACTCGAAGATAATGAGATGCCCTCAAGTTTTTGTGAGGCAAAGAAGATATTGTGTTCGTTAGGCATGGAATATGAAAAAATACATGCTTGTCCTAATGATTGCATCCTATATCGAAAGAGATTTGCGAATACAATTGCATGTCCAACATGTGGTGAGTCTATATAGCAAAAGAAAAAAAAAAATCAAATGCGATTAAGGATGGTGTCCCTGCAAAGGTGTTATGGTACTTACCACCTATACCTCGTTTAGTTAGGTTCTATCGAAATGCCAAATATGCTAAAACTTTAACTTGGCATGCCAACAATAAGGTAAAAGATGGAAAGATGATACACCAAGCTGACTCACCGACTTGGAAAACAATTGATGAGATATGGCCTGACTTTGGCAATGAACCTAGGAATATACATCTTGCTTTTTCCATAGACAGTATAAATCCACATACTTCCCTCATCAGTATGTGTAGTTGTTGGCCTGTTATGTTGGTTATGTACAATTTACTGCCTTGGTTGTGTATGAAAAGGAAGTTCACAATGTTGATATTGTTGATATCGTGTCCTTCATAGCCTGGTAATAATATTGATGTATACCTAGCTCCTCTTGTTGACGATTTAAGGAGATTGTGGTATGAAGGTGTTACTACTTACGATGGCCACAAGAAAAAATCGTTTAATCTTAGGGTAATATTGATGTGGACCATTAATGATTTTCCTACATTTGGGTATCTTTCTGGATTTAGTATGAAAGGGTATAAGGCATGTCCTATTTTGAAGAGAATACTTGTTCTCAATATTTAAAACACACAAGAATGGTTTGTTATATGGGACATCAAAGATTTTTTCCTAATAAACATGTCTTTTGAACATGGAAACAAGCATTTAATGGTAAGCAATAATTTGAAATGGCTCCCCCACCTTTATTTGGAGAACAATTGGTACAAAATTTGAATAAAGTCCAATTGAAGTTAGGAAAACATAGACAAACTAGTAAGAAAAGAAAAGGGCGTCGTGGAAAAGATGAGGAGGTTCCAAATCTACTTAAGGGTTGTTGGAAAAAAAAATTGATCTTTTTTGAGCTTGCGTGCTAGGAGCATTTAGTTTTGCATCATAATTTAGATGTGATGTACATTGAGAAAAATGTTGCAGACATCCTTATTAGTACCTTGTTCAATATTTCTAGACGGAGTAAAGATGGAGTAAAAGCTCAATGTGATTTAAAAGATTTAGGGATACGAACCAATCTATAACCTGAAATTGTTGATAAACGAACCTTTTTACCTGTTGCATGTTATGCCTTTACGAAAGAGGATAAACAACTTGTTTGTTATTCATTGTCTAATGTGAAAGTACCAGAAGGTTATTCTTTAAATATTGCAGCATTGGTGGAATTGAAGAAATAGAATTTAGTTGGGTTAAAGATTCACGATCATCATACACTAATTCAACATATTCTCCTCGTGAGTATCCGTTCAATTTTGCCTAGGAATGTTCGACTCAAAATCACCAGGTTATGCTTGTTCTTCAAATCTCTCACCAAATTGAACAAGGTTCGATTTGAAATCGTAGAGATCTTATGTTACTTGGAATAATATTTCCCACCTTCGTTTTTTGACATAATGATTCACCTAATTGTCCATTTGGTGAGAGTGGTCAAATTGTGTGGACCTGTGTACTTGAGATGGATGTACCCATTTGAACGATACATGAAAATATTAAAATGCTATGAGAGAAATAGAAGCAGGCCTGAGGGTTGTATTGTTGAGTCCTACATAGTTTTAGAAGAGGATGAATTCTGTTCCGAGTACTTGTAAGATGTTACGAGTGTTGGAGCTTGTCCTGGTCGAAATCAGGTGGAAATAAGTAAAGGGGTAAGGGTGCTAATATTTTTGAAGTGAGTCGAGCTGATCGAGATGAAGCACATCGCCTTATTTTACAAAATATCGATGAGGTTCAACCCCATCAAGTAAGTATTTGATTTGAATTTTGAGATTTATGAAGTTTGTGTTGTTTTCTCATACTTTTGATTTGGAATAAGTTGTTCATTTGTATGTTAAGGAGAAAATTTTAAATGAATTAATACCACTTATCCCACTAAGTTGAAGAACCAAAAATGGGTACAAGATGAACATTATCGTAATTTTCATACTTTGTTGGAAAAACATGTATTATGTTTCTTTTACTTGTATGTTTGATTTGTTGATTTTATTACATGAATTCTTTTAACATTATTTTTTTTTGTTTTAGGTTATACTTGAGCTGAGTACGAGAGCCAAACAAGTGTCTGAATCACTGAAATTGATATCATAATTTCCTTTACTGAGTGTAATTAAGTATCAGTCATACTACATAAATAGCACCCACTTTAACACGATTGATCATGAGTTAAGTAGAAAGACACAAAACAGTGGGGTCATGGTTGTTGCTAGGACTTTCAAAATTTCTAGTTTGAAAGATAAAAATCCTGTCGAATGTGATTATGACATTCTATGGTGTAGTAAAAAAAATTGGGAAGTAGATTATGTCAATTTTTGAATCCCTATCTTTCATTGTGAATGGGTAAAGAGTGATAACAAGGTTAAGGATGACCAATTAGGTTTCAAACTAGTTGACTTAAATTGATTAGGGTACAAGTCTGATAGGTTTATAGTGGCATCACAAGCTACTTAAGTATTTTATATGAGTGATCCACTAGATGCTCGATGGTCAGTTGTCCTAAAAACCCAACCAAAAGATAAGGACATGAATAATTGTATTGGAGATGATCTTCATCTTGATGGTGAAGCTTTCAAATCACTCCACCACCTATAGATTCTACCGTTGAGGATGATAACACTTGTTCACGAATTGATGGTGAAGGGTTGTGGATAGAAAATTGAGTATGATATACTTTGATTTGTTTGTTAATTTATATTCAATTATGTTCGTCTTACATATTACTATAAACATGCTGATAATTTATTTTTGTTGTTCAACTGCAGGTGTGTGCATTGATATAAGTTACAGAGAGGACAACCTTCAAGAAGATGACAGTCAATTATACTTGAGTCATCACGTAAGCATTGTTTAGTTTATTACATATTATATATTTTAGTTTTAACTTTTATTGTAAAATCATATGTAATTCAAGTCTTACTAATTTCTTGAATTCATTTGTAGTTCAAAGCACAATGGTGCACCCACTTGAAGAAGTCAACGTCGTACGAGATGAATGGTCGAAGTCAATTCTACCTCATCTCAGTGTTTGATGAGAACTAGTGCTAGCTAGTATGTACCTCCTCAATATGTAGATCTTTACTTATATTAGTTTACTAGTTAGCTTATTTTTTGTCTTTGACTTAGATTAGTTTACTAGATAACTTATTTTTTGTCTCTAAACAATTGTAAAGTTAGTATATGTTGATTAGAAATTAATTTAGTCATTTTTTTCTCTCTCGACCATTTCATATCATTTTTTTAATCATATATCTCGGTCATTGTTTATATATATATAGAGTTTCATATAAATATATACTTTTTATATGTATATACGTGTTTCTCCTTCTGTTTCTGTCTTTCTGTTTCTATTTTGCTACAGGTGGAAAATAGTAGAAATATATTGCATAACACAATATTTAAACATATTCACATCGGTTCTGCAAAAACATAAACCAAATCACTGGTCAGCAACCGACGCATCTGAGCAATAGCATCGGTTACAGACCGACGCTTCTGGATAGGTCAATTGCTTCGCCAGCAACAATGTCGGTTTCAAAACCGACGCAATTGGAAAAAGCTTCAGTCTGTAACTGACGCTAAACTTAGTTCTTTAGTAGTGTATTAAATGAACAATCTAATATTATTTTCCTTAGGTGGTCCACTACATAAGTGCAATCTTTCACAATTGTTTATTGGGGATGTAATTGGATGATATGAACTTAAGATGTTCGCTTTTTCAAATTACACTAATTTTAGATTTATTTCAGATGTGATTTTGTGTAGGTATACTGGACACTGAGTACAAAAAATAGGAACCCAAAATACTTTCCAGAGCTAGAGAAATTTTACCTATCACGATATGACAACGTAAATACATTCTCAACCTTCACATTTGTGCCTTTTGGAGGTGGGCCTCGCATATGCCCTGGCAAGGTGTACGCTAGACTTTCCATTCTCACTTTTGTCCATAATATGGTGATGAGATTTAAGTGGGAACTAGTCATCCCTAATGAGAAGATTGTAGGTGATATGATGCCTACTCCTGAAAAAAAAAACTCCCAATTTGACTTCGATCGCATTATTAATATTCATGCAAAAAATTCTACTCTTTATTATTGTCCAACTATACTCCAATTGCATTATATTTTCTTTTGGAGTCTTAGCTTTTATTTTCGAACCATGTTAATCAAAGTAGTGGTACATCATACATTATAACTGTTGACGCCATTTTTCGTCAACTTAATAATGGAGAGCAATAAACAATTGATTAGGAAGAAAATAAAAGAAATAGATTTTTACGTGGTTCAACAGTTAAAATCTATCTACGTCCACGAGTCACTTTTATTATGAACTCTACGTGGAAGCTTCAAGCGAAAGAAATTTTACAAAGTCGTTTCCAATACCAAATTTTGCATAAATACAAATGACCAAATCTAGGCTATATATAGACCTGGTTACAAGAATATCTTCCCACAAAGCTAGGGAAGTTACAACACATATTCAAACTTAAATCCAAATGAATATTTGAATAATAACAATAATAAAATTTAAATGCATTATTTAAATAAGGATCCCATAAAAATAGGGATTCAACACACGATCTTAAGTAATCCCAAAGAAATAGGAATTTCCTAACAAATTTTCTTGCGTCATCGAGCTTGAACACTACTTCAACGTGCTTTCGAGATCACTCGTAGCCTCGAGCTCACCATTCCACTTGTCACCTCCTCTTCACTTGATCAGTTTGTCGAGCGCATTCCTCAAAGAAGGTTAATGCCTTCGATCCTGCAACTCATGCTCGAATGCTGATGACAGATCTGAAACCCCGTGACAATTCAAACAATTATAATGCTAACACTTGGTAATCCCGATCTTACTCTTTACGAGCTTATATTTCAAGGATACTTATTTATTCTTGAAATTTGGGTGTAATAATAACTAATGAGACTCACTTTTAAATAAATAAGGGAATTTATTTATAAGCGTGTTCATGATATGTGGAGGTTTGTAATAACGCCCTATACTACTATCCTTTCGAATAATTACTACTTGGTAATTATTAAGAAAATACCATAATTATGAAAAATGTTCAGTATGGCCTTATCAAAACATGCAATATAGGCTCATTTATTAAACTAAAAACATAATGTCTTTCGTGCATTTAATAATAAAATGTTAGATGTTGATAATATCATTAAATAGGATAACTCATAAAAATATTCTTAGATGTTGCTAGATCGTTTTCCGTTCATCAGAGCCCCACAAAATACATACTCAGACCCAAGAACGCCCCACATCACCAAGCGTGCCAATGAGAAACCCTATTGCCTACCTGGAAGGGGAAAAGTAAGGGGGTGAGCTAAAAGCCCAATAAGGAAGTACAAATGAAAACAACATTTCAAATAAGTACAATACAAAAATATTCCCATTGTACATAAGATTAAAATAGCATATCATGGAAATATCATAACCTCGTACACTTTTTTGAATATTTCATCATAACAAATAAAACAAACAATTCTATGAGGTAATTAGTAAATTCTCTTCTGTGAGGTATTCAGGAGCTCCTGACCTAGAATAACAACGGCGCGTCTGTCCTATGAGTTATGTTATACCTTAGTAGTCCTTTGTTGTTTCGTGTTTAGGATGCTAACAACACTCTGCTTTTCATATAATCATACATCACATACATACATAACAACTCACCTCACAATTCATATCTCATACAGTTCAACATAATAGCATAAGAATTCTAGCTAACTTCCTTACCTCAAGTCCAAGCTATAGAATGCGAGATAGCTTCACAACGAGCCTAGAATAGTCAATCAAACACTCGTCTTAATATCAAGCAAAACTAAACACACCACACAAACATACCCCACGTGTGGAAGAGTCATGCACACGTGGCACAAGTTGCACCACAACTTTATTCATACAACAACATCACTTAAAATCACAAAAGACTAATGTCAATTCTACTAAGTATTTCTCAATGGTTTCAAAACAAGAACCATGGATTTGATTAAATATCATATATTGAACATAAAAGTAAACTTGCAAGTAACATGCATACGTGTGACAGTTCTTAAAAACTTGCTTAAAGTTAGTAATATTTATTCCTTTATTTTCTTGTCAATTTCACAAAAGTTCTGCAAGCATAAAATAAATGACCAACTTGGTTAATACTATTTTATTCTTTTAACCACCCAAAACATCATGATCCAAAGGCATAACAACATTCTAATATAAATCTTTTAATAATTAAAATCAAAGCCCTAACATGTTTTATATCTTTCAAAAATCATAATGAAGTTGATAGAGTATTAACTAAAATAAAAACAATTCCTATATGCATAAATACAGATATACACAAATTAATCTTTTATTCATAGAAAATACTCATGCATGGACCACACATACAATCTTAGCATGTTTCTATAAGAAGTAAAATAAAGAACATAGAGAACAATCATCACAAGCATACAACCCTATAATTTTAACAAAACAATCCTATTTACATATACTTATCAAACTCATATCTATTTTTAAAACTAAATCTATTTAACATAACATCATCATCTAAACATATAAACATGTTTTTCTTTTCATGATAACCCATTCGAACCCAAAAGAGTAACACAATCACAAAATACTCAAATTCATAAGTATGTTTATCAAAATTCAAAAGAATCAGAATGAACCCTAAAACATGCGCTATGTCGAAACCTAGCCTCACAACAAGCCCATCAAGACCACAGTGATCAATATACCAACATACATCATAAACATGCCTTCTCAAAACATCAATCAACACTTCAAAATCATAATCAAGAAAATAACAAAAAGGTTAGGATTCTCCATTACCTCCTTGATAGTGTTCAAGAACACAAAAGCTATGGTCAATCCTCTTGGACACATAAGAATTTTGAAAACTCAAAATACAAAGCCTCTTAGAAATAAGAAGAAGAGAATACATAGGCTAAAGGATTCAAAGCACAATACAATTCTTACCTAGGGATTTTTGAAACCCTATTCTCTTTCTTCTTCTTTCTTTCTTCTATTTTCTCTTCTTTTTCTCTCTTTCTCTCCTTGTGAATTCAGCAGCCGCCTCTAAGAAATGATGAGCAAAATGCTCTCTAGGGTCCTAAAGTTCTATATATATGTATATTGTGTACTAGGTTTTCTAAAAAAATTATTTCTTATAAATTTATTTAATTAAAAAACTAATTAATTAAATAAATACATTTTGATCTATCCTAAATGGCATCTGCAAATATCATTTCTCCCTTTCTTTCCTTGGCTTTCCACACTAATAAGGAAAGTGTAATTTTCGTAGCTCTAAGGTCGTGCCACTTTGGGACTCGATTATGACCATGTTATCTTAAAAATTAGAGAAATGTTCCTTCTACAAAGTTGTAGGTTAATGAATTATCTTTTCAATGGTATCAAGTTTGTCTAAATTGGACACCCTACAACTCAAGTTATGACTATTTTACTGAGGCTGGGTCCAAAATTACGGGAACTAAAAAAAACGACTCTCTTCGTTGTTCACCACTTCTCTCTTTGTTTCATTTCCACAATATGAACACATGCACTTCAAGAACATTCTCCCTTTAATTCCAAAATTAATTAAAAAAAAATTGTCAAAGAAAACTAATAAAATAACCATCAAATAATATAATATCCATCCATAAAAATAATATTGATTTTCCGTTAATTTAGATGAAGAAAAGATGACATTACATAATTAAGGAAAGTTCCTCTTTCCTTGCTCTTCCACCAACCCCCCCCCCCCCCCCCCCCCCCTCGCTCTCACTCTTACCATTTGTTTCCTTTTCTCTATTGTGTGAACAAGCCTTGTAGAATTTTCTCAACTTCATAGTTTTTGTATAAATAAGGAATTTTACTAACATGTCCACTATTTAGTCTAGGTTCATGGCATCTCTTCTATGCTCACTATGCATGTCATGAACTTTCACACACATAATCAACCAAGTCTGTCACTACTAACTATGCACACCCATAATCACAATCAAAACTCATGTACAACAATTTACAATTAATCAAATAAATCAAGAAAAATTAAAACTCAATTAAACAATTAAACATTTAACATTTAAATAATTAGATTTGAAAATAACCAAAACACATAATCAAATAATAATAATACATAAATAAATAAAAATAATTGGTGCTCTACAAGATGTATGTTAGACTCTAATAATCCGCCCAAACCAACCCGAAAAAAATGCCAAAAAACGCAACCTGAATAAACCGACAAAATTTTAAAACGTCCAATATAACCCAACCCATCCAATTAAGAGCTTACTATTTTTTAATACATTTAAATATATTAATATATTATCTACATAATTAAATCTATATATTTTTTTAATTGTATTTGGACTTTGGTTTGTAATTGGATTTTAGATTATATTAATTTTCCTTTTCATTTTAAGGATATATGTGTGTTACTTTGTTTAATACTTTTAATGTTGATGCAATTATTAATATATTGTTAATTAATCCAAATAAATATATAAATTAATTAAGTTTTGTTTTATTTTTTACTATAAATTCAAAATATTGTTTTAAGCTTAAAAAGATAAATTTCTCACTCTTAGTACTAGTATTTAAAATAAAAAAACTACAAAAATGTAATCTTAAAAAAAAAAAAATTCTTCTCACTTCGGTTTGGGCGGGTTGGTCGGACAAACTATTAGACGGATTAAAATGATTTTTTTCTTATTTGGACAAGTTACGGGTTCACTTTTCCTAACCCGATTATGGCATTGAGCAGGTAAAAATGCTTTGTAATTCGACCAACCCGCCCAATGATCAGCGATGAGTAGGGGCTATATGGCTGACTATTGTTGATGCCTCTATTGGTCATGGCTGCGTTTGTTGGTGTTGGTGTTGGTGGGGATGGTACTGGATTCTAATCATTCTGTGGGTTCTGTTGGGCTGTTAAAATTGGGCTCTTTCAATGTCAACGTGGCAGAACAATATGTTTTGAGGACTAGTGTTCAGGTGGTTTAAAATTTGGGGTTTTAAGTAGATTGGTTAGAGTGATGACCCTTGCTTTCGGTGGGACCTGTAGTTAGTGCTATTCTCTTTTTGTTAGATGTGATCAGTGGTGATTCGTGGCATATATATTGTTTCCTACTCACACAGCAAATGGTGTGTGGTCCATGCTCTCGCTCAGACTGTTGTAAATAGTTCTCTTGGATTTTTCCTTTGGGGTGATTAATTCTTTACCTAATATTTTAAGGTCTTCTGTGCAGTAACCTTTTGTTCCTAAAAATGAAAAGAACAAAAAAAGAACTTCGAACTAAAACTTATACTGCGCCGTAAAATACAACTGTAAAATATTGAACTTATAGCACTCCGAGGATGAGCTAAAATGTCTAATTTTTTATAATATAGAGAAAAAATAGTTAAATAGTCTTTCAATGGATGATGTAAAGTAATATTTTTTTACCTAAATAAATAGTATTTCTCTATATGTAGTGAAACAATATTCATCAAGCTATATATATTTTATTATCTTTTTATAAACTTTTGTATATATATGAGTGTGATATATTATGTTTGATTATTTTATTTCTTAAAATGAATAAAATATTTTTTAAAAATATAATATTTAAATGATGTAGAGAAAAAATAGAGAAGTTGGTATATGATATAATGTAAAAGTTTGAGGTAAATTATAAAAATATATGTTTTGCTGATGTATTTTGTAATATACTTTTCTATAATATTTAGCTAAAACTCACAAAAACATCTTCCATCAGCTCCTTTATACATATATGTGTAATAGCTATGCACAAACTCCAATTAATCAATATCTACATTTACATATCCTTTATATATTATTATTTTTTACGCCGTTTTTCGTCAACTTAAAATGTAAAGCAGTTAAACAACAAGAACTGTGGCGCAGATAAGTAATACAGAATAACAACAAGAATTTTACGTGGTTCAGTAGTTAACTCTGCCTAGTCCACGAGTCAATGTTATTAAGACTTTGGATATTTTAGGAAATTCTTCAGGGATGAATTCTCCAGAAATTCTCTCAAGATATCAAAAATCCGTCCCCTACAAAAGATCATGACCTCTCTATTTATAGAGGGTTCTCAGAGTTCGTTCCCACATATTTCGGGAAGATCCTCCTCTTCATTAATGGGAATAATGACATTAAATTCTGTAACTCCTACATACAAGGAAACATCTCCTGAAGACCAGGGGCATATAACAGACTAGTTAATATCCTTTTAATGTAGGGAAGTTACAACGATAAATATCTTTTGGATGCATGGACTGCGTCTCATTAGACGAACCACTAAGCCATTCAAGGTCGGCAATCAACGTCATGCCAGTCTAGGTCTTTAGGTAAATTATGAGCTATGCAACTTTCCCCAAGACTAGCTCGGAACGGGTAAATACCACCGAGGCCGTTACACTACGAGCTCATACCCATGCCAAGCTCGGGCTACTTGATCCGAAGATACCCGACAATGGATATACTCTGATGTTATGTCTTGCGAACTTAGAAAGAACTTCGAGGTTGCCACATCTTCGAGGTTGCCACCTTGCTTCGAGGGTTTGGCATCTGGACCACGAACATGCACTTTAGCTATCGTGAGCTCACACCTGACGAATTCAGCTTTCGAGGTCACAATCTCAGGTCTCGAAATCTGGGTGTAACATTTTGCCCCCTCAAAAGTATTAGTTCGAATCCTATGAGAAGGAAACTTTTGAACTACTTCCTTCGGGAACCGTTCCATCGCACACTCGAGTATGGACACGCGTCAGCTGGGTGTTGCTTACTCAAGGTACTCGAGTGCCTTGAGACTCTGCCCACGATCGTTCGCCTACCAACTTTATGGTACCATCATGTCATTTGTCCCTGGCCATCGGATCTGATACGAAATCTGTCCAATGGCTCAGATTAATTCTACTTTCACAATCTCTGAGGGTTTATAAATATATCCCCTTTTGTCTTCTCCATTTTTCCTTCACATTCAACTTCTAACAGAGAAAAAACTAGACACCTCTTCGCCTGGTTCTTGCATGTTCTCCAAGCCGAGAAGACAAGGCACGATTGGACTTTTTGATTCAGTGAGATCGTACCTGCAACCGCTCGTTCAAGCATCCATTTCTCTGTTTCCACCGATTACATTGTGTAAGTTTTCGGTTTATGGTTTCTTTGCATTATATATATATATACATTTTTTTATGCATGCTTATGCTTTTGTTACACCGTAGGCATTAGGATTTATTCTCGTCCCATTTATCAATTCACTAGTTTAACACACTAGGATTAGGATGCTTCGAATGATGGACACTAGATTCAAACCCAGCTTCTGCAAAAAAAGGTCCAAAAATGGTTCCTTTGTTGGGTTTCAAATTTTAGAAACTGTATCTTGCACACCAAGATATCGGGTACAAAATTAGGGTTTGTCTTCAAGGAATGCACGATTCCCAAAAATATCACCTTTTTAATAACCGCCACCTTTCTTCCCTAAACTTTCGGGATTTCTCATGACATATCCACTTTCCTTCCCTTCGGTGGAACACACGCTCTGGGACTGGTCTCGTTCTTTGGATCGAGCTTGCCTTGTAGCCTCGATCATTCGAGCTTAGGTACTATTTATCTCTATACTTCTTGCTCGCTTGGCCCTCACCTTTTTACTTTCTTGTTAGATGCCACAGAATTCGGGAAAGTGGTGGGGGTCAAAGCTCGCAATTCCCTACTCACCAGTAACTCCGAGCCCCGGAATCTCCTTTCACCCGCAATCAACGTTTAATTCGAGAGCACAAACTGAGGCGTGAGCAAGAGGACACTCGAGATCACTTCTGACGTCAGATAGATGAGGTCGAAGAAGGGAAAAGGAAAAGACTAAGGGTCACTCTTCATCCGAAGCCGGATACTGAGCCTAGACCGATTCCACTTGACCCTTCGCTGAAATTGATGATTGCCTTCAAGCCAGGTGATCTTCAGTTTTCACTGATGGGGGAACCCTCTACCTCACACCCGAGGAGGGAATTTTTCGAGGCCGAGCATTATTGGAGCTCGATTACGTCACTAGGCTAGATAACTGATATCCTGGCCCTTCACGGTATAGGATATCAGGCTCGCTAAGGTGTCGAGCCCCGGCCTCCCACGAGCGAAGCTACCGCGCTCCAGGAGATGGAAATCCTGACAGCAAGCTTAGATACGCAGCTTGGAGCCAGGAGCACATGAAGGCAGGGGCGGTACTGCCCTTGAAGTCTTTTTTCAAGGACTTCACAGATTTTGTTGGGTTGGCCCCCTTCCAGCTCAACACTAATTCTTACAGGGTACTGTCTGCCCTTAGGTCGCGGTATCACGAGATGAAGTGGGCAGGACCTTCACCAGAAGAGATTTTATATCTCTTTTTCTTGAAAAGCAATCCCTCCCTGGCTCGGGGAGGGGACAACTTCTACTATCTTTCGAACTATCCGAAGGAGAAGAAGATGTTTGAAGACCTTCCCAATCATCCTCCTGACTTTGAGAATGTCGTCTTCTGGACAAATGGCCTAGCCCCGTCTTAATTCTATTCATTCAGACGGATTCGTAAGTATTTCAACCTCCTTCTTTTTGTGCTCGAACTTAGCTTTAGGCTCGTGCTTAGCTAAAATTTGCTTAACTTTCCAGCCAACTATCATTGCCCTACTCCCACCGATGAGATGAGGGAGCACCGAGAGACTCTGCTCCAGCTTCCCTACAGCAGGAGATCCCTTTCCTATCTCCTGCATGAAGACAAGCTTCGGGCTTGTGGGCTATTAGGAGAGGATCAGTCTACATCGGACTGGTCCAATAAAAAATACGACCGGTGGGAGCTCGTTCCTCTACCAACCGACGACCTCCCCCCAAGGAGAGATGCGAGGCCTCCACCTCCAGTTCGTCATAGGAGTCGAAAATCGGGGAACGAGGCCAATGATGAGGCCTCAAGCTCGGGTTCGGACGAGCAAGGTACAATCATCCTTAGCTCGAATATGTGGTCCCCCTCCCTATTAAAGCATAGACCCGATAGGCTAGTATTGTGTGAGGACGATAGGAACCATTTTTATGTATGGTCTTGGGTAGATTAACGGGTTCATAGGTTTGATAGCTGGCTCGGGAAATACAACACCATGTATAGCCTGAACAAGGTATGGAACGGAATAGTCGTTCAATATGGGACCAATGACTATAGGGACCTTTCGAGGTTGACGTCCACCTATTGGGAAGGTACTCCCCCCGCCTCTTCTGAAGATGGGGGAATTTCGTGGTCGCCGAGCACAAACTCGGGGGAGAGTTCCAGTTAGGTTTCTCTCCACTTGCCTTTTTATCCCATTTATGTTTGCATTGTGCTGAGTTACTTTATTTTTTGATAACTCATATTGTGGTGTAACTGTGTAGGCGAGATGGACTCCGATCTTGACAACATCCTTGAGAGTGGCAGAGCCAAAAGAAGCAAACGCCCGAGAGGCTCACGGAAATCTGATCGTCCCGCCAAGGTCCTTAAGAGGACTGAAAAGACACCTCCTCCACCAGCTCCGCCTGTCACGAGCTCGGCTGTGGAGCCGACTCCTCAGGTCGAGGCATCCACTATGGTCGAGCCCTAACCTCCCATCATGGTTCACTCAACACTCGGCCCACCTCCGAAAAAACCCTCAGCTTCCTTAACATGCAAGTTGTCAGTTTCTACTCACGTTGATGAGTATGTAGTTGACAATGCTGCTGGACCCCATGGGGCTACGCTGGGCTCGGACATTCTGTCTCGAATGGGCCAGAGCTTTAGCGGTTTTGACACTCCTCATTGGCAGTTTTTGAACAACCCCAAAATGGCTTACATTTTTCATCTATAATTTTAAGAACAATTCGTAAACCCAAAACACCATATAATTAACGACCCTTAAGAATAAACTATCAACATACATACATCCATCCATTCACATAAATTAAAATAACATAAGAATGCATATTAAGCCCACATAGTAATTAATGTATGCAGAGATTAATGACCGCTCTGGTACCAATTGTTAGGAACGAGTTTCCTAATACGCAGCGGAATGGTGGTGTGGTTGGCCCAGTGTACAACAAAATTTTTGTAACATATTTAAACTACCTTTAAATATGCGGATCCATTAATATACATACATTAATCATAAACAAGATAAGGATAGAATTCATACCTCTTGAAGCCTATCAAGTATCCTTGCTATCTTTTCGTATTTAGAACGATCTTCCTATCGAAGCCGCTCCCACGTACTCATACCAAGATCTTCCAAAGTGTTCTCTACACCTCAAGAAATGTGTGGGCACTTAGAGAATGAAGGATAGTTTATTTGTGATTCTACTTGATGTACTCAACACATGAGATCAAGAGAATAGGCCTGAGAATTGGTTCTTTATTTTCACGGAGAGAAAACTATCGTTCTATTTTTCACAGAGCGAATGTACAGAGTTGTCTCACATCACTTATCTGAATAATTTTCTGATTAGTCATACTTGAAAGAAAATATTCAAATTTTAAACAATAAATATGTAACCATTTTACAATTTACTTTTTAATTAATTAATTATTCTATTAATGAAAAAATCCAAAAACCAATTCTTTGAATTATCCATTAATTAATTAATTAAATAAATAAAATTGAAAATCCCATCCCTGAAAATGTTGGCCCTACACGCCACACACAGTCCATGGACTGTGTGTGAACGTGTAGCTTCCTAATTTCTAGGGATATTGGTTTTTCAAATTTTATTTAATTATTTATTCAAATTACTTTGTCAGATAAGATCTAACAACCTGATAACTAATTCAAATTAATTATCTTTTTAATTAATTATCAAATATAATTAATTATTTGAATAAATATTAATCTTTTAAATTCAAATCCAATTTGAACTTATCAGATTATTATCTTTCACTCAAATAAAGATATTTAATTAATTCTACCAATTAATTAAATCCAAATTTTCGAAAATAAATATTTAATTTATTATAATTTCGAAAATTATAATTAATTAATTATTTAATTAAATTTCAAAATTTATTTAATTACTTAATATAATTTCGAAAATTATACAATAATTAAATATTAATTAATTTTATTAACTACAACTAATTTGTAATTAATTAATTAATCACTATTATCATATAATTGCATATTTGGCCTGAAGAACAAATTTCTTCTTAAATATGTCTTTAAACTATTTTCCCTTCATATCAACTCTGACCTTGAACAGTGTTGATAGAGCCACTATGGAGACCTATGGACCTATAATTCCAAGCTCCAATAAATTTGAGATTATTAATTAAACTCTTTAATTAAATAATCTTAATTTATTAATCCCATGATTATTCCACTATAAACATGAGACTGCACTCTTGTAATTATAGACATTTCATTTACTGAGTACTTTATAATCATAAAGCGTCCATTGATATAATCATTGCATACAACTTGACCCTCTAATAATGGTTCATAATTAATCCAGAATAAATTACCGTTTTACCCTTTTAATTATCTCTTGTTTCCTTAAGTACCATTGACTCTACTAGTGAAGGTTAATTCATAACTTAAATTATGAATTTGAGCTCAATAACCTTTCAGTCCCAAAAGTCAACCCTTAAGAGAACCATCATTCAATCTCTTGCGAGAAAGCATAGATTCCATATATGTGTACTATGTCCCCAGCCATCTATATTAATGAGTTCCCAAAACAAAAGTTTATAGCCTGATCATTTTGACAGACCCTAACAAGTGAATCAAAGAACTCATATAACATAAACAGGAGTTCATAGTAACTTCAGGATTAAGATTTATTTGTATATGATGATCAGTTGATATATTTAATTAATACTTCGAAACGGTATTTAACTAAGTATTAATAAACATATCTGGTCCAGTTCTATATATTCTCTAATATATAAAGCACATCCACCAAAGTTTCCTACCACACTAGTGATCTGAATCTAGATCACATGTATTCATAATACTAGTGGACCATACTTGCAGTAATTAATCTAAAGATTCCATAACTTTATTTTACTGCGAACTATTCAAGTTTATTTATCTCAAACACAATCCTCCCGTACCAATACGTGTTTGAGATCACATATATGAACTTAGGAATTTTCCTGATATTTACATAATATTATCATAGAATAATATAGTCCATAAAATATATGCATAACAAATTCAATTCATTTATTTATTTTATAAAATCAATGTCTACTACATATGCTTTCAGGGCAGATTTCCAACAATCTCCCACTTGCTCTAAAGCAAATGATGCATCTATCTCATTCCCATATTTCTTACATGCTCCTTAAAAGATTTTATAGACAAAGTCTTTGTGAAAGGATCTGCAAGATTATGCTCTGAAGCTATCTTTATAACTGCAACATCTCCTCGATGAACTATCTCTCTTAGCAAGTGATACTTCCTCTCGATGTGCTTTCCCCTCTTGTGACTCCGTGGTTCCTTTGAGTTAGCTACTGCCCCACTGTTGTCACAGTATAGGACTAGTGGCTTATCCACAACTGGTACAACTTCCATATCAGAATAGAACTTTTTGAGCCACACAGCCTCCTTAGCTGCTTCACAAGCCGCTATATACTCGGCTTCCATGGTGGAGTCTGCAATGCTGGTTTGTTTAATACTTTGCCAGACTACTGCTCCTCCTCCAAGAGTAAACACTGATCCAGAAGTCGATTTCCGACTATCTCTGTCTGATTGAAAATCAGAATCAGTGTAACCAGTGGGGTTCAGGTCTCCACCTGAATATACAAGCATATAATCTCTAGTATTTCTAAGATACTTGAGAATATTCTTTACTGCAGTCCAATGACTCAATCCAGGATTGGATTGATAACGGCGGACTATCCCTACTGCATAACAAATGCCAGGTCTTGTACACAACATGGCGTACATTAGACTGCCTACTGCTGAGGCATATGGATATTGTCTCATGTCTTCCTCTTCCTGAGGTGTTTTGGGACACTGCTCTTTGGAAAGGAATACTCCAGAACGGGTTGGCATATCAACCTTTTTGGAGTTTTGCATATTAAAGCGTTCTAACACCTTATCAATATAAGCTGCTTGAGACAATGCCAAAGTTTTGTTCTGTCTATCTCTAAGAATCTTAATGCCCATAACATACTTGGCTTCTCCCAAATCTTTCATTTGGAATTGTTCAGCTAACCAGTTCTTTACTTTTGATAATGATGTTACGTCATTTCCAATCAGTAATATATCATCAACATAAAGAACGAGGAATGCTACTACACCATCTTTGATTTGTTTATAGACACAAGGTTCGTCAACGTTTTGTTCAAAACCAAAAGTTTTAATTGTGTCATCAAATCTAAGATTCCAAGATCTAGAAGCTTGTTTGAGTCCATAAATGGATCTATGAAGCTTGCAAACCTTTTTCTCTTGACCTTTTAACTCGAACCCTTCTGGTTGAGACATGTAAATGGTTTCGTCAAGGTAGCCATTCAGAAAAGCTGTTTTGACATCCATTTGCCAAATCTCATAATCCATGCACGCAGCTATGGACAAGAGTATACGAATGGATTTTAGCATGGCTACAGGAGAAAAAGTTTCTTCATAGTCAACCGCTTCTTTCTATGTGTAACCTTTGGCTACAAGCCTTGCTTTGAAAGTCTCTACTTTCCCATCCGATCCTCTTTTCTTCTTGAATATCCACTTGCAACCAATGAGTTTGATATTCTCAGGTGGATCTTCAAGAACCCAGACAGAATTGGAATACATCGATTCCATTTCTTGGTTCATGGCATCTTGCCATTTGTCCTTGTCAGAATTATCCATTGCATCTCTAAATGTCAATAGATCGTCTTTTTTGTGTCAGACATAAGCATTCGAACTTCGTATTCATAGCGTGTGGGTTGCTTACTAACCCTCCCACTACGACGAGGTTCACTACTATTCTGACTAGAACTAGCAGTTTCCTCTTGCCGTTTTTCATTGGTTGTTGCTGGTGACTTTGCAACTTCATTTGAGACCATCTCCTCCAGAACAACCTTACTGCGAGGTTTGTGGTTATTCACATAGTCATGTTCAAGAAAAGTTGCGTTTGTCGATACAAATGTTTTATTTTCTTTTGGACTATAGAAAATTCCACCTTTGGTCTCTTTGGAATAACCCACAAACATGCACACTTCAGAGCGTGATTCCAACTTCCCGGTCTTTCCTTTAAGCACCTGTACAGGACACCCCCAAATTCGAAAATGGTGTAAACTAGGTTTACAACCATTCCATAATTCTATGGGTGTCTTTTGGACAGACTTAGATGGAACAACATTTAATCTGTATAGAGCACATTGAATCGCATAGCCCCAAAATGACAGTGGTAATGATGAGAAACTCATCATTGATCTAACCATATCTAATAACGTTCTGTTCCATCTTTTTGAAACACCATTTTGCTGTGGCGTTCCAGGTGCTGTGAGTTGAGATTGAATGCCATGCTCACACAGATGGTCTTTGAATTCAAAATCCAAGTACTCTCCTCCTCGATCAGATCGAAGAGCTTTTAGTGACTTACCTAATTGCTTTTCAGCTTCTGCTTGAAATTCTTTGAACTTTCCAAAAGTTTCAGATTTTCTTTGCATTAAATATAGGTAACCATATCTTGAATAATCGTCAATAAAGGTGACGAAGTATTCATAACCTCCTCTTGCTTGTACATTAAGTGGACCGCAAACATCCGTACGTACTAGCTGAAGTGGTTCTGTGGCTCTTGAGCCTTTGGCAGAGAAAGGTCTTTTGGTCATTTTTCCTTCTAAACAGGATTCACAAACAGGGAGAGATCCAATAGATAGTTCTCTTAAAGGATCATCCTTTACAAGCCTATTTATTTTGTCTAGACCAATATGGCCCAATCTCAAGTGCCACAGATATGTATCACTATCGGAATCAGTCTTTTGTCGTTTAATAGATCTTGGATTTGCTGTTTTAAATAATTCAGAATTATTTACAGATTTCTCTTTAGCTTGCAGTTTATAAAGCCCATCGATAGATTTTGCAGAACATATCTTAAAACCATATCTTGAAATAACAATCGAATTATTATTAAAAGATATTTTAAAATTTTGTTCATGCAACATAGAAACAGAAATTAAGTTTCTAGAAAATCCAGGAATATAATAAACATTTTCTAAAACAAGAAATTTATTATTCTCAAATTCCAAACGGGCTGTTTCAACTACTGCTGCAGAGACAATCTGACCAATGCCTACCCTCATAGTCACCTCTCCATCAACAAGCTTCCTCGTTGAACTACGAATCGGAAGAGAAAAACATACATGGTTAGTGGCTCCTGAATCTACTATCCAGGATGAGGAATTATCTTCCACTAAACAAGCTTCTAAGACAAGTAAATCAAATTTACCTGTATTTTTCTCTTTGAGGTCAGCTAGATAATTTGAACAGTTTCTCATCCAGTGACCATTTTCTCCACAATAAAAGCAAGTCCCTTTTGGGGTCTTCCTTTTGGAGGTTTTAGTGTTCTTGTTCTCTTTGCTTTTGGATGACTTTTTAGGCTTCTCACATATTAATGCAATGTTCAAGTTTGTTTTCCATTTCATGTAGTTTTCACCAGTCAACTTTTCATTAGCAAGTAAAGAAGATACAGGATTTGAGCTAGACATAATTGCTGAAAATAAATAAATAAACAAAATGAATCTATGCATATAATAAATATCATTTATTTTCGAAATAGTAAACATGATGCATGAATGCAACAAAAAACACATAAAAATTAATTACTAATTCCACAATTAATTAATTTGAACATTAATGGACCAGCCTTAGGGTAGGTCAGATTAATTCCAAATTAATTTTTGAGACAAGCTCTCAAATTTATAAGTCAAAACTTAAATCAATATTTCTCTTTTGACTTATAAACAACCGCTTGTTTGGTCAAGAATACACTAGTCCGCTCGAAAGCCTAATGTACCTTGTGAGTGTAACCCATTATTTTAGATCAATGACTTAACTCAAGAGTGTGCCTTCGGGTCAGTCAAACTTGAAATACATCATTAAATCCTATTCTTGAAAAAGAAGTTTGCCTTGAGAATAACACAGTCGGAAGCCTTCCTTAGGGGGACACAAGCAATGGTGCCGCGAGGCCCTCCCCATGTTACCTCGGTGCTAACTAATAATGGAGACCATGAGACTTATTGTCATAACTCCCTCTCCCACTCACTATTTTAGAACATGTGTTTTTTCAAAACATCCTATGCTTTTTAATTGGTTGTAAAAATAAAGTGATCTATTTTTACCAAATGATATTCTAATAATTACTAATCAAATTAAGCAAAAATAAAATTATACAACTATGCCCTAATTAGTTCAATTTTATTTTGCCATAATTACTAAGAATATCATTTATAATTTAATAAAACAATTTTACTAATTACTAGAAATTAAACAACTTTTAAAAACTATTTCCACTCTTGAACTAGTTAAAAACTAGATTTATTATTATATGGACCAGCATATAATCATATAGGACAATCCTAAGGCATGTTTCTACTCATATGAGATGCATGCACAATTTTAAATACTATGTGGGTTATATGTATGGCATGTCAAAAAATGCATGATAAAGTATTAAACAATTTAATCACATTCAAACATTTAAATAAATAAATACTAGCTAAATAAATAAATAAATGTGGGTCGGGTGTCTTGGGTATTTCTAAAAAAATTACAACACTTGCAAAAATATACACACAAATGTAAGAAACTAAATAAGACCTAAATAGATCTCTATCTATTACTTAGGGCCTTCACAAGTAGTCTTGATCCACTAAGCTACTTATCCATTTAATTTTGAATTAAAATAACTTTTAATTATCTTAAATAAATTTTAAGAATAATTAACTTGGGTTTAATGCCCGATAAGTTATTAGGCCCATATTTGAATTTGGGCTTATACAATTAATTCAAAATAAAACAATTTTTAATTATGGGTTAACTTAATTAAGCCAATAATTCAAATGGACAATTTTTGGATGCAAGCCCTAGGGCTTAGAAACCCTAGGGGCGGCTGCATATGGTAGCTCGGCATGGGGCATGCGGCTAGGGTGCACAAGCTACTGGGGAGCGGCAGACGCAGGGGCACACGCTGGGCAGGGGTGCGGGCTGGGGAGCTGCTAGGCGAGGTGCTCGGCAAGTGCGCAGGGCCGCACAGGGGCGTGGGGCGCCTGGGCAGGCGCGCGCTGGGCATGATGCAGGGGCGCCTTGGCAGGCACGCGCTGGGCATGGCGAGGGGCGCTTGGGCAGGGGCGCAGGGCCTGAGCAGGTGCGCAGGGGCACGGGTGGGACGCCTGGGCTGGCAGCACGTAGGGGCTAGGCACGCAGCAGTCCGGGTAGGTGAGGCTCGGGCTTCGGGGCTCGGAACCCGGGGCTCGGGCCTTACAGAGTTTTTCAAATAATTTTAACACAGAAAATTAAAATTACAAAAATTGCTATGCCCCAAAAGGGCTTACATTTTTCATCTAGAATTTTAAGAACAATTCGTAAACCCAAAACACCATATAATTAATGACCCTTAAGAATAAACTATCATCGTGCATACATCCATCCATTCACATCAATTACAATAACATAAGAATGCATATTATGCCCACACAGTAATTAATGTATGCAGAGATTAATGACCGCTCTGGTACCAATTGTTAGGAACAAGTTTCCTAATACGCAGCGGAATGGTGGTGTGCTTGGCCCAGTGTACAACAAAAATTTTGTAACATATTTAAACTACCTTTAAATATGCGGATCCATTAATATACATACATTAATCATAAACAATATAAGGATAGAATTCATACCTCTTGAAGCCTATCAAGTATCCTTGCTATCTTTTCATATTTAGAACGATCTTCCTATCCAAGCCGCTCCCACGTACTCACATCAAGATCTTCCAAAGCGTTCTCTACACCTCAAGAAATGTGTGGGCACTTAGAGAATGAAGGATAGTTTATTTGTGATTCTACTTGATGTACTCAACACATGAGATCAAGAGAATAGGCCTGAGAATTGGTTCTTTATTTTCACGGAGAGAAAACTATCGTTTTATTTTTCACAGAGCGAATTTACAGAGTTGTCTCACATCACTTATCTGAATAATTTTCTGATTAGTCATACTTGAAAGAAAATATTCAAATTTTAAAAAATAAATCTATAAGCATTTTACAATTTACTTTTTAATTAATTAATTATTCTATTAATGAAAAAATCCAAAAGCTAATTCTTTGAATTAACCATTAATTAATTAATTAATTAAATAAAATTGAAAATCCCATCCCTGAAAATGCTGGCCCTACACGCCACACATAGTCCATGGACTGTGTTTGAACATGTAGCTTCCTAATTTATAGGGATATTGGTTTTTCAAATTTTATTTAATTATTTTTTCAAATTATTTTGTCAGATAAGATCTAACAACCTGATAACTAATTCAAATTTGAATTCAAATTAATTATCAAATATAATTAATTATTTGAATAAATATTAATCTTTTAAATTCAAATCCAATTTGAACTTATCAGATTATTATCTCCCACTCAAATAAAGATATTTAATTAATTCTACCAATTAATTAAATCCAAATTTTCGAAAATAAATATTTAATTTATTATAATTTTGAAAATTATAATTAATTAATTATTTAATTAAATTTCAAAATTTATTTAATTATTTAATATAATTTCAAAAATTATACAATAATTAAATATTAATTAATTTTATTAACTACAACTAATTTGTAATTAATTAATTAATCACTATTATCATATAATTGCATATTTGGCCTAAAGAACAAATTTCTTCTTAAATATGTCGTTAAACTATTTTCCTTTCATATCAACTCTTACCTTGACCAGTGTTGATAAGAACCAAATTTTTTGTCCCACTTACATGTCCCAACCACTTATATGTGGACAACTCAATTAAAATGCCACATATACATTTAACAGATTTTTTATTAACTCATATACTTTTAACACCACCGTTAGTGCAGGATGGCTTCTTTTCAATTAATTCTCTTTATTAATATTTTTATTATTTACAAAAACTCTTTCAAATTCTAGTTTCCTTTTTTTATTACTGTTAGTCCTATTAAGCTTCTCTTTTTAATTTGATCAATAAAAACTATCAGATTTCTCTGCCTTATAGTCCCTTACGAAAAGCAAATTCTCTGCACTCACAAAATTCTACATATATGGTCCTACTGTGAAAGGTTAGTAATATATATATATATATGGAAGACTTCTCAATGGTTACTACCCATAGATGGGTACTAACAATTATGATGATTTGATAACATAGTGACTTGGTATAGCAAGTCACCAATAGGTAAATATTTTTTTTCTACATTAATTTCGAATTTAGTTATTTTTCTTTTGCCATAATTAATGTTGTGTCCAACCAATGAGAGACACTAGCTATATTTAAAAATTGACATGTATTTGAAAAATGAAAAGTTTATAATATTATATTTTCATAATAAATACACTTTTTTCATCAGGTAAACCTTCCAAAAATTTGAAAAATCAAAATTTATTTATAGAAATATTAATTAACAACTATAAATATGGACCATTGATCTTAATCCAATGGTTAATATTAAAGTAACTATCCATGGGTAGTAACCATTAAGAGTGCACCCATATATATATATCTACTTTTTGTTCTATTTGATTTATTTAGTATATATATATATATATATATAAAAAATCAATCTTGACTCATATGCTAAGAACCATATTATATTTCTTTTAAATACTATTACAATTCTTTATTAAGGGTAAATATTTACATCAATATAGACTTATATATGAATATTTGAAATTGAGAGATATGTTTGAAAAATTATTATATATTGAGTTGATGGCTAAATTTTATAAATTAAAATTCTGATCAGATTTTTGTATAAACCTTTTTGTTCTTTTTTATAAATATACATATATATATGTTAAGTCATGTAGTGTATTCTAATAAAATTATCAATTATCAAAATAGTGTCTAATATTTTATTTGTTACATGAATTTATAAAATTTATTGTCTTTTTATTGAAGAGGATGGACAGTACTAATTTGGTGGAGAATGATTTACAATCACGTTGAAAAATAGATTTTGAAAGTGAAGATGGGATATTATCTTCAAATGTTGATATAAAATCTCTTCATTCTAAAATTGATGAAGAGGCAATACCAAAGGTTGTTATGGAGTTTAATACTGAAGAGGAAGCTTATAATTTTTATAATGCATATGCGTATAAGATAGGTTTTAGTATTAGAAGGAGTAAAATGCATAAAGATTTTTTAGATGGACGGATAATAGATAGAATATTTTGTTTCTCATGTGAAGGTCATCGAGAAAAAGATAAACGGGATGTTATAGTGAAATCTCATCGTGCTGAAACGAGATTTGGTTGTTTGGCAAGAATGAAAATCAATTCTCGTCAAAATAGTAAATATCGTGTGGTTGATTTTGTTATGGAACATACACATATGACATCAAGTCCTAGCAAAAGTCATTTACATAGATCTCAAAGAAGATTGATTGTAGCCCAAGCTGCCGAAATTGATTTAGCTAACATCTCATGAATTACTCCTAAGGAAAGTTATGATTTAATGGCTAGGCGAGTTGGTGGGTGCGAGAACCTTGAATATACTATTGTTGATTGTCGAAATTATTTGCAGAGTAAACGAACAATTCAAATGAGAGTAGGAGATACTGGTGGTATATTTGAATATCTTCAAAGTATGCAATTAGAAGACCCTGCTTTTGTTAGTGCCATGCAAGCTGATGAAGATGACATGATAACCAATATCTTTTGGGCAGATGGAAGAATGATGACAGATTATTTCTATTTCGGTGATGTTCTTTTCTTTGACACAACTTACAAAAAAAATAAAGAGTGTCGACTGTTCGCAATGTTTCTTGGGGTGAATCATCACAAGCAAACTATTATCTTTGGAACTGCACTATTATATGATGAAACTGCTGAAACTTTTGCTTGGCTATTTGACACTTTTGCTAAAACAATGTCAGGAAAAAAGCCAAAGACTATTCTTACTGACCAGGACGCAGCAATGGAAAAAGCTTTAGAGTCTCAATGGCCAGAAACAACTCACCGTTTATGCATTTGGCACATATATCAGAATGCTCCAAAAAATCTTAGTGGGGTTTTTCAAAATTTTAGAGAATTCACAAAGGATTTTAGTAGTTGTATTTATGATTATGATGAGAAGGATGTTTTTATTGAAGCTTGGAATAGTATGCTTGAGAAATATGATCTTAGAGACAATAAGTGGCTAAAAAAAATGTTCAATTTGAAGGAAAAATGGGCATTGGTATATGGAAGAGAGACATTTTGTGCAGACATGACAACTACTCAGCGGAGTGAAAGTATGAATAATGTAATTAAGAATTATGTTAGCTACAAGCATGAAATACCAAGATTTTTTCAGCATTTTCAAAGATTAGTTGAGGATCGTCGATATGATGAGTTCAAGGCTGATTTTAAATCAACTCAAACTTCATTGTCATTGTCTTTGCCAATAGAAATTTTGAAGCATACATCAATTGTTTACACTCCAGCTGTATTCAGAATGTTTGAGAAAGAATTTTGCAAGGCTTATGATTGTGCTATGAACATTAAAAGTGAGAATGGAACAGTGTCAGAGTATACATTGACCCCTCATGGAAAGGTTTATGAGCATATTGTTACATATGATTCTTCTAATGATACAGTGACATGTGGTTGTAAGAAATTTGATTTTGCAGGAATTTTATGTGCACATATTTTGAAGGTATATTCATATAGGAATGTCACAAAAATTCCTTCTCAATATATTTTAAAAAGATGGACAATGCATTCAAAAACTGGAATTTCTTCAATTATGCAGAGCAAGAGTGTGTCTGTTGAAGATGCAAAAGAAAAAATGGCAAAACGTTACAAAGAAGTTTGTAGAATGCAAACTTAGCTAGCAAAAAAAGCCGCTGAAGATGAGAAAGCATACAAAATTGTTGTTTCTGCGTTTAGTAAGATTTTTATAGATTTGGATGCAAATGATAGAGCTCAAGGGAAAGAGATTTCAACTTCTACTACCAGACATAATGATATTGAAAACAAGAACAATAATGGAATAAGTGATCAAATTAAAGGGTTTAAGACTAAAAGAAAAGCTCATGGTGGATCTAGAAGAATTAAAGGTGCACTTGAGAGAGCCAAAAATAAGAAAAAGATGGTTAAGGAAGATTCTCCATCACAACAGGTAATGTTAACTTAGTTTTAAATATTGTCATTTATAATTGTTTTCATAGTCTCTCTTCTAACCGTATTTTGATGTGCTACAGGATTTTCATGAACAAAAAGCAAATGATCAAATCAATAATGGAAGTGGAATACCGTTTTTGTCTTCTAATTATTTTCAAGAGAATATGTCATCTTCATTTAGCAAATATAGCTTCCTTGCATCAGAAAGAAGTATTTATATTGTCACATCTGTCATTTATTCTATGTTTTATTTATCAAACTTATTTTCTATAATAATGTATTTAAAATCTTAATTTCAGATTCCACCATATACTCATAATTATGATGGTTATGAAGATCTAAATGAGAATACAAGTATGACTGTACTATTGCAACAGGTAATTAATTGTGTATGTATCCATATATTGTTTGCAGACATAATTTTATTAAATATGATGATATTTACTGTAATTTTTCTTTTTTGCAGGCTATATCAACTCCTAATACATTTCAAAGATTTATTGGCAATTATTTTCAAAAATCACCACAGTGATAATGAATGTTTTGCATTTTGATATATGGTTTGAGACTTTATATTATAAACTCTTTGTGATCTTGGCCAAACATAAAGAATTTTTTGTTTTAATATAAATTTTTCTATGTTTTTGTTAGTTTGGCGGTTGATTATTAAAATCTATGATGATTTTTTTTTTAAGTTATCTATGGTGATTCTTTATTTTGTGTTTGTTGTCCTTGTTGGAACTTTCCTTTGTTTGAGGCTCCTCTCCTTTGATTTGGTTCAGTAAAATTTTAGTCCATGTTTAAAATTTTCGGTATAATAAATTTTTGTTGGTTCATAGTCCTATTTTCTTTTATTGAATGAATTTTATTTGATATATATATATTGTAATATATATATGTATATTATATATAAATATGAAAGTGGAGAAAACTAGCAGAGAAATTTGGGAAGAGACAGGAGAGAGAATGTGGCATTTAGAAGAGATTGCAAATAATTTTTTATTTTTTTCGTATGGGACTACAGAAAAGAGGTCATTAATTGCAAAGAAGTCCTCCTGCACTAACGGTGGTGTTAAAAGTATGTGAGTTAATAAAAAATCTGTTAAATGTATATGTGGCATTTTAATTGAGTTGTCCATATATAAGTGGTTGGGACATGAATTGAGACATGTAAGTGGGACAAAAAATTTGGTTCCGTGTTGATAGAGCCGCTATGGGGACCTATGGACCTATAATTCCAAGCTCCAATAAATTTGAGATTATTAATTAAACTCTTTAATTAAATAATCTTAATTTATTAATCCCATGATTATTCCACTATAAATATGAGACTGCACTCTTGTAATTATAGACATTTCATTTACTGAGTACTTTATAATCATAAAGCGTTCATTGATATAATCATTGCATACAACTTGACCCTCTAATAATGGTTCATAATTAATCCGGAATAAATTACCGTTTTACCCTTTTAATTATCTCTTGTTTCCTTAAGTACCATTGACTCTACTAGTGAAGGTTAATTCATAACTTAAATTATGAATTTGAGCTCAATAATCTTTCAGTCCCAAAAGTCAACCCTTAAGAGAACCATCATTCAATCTCTTGCGAGAAGGCATAGATTCCATATATGTGTACTATGTCCCCAGCCATCTATATTAATGAGTTCCCAAAACAAAAGTTTCTAGCCTGATCATTTTGACAGACCCTAACAAGTGAATCAAAGAACTCATATAACATAAACAGGAGTTCACAGTAACTTCAGGATTAAGATTTATTTGTATATGATGATCAGTTGATATATTTAATTAATACTTCGAAACGGTATTTAACTAAGTATTAATAAACATATCTGGTCCAGTTCTATATATTCTCTAATATATAAAGCACCTCCACTAAAGTGTCCTACCACACTAGTGATCCGGATCTAGATCACATGTATTCATAATACTATTGGACCGTACTTGCAGTAATTAATCTAAAGGTTCCATAACTTTATTTTACTGCGAACTATTCAAGTTCATTTATCTCAAACACAATCCTCCCGTACCAATACGTGTTTGAGATCACATATATTAACTTAGGAATTTTCCTGATATTTACATAATATTATCATAGAATAATATAGTCCATAAAATATATGCATAACAAATTCAATTCATTTATTTATTTCATAAAAACAATGTCTACTACAAATGCTTTCAGGGCACATTTCCAACACGCAGAGCTTGAGAAGGAGAATGCTCGGCTCAAGGAGGTCAATGCCAAGCTTGAAGAAGATAAGGTCATCACTTTTGAGATCATTGAGAGTGAGAAGGCTCGTCTTCTTGAAGAGTTTAAGGAGAAAAAGGATCGGGCGGTCGACCTGGCCATGTACAGAATCTGGGCCAACAATGTCGACCTCGATACCAGCTTCTTAGGCCGTCTTGAAGCGAAGCTCGTGGCCAAATGGCAGGCTCAGCTTAAAGAGGAGGAGGCTGCTCGAGATGACGCAGAGGGAGCCGAGGAGGATGCTGAGAAGGCCAAGGGGGTTGCTCCTTCTCTTTAGATGATACCTCAGGGCTGCGTCCCTTTATTTTTTGTAATTGCTTTCTTTTAAGTTATGCCCATTGGGCTGATACAATTTTTCTTTCTTTTTGACTTTATTTTAATATATATGCTTTACATTTCTCGGGTTGAAATATTTTGCACATTTTATACTAAAGTGTCATATATGCCTGTTTAATCACACAAACATCATTTGGATTTAAGCACAAGGTTCAATGCATTCATGCACAGTTTGCTCGAATTATCTGCTTCCGATCTCGTTATTTGTCAAGGTCGGATATTACTTTTACCATGCACCCGAAAGTACTTGTATAGTGTGTAATGCAAATGGTTTAGTTATATCTTACTTTTTAGTTACTTTTTCTCATCCTTGGTTAGATCTTCGCGGTTATGAGGTCGAAACTATTGTTTTGTAAGATACTCCAGCCTCAATCTCGGCTTATACAAAGTGGGTTATGCTCCAACTTACTGCCGATTAGTTTTAGCTGGTTTGTTCCAAACCTATTAAGGTCGTGTTAGGTTTGTAATCCATACACTTACATTTCAATCTCGTTTGCACATTTGGTTACATCCAAACATTTTTATCCTTTTGCCAGTTTGGTTATATCCAAACTTATCTTATTTCGCGCATTTGCTTATTTCCAAATACTTGTGTACTTTTGATAGTTTGTTTATATCCAAACTGTCTTAGCTCGCGTATTTGGTTACGTCCAAACACTTATATGTATTTCGTATATGTTGGTTTATTTTTTCAAGCTGGTGGTATATGTGCCACTGATGCCCCCTTAATATCCTATGAGTGAGAACATAGGTTATTCACTTAAGAGAGATTGCAAAAAATACAGCATATTAAACGAAATCAACTTTTATTTGAAAAAATCCAAAAATAGAAAAACAATACAGATAAACAAGCATGGTTATAGACAACATCCTTCCTATACTATTGATAGTAAGGTCGTAGGTGTTCGCCATTCTATGCTCGCGGTACTAGACTTCCCTCCAATCTCGCCAACTTGTAAACACCGGGCCGGATGACTGACTCTATCGGGTAGGGTCCTTCCCAATTTGACCCGAGCACGCCAGCTGCTGGATCCCGCGTTGCCAAGAATACATGCCTTAGCACCAAATCTCCCATGCCGAATTTTTGATCCCGAACTCTTTTGTTGAAGTACCGGGCAGCTCGCTGTTGGTATGCAGCATTTTTTAATTGACCTTCCTTCCTTCTTTCTTCGATCAGGTCAAGAGTTTCTTCAAGCTGAGAGTGGTTTGAGGCTTGGTCATAAGCGAGGGCTCGAATTGTGGGAATTTCGACCTCGATTGGAAACATAGCCTCGCAACCGTATGCCAAAGAGAACGGGGTATGTCCTGTCGATGTACGGGCCGTAGTCCTATATCCCCATAGGACTTGGGGCAATTCTTCAGGTCATCTTCCTTTAGCTTCTTCCAACTTTTTCTTCAGCGAACTTTTTAGAGTCTTGTTTACAGCTTCGACCTGGCCATTCGCCTGGGGATGGGCCACTGATGAGAAGCTCTTTATTATTCCATTTTTTCACAAAAGTTGGTAAACAAATCGTTGTCGAACTGGGTTCCGTTATTGGACATAATCTTTCTCGGCATCCCATATCGACATATGATGTTTTTCACCACAAAGTCAAGGACTTTTTTTGAGGTTATTGTCGCCAAAGGTTCAGCTTCTGTCCACTTTGTGAAGTAATCTACGGCGACTACCGCGTACTTTACTCCGCCCTTGCTAGTCGGAAGAGAGCCTATGAGGTCGATTCCCCATACCGCAAATGGCCATAGGAAGGTCATCATAGTTAGCTCGGATGGTGGAGCTCGAGGAATTGTGGCAAATCGTTGGCACTTATCACACCTTTTTACGTAGTCAAACGAGTCTGATTTGATTGTAGGCCAGAAGTAACCTTGGCGTATGATTTTCTTGGACAGGCTATGCCCCCAGTATGGTCTCCACAGAACCCTTCATGAATTTCTTTTATGATTTTCTTAGCTCCGGGTGGAGTCACACACCGGAGTAGTGGCATCGAATATCCTCTTCTATACAGCCTTCCATCTATAATGGTATAACGAGGGATTTGATACATCAACTTTTGAGCCTTGGTCCGTACTTTCGGAAGGATGCCGGTCTCGAGATATTCAACTATCGGAGTCATCTAGGTAGGCTCAGAATTGATCATACATACGTCCTCCTGCTCTAGCTCGTCAATACTAGGTGCCGAGAGATGTTCAATTGGCACGACATTCAGTTCGTCATTCTCGATAGAGGTAGCGAGCCTGGCTAAGGCGTCCGCATTCGAGTTCTATTCTCGAGGGACCTGTTTTATCGCATAGAACTCGAAATGTTCCAAGGCTGATTTTGCCTTTTCTAAGTACGCTGCCATTCTTGTACCACGAGCCTGGTACTCTCCCAAGATCTGGTTAACCACTAGCTGGGAGTCGCTGTAGCAATGTATTGCTTTAGCTTTGAGCTCTTTGGATATATGAAGTCCCGCTAGTAAAGCCTCGTACTCGGCCTCGTTATTTGACACATTGAAGTCAAATCTCAAGGTAGAGTGAAATCTGCTTCCTGCAGGAGTGATCAAAATTACTCCTGCCCCCGATCCATTTTCATTAGATGACCCATCAATGTAAAGTTTCCACAGCTCGTGGGTCGGGGTTATAGCTTCATCGTTGGTCATGCCAGTACACTCCACTATGAAGTCTGCTAAGGCTTGCGCCCTAATGGTCGTCCTTGGATGATAAGTGATCTCGAATTGCCCGAGTTCAACAGCCCATTTAAGAAGCCGACCTAAAGCTTCCAGCCTGGACAAGACTTGTCTTAGCGGTTGATCAGTTAGTACATTGATATGGTGCACTTGAAAATAGGGTCGAAGTTTTCGAGATGAGTGAATTAGGCTGAGAGCTAGCTTCTCCATCAAGGGATATCTTGATTTTTCCCCCAGTAACCTTTTACTGACGCAATACACGGGCCTTTGCACTTTTTCTTCATCTCGCGCGAGTACTGCACTTATGGCGTGCTCGGTCGTAGCAAGATACAAGTGCAGAACTTCCCCCGTAATAGGTTTCAACAAGATAGGGGGTTCTACGAGGTGTTTCTTGAGTTCCTGAAAAGCCAACTCGCATTCCTCTGTCCATTCAAATTTCTTGCCTCCCCTCAACAGGTTGAAAAACGGAAGACAACGGTCTGTAGATTTTGATATAAACCTACTTAGTGCCGCCATCCTGCCCGTCAAACTTTGGACATCTTTGTATTTTTGAGGTGAAGGCATATCGATCAGGACTTGGATCTTGTCTGGATTAGCTTCTATTCCTCGAGAATTTACAATGAAACCCAAGAATTTTCCTGAAGATACTCCGAAATAGCACTTTTGAGGGTTAAGCTTCATGTTATATTTCCGGAGCACGGCAAAGCATTCTTCGAGGTCATCAACATGGTTATTGTTAAGTTGAGATTTGACTAACATATCGTCAACATAAACTTCCATGTTGTTCCCTATTTGCTCGGAGAACATCATGTTCAAGAGCCCCTGGTAAGTGGCTCCAGCATTTTTGAGCCCAAATAGGCATCGTATGTTATGAAGCTCGTATGTTCTTGGTCAGAGGCATGCATGGTAATCTGGTTATATCTAGAATAGGCATCCATAAATGACATTAGTCCATGCCCTGCCGTGGCATCCACGAGCTGGTCAATCCGTGGTAAAGGAAAGCAGTCCTTAGGACAGGCCTTATTGAAGTTTGAGTAGTCAATGCAGGTTCGCCACGTCCCATTAGGCTTCAGGACCAGTACCGGATTAGCTACCCAATCGGGGTAAAAAGCATCCCTAATGAATCAGTTTGCCTTTAACCTGTCGACTTCCTCTTTTAGGGCCTTTTTCCTATCGTCATCCAGCTGTCTTCGCTTTTTTTGCTTCGGCGGGAAGCTTTTATCGATATTTAGTGCGTGGCTCACTATATTTGGACTTATTCCTACCATGTCCGAATGTGACCACACGAAGACATCCTGGTTTTTCTTCAAAAAGCAAATTAATTGCTATTTAGTTTCTTCATGGAGGTTTTTCTCGACCTTTACCATTTTCAGGGGGTCTAATTCTTCGAGCCTGATTTCTTCAAGCTCTTCCAATGGTTCGAGATCAGCTCTTTCCTCCACTCTTGGGTCGATTTCTTCATCTATCTCCAAGATTGTCCCGTCTTTATTCTGAATAACGACGAGCGGTAGTGCGCTCGCCTGCTTCTTTCCTCTTATGGAAATGCTATAGCATTCCCTCCCGGCTAACTGGTCTCCCTTCAAAGTCCCGATGCCACTAGAAGTCGGGAACTTAATGGTCAAATGCCTTACAGACGAGACTGCCCCCAGCCCTACCAGGGCGCGTCTCCTGAGCAGCACGTTGTAGGCCGATGGCAGGTCCACTACTACAATCTCCATCATCTTGGTTGCTGAGACTGGATAATCTCCCAAGGTTACATGGAGTTCAATGGACCCCATACAGACAATCCCTTCTCCTGAAAAACCGTACAAGGTCGTTGCACAAGCGTTTAGGTCTCGAAGCGCGAGTCCTATCTTTTCTAAGGTGGCCTTATAGAGAATGTTCACTGAGCTCCCATTATCAATGAGAACTCGGTGAACTCTCTTATTCGCGAGATGGAGAGTGATGACCAGTGGGTCATTGTGAGGAAACTGTACATGGGATGCATCGTCCTCAGTAAAGGTTATCAGCTGAGATTCAATCTTTTGGCACTTCAGAGCTCTAGGTCCGGGTTCATAGGGGGACTCGTCCCCAGTTTTTAGCTCTTTCACGTATCGCTTTTGGGCATTCTTGCCCGTCCCTGCAAGATGAGGCCCGCCCGAGATGGTTATTACATCTTCTCCATCAATTAGAGGGGACATATCCTCTTCTCTAGCTCGGGAATTATTGTTTTGAGCAGGCGGTGGCACAGCTGCCCTCTGGCTAGTTGAAGCCTGATTATTATTCTGGTTCCTGACATACTGTCTGAAGTATCCTCTCGAGATCAGTCCTTGGATCTCGTCCTTCAACTGCCTGCATTCATCAGTAGTGTGCCCAGTATCTCTGTGAAAATGACAGTACTTGCTGGAGTCCCTCTTGGACATCTGATTTCTCTTGGGGTCTGGACGGCTGAAAGGGACCTACTTTTCATTAGCCAGGTATATATTCTCTCGAGACTCATTGAGCTCGGTGTACACTTTGTACACGGAGAAATACCTTTCCCCTTTCTTCTTCTTTCCCCCTTCTGCCTCGGGGTTACTTCCTTCATTCTTCTTCCTTTTGGAAGGGTTTTCTGCAGGAGGTTTTGAGGCTGATGGGTCTGCCGAGGCCGAGGCAGAGTTTATGTTTATCATTGTAGTTACGGGCTGAGAGGTCATATTCAGTGTTGACCTCGTCTCTTCTACATTGACAAACCTCTAAGCTCGCCTATTAAACTCGGTTAAGGACCTCACAGGTTTTCTCTACATATCATCCCAGAGGGGACTTCCCGGCATTACCCCAGCTTGGACGACCATTAGATGATCGCTGTCGTCTACATCTCGAGCTCGGGCGACCTCCAGATTAAACCTTGTTAGGAAGCTCTTCAACGTTTCACCCGGTTGTTGCCGAACGTTGGTCAGGGTCGATGCCTCGGGTCTTACCCCGATCATGGCTCTAAACTACTTTTTGAAATCTTTTGATAGTTGATCCCAAGAAGTGATTGAATGCCTTATATATTTTTCGAACCAGTTTTTTGCTGGTCTTGTAAGCGATGCTGGAAATAACATGCATCTGAGCTCGTAACCCACATTACTTGCTCTCATTATGGTGTTAAATGTACTCAAATGACTGTACGGGTCGGATTTCCCTTCAAAAGGCGGGACATGAGGAATCCGAAACCCTTGGGGAAACGGAGTGTTGGAAATATGGGGAGCGAACGGTTCGAGCTCCTCATCAGAATCCTCATCCCGACTTCGACCTTGCTTATTCTGCAAGAGCCTATATGCCCTTTCCAGCTGGTCAATTCTTTCTTGAACCGAGTTCGCAGGGGGTCTTGCCCAAAATTGGCTATCATTGATCACAATTCCAGGCTCGCGCCTTCGCAGAGGATCTTTGCGCCCATTTAGGTGATCTCTCAAGTCTGGGTTCGATGGATTACCACTACCCCAATTCTGATTCAGGTGCTTCCGCAGGTCGGAGCGGTTCCTATGGTTTCCAGTATTTCTTCGTCCTTGATCATACATGCTGACTGATCTGGCATCCCCTGAGTCATCACTGGCGAGGCTTGTCGCATGATTGTTCCAAGATAGATTTCTTTCATGCTGCCTCGTCTCTGTAGTGCGAGATCGAGACATTTGGCTTCTCGCAGGCTGGTCGCCTCTCTATTCCCCTGTTTCTGTCCTGCCCGCCTTGCCTCATCACCCCGAGTTGGTTGTGCGTTCCTCCGAGGTGGTGAGGGGTATCTTATTGGTGACGATGGGAATCGTATGGGTGACGGTGGCTACCAACCATTTCGGGGCCTGGATGGCCCCGAGTTCGCTCGTGCTGACTCGGTAACATTCTACGTGTTACCAGGAACCTGAGTCCGAGCCTCTGTAGGGGCTCGGTTATTCCCAGTTTCTGCTGGTAACTCCGCAGTCGAGTTAGCCGGAGCCCTGGACCGAGTGTTTCTTCGGGCTCTCGAGGGAGCAGGTTGCTTTGCTGGTGGATGAGGTTGCTCCGTTCCTCTTGTGGCAGCGTTTTTCTGAGGTCTCCCACGAGCCCTGCGGGGAGGAACATGAACGTCTCGCGGAGGAGGGTCTTGGTTCTCCTGCGGAGGTTGAGGCTAATCCGCCTGCGCATCCGTGGCTAACCTAGCCAATTCTTCGTTCCGCTTCTTAGCTTCAGCCAACTGTTTTCTTAATTGTCGGTTTTCAAATTCCACAATGGGGACGTACCGTTCAGGATTATAGTACATGTCCTCATCATCCCTTGGAGCTGGAGGTGTTGGAGGTTCTCGAGAATCGGAGGACTCACTTCTTTCTTCAGTTTCAGGATTTTTCATCTGCTGCTTCCTAGGGCGCCGCGGATAGTTTTCTTTAGGAATATTCTGATCATTCGCGGCCATAGCCAATCGAGGATTGTATTGCTTAAGGCTCTCAATGAAAGCACCAAACTGTTGACACCGTTTTTCGTCAACTTAAAACGTAGAGCAGTTAAACAACATGAACTATGGCGCAGATAAGTAATACTGAATAACAACAAGAATTTTACGTGGTTCAGCAGTTAACTCTGCCTAGTCCACGAGTCAATGTTATTAAGACTTTGGATATTTTAGGAAATTCTTCAGGGATGAATTATCCAGAAATTCTCTCAAGATATCAAAAATCCGCCCCCAACAAAAGATCATGACCTCTCTATTTATAGAGGGTGTTCAGAGTTCGTTCCCACATATTTCGAGAAGATCCTCCTCTTCATTAATGGGAATAATGACATTAAATTCTGTAACTCCTACATACAAGGAAACGTCCCCTGAAGACCAGGGGGCATATAACAGACTAGTTAATATCCTTTTAATGTAGGGAAGTTACAACAATAAATATCTTTTGGATGCATGGACTGCGTCTCATCAGATGACCCACTAAGCCATTCGAGGTCGGCAATCAACGTCATGCCAGTCTAGGTCTTTAGGTAAATTATGAGCTATGCAACTTTCCCCAAGACCAGCTCGGAGGGGGTAAATACCACCGAGGCCGTTACACTCCGAGCTCGTACCCATGCCAAGCTCGGGCTACTTGATCCGAAGATACCCGACAATGGATATACTCCGATGCTATGTCTTGCGAGCTTAGAAAGAACTTCGAGGTTGCCACCTTGCTTCGAGGGTTTGGCATCTGGACCACGAACATGCACTTTAGCTATCGTGAGTTCACACCTGACGAATCCAGCTTTCGAGGTCACAATCTCAGGTCTCGAAATCTGGGTGTAACAATTTTAATATTAAATTTTTCTTTATAAGCTTTCTCTCTCCCATTTAGTATATATTTATTGTTTCTTCTTTTTTCAATTATTTTATTCTACTTTAATTAATAAAATATGTTTAAAGATATAATATTTAAATGATGTAGAGAAATATATAGAGAAACTATGTATGGTATAATATAAAACTTAGAGATAAAATAGAAAAATATATGTTTTGATGAGGTATTTTAAAAGATGGATTAGAGCATCTATTGGAGTACTTTTATACAAACCATGTAGAATTAAAAATCAAAGAAAGATATGCCATGGCAAACACTTGCCTTTGATTCTTGAATTTGAATATGCAATCAAATACAAATTTAGACTAGTTATTTATTTTTTATAATATAGATGTCTTCGATACTGTTTCTCGGATCTATATGTAATTAATTAGTTATATAGTCTCTAATTTATAACATGTTATAATTATGATACGCAACTCTCTTCTCTTTAATATAATCATTTTCCTTTATCAATTTCAATGAAAACACCACTCTAAAATATTCAAAGATGACGGCCACTATAATATATAATATATATGTAACAATATTAAAAGGCTAATATATATATATGATTATATTTTTTTCACAATCTATTTTTCTCTTATTATTTGTGTGGATCTTGTGTTTTGACAAATTATTTTTTGGATCCTATATTTTGTAAAATGGTTAAAATAGAACTCTAAACTTAATTTTGGTCAATGTTTTCTCAACTAAAATTACAAATAATTTACCAAACTAATAATTCATAACAAAAATAAAATCATTCTGCTTAAAAACTGTGTTGTTATATTTAATTTTTTTCTTCATCAAAATTGAGTTTAAGGTTCTATTTTAACCATTTTACAAAACATAAGATCCAAAAAGTAATTTATCAAAAAATACAGATTCCAAACAGATAATGAGACAAAACATAAAATAAAAAAAAATATATAAACCCTATATATATATATATATGTATATATATAAAAGGCAGGCCACAGAAATATTAAATTGTATAATAAAGTCTACTTTGCTACTTTATATATTGAGTATATACGGCACGTCCTTGCACTACAGGCACCCTTACAAATACTCCTATATATTAGAGCCCATTTTTTAATACCAACTACTACTATATATACTTCTCTAAGTCATCTTCATTCTCCAAAGCACACTTCCTTTGAAGCCACACGCACTCACCCTCTCATAAACAGCTAAATCCCAAAAATTGTGACCACTTAATTTTTCCTCTTCTTTCTCACCAACCTTGCTGGTGCTGCTGCTTCTTCATCTTCTTGAATCTTGCCTCACCATGGATGCTATTCGAAAGCAGGCCATTAAACTTAGGGACAACTCCCAATACAACAACAGGTGCTGATTTCTAACCCCTTTCTTCTACTATTTTATTTTTATTATTTTGGATATGGTTCTTTAATTTTTTCATGGATCTGCTTTGATTTGCAAACTATAAGTTCTTTAATTCACTCTGCTTGGTTTCTATGGCTATTGTGGCTTTTGCTGTATGTAAATGTGCTTAAGGGGGTGAGAATGGATTTAGTTAAGAATTTGTGTTGTTGTCAAATCCTCTAATTTGGTTTCGATAAGTTAGAGATTTTTTTTAACTATATATTTGTGTTTTAGTTAAATCCTCTATTTTGGTCTCCCCTTCGCCTATGTATAATTTGATAATATCATAAACTAACTCTTAGTTGGGCAAACCCAAGAAGAAGAAGAACAAATAATTGAGCACAGAATTTGTACTTATCAAATTTGGACAAAGATTGTACAATTAGTGATGTATTTCATCAAAATAATGATAGGTAAAAGTATTTCTTCAAAATAATAATAATAATAATAGGAAATGTAAAATTAAGTTGAACATTACACAAAATAAAAGGCAACCCACCACAACTAATCAGTACATATAAACATGCATGAATATTAAAACTTTAAAAATAATGTGATGGAAAATATCTTTCTAAACAAATGAGATTTTTTTTTAAATAATTCCTTAATATTCACGGTTAATACAGTCTAAGTACAAATGTAAATTTATTTGTTTTACTTATTTTTGTTTATATTCTTATATGATATTTTTGTTTCAATCATCTTATTTCAATTTATTATCTAAACATTTTTAAATTTTTTTTTATCTATATAGATTATGGACATAACAAATAATAAAAACATAAACCACAACTGCTTTTGTAATATATAATAAAGTAGTTGCACTGATATATATATATATATATATATATATCACTAGTTATATACCTAGAGGCAATATACCCTTTTCTACCTACTAGGTGGGGCACGTGCTATACAGGTGTGAAAATTTTAGGTTTTTTTAATTAATAATTAAATTTTAATTAAAATATCATTTAATTGTAATAAAAAAGAATTGTATTGTTTATACATATAAAATTAAGAACTTAAATAACTAAAAAATATACATTATTTTCTAAAAAAAATCATATAATAAGATTGATAAAATAATTAAATTAAATAAATGTCTATGAATATATTAAAAGTAAAATTAAAACTTTTCAAAAATATTTATAATTTAGATGTAGAATATAAAATATTAAATTACGTGGAAATATTACATTTTAGCACAATAAAATATTGAATGAAAAATTAATTAAATACTTAAAATTGATTAACATCAAATCATCCTAATAACTTCAACAAAAAAAGTTTTAACTTTTAAATTTGAAACTTTAAACAAATAAAAAAATATCCAATACATTTAAAAAAACAAAACTATAAATCTCGTTAAATAAAAAGCAAAAGTAAAGAGCAATAAAGAGGTGAGAATTTTCATCAAAAAAAAAAAGAGGTGAGAATTGATACATAAATATGAATGATATATTAGTAATAATTGATCAAATAATTAATTACTTTTTTTATCAAGTGTAATTTATAATATTAACAAAGAGATGTATATAACTAAAATATATTTTCCACTATAGTATAATATAATTTGATCAAATTTACTAAACTAACTCACCATTTAAACTTACTAAAAAAAAAGCCACTACTTAAATCTTAGGAAAAAAAACTAAAATATATTCTCACTACAAAATAATATAATTTGATGAAATTTATTAAACTAACTCACTTTTGATAAAATTATTTTCAATCATATATTCTTTTTTCAATCATATATTATTATGGGTGGAATTCTATTTTTTTTCTTTAAATGGGAATTCGATTTTAAAACTTTTGCTAATTATGTATTTTCTTCTCAAATAAAATTATTTTTATAATTGTTGTTGTTACTAAGAAAAATGTTAATTTTTGTTTGATGAAAATTTAGTCTTATTTTATTTTGGGTTTTTGTTATGTTTTATGAAAATAATATTATCATTGTAAAATATATTTTAAAATTTTAATTTATGTAATAAATATTTTAACTTTTATAAATAATTAATATTTAGTCAAACAGAAGTTATAATTTTCCTTTAACTATTATTCATTTGACTTTTTATTAATAAATAAAATTAGGTAGTCCATTTTTACATTAATGCAATATCACTTATTGATCATACAAGTAAACAAAATAATCACAATATGGTACTATTCTATTGGGTCCACATTCCATAATTTTCAGACTTTTGACTCCACATTTCTTATTTTAAGGCATCGGTATCATAAAAGTGATATGCCTATCATTTGATAGCTTTGTCCATTTGTGATGTATTTGTCTTTATTTCGATTTGCCCCTTAAGCTTATTTTTATTATTAATAAGTTTGTAGTCATGGTAATTTCTAAATTATTTTCAAAACAAAACACTCTTATTATTTATTTATTATGTCTAATAATAATTAAAACGTTGGTGAAAATAAAGGATGGTAATATTAGTGATTATTGGTTGTGGGATTGATGCTTATCAGTTTATTAAGTGAAGAAAATAAATCCTAACTCTGGGTTTTTAGTTTGTAAAAGGGATTAAAGTTTTGTTGGATAGTAGGGCTGTGCAAAAATTTTTACAACCCGCCCAATCCGAATAATCCGCCCAAACCAATCCGAATAAACCGACCAAAATTTAAACCGACCAATTGTTACATTGGGCGGGTTGAAAATATAACCCAACCCGCCCAATATAACTCAACCCGCCCAATTAAGCATTTATTATCAATTTGTTATTCTTAATATATTCAAATAAATATATAAATTAATTAAGTTTTGTTTTAATTTTTTTACTATAATTTAAAATATTGTTTTAAGCTTAAAAAGATAAAATTCACACTATTAGTACTAGTATTTAAAAGAAAAAAATTACAAAAGTGTAAAAAAAAAAAATACCACTTTTGTTTGGGCGGGATGACCCGACTAACCCGCTCAAAAAAAAAATAGAATTTCGGTTTGGGCGGGTTAACCCTACCAACCCGCCCAAATTATTGGACGGGTTAAAAAAATTGTTTTACTTAATTTGGCAAGTTACGGGTCACTTTTGCTAACCCGATTATGACATTGGACGAGTAAAAATACCTTGTAACCCGACCAACCTGCCCAATGCTAAGCCCTATTGGATAGTACGTACCTCACTCCATTCTTTTCACCTTCGCTAAATTATTTACAGCATATTTACATATATTATATAGACATGCTGAGAATATTACTCAATCTTATTTGTTTTTTGTGCACTCTCTCTTTTATTTACTAATTTGTTTGAGAGGACTTGCATTTGAATGTTACTCAACTATTTTCATTTCATTCTTTATTATTAATTTATTCGCTTACCAGTCACATTGAAAAGGAGACTAACTCACATCTTTACTTACTACATTCAATCTCATTCGCCAAAAAAAGTTGGGAAAAACTAAAAATAAAAACAAAAATGTCAAGCTCATCAATAATGCTTTCTCAACAAAAGATCTTCATTCTCATCTACCTTCTGCTCATAAATTCATCATTTTAAGAAAAGACCGACCAAAGAAAATAACTCTCTATTTTGAGTCTTTAAAACATGTCTTCTCTATTTTGAAAGATGACAAGTGTATTATTATGTTCTTTATTTGATTATATGTAATTATATTTGCAGAAGGAGCTCATGACAACTTTAAGAGCACTGGTAGCTGATCACAAACACTACACAACACCAAATCAAGAGCCAAAACAATTTTAATTTTAAGGTCTCTTAATTCTCCAAAGCACACTTCCTTTATCACTTAAAAAAGAAAACCATGGAGACTCTCTACCTTGTCCTTTGCTTGGCTCCAGTTTTATTAGCTCTTTACGTCGTAGTTTTCAAATCTTCCGATAAGAATTTGCCACCAGGCAGCATGGGGTGGCCCATAATTGGTGAAACGATCGAGTTTCTGTTTGGCAACCCCGAAAATTTTGTGTTCAAGAGAATGAAAAAGTACTCCCCGGATATCTTCAAGACCAATATTCTCGGTGAGAAAACCGTCGTGATTTGTGGGCCCAACGGCCACAAATTCCTCTTCTCCAATGAGCAGAAGTACTTCACGGCGTTCCGACCCCACTCCATGCAACGCATGTTCCGATCCTACAAAGAGCCCAAACAGGCCCAAATTCAACACGGCCGAGATGAAGAGGCGAAGGTGCTACGCTCCCCGGGCTTCCTGAAGCCCGAGGCCCTGGTCCGTTACCTGGCGAAAATGGACTCCATAACCCAAGAACAGATGAAGGCCCTTTGGGAGGGGAAGGCCCAAGTCCACGCCTACCCTCTAACCAAAACTCTGACGCTGACACTGGCTTGCCGATTCTTCTTGGGGATCGATGAGCCAGAGAGGATTGCAAGGCTGGTGGAGAACTTCGATGACGTGACAGTGGGGATGCATTCATTGATAGTGAACTTTCCAGGGACCATATTTTATAAGGCGACTAAGGCTGCGAATGCTTTGAGAAAAGAGCTAAAGGGTGTGATTCATGAGAAGAAGGAAGCCATGGCTCATGGGGATCCGATGCATGACATACTGAGTCATATGATTGTTGCCACTGACCCTTCTGGGAAGCATATGGTTGAGGCTGAGATTGCTGATAAGATCATGGGTTTGCTCACTGCTGGCTACAGCACTGTTGCCACTGCCATGGCTTTTTTCATGAAATATGTGGGTGAAAGACCTGATATTTACAAAAAGGTTCTCCAAGGTAATATATATTATTATAAATTTATATTATGAATATTATTATGTAAGTCATATTTTTATTCTTATTACTAACGTACGTTTATTCTTATCTCTTTAAAATAAAGTAAATATACTTTTCATTTTATTGGATTCGGACGTAAATTCATGTAGAACCCACATCACACGTGAATTTCTTAACTTACAATATATAATAAATATTTTTGGATTTCTTATTAATTAATTAATTTGTGGTGTGATATGCATGAGAATATGAAACAGAGCAAAAGCAGATTTGGGAATCGAAAAAGGCAGGAGAATTATTGGAATGGAATGACATAAACAATATGAAATACTCATGGAATGTGATTAATGAAGTTATGAGGTTCACACCTCCTCTTCAGGGCACTTTCAGAGAAGCTCTTACCGATTTTACCTATGCCGGTTATACCATTCCCAAGGGCTGGAAGGTAATAACTTTATTTAATAATTTTGCTTAAGGGTAAGTACATATTTTTTTCTGAAAAAAAAACTTAGTAATATTATTGGTTTATTGTTGTGGGGTCTATTGTGACACCCTCACGAGTCATGCAAGATTGGCCAAAATTAGTGCCACAATCATTTACGTTAGGGTTAATTTCAAAATAGAAAAAGAAAAGAGACAAACCAGTGATAATCCGATTACTTTTCCACCGTATTTTAGAAACTAAATTGGTGGCCGGGAAGGGATTGGTGCGCTCAGTGTGATAGTAAGACTACTTTTCACCTTCATATTATTTAAGTCAATTAGAGCGAGTCCATATTGAGTAGTGGGATTGGTCCACATTATGTTTTCTTTATTCATGTTCATGCAAATATAAAACTAGTAATTTTTCTGTAATAGATACATGTCTCATTTGGTTGTTTGACGCCCACAAAAGGAAATTAAATAATAGATTAAATGAACAATGTGAAATTATTTTACATAGGTGGTCCACTACTTTAGGTACAATTTGTCACATTACCCTAATTTTAGATTGATTTCACATGTGATTTTGTGTAGGTATACTGGACAGTGAGTACAACAAATAAGAACCCACAATACTTTCCTGAGCCAGAGAAATTTTACCCATCACGATACGACAACGTAAGTACATTCCCAGCCTTCACATTTGTGCCTTTTGGAGGTGGGCCTCGCATGTGCCCTGGCAAGGAGTACGCTAGACTTGCCATTCTCACTTTCGTCCACAATGTGGTGAAGAGATTTGAGTGGGAACTAGTCATCCCTAATGAGAAGATTGTCGGTGATATGATGCCTACTCCGGAGAAAGGATTCCCAATTCGACTTCGATCACATTATTAATTTTCTTACAAAAAGTTGTATTCTTTTAGAGTCTTACTTTTTATATTCACCAACAATGTTAATAAGTGTAGTGGTACATCATACACTATAATTAATGAGAATAACTTTTAAATATAGACCTTGTGTTTTTATGAAGTTCAACTATATGATACTCTTCGTTTCTCATAATACATAGCGGGTACCTTAAATTTATAAAATCAGTATAAAATAGTACATTAGACTCAAATTTTATCAAGCTACCATTTATTACTTATTTTATAAAATAAAAAAATAAAGTATTGTATAATATACGATACCAAAAACACAGGGTATCAAAGTACCTACCCAATAAGTAATGTAAGGTACAAATTTAGTATTGTTCAATACTTAAACTCAAAAGTTTTTATTTAAAAAGTAAACTTTACTTAAGAATTTGTTTAACCAACGTATGTAAAATTGTACTCGAGTTAAATGTAGGGTAAGATATAGGTTCAATGTTATAAATATGGGAAATCGGCGACAAAACCCCTCACTCTTTTGTTTTTGAGGCAATTATCCATCAAATCTTTATTTTTGGCATGGGTAAACCTCCCAATCTCGCATTTTCACTACAAAAAATGTTACTTTTGCCGGCGCATTTTTGCACCAGCAGAACCAGATTGGCTTTGCCGACGCGTTATTGCGTCAGGAAAAGGCGATGGCTGAAGTACGTCGCTAATAAGACTTTTTTCGGCGCACCATGGACTGCGCTAGCAAAGGTCACTTTTATCGATGCAAAAATGCGCTAGCAAAAATTTGGAAGCGCCGATGAAAAACTTCCCCCACAGAATTGTGAAAAATACTTTTGGCGGCGCGAAATTGCGCCGGTAAAAGTATAACACTGTGGTGGCGCTAAATTACACTGGAAAAAGTGAGACTTTTTAGTGGCGTAATATTGCGCCGGCAAAGGTTAAGACCTTTGGCGACGACGTTTTACGCTGGTAAAAACCAGACTTTTAGTGTTGTGTAATTGCGCCGGCAAAAGATAATTTAGTTTTGCCGAAAATGAGTTTTGCCGACGCAATTTTGCGTTGGTAAAAGTATTTAATAATTTAAACAAATATTATTTAATTTAATTAATTAAAAATTAAATTAATAATTATTTAAATAAAATATATTTAATAATTTTAATTTATTTAGTAATATTATTTAATTTAATTAGAAATAAAATAAAAATTAAATTAGAACTATTAATGTTAATTGTGTCCACTAAACATGAAAATATAAAAGTAGTTTAGTAAATTAACACAAACTTTCTATCTAATTGTGTAAACTTTAAATAAATAAATAAATAAAAAGTTCTACAAGTAGGTACTGTCCTCATCATCCCCGCTCTCGTCAGCATCCCCACCCCCGTTAGCTGTACCATCGGCCTCGTCATCGGCATCTTCAAGATGCTCTTCTGGCAAGTCAACAGTAAAATGAGGACACAATACACCAATCTGCTTCAACAAAGCACTGAGCAACAAATCTAAACGTCATTGACGACTCTCTAGTTTAGTTGTATACTTCTTTAGGTACTGATTTTGTTGCATAATGGCGTCCACTTCAGGTGGCAATTGTCCAAACATTTGAGAAGATGATGAAGATCCTGCCATCTTCCCGCCAATCGCCTTTAGCCTAGGTAACGCCAAAATCCTTTCTTATAGCACGAGCAAAGCCCAAGGACATTAGTGACAATGTCCATATATGATGAGAACTGATTGACATTAGCAGATGATGCAGTGACTGAACTCTGCGATGCTCGGCACTCGGTCATCTGAGTTTGCACAATAAAATATACATATATTAGATTCCAATATAACATTAAAAGAAAACCTAACTTAGAAAGAAAATAACTAAACACTATGAACATTTCTAAAGCAAAGTTATTGATTATATAGTTTCAAAGTATAACTTTTTTATCTATCTGCCAACATCCAGCCATTAATGATTGCAAACCAGTGATTGGAAAAGAATGCAAGTAATTTTGTTCCTGTATTTGGGAGCAAGTGGACTAAGTTAATTTGGTAATCAAAATCCATATCTAAATAAAAAATATATTGATATTGTTGATATATATGGTAAGAGCGATTACTTCCATTAATGGGGGAATTTACGTCTCTAAACATATATATATATATCAACAATATCTGCATATTTTTTTATTGAGATATGGGTTTTCATAACCAAATTAATTTAGCCCACAAGCTCCCAGATACGGGAACAACATTAATTATGTTCTTTTTCTATCTTTGTAACGACCCAAATTTCCTAATAAGGTTTAGGACCTTGATTAGGAGGCCGGGAGGGCCATAATTGATTTATTGTGCCATTATATGATTATATGCATGATTATGTGGATCATATTATTATATGATGATATATGCATGCATATGGGTATATATTTTGTTATGAGGGCATTTTGGTAATTTGGCTCGTTGAGGGCGTAATTGTATATTTGTATGCATATTGGTACACTATTGTTGAGGCCACATTATAATGTAGATTTGTTCGAGCTGTTCGGCATGAGACGATCTTTGAGTATAAGTTAGCGGTTTGGTCATAACGGGATCAAGTGCGGGGCTCGGGGTGAGTCCCGGGGTAATTTGGTGATTAGACCGTTGCCGCGAGTTAAGGGGTAGCGACATATGAATTATTGGTATTCGAGAATATTGAGAATAACAGGAATTGGAGGGTGTTAATTATGGTTAATGAGAAAGGTGCGAAAGGACGATTTTTCCTTTGGTGGCTGTTTAGGACTTTAATTAAACTTGAGGGCATTTAGGTCTTTTTACCTTTAAGGATATATGTCAATTCTTAAAACTAGAAAGCTATAGAAGATTTAAGAAAACAGAGCACCTCCTCTTGCTTTAACCGACTGCCATTTCTTCTCATTTTCTTCTTCAATGTTGAAGCTTCTTTTGAGGAATTAAGCTGGGGAACCAAGTGTTGAGGATCTAGGGTATTGTTCCATCATTGAAGAGGATTTCATACCAACCTTGAGGTAAGATTCTAACCATTAGAACTCTGGTTTTCTTCTCTGTTTTATTAGTGAGTTCAGTTGAGATTTTGGGTTTGAAAGTTGAGCATTCAATGGGGTTTTTGGCAAAGCTTGGTTAGGTTATGATGCCTAGGACTAGTATATATGGTATCTGGGTTCAATTTGGGGTTTAAATGGTGTTTGGAAGCTTTTGAATCAGGTTGGAAATGGAGGATTCGTAGGAGGAAGAACCAGGGCCTTGTCTGCCTGGTCCTAGCGCTGTAGCGCCCAGAGGGTAGCGCTACAGCGCTATCCAGGGAAAAATGTCCCTAGTTGTAGCGTTGGGGCGCTAGGGGGGTAGCGCTGTGGCGCTACCCTATTTTCTCATATGCATATTTTGGGTGTTTTTAAGGGTTTTTGGCTCAGGGTTTCAATCCTTAAGGCTTGGGATCGAATCTACTCACCGTTTGGGTACAATTCGGGGTCTCGGGAGTGAGGTTTAGGTTAAGACCCAGTTATTGATATCTTCATTAATTGGATTCCATATTTGGTTATGACTAGGTAATGGCTAAGGGATCAAAGGATCGATCGTTCTCAAGGGTCGTTCGTAACGAATTTCTCGCTCGAACAAGAGGTAAGAAAACTGCACCCGGTTATGTGGTTAGGTTGGGACTAAGTGTTCCCTATATTTGTATGCATTGTTAGGTGATTGTGATGAACCATGTGGAAATGATGGGACTAAGAGCTCCCTATATTTGTATATCATGTCATGAGATGGTATTATGCCATGAGACATGTGATAACCGACCTAAGAGTGTCAGAATCAATATTTGTGCACAGGGCATGGCTCAGCCACTAGTAGCTGAGGACAGCTTATTAATCACTGAGCTCGGTTAAGTTGGTCGGAGTCAGTGAGTATAACACTACGGACAACCTAAGTGAGCCGAAGACAGTGGGTTAAACAGAGGGTGCGGCCTAAGGGTGTCGACCCTGAATATGGTGTGATGAATGTGATCATCATTGTTAATTTAATAAATATGAAATGACGATTATCTGGATGAAAAATTGTTAATTTGTTGATAGTTATCACTGTATAGGTGAATATTATGAATTGCTGAATACTTGGGTATGCTTTGTGAAATATTTGGTTATTGATATTAATCATGCTATGTTATTATGTTTTCTTGCTGGGCCTCGGCTCACGGGTGCTACGTGGTGCAGGTAAAGGCAAGGGTATGTAGATTCAACCATGAGTTGGAGAGCTCTGGGGGCGAGGTGTACAATGTCAGTTGCTCGGCCGCCATGGTTGAGGGTTTGTACAGGGACGGAAACGTAAATTGTGTATTTTGCCATTAGAGTGGCTTGATTTGTTTACAACTTCTGGAATTTTTGTAAATATGTCATCTAAACCCTGTTTTGAGTTTCCATGTATTAAACTGTCATTTTTAATGAAAATAACCTGTTTATGACCAAAATCTTTTATTCCTAATCCATTAATGACGTTAGATTCACATTTTGTTTAAATGACTTGATTAGCAAGTCTAGCACTATTTTAAACACACAGTGTAACGGTCTTGGTTACCAAGGGCGTTACAACTTGGTATTAGAGCGGTCTAGGTTTATGGGTTCCTGAAGACTGGCTGGACATGTACACTCGCCGCCAAAGACAAGCTCGACTCAAGGGTTTGTAATTGAATACATGAAATTATATGCTTAAGTGTTTGAATGAAATATAAGTGTATTAATTGGTATGATTAATAGGGAGCATGAGATATTGATAGGGCCTGGCCCTTGACTGCTGTGTGGTGATATTGAGGCGTGCTAATTAGCATTGCTCTTGCATGTGAATGAGTACTTGGATAATGATTGGTATATGGATTGCAGGTGATTATATGTTTAAATTGAACTTACATGCTATACCTATTTATCGGTATATGGAAAGCATAGTAAGTATGAATGTATCTGGTAATGACATCTGATAATTTATGCATAGTATTGTATACGGGTGTTTGGTATGCTCTATGTGTGCATGCTTATTATGGTTATTTGGATTTGCCCTTGGGATGGTTCTAGGTATAAACATCAGGGCTAAGGGGTTTAGTCAGCGAAGACAGATTAATTCAGATTGTATGTGCTCAAAATGGTTAATTGGACCTAGTTTTGTTTTAGTAAGGGTTGAAAATGATAGTTAGGGTTGGAATCCTCCATCTGCCCCTGAGATTCGCAGCAGATGTTTGCTGATGGGCGAATCAGGCTGTGAGGTCTGATAGAGGAGATTAGATGGACGAAACAGCAGGTTTATTGGGGGAACAAGGTGCTTTGTATACCATGATCGTGGAACAATAGTGTTGGTTAAACCAAGGGGGAAACATATAAGAATTATTTTATGGAAGGCTTTGGAAGCATTATCCTCTAGTTTTGAGGAAGGTTTGGGTTTGTCCAGGAATTGGTCAGCAAATGGGTATAGCTAATCCCGTTCTTGATAGTATGAGGAGGAAAGATTGAGACAGAGTAGTTGTATTAGGCATTTGTGGCAGAAGGATGTCGAAAGTGGTGAGATAGCAACAGTATGTATTAATGAGTTTGGTGGGTTGATCAATCCACTTTGGATTATGATACAAATGGATGTAGCCAGAGATAATGATTCATTTATAAGTTAAACTCTGAGATGGGTCAGAGAGTCAAGGCCGCTCCAGTGCATGAGATGGTTATCTGTGCTTGGGCAGTAGAGAAGGCCATGTTATTTAAGATATAAGGAATACAGGTGATGATATTCTCGTTCGTGGAAGTTAGTAAGGGTGGCTACTCAATGATCAGAAAAAGGAAAACCCTTTGATAGTTCTATGGCTCCTGGTCTTGACAGGAAGGGGGTCTAGTTCACAGGTTGGCCATCAAGACTGGGATGCCTTGTTACATTCAGAGCCCGAGACTAGTTCCTCGGAAGTGACCAATGGACTTGATAGTCTTTGTTTTTGGTTAGATAATGAGCTGGAAAAAAAAAAGTTCAAGTGTTGCGTGTCACCCAGAAAATCTAGATATGAGGTACATACTGCAAGGTTGTTATACGAGGGGCCTGAGATATGAGTACTTGTTGAGGAAGGATTAGCAAATTTTACAAGGTAAAGTTAGAATACGAGTGGTAAAGGGGTTCGTAGTGGAATTGGTTGAGCTCGTCTTATGAGAGCTTGGATATAGGCCTGAGGAAAGCTAATGTGTTGGATAAGGGACAACCCTGGACTGTCGGGGATATTTCTTGAAGTATATTGACTGGATTGAATGGAAACTAAATTGGTCAGTACGGATACAACTGAGTATACAAGGAATTGTTGGGTACACTTTAGAACTTAGGCATGGGCGGATTCAGTATCAGGGACGTTATGAAGAATTATATTAGTTGGCTTAAGGAATTACTGGTTCACCTAAAGAAGTATTTGATTTATGGGTGATTGGACGGAGCATTGTATCATGGGACCCATTGATAGCGTCTGCTAGGAATGAAGAGTTTAAACGCCCTGTTAAAAGACATGACAATGTCTTCTGGAGTTGACCATCGATCTAGTTATTACCAGATAAGGATCAAGGAAAGAGACATTTCAGGAATTATTACTTGTATTGAGTGGGTGTGATGGATTAATAGTAAAGGTTCCTAATCATTTTATACTTCAATGACATGGATATGTCCGACAAGCAGAGAATACAGAAACACCATGAATGGGTTATATTCAGGTTCATTAGCGATGTGTTCAACTACTCCCCAGCTAGAATCAGAATGTGAACGACTACTACACTGATGATATTATGACTGAAGTAGCAGGGTCATAGGTAAGGTTTTAGAAGGTATTAACTTCGTTTTTCAATGGTACTCAAGGTCATATTACAAGAAGGGAAGAGATCAAGTATGAAGAAATTTGATCAGAAGCACATTAAGACTGGGGAACATATCAGCTACTACTTAAAGTATCTTCGAAGACAGCTACAACATAAGGATTTTGAATATGGAATGGTTAGTCAAGTTGGGGACGGTGATGGATTGTAAGGAAGGAATAGTAATTCTTGAGTTTAAAAGGGAGAAACCCTTGTAGTAATTGGCGATGTATATATGGCATTTGTATTTAGAGTCGGAGACCTACTGCAGGGGGATGTTTAGAACCTTAGCTAGTGTGATTGACACTACCTAGGTTGTACTAGTGGGATCAAAATAGATTGGATTAGTTTGTGAGTTTCCAGATAAGTTTCCAAGGAATTTGTCAAGCGGTACATCTGTATAAAGAGATAGAATGGTGATTGGATGGGTGCCAGGGATGGAATCACACCTAAGGCACTGTATTGAATGGTTTCAACATAGCTGTATGTAAAGAACGCCCTAGACTAATACTTACAAAACATTCGCGTAACATAGTTTATAAAAGAATACCATTCATTATCAAAGTCTCAGGGGGACTTGTTTAAAACCATGCAAGTTGGCGCCATAAGTTTTAAAATAAAACATAGATTTTTATGCAAATTTCAAAGAAATCAAAAATTAAATAACTGAGTCCCACTGATAATTTAGGAAAGTCTCTTAAAAACAAAACATAATTTAAATGGCGTTCTACGTTGATCGTTTTTCCATCCATAGGATTACCCCAGGCCATACACCCCATGATGAAAGAATTCCTCACGTCACCACGCGTGCCATAAAGAAATCCTATTTGCTACCTGGAAGAAAAGTAAGGGGGTGAGCTAAAAGCCCAGTAAGGAAGTACAAACAAATAAGCAAGTAAGAATACAACAAAAACAAACACTAACGTTCATCTAAAACATCATGGTATATCATAACATAATCGTAACATATCATCATATCATAACATAATCATAACATATCATCATATCATAACATAATCGTAACATATCATCATACACAAACATACAGCATACATGATGAGTATGGATCGCTAGTTGTCCATGTCACCCTATGAGGTAAACAGGAGATCACTGGTCCTTGAATAACCTCGTTGCGTCCGCCCTAGGAGTTACGTCTCAATGTCCTTAGTAACTCGTTCGATGTATCTAACATCGTAATCTGTTTGATGTATCTAACATCGTAATCTGTTTGATGTATCTGACATCGTAACTGGTTTGATGTATCTAACATCCATACACATATCTCATGCAACATATCATCACGTTATGACATTCATAATTCATAATAATTTATTCACACAACAGTCTTACTATTCATAGCATAAAATCATAGAATCTATCTAACTTCCTTACCTCAGGTCCAAGCTAAGAAATTTCACAATCTTTCAACGAGCCTATATCATAATCAAAATAACATTTCTTAGGTTCATAAAATTACTATTTTTCCCTTCCATACAACTCATGTGTGCATGGGCCATGCACACATAATAACAGTTACACAAAACATGCAATTATCGCCATAAAAGAATAATGCTCGTTTTACCCATTTTTCTAGCATGATCGTTTTACACTACAAGAAAAAACAGTATTCATAACACTTAAAAACTGCTATCTGGGACTATTGATAGCACTTCTGAAAATGCTAACATAGCCCCTGTTATTAAAAGTCCAGTCTTTTCTATAACAGTTTTTGAATGTTATGTTCGGTGTTATCTTAAACTATTCAATAACACATTTTTAGATGCTATAATATTGAAATAATAACATTTAGATAGAGTTTTTGGTTATAAATTTGAAATTTAATCTTGTACTTTTTTCATAACACTTTTCAACTGTTACATTTGATTATTTTGATAACATTTTTAGTTTGTTATATTATATAAACCATAACAATTTTTTACGCTTATAATATGTTTCTAAATCATAACATATTAAGGTTTTTTATTGTGATAATGGTACTTATAAGTTTTTTGTTTAATTAAAAGATTCATTATTGTATTTTGATAAAAAAAAATCAAAATTAATCATAAAATATAATTCTCAATAGATTGATAAACCATAAGTATTACATTAAACAATAACTAATTCAAACTCTAAATGTGTCTATTTCATGAGATCTTAGTTCTAACTTAAATTTGAAAGCATAACATAATAAAGTATTATAATCTTGAACATTTTTTACTTCAAAAATGAAAAACAAAAAATTACAAGATACACAAAAGTAAACCATGCACGAAACTTGCTCCATCCTTCAATTCATCATCCTTTGTGCACTTGTCTTTGTTGTGAGTCCATTTGTTGTGCACTCGTCATATACCTGTTTCCCTTTCTTGTTTCCCTTTCTTCCACAGGTCCATGTGTAATCCTCTTTGCAATAAAGCCAGTTGTAGTCCACAAAAGGCCTGTTGCTGTCAAGCTTATGTTAAGCTCCGTCTTTAGAGCACTGTAAGCTCCAGTCACATCTACACACCTGTAATATTCGAGTGTAATAATGGAATCACACCAGCAATTACTTAAAGTGGTAATTCTAGGGCTTTTATAAAAGAAAAAAACAGAACCAAATTGCCTTGTATTAATTAAAATGTCACAATAGAGTGAAGGTATTGTTCTGTTGAGATTATATATGAAACACCACAAAGAATACAAAGCATAAACTAAGCACAATGATAGAAGTCAAAGATAAATTCTTAATCTGCATAATTCTTGCTAATTTATTCAGTAAAAAATTCAATTTTGTTAGTAAAAAGGACTTAATTACTAAAATATTAAAATTTTAGGGACTAAGCTGCTAAATTGTAATAAGTAGAGTATTGTTCAAAGACTAATAGAGACAAATACCCAAAGTAAAATCATTATGGTAAGGTTCAAAGAGATATTACCACTCCTAATCCAAGCATTGTGTAAGTTGTCAAACCAAATCCAACTAGAGCATTTTTTCCAAAAGCGCCCTGTGGATACATGCAAATAGATTGTGACAAATGATCTACAAATTAAAGTAATTCTAATATGATACTTCTAAGAGGACTTATAAAGAGAAATATGTATGTTTCTCAAACATGGAATTTCTAAAATAATTTCCCAACTAAATTCATAATACAATTTCAACTTATATACAGGCCCAGGGAGAAAGCTTGCACTCAAATTAAACAAATGGTCAACTAATATTTAGAGTGCATAATAATGTGGATATAATCATTGGAATGGTGGTATTTAGATTTATGGGTTATCTTGAAGACTGTTTTGTCAAGAAACTTGCCACCCACTACAACAATCACAGGGTTCAAAACATGGCTGCACCTAAAATGCAGATTTGGATATTATGATTTTACATCCAAGCTCTAGAATAGCTGTTGATTACAACTAGGCCTCAACCATATGATTCAAGTGGTTGAGGTAGAAGACACAAAGGAGAATATTACCTGCACAGCTCTTCCACCGTCAAGAAATAAAAACGTAGTCCAAATGTAGGTACATTGTAACATTCTCCATTCCAAGTAATCTTGTTTCAAAGACATCAAATTCACTTTAGATGACCCTGAAAGAAAATGGTTTAGAAAATGATCTAGCCACTAATTTTGAGAGCTATGTGTTCACGTTCTCTTCCATTACTTTCCGAAGTTTACTACACTTTATTTAAAGTTATATATTCCAAAAAATTCTAGTACTGTTTCATTCACTTATGGTATATTTTGATGAAATAATTTCCTTTTAAGGAATAATGACCTAATTACTTGAGTTGAGATTATTAAGCTTCTTGAACTTTGATTTAAAATGTGAACACTGCTAGAAAACATTCAGGCAAGGGTTACTTTAGTTTTGATAAGAAAATGTGTGTCACTGTGGATATGGGACATGCCTAACACATCTAATTGCAATTGTATTGTTCTGAGTTGGTGTGGTGGGGCAGGGAAAGAAGGGCAAGAAATTGTAGAGAAAAAATGTATTAGAATTTTTTTCATAAAAATATGACATAGAATCCTTATCATGGTATATTATTTGGTCTCTGTCTTGATAATAGAATTTACAAACTAATACAGTTATAAATAATTTACTTAAGATAGTATTTCAGGTAATGAAATGTTTAGTGAACCACTAATATCAAAGAAACATTCATTAGAATCAATGTTTTTCTTTGAGGGGCTTATCAGGGATCTAAAATGGCTCTATGATCAACATTCATTCGTTGCATTCATGATTAATTCTAAGTAATCAAATAAAAGGTCAATGGATTTTGAAGCTGGTACAAGAGATATTATTTGATAAAAATTGGCTTTAAGCAAAACAGAACTAATTAAGTGAAGATATAAATCATTCAAAATTTCTCATGGTTTAATCAAAGATTTCATTGGAAATTTTCTTCCATGAATTTTATATGAATGGAACCTTGTTTCTTAATTAGAATCAAGAGAAATTATTGGACACAAAAGTTTTCAATGCCAACATAGAATTAGTAGGAGCATACTTACAAAGCAATGTTTAAAGAAAGTGATAAGAGAACAACCAGTAGTAGAAAAATTACTCTTCGGAACAAATGAAACAAATAAACACTTTTGAACAACCATTTAGGCTATGATTTATTTATTCATAGGCTTCTGTGGCCGTTACAAATTTCAATTATATTTATATATTTATTTAGATGAAGATAGAAAGCAAAACATAAATATCACACCAAGACATAATTCTTCCTAAGATATAAATTCAAATGAGCAATTTCTATTTACAACTTTGTCAAACAATTTCTTGTATCTTAAAAGAGAAGGTAAAGAGTATGATCTACATTGTTTTCTACCAAATTTTGTTAGTGCTATGATTTATTTGTGTAGAAAGAGGCTGTGACTTTTGTGGCAAGACAAATGATATTGGTATTGAAAAATATATCTCTACATTTTGTTGACAAAAAACAGCCTGTAAATAATGAAAAATAGCCTTCAATAAGCATAATTTTAGCAGATAATAACATGTCCTATTATGCATCAATAAGATTGGAAGAGAAGATAATGATTTTAAATGGTTATGGCTACTCTAATTTTGATATGAAAATGTGTCCCTTCAGATATTAGACATGCCTAAGACATCTTATTACAAATTTGGTTAGACAATACCATGTGATTCCACAAGGACTATACCTCACTTGACCCCTTCTAGCTAATTTTCTCTATAGTCTTGACCATTCCTTTCAATGCAATAGATATATCTGTCCTATACATCTTATCAAAGACTATTGGTTATAAATACACATATGAATGGGGATCACTACCATCCTAAGTTCTCAAACTCAAAAGTATCAAGCTAATTTCATGACTTTTATTTGATTGGAACTTTTTTTTTATGAATATATCATAAACTACTTGTCCCAAGTTCTTGGTCTACATTCTGTTTTGGTATTTTCAGAAACCAAACAGAGTAAAATTCTTGACATAGATTATGATCAGCAATATACTTAGGAAAGTCAAATTAAATTAAGTGTGCCTCATCATGAAGATAGGAGATAGTTTGTTTGTACAAGAAGTCGTCACATAAAAAAAGTGTATATTCTTTTATCAAAGTTATATTTTAATCGAGGATAAAGCCTTTTCTCTAATCATAAACCCTTCTTGCTACTTTTCTCAACCTAATATTCTATGAAATAGTGATTAAAATTTCCTCTCTATTACTGAGCAATAGCGAGGATTTTAAATGTCCTCTCTATAGTTCAGCAATAGAGACAAAGTATTAGCGAGGAAGTTTAATGACAATTTCATTATCGCTATTCGATATAACAAGGATTTAGAAAGCTTTAGCGAGAAAAAAATTCATCTCTAAAACCCGATTTTGTTATAGTGCCAACACAAAATGATATTTCGGTTTCTTTAAGAAGGAAAAGGACCCTAAAAAGAGAAGCAACTCGGGCAGAGATGCTTGCAATACAATTGAAAAGGACCTCAAAAACTATACAAAAAGATTATTACACCATTTACAAGTATATGTTTTTAACAATCTAATTAATGTACCAATCATCAAACAAACCAAGCAAACACAATTCAATTATAAAATAGTTATACTAGATAAGTCTATATAAAAGCAAACACCATTTTCCCCTAGACTAGCATCTAACCATCTGCCAATATCAATTCAACTAATTCAAAAACGCATGCATGTTTTCTTCCTTATCTCGCCACAGCACACAAATTTCTCAGATCCTACTTCACTAAGACACACAAGTTCTCAACCTTCCGTTATCACCACAGCACACAACAATAATCTCAGAACCTACTCCACTATGGATGAATATTTAAGATATTCAAACTCCTCTAACATTTGCATAATATTAAAACAAAGGTAAAAGGCATACCTCTTGCAAAATGCAAACAAAAGTAAGAGTCTCTCGTGAGAGATTGCTTGCACACCAAGTATTTTGCCTCTTCTCTTGGAGGCAGCCTACCAAAAAAGTTTTAACTATATTACAAAGAGAATAAAAATATAGAGATAGAGACATATATAAGCAATATGACAGCACCAAACAAAAATCTCATTATTTATGATCAAAACCCATACAATCAATATTATATATTTTCACATGAATAAAAGTCTGATAAAATCATATTATAGAATATGCATAAATCAAATCTGTAAAATCCAAATTTCATACACAAAAGCCAACGAAAGGACTAAAGAAAAGGTAATCTAAATCCATATTCTCAAATCACAAACATTAAGTATTAAGCACCATATTCTTACACTTAAAACATCTCTAATTTTTCTCTTTGTATTCTCTTAATTAGAAACAATTCCAACACAAAAAATTATATAAACCTGAACTAAAGGGGAAATGACTTACCTTCATCAGCTGCAGCAAAATAAATTATTAAAAACAAAAGCAACAACACAAACCAAAGAAATAATCTTTAAGGAAAACCAACAAATTGTAACCCACTTAAAGGATCTCGACACAACCATAATGTGAAAATATAAGGTTTATTTATAAAAGTTCTAGCAAAAAAAAAAACAAACATATTATAGAACAGAAAATATAAATAACCAATATGCAAGAAAACATAAAATTATGTCAAATAATAAAACATAACCAGTCATGTAATGAAAATTTGTTACATAATGATTAAAAATAAATCAAATATCACTTTAACATACATTTTAAATCAAGTTAATGGTACTTTAGTACTTTAGAAAACACAATCAAAACTATGGTTCTTTTAACACATATAAAAACTAAAATGCACTTTAGAACAAATAATAGCAAAATTTTCTTTATTGACTTACTTTCTGATTAAAATTAGCTCAATGAAAGGGCTAACTTAAATATATGTAGGTAGCAAAGGAAAATAATATGAAGTCACTCAATTTCTTAATTGAATAGAGATGAAATAGAAAGCTCAACACCTTGAATTTGATCCAAACTAAGTGTAAATTCTTGAGCCAAAAACTTGAGTCTCAAAGAAAATAAAGATGGGATCAAAAGTAAGAGCAAACTCAGTAGGTCATTTCTTCCAATGCTGAGAGTAGATAAACCATATACATAAAAGAATTTCATGATTATAAATGAAGCATACTTGTATGAAAATATTTCACCTTGAGTTTTCCAATTTCCTTCAAGCTTAACATCACTAGATCAGAGTCTAAGTGCATGCCTGCACAAAGAATTAAGAACAATGTCATCCTAGAAAACATTAAGAAAACTTTCAGCATCACAGATGTACTTACTTCAACAACCATGCAAAAGATAGAAATCAAAGCTAACTAAGTGTTTCTAAGTCATAATACAGTGGCCAAAGTTATAAATAGAAAGTGCAACAAGTAAGAATTAAGTATTCGTCAACCAAGAATGAGACAAATTAAAAGCTTAACTAATATGAGAGGGGCAGGTATATGTCTAAACATTCACAAAGTTTTTTTTACCAAAACAAGCATGTTCATATGAAATGAAAGATACAAATGCTCAAAAGCATAAATGCAACTAAGTTGAAGGGCCACTAAGATATGCAATGTTAGAGTGTCAAAAACAGAAAAGAGAAACAATAGCTCCACCACTTGAACCTCATACATGAAAAATTCCTTGTACCGTATTTGCAATTAATGCTAAATGAAAAATAGAACTGAGAGGGCCAATAGAATTGGTCTAATATATTCACTGAAAATACAATGAAAAAAGAAAAGGCAAAAAATGCATAATCCATTAGTCAATCCAAAGTAAAATCCCTATGCATCTCAGCTCACAAATGACTTTCAAAAGCTCAATAATAACATTTGAATTAGTATGAAATTTGTACAATGAAAATTATTCCTAGTGTTCAAGTTATGTATCTATGTCCCAAAAAAAATAATACAAATTATACAATAAAACCACGTATATTGATCATAATACCAACTCAAAATTAGTTAACTAAAACTTTAACACATTCACAAATGAAGTCACGTGATATCTGTGTAAAATGAACCTCTCAGTGGCCTCAATTCAGAAAGTGAAATTCTTGTGACAGACTTTTGTTCATAATCTGAACACCTCCTAAACAAACAATTATTTCTCAGTTATGATATTAAAGTTGGTTTGCAATTAAATATATAAGAAAAAGATATTGTTGAAATATTCACTGAGGTGAGGAGAACACAAATCTATTCTGACTTTTTCACTAATAATTGTATAGTGGATTTAGTTTCACTTTAAAATATGCCTCAAAATATCTATAAAAAAAAGTGTCAAACACCCACTTTTTCAACAATAAATTTATATGAAAAGACTAACCCACGAAAAAGATCTTTCCCAAATTCATTGTAATCTCTAATAAGAGTTTCAACTTCCAAACCAAGAATCCCAATCACCGTTGAAAAAGGGACCCAAATAAGTAAATTTAGAGCTCAATTTATTAAAAAAAAAACAGAACTCTTAAATAAAAACACTCAATCAAATACAATTATATTCATTATTCCTCAAAGTTCAACTACTTGAACAAAGTCCCAGTAATTTATATCATCTCATATCCATTGCAATCAACCTCATTTGCTTCAAATTGAACACATCCTCTATCAGAGTGCTAAAATAAACAACAATGTAATGACACTGAAAAAGAAAAGAAAAGAAACAGCTAGAAATGTAATGTGATGGATTTTGGGATTTCTAGAAACTCACCTTCAAGCTGGTTCTCACTCAAGTCCAAGAAATCAAGCCCCTTTTTTTCCGAAATCCATCTTATTTGGGTAATTTACTGATCTTACCGATTAAGAGGAATTAGCTCCTTTTATACAGAGGATAAGTTAGAAACCAACAAAGCTAACGAAACTGTTAAGAAACAGTAAAATAGAATAACAAGGCCAAACAACACAAATACACACATATATATATACATATACATTGATGATCTGATATGAAATTGAAATCTAAATTAAAAATTACCTCACAGTTTCGAATACTCTGGCCTGGTTTCGTGCTTCCAGTAGGAGAGTTAGCAAGCGCGCGACTCGTGAGGGAGATGGCTGGGTTCTTGCTTCCAGCAGGAGAGACAGCAAGCACGCGACTCGTGAGGGAGATGCCTGGGTTCTTGCTCCAGCAGGAGAGACAGCAGCGGGAGAGATAAACAGAGAGGGGGGGATGAGAGACTCAACGACTACAGCACGGGCGTGGTCGTGGTGTGCTTCAGTTACGTGAGTACCGGCGTGAGGGAGGCTTCAGGTGTGTGGTTGTGGTGTGGTTCAATGGCGCGAGGGTTAGAAAGCCAAGAGAATGTGAGAGAGCGAATGAGAGAAAGAGCAAGGGAGAGCGAATGAGAGAAAGACTGAATGAGAGATTAGGGATAAGTTTTTGCCGCCGTTGTGGTGTGGTTCAGGCGCTGGTAGAGATTAGGGATTTGAGAGAGAGAGAGAGGCATGCGTAGGGATTTCAGATTAGGGATAAGTGTTTTTTTTCATTTGCTGTTCTTTTTGTCAATTTCAGGCGGCAAAAAGAGTTTCATTTGCCGCCTAATTTTTTTTTACCGTGTTTTTTTTGTCTCCGTGTGTCTCCATATCAATAGCACTTCTAAAATTATGTTATATTTTAATGTAATATTTGAGCAAAATTGTTGTAGTGTTATAAAAACCACATAGTTGAATAATAAACATAATTTTGGACGTAAAAGTGGAGTTGCATGTAACATGCATACGTGGGAACATTGCGTAATAGTGACGTTTTCAAAAACGATAATTCTACACTTCTTACTTTTATTATTTTAAAAATATTAAAAATAGACATATTACATGCTTTATTTTCTTAAAATTTCTAAGTTGATTAAATTTCTCAAAACATTATTTTATTTTAGCTTAAAAATAAAATATGTGACAATTTCATTTATAAATCTCAAATTACAAAGAATTAACCAAAAAGCTTGGATTTAATTAAAATACCTATTTTTAATATGTTTCTTTAGAAAAATAAATTTTATCATTGTGTTACATAAACGATGTGAAAAATATATTTTTAAGTGTGGAAAATATATTTTTATTTAAATTATTTAAGACTTAGTTTTATGTAACAAAATCCATATGTGACAATTAAATAACAATTTTTAACCTTTTTAAAACAAACTTTCAGCCACCATTTATTTTCTTCAAAAATCACAAATAAATAGAATCTAAATATTTTTCTCAATCAAAATAAAGGAAAATCATAACTTATCAAAATATGCATTCATACAATTAAAAATACCATTTTTCAATATTACCATAACTTAGGAAAAATAATTTGTTCCAAAAACTCATCAAATTCATTTTAGTGAAACTCACTTCATATTTTCTTACAAAAATTCCAACAACTATTTTTATCATTAAAATCACCATATTCAATTTAAAAGCTCATATTTCCTCAAAAATTCAATAAAAATTCAGTATGTAATTATTTGAGTAAAATATCATTTTAATTTCATAAAATTAACATAACATCAAGAACATTACTTATACATGCAAATCATCTTTTTATCAAACTTTTACCCAATTATTTACAAAAATCAGCAAGCTAATTTCTCAAGAGATTCATCTTTTATCCCAAAAATTTCACATAAAATCATACATGTCCAAAATATCATCATACTCTTATTATATACACAATTCTAAGAATATTACTAACATATTCACATGAAATCTTATAAAACCAATTTTTCTATTCCATTGAATCTACACATGAAATCCAACAACAATAACCATGGCAATAACATACATAAATTCATAACACCATATCTCATGAACATGCCTTATAACAATCCTAACATATTTCTTATCATATTTCTAAAATCATCATTTACCATTTACATATATCAAAGATTAAAAAGATAACCATAGCAATATAAACATAACATATCTCCTCATTATAAACCCTATCAAATCCATTCCCTCAATCATACCCATGAACCCTTTTTAAACAAATCATATTCTCAAAATATACAAATCATAATCATCAATCCTACAATAATCAACCATTAGCATCACCATCAAAACCTCAAAGACAAACCCATCAAAACCAATATATAGGCAAAGAAAGACCATTACCTCTCTTGATTGTAAAATCAAGAACACAATAAGATCAACACCCAAACTTCACACCCTTGTTCAAGCCTAGGGTTTTTTTATTTGAAAACCACCATGAGGAGGAGAAAGAACCCAAACACACGCAACAAATAAACAAAGTCAATAACATATAATCAATAAAAAGAGATTAGACAAACAAGAAAAACAAGAAAACATACTCTAAGATGGGTTCCTCTTCACCTTCTTCTTCTTTCTTTCTTTCTTCTTCTCCCTCTCTCTCTACACGCCACTCTCTCTCTCTCTCTCTCTCTCTCTAATTTCGGCAGCCACAAGAACAAATGGCTCTTCCCCTCTTTCCTTTCCCCTTTATCCTTATTCTCTCATAATGGCTTAATAAAAAGAAAAGGTAAGTTTCCTATTCTCTCCATATTTTCTCTTAATTTTTGTATAATTATTTTTATCTTTAAATGGCAAGGAATAAAAAGATGATCACATCCTTACCTAAAATAACCATGGTCTTCTAATTTTAATTTAATTGAATCAAGAAAATAAATGGAATAAACCATTCCTTTCCCACTACACATACACATCCACACTACATGCCATTTCCTTTATTTTTATTTTTATTTTTCTTTAATTCCCTACTTATTAAAATAAACTACCCAAAAATATCATAAATGGCAATTATAAACTGTGTAGAAAATCCACACATGTGCACCTTATTACCATGTACTAGCACACACTAAAACACTAGAGTGCATCACTATCTACCATGCACCTTAGTGCATTCAATCATAACTCACATAATTACCTCAATTGTCACATTTATTTAAAATGTAACACTAATAGTAAAATAACACATGTTACACACTATTCACTTATTAAATTAATTAACCAAACAAACAATTAACAAATTTAAATTCAAAAGATTATACCAAACAATTCTAACAATTAAATAAAATAATAAACAATCAAATAAAACAAACAATCAACTAAATAAAATAACAACACTTAAACAAAACAATTCATCACACTTAACATTTAAATAAAATAAATCACAAAAATTTAAATAATCTAAAAAAAAATTTGGTGCACTACACTGTAAGAACTAAAGGCTCAATTATTGAGTAGGATGATGTTCTTCAAGGTAGATCTTTGATCTGGTTATTACCAGCTAGAGATTAGGGATAGCTAGGGATCTTTGACCTGGTTATTACCAGCTAGAGATCAGGGACAGTTAGAGATCTTTGATCAGGTTATTACCAGCTTCAGATCAGAGAGAGAAGGTTCTGCAAAAGATTGTTGTCATATTAGATAAAGGCACTGGGGATGCTGAGTCATGCTTTCAAAATTTGGTCAATGCCAAATTGTTTTTGTGAAATGGGCGAATGGAGTATTCAAAGATTATCTGAATTGGTTTGTGATTATCTTGATAGACGGTGTTGTGATGTATTCTTATTTGGAAATTTTCCAAGGTTAAGGAACACCTTAGGAGTAGGAGTTTCCTTAGGCGGGCATGGTGGTACATATATTTCAGGTTGAGTTCTACTTCTTTTTATAGGTCAGAATCAGCTTGTGAGTTGTTATGACACCTCAGTGACAGGAAAAAAAAGTAATTATCTATGCATCATGTTGATTAAAGGATCCGACTAGAACTAGAGTGGAGTATTTAGTGGGCTAGGTGGCTAGTTTGATACTTGGAATTATTATCTTAGAAAGGATTAAGGAAAGACAGTTAAGTGAACCACAAATGGGAGAATTTAAGGCAAAGTCTTAGCTGTGTTAGCTAAGGATTTTACAGTGTCAGGTATAAGTTTAATGTAATATAAGGATTGGATCTGGAATCTGATGGACACCAGAATTACATGGAAATTTTGGATGAATCTCATACTAATCTCTTTGTCTTTTCATCCAGGCATTGGGAAAAAGGTACCAGAAGGTTTTATATTGGTAGTATGGGATGGAGAGGGACATAATGGAATTTATGACAAAGCTCTTAACCTGTTAGCAGGTCAGGACAAGGTATTAGAAACCAGCAAGGAAATTGCAGTCCTTAAGTATTTTATAATGGGAACAGGGAAACATTGTGATGGGTTTCGCAATGGGCTTCCAGGACGGCGGATCAGCATGGGATGGTTGAGTCATTATGGACCAGCATTTGAAGTGAATTCACTTTTAACAGTAAGGACAAGGTACACAAATGATCAGTATTTGAAACTCTATGCGAGATAGATAGTATGCCTTCATGGAATTCAATGTCTACTTTATTGAATAAGGACTTTGTTTTACTTCCAGGTCTTGGAAGGGTTAAGGAAGACGATGAGTAAATAACTGGAATTTGGTACGGTTTAATTTTCAGACTGATGGTAAATCAGAGATAGAGAGAGGGAGTTAGCCAGTTATTGGAAGGACACTTGATTAAATGAGGTATGATAGAGAATGTATATCACCGTTTGTGAGAATGAGATTAGTGAGATGTTATATTTGGATCCTGAGGTAGCTTAGAGGATCATTGAGATTATTAAAGGTTAGAGCTCGGAGGCTCACTTTTCAAAGTAAATGAAAGAGTTTTACTGAATTGGAAAGCAGGAATATGGAGTTCCTAGTAGAAGATTGTGTCATCCTTAGGATATCACCAAGGAAAAAGGGGTGAGAAGATAAGGGCAAGATGGACCCTAGAATATCAAGACTGTTTGAATCCTGGAAAGAATCAGTTAAGTTGCTTTTAAGTTGACAACAGCTTTGGCACTGTCGGCTGTACACAGTGTATGTAGATATTCCATGTTGAAGACATGGATTAGAGAAACTCATGTGTTGAGTTATGGGGATCTGCAGCTGGATGGAGTTATTCTATGTGGAGTGGCCAGTTCAGTTATGAGATATAAAGAATAAGGTTTTGAGGAACAAGATTATACCTTAAGTTAAGGTAATGTTTTAGAAACAGTGAGGTCAAGGAATGACCTAGGAAACTGGAATCAGTAGTGCGAAATTTATATCCGGGCAGTACTATTAAAATTTTGAGGACGAAATTTCTGTAAGGAGGGGATAGTTGTAACGACCCAAATTTCCTAATAAGGTTTAGGACCTTGATTAGGAGGCCGGGAGGGCCATAATTGATTTATTGTGTCATTATATGATTATATGTATGATTATGTGGATCATATTATTATATGATGATAAATGCATGCATATGGGTATAAATTTTGTTATGAGGGCATTTTGGAAATTTGGCCCGTTGAGGGCATATAATTGTATATTTGTATGAATATTGGTAAACTATTGTTGAGGCCACATTATAATGTGGATTTATTCGACCTGTTCGGCATGAGACGTTGTTTGAGTATAAGTTAGCAGTTTGGACATAACGAGATCAAGTGCGGGGCTCGGGGTGAGTCTTGGGGTAATTTAGTGATTAGAGCATTGCCGGGAGTTAAGGGGTACTGGGATATGAATTATTGGTATTCGAGATTATTCAGAATAATGGGAATTGAAGGGTGTTAATTATGGTTAACGAGATAGGTGCGAAAGGACGATTTTGCCCTTGGTGGCTGTTAAGGACTTTAATTAAACTTGAGGGCATTTAGGTCTTTTTACCTTTAAGGATATATTTCAATTCTTTAAACTAGAAAGCTGTAGAAGATTTAAGAAAACAGAGGACCTCTTCTTGCTTCAACCGACTGCCATTTCTTATCATTTTCTTCTTCAATTTTAATGCTTCTTTTGAGGAATTAAGATGGGGAATCAAGTGTTGAGGATCTAGGGTATTGTTCCATCATTGAAGAGGATTTCATACCGAGCTTGAGGTAAGATTCTAACCATTAGAACTCTGGTTTTCTGCTCTGTTTTATTAGTGAGTTCAGTTGAGATTTTGGGTTTGAAAGTTGAGCATTCAATGGGGTTTTACGCAAAGCTTGGTTAGGTTATGATGCCAAGGACTAGTATATATGGTATTTGGGTTCAATTGGGGGTTTAAATGGTGTTCGGAAGCTTTTGAATCAGGTTGGAAATTGAGGATTTGAAGGAGGAAGAACCAAGGCCATGTCTGCCTGGTCCTAGCGCTATAGCGCTTAGAGGGTAGCGCTACAACGCTAGCCAGGGAAAAATGTCCCTGGTTGTAGCGCTGGGGTGCTAGGGGGTAGCACTGTAGCGCTATCCTATTTTCTCAAATGCATATTTTGGGTGTTTTTAAGGGTTTTTGTTTCGGGGTTTCAATCCTTAAGGCTCGGGATCGAATCTACTCACTGCTTGGGTACAATTCGGGGTCTCGGATGTGAGGTTTAGGTTAAGACCCATTTATTGATATCTTCATTAATTGGATTCCAAATTTGGTTATGACTAGGTGACCACTAAGGGATCAAAGGATCGATCATTCTCAAGGGTCGTTCGTAACGAATTTCTCGCTCGAACAAGAGGTAAGAAAACTGCACCCGGTTATGTGGTTAGGTTGGGACTAAGTGTTCCCTATATTGGTATGCATTGTTAGGAGATTGTGATGAACCATGTGAATATGATGGGACTAAGAGCTCCCTATATTTGTATATTATGTCATGAAATGGTATTATGCCATGGGACATGTGATCACCGACCTAAGAGTGCCAGAATCAATATTTGCGCACAGGGCGTGGCTTAGCCACTGGTAGCTGAGGACAGCTTATTAATCACTGAGCTCGGTTAAGTTGGCCGGAGTTAGTGGGTATAACACTGGGGGCGGTCTAAGTCAGCTGAAGACAGTGGGATAAACAGAGGGTGCGACCTAAGGGCGCCGACCCTGAATATGGTGTAATGAATGTGATCATTATTGTTAATTTGATAAATATGAAATGATGATTATCTGGATGACATATTATTATTTTGTTGATTGTTATCACTGGATAGGTGAATATTATGAATTGCTTAATACTTGGTTATGCTTTGTGAAATATTTGGTTATTGATATTAATCATGCTATGTTATTATGTTTTCTTGCTGGGCCTCGGCTCACAGGTGCTACGTGGTGCAGGTAAAGGCAAGGGTATGTAGATTCAACCATGAGTTGGAGAGCTCTGGGGGCGAGGTGTACATTGTTAGTTGCTCGGCCACCACGGTCGAGGGTTTGAACAGGGATGTGAACCTAAATTGTGTATTTTGCTATTAGAGTGGCCTGAGTTTTTTACAACGTTTGGAATTTTTGTAAATATGTCATCTAAACCTTGTTTAGAGTTTCCATGTATTAAACTGTCAATTTTAATGAAAATAACTTGTTTATGATCAAAATCTTTTATTCCTAATCCATTGATGACGTTAGATTCACATTTTGTTTAAATGACTTGATTAGCAAGTCTAGCAGAATTTTAAACACACACTGTAACAGTCTTGGTTACCCAGGGCGTTACAATCTTGTTCTGCAATCATTAATCAAAAAGATATTGGCACATAGATCATAAAGTTTTAATTGTTATAAATTTAATTAATAATAAATAAGTAATTAATAATTGACACCAACCAATTAATAATTATTATTTATTAATTATTTACTAAACTTTTAGTTTTTTTTCAAGTAAACTATAAGTTAAATGATCAGAATTTAGTTAAGGATAGGCAACTTACATGTGGAGCTACTCGAATGTATCGATCATGCTCAGCAACTGGCCAGTAGGTGGGTCAATCTAAAAAAAAAATTATTAGAACACTATAATCCTTATAAAATTTTCCTAATCGTAAAGATGCCAGTTATTCTAACTTACGTGATCATAAACATGTGCAATGATGGATTTGGAACTGTGTCCTCTTGGTATGGTCAATTTTGCTCGAGCCTTTTTATTTCTCTTTGATATACGCTTCAAACAAAAATTATACTCATTTATTTAGATTGTAAATTTATAATTAAACATGAATTTAAAAAGTAAAAGTATAACTTTTGTTCATCAGAAGCCCAATAATCGCATAGAATTGCCCAATTAAATGAACTAATACTATTAAAAGGTTTCGCCTTCGCTCCATTGTTGTCCACCTCTCTCCCTACATGTACCCAGTGCCTCTTCATCGTATGGCGCCAATCACTCAGTGCTTTTGGATCTATCTTACCAGGGCATTGTTGATTACATGATTGTCTTGTAGACAAATGAATTTGTCCTAAAATCACAAATTTGGAATTTGTTAAAATATTATGAAGATAGAAAAAATAATTAATAGTGATTTATTCAAAATTTACAAAAACACTTACACATAACATCTGCTGAATAACTTCTCGATCAGCTGGCATTACTTATTCCCAAGCTAGTGTAGTAGAGGGTATGGTGTTACACAGATAACGAGCCATGGCATTGTTGAAACACTTGTCATGCGTTTTAACGAGTTTTCCAGTTTCTTCATCAAACTCTACTTTGAGGCGACTAACTTTTTTGGGGGCCAACTCCTTCTCAATATTGGCACTGTAATAAGCTCCTCGACCCCTCTTAGAGCCACCACTGCTGTCATTACTTGGTTCGACCATTCTACATTAAAATATTCATTATTCAACTAATTCATATTATGTATGCCTATTACTTTTTGTTATTAAATTAATATTTTATTACTTGTGGTCATTCCCAACCTACCATGTTCTGACCTAGTGGATCCCTTAGAGATAGTAAGCAGTCGTGTACTACTCCCAAGTTTTTCAAGATGTTTCTCAAACATCTTTAAAAAATGAGGAGCAGTACATGAATACATTGGCTATCCCCTAGGCATCCACTACGTGTATGTCTATGTCTATGTATATTTGATACTATCATTAATAAATTATAATAAATAGAGTTTTTATTGAATTAAATAAGAAGTTACAAATATTCATTCAAATTACATATTGTTGACCCAAGATTTGGCCAACTGACACAGAGTCAAAACGTGATTGATATGGACGGATGTATGGAGAAGAAAGCAATGACAAAAGTAAAGAAGACACAATAATTTATAGTGGTTCGGCCCCAGGATTTGGTAATGACCTACGTCCACTTAGAATAATATTGCTGTAAAATCAGAAGGATGATCAAGGAACCAGGGTTCAATGAGTTTCACCTTCTTCTCAAGAACAATACAAATTTACTTGGAAAATTACTATAGTTTTGAATGACTAAAAAGTGAGAGAAGTCCCCTCCTTTGAGCTATCCCTTGCTATTTATAGGCTCAAGGAGGGTTATAAGAGATTGTTACAGATATTCTTCCCTGAATAATCGGGTATCCAGAAGATTGTATGAGATAAATTCGGGATTCATAAAGATCTTCCCATAAATGTTGCCTTGTATGCGGAACTACCGACCAAACTGGTCGCGGGTAAGACAGGCTTGCTCTGCTTCTACTGTGCCTCCTGGTAGATACTCTAGCAGACGCTTCCAGGTATCTGACACGTGTCAAGAGATTATTTGCCACGTCACCAATGCTAATTTATTGGATAACATTTGCCCCCCAAAGTTTGTTTACTACGAACAGTAAATAAACTTTTAACGAACGACTCTTCAGTAACCCTTCTTGACGTGTCATAACCCTTCGTGTGCTCTCGAGAAAAGCAACCCACTTCTGTCTAATCATGCCTTTTCAGTTCCCCAGAAATGATTTCGACGGCCATCACGTTTCCCCATACTTTGAAAAAGGAAAACTAATGATTACACTTTTTTAATATCAGAGACAAACTTATATAAGACCGTCGAAGCCTCTTCCTTCTTTTTACGCACGCCATTATCTTTGTAGAAATCCCTAAAAACCAGAGCTTTATCCTTCTCCGGAGACTGTTTTCCTGCACCTCCAAGACTCAGACCGAAGACCTTTCTCCCTCCTTCACGATCACTTTTCTTGGTAAGTTTTCGAAACCCCATGCTTCTAATTTCTCATGATGCATGCTTCTGGTGGTATACTGTTTAAGTCTTTCTGTTTCTGGTTTAAAATGCTTGTAGACAGAATGTTTTGTAGGCGTAGTTACGAGTTAGTTTTAAAAACCCAGGATCATGCTTTTTAGGACGTAAAACCGAAGTAACATTTCGATTTTTAAGCCAGTTGAAAAATAAATTTTTCCCGCCCTAAGGGGAGTTGAAAAAGCTTTTACAGAAAAACTTTTTACTTTCACCCTTTGATCCACTTTTCAAACTGTTCGTATAGAAAAACTAGCTTTTTGATAGAATGTTGTTGTATAAAAGCCTAACTTTTATACTCGACCAGCGTTTATTCTATCAAGCTTTTTAGAGTTCTATTTCCTTACCTCCCCATTCTTCTGTTTGCAGACTTTAATGCCAGATTTGTGGGGAGGTGAAAGACCCATCGACGACGACCTTCTTGCCCAGCTGCTCGAGGGGGAAGAATAACCAGATGTACGTGTCCACGAGATTCCTTTCTCGCGACCCTCTTCCAGACCACATCCTTCCTCTCCAATGGCCCACTCCAAGTCTTCTGGCAAGAAAAGGCCCGAGTCTGAAAGTAACCCTACTCCTCCTGCCCAGCCTGATTCGCAGGCTAGGGCTCCCTCGACCAGCAGTCGAGAAAATCTTGTTCCTAACCCTAATATCCAAACTAGGGCTTGTCCTCGCCATAGGAATCCGCCTGATGTCGAGTGGTATACTCCCCTAGCCAGTTCGGTGACACTTCGAATGGTTGCCAACTGCTTCAGGAAATTCCCCCTTACGGGGGTAACCATTATACGTCCCACCGCGGACCAGAGGGCTAACCGTCCAGGAGGGGCGAACAACGCCTGGTCTCGGTATCACATCAAGGCGGGAGCTTATCTCCCTCTTCATCCCTTCTTTGTGGGGGTGGCCAATTATTTCGGCGTCGCTCCGTTCCAAATAACCCCAAACGGATATAGAATGCTGGGCACACTCTATGTTCTGTACAAACTTAACAAATGGCCAGAACCTTCACCCCACGAGGTCAACTATCTTTTTGACCTCCAGTCCAACCCACAGCACAACGGGACGGGCTTTTTTCACTTCTGCCACCAGGAGACCGGTCGGACGTTCTTGAGTGGTACTACCCATATATCAAATGTGGGGCACTACAACAAGGAGTACTTCTTTACTCCGGACATTACCAGTGACAACTTGGCCTTCGAGAGAGGAGGTATAAACTTGTCTTCATCTGGTCGATGCTTTAACATAAAGTGTTTCCTTTCATCTTTTCTTAAACTTAATCTGTTTTTCAGGCCCTTGGTTACGTCGACCCCAACACCAAAAATGGTGTCGAGGTCCAACACTCTGGCCAGGATGTCTGATGCAGCAAAATGTGTCAAGACCCTGACACTCGAAAAGAACTTGAGGTCGTCTGGCCTCCTGGCTCTTCGCCATGAAAATAGAGGGCCCGTGGTGGGCGAAGCCACTGCCGAGGGGGTTCCCGAGCAGCAACCTCCTGTGCCTCCTCCTAGGAGGAGGCCAACAGGAGTTACAATCAGGGAACCCACGGGTACCCCTCTCGCAGAAAGGCCTTCTGCTCCCCAAGGCAAGGGGAAAGAAAAGGCCAAAGAACCCATTGTTGACTTGGGAGAATCTTCCGACGATAATGGTAAAGTTATTTCGCTTTTAAATGGTTTACCGATTCCCTATCACTTGTTTGACGGGGATGGTAACTTTACATATGCTCCAAACTTAGGATCAGACTTCTTCATGCCAGATAATGAGTATATGACTAATAGAGTCAGTAGTGTAGCGACCAGTAGTTGTAGCTCGGGTATTTACTTTGTTACCTCCTTTCAATTGTCTAACTTACTCTCACCTGCCTCTTTTTTTATAAACTTGCTATGTTTATCTTCATGCAGATATGTCAACTCCCAACATTTTCGACATGTACCAGGCCGAGGAGGAAGAGGAAGTTCCTCAACTCCAACGGAAGCCTAAGAAGAGAACCGGTGAATCCAGTCGGGGCCCTCCAGCTAAGAAGGGTCGACCAGAAGATCCTCCTCAGGGTACGCCTACTGGGCAAAGTCCTGCGCCGACTGGGCGAACTCCTACTCCTCCTCCAGCTCCTTCTGAACAGCAAACTACTCCTGTTCGGCTGAATTCTCCAGCTACGCCTCCCAGGGGGCATCTTTCTCGTGAAGAGGCTCATGGGGCCAGACTCATGAGCCGTGCCATCCGATCCGCCAGGGACCACCTCGATCGCATTGGCAAAGGCGAGCGTGTTAGGGTCGCAATGGTTCAAGCTGAAGAGCTGCCAGTCGACTAGATCATGAACAGGGCTTTGAACGAAATCTCCAGCGTAAGTGTTTCTTTATTCTTCGAGTCTTTAGTTTTTTAGTCCTTGTGATAAGTTCTAACTCATTCTTCTTCGTGCACAGGCCTTACTTTCTGCCATTGCTGCTCGTACTCGAGCCCAGTCTTACATCGAGCAGGCCGAGGCAAAAGCCATCGAGAGGTGTCAGGTGAAGGTGGCCGAGGAGCTTTCGCCTGCTGAGGTTAAGCATGTTAAGGAGTTGGAGGCGGTGATCCGAGAGAGGGATGCAGCGGTGACTAAGCTGTCTGAGGCTGAAGCTGCGAAGGAAGCAGCGGTCAAGTTGAGGCAAGAGTACCGGGAGTTCAACAAAACCCATCTCTGGGAAATCAAGCATCTGGGGGAGGTAATCAAGACCATGGATAAGGCTATTCTTTCCCTCGAGGGCAAAGTGAAGCAGTTGGAGCTTGACAACTCCAAGAATCTGGAAAAGTATAAGAGGACAACACTCCGATGTTTCTACAATTTCTGGAAACACAATCAGGGTGCTGACTTTAGCTACCTTTCAGAGGAAGTCAGAACTGCGGAGCTGGCCCGATGTGCTGCCCAACTGGCCGAAGAGGAAGCAAGAGCCGCGACCCCTGCCACTCCAAGCGTCGCTGGTTTGGAAGAAGAAGATGCTGTTGAGGACGTGACTAACCAGGATGCTGCCCAGGATCCTCCAGCCCCGAATGCCTCTTGAATTCTTCTCATTTGTTTTTTCTTCTTTTTTGGATATACGACCCAAGGGTCGTGATGTAAAGACAATAGTTTCTTTTTTAAACTTTGCTGTACGGGCAGCAAATCTTTTACTTTGAACAGTTACACCCAAGCTTAAATCTTGATGTTATAATATTTATAACATTTGTCCGTATGACCGAACTTAGCATAGTACTTTGCCATGATTTATCAAACACAAATTTTGAAAAATACTCTAAGTACTGTAGCATGCTTTCACTTATTTTGTTCATGTGTTTACATACCTTGAGAAGTATGCTTTGCTATCGATGTGCCTTATATGCCCCCCAAGTGATCAAGGAGCTTTAGGTCCTTGGTCACTTGCCTTGACCATAACCTGCTCGATCGTTCCCGTTCGTAGTAAAACTGATACTTGTAAAACAACAAAACAACACACGTAATGAACAAATACTTGTAAATATAAATTCACAAAGGTTGGCAAGAATGACTGGCTGAGCACAGTCCTTTATAATCTCGTATTAAAAATGGACTAAACATGTCTTTATGAGTGATTCTGAAATAGAATCTTACATATACGAGCAGTTAGCCATACAGCGTGGCTAACCCTCTTTGCAAAACTTGTAAAAATTAAAAAGAGAAATTTAAACAAGCCAGTCCTTTAAGAAGGGCTGCTCATTGATAATACTTGCGCAGGTGTTCTCCATTCCAATAGCGCGGAACGAGATCTCCGTTTAAGCGTGCAAGTTTGTAGGTGCCTGGGTGAAGGACTTCTTCAATCTGGTAAGGTCCTTCCCAGTTAGGTCCGAGCACTCCAGCAGTTGGGTCGCGGGTATTTAAGAAAACTCGTCGTAGCACCAAATCTCCGACGTTGAATTTTCTTTCTTTAACTTTGGAGTTAAAGTACCGGGCGACTTTTTGCTGGTAGGCAGCAACTCGGAGTTGAGATTTTTCTCGAATCTCGTCGATCGAGTCTAGGGACTCCATCATCAGCTGGCTGTTTACGTCCTGGCCGTAAGTCAAACGCCGATGTGAGGGGGGATCTAACTCGACAGGTAACATGGCCTCATATCCGTAGGCTAGGGAAAATGGGGTATGCCCGGTTGCTGTTCGGTGGGATGTTCTATACGACCAGAGGACTTCAGGCAGTTGTTCTGGCCACGCTCCTTTGGCTTCTTTAAGTCTTTTCTTCAGGGTGTCCTTAAGAGTTTTGTTCACGGCTTCGACTTGCCCATTCGCTTGGGGATGTGCGACTGAAGAAAAACTTTTAATGACTCCATGCCTTTCGCATAAATCAGTGAATAAATCACTGTCAAATTGGGTCCCGTTGTCTGAAACTATCTTCCTGGGCAATCCATACCGGCATACAATGTTCTTGATAACGAAGTCAAGAACTTTTTTGGTCTTGATGGTTGCGAGTGGTTCATCTTCGACCCATTTTGTGAAGTAATCGACTGCCACGACTGCGTACTTTACTCCTCCTTTCCCTGTTGGCAGGGATCCAATCAAATCTATCCCCCACACTGGGAAGGGCCATGGGCTCTGCATCTGTTTTAGTTCATTCGGAGCTGCTCGTGGGATCTTGGAGAACCTCTGACATTTGTCGCATCTTCGTACATACTCCATTGAATCCTCGTTCATTGTTGGCCAGAAGTAACCTTGTCTTAGAACCTTTTTGGCCAAACTCTGCCCCCCAGCATGATCTCCACAGAAGCCTTCATGCACCTCCTTCATGAGTTCCTTAGCTTTTTCTGGTGTAACGCACCTGAGCAGTGGCATTGAATATCCTCTTCGATACATAATACCATCGACCAGTATATACCTAGCGGCTCGCCTTTGCAGAGTCCTGGCTTTATTTCTATCTGTTGGTAGTGCACCATTTGTCAGATACTCCAAGTAAGGCGCCATCCATGTATCTTCCATTCGAATTTCCATACTGGACTCAGTTGCTTGTATACTTGGCTTGCTTAATCTTTCGACTGGCACAATGTTTAAAGTGTCAGCATCCTTCGCGCTCGCGAGTTTAGCTAAGGCGTCTGCATTTGTATTTTGGTATCGCGGGATTTGCTGGAGGGTGTACTTTGTAAACTGGGCTAGCAAATCCTTCGTTTTATTCAGGTAGGCCATCATCTTTAATCCTCACGCTTGATATTCTCCTAGGATTTGATTTACGACTAGCTGAGAGTCACTGTAAATATCAAGTGTCTTTATGTTCATATCTTTGGCCATTCTCAATCCAGCCAGGAGCGCTTCGTATTTCGCTTCATTTTTTGATGCTGCAAAGTCGAACCTGATTGCGCAGTGAAATCGATGCCCCTCTGGCGTTATCAATATCACTCCTGCTCCAGCGTGGGATTCGATGGATGAACCGTCCGTGAATAGCTTCCACAAAGGAGTTTTGTCTTGAGGCATGGGCGCTTCAGGCTGTTCGTTCTGCTCACTGCCTGGGAGTTCGGTGAACTCCGCGACAAGATCGGCCAAAACTTGTCCTTTGATCGCTGCCCGCGGTGAATAAGTTACATCGAACTGCCCTAGTTCAACTGCCCATTTTAACAACCTTCCTGCCGCCTCAGGGTTTTGGAGGACCTGCCGAAGGAGTTGGTCGGTTAGAACTGTGATAGGATGGGCTTGGAAGTAAGGACGCAACTTCCTGGAGGCTAGAATTAAGCAATATGCTAATATTTCGATTGGCGGATATCTTAATTCCGCACCGATCAACCTTTTGCTGACATAATAGACTGCTTTATGTACGCCTTCTTCCTCCCGTACTAGTACCGCACTAGCAACTACTTCGGTAATTGCCAGATAAATATACAAAGTTTCTCCTTCGATTGGTTTTGATAAGATGGGAGGTTGCACCATATGAGTTTTTAAGGCCTGGAATGCTTGTTCGCAGTCCCCCGTCCATTCAAACTTCTTATTCCCCCTGAGTAAATTGAAGAATGGGACACACTTGTCAGTTGATTTCGAGATAAATCTACTCAAGGCCGCGATCCTCCCAGTTAAACTTTGTACATCCTTAATCCTTTCTGGCGACTTCATGTCGATCAGGGCCCTTATCTTGTCGGGGTTGGCCTCGATTCCTCTTGAATTCACTATAAAACCCAAAAACTTCCCTGATCCGACTCCAAAGGAACACTTGAGGGGATTCAACTTCATCCGGTACTTGTCTAGCACATTAAAGCATTCTTGCAAATCCCTCACATGTCCTTCTGCCTTCTTAGACTTTACCAGCATGTCATCCACATATACCTCCATGCTTACACCGATCAGCTCCTTAAACATGTGGTTGACTAGCCGTTGGTAAGTCGCACCTGCGTTTTTCAGCCCGAAGGGCATCACTCTGTAACAGTATAAGCCCGTATCGGTCCGAAAGCTGGTGTGATCCTCGTCAGGGGGATGCATGCTGATCTGGTTGTAGCCTGAATATGCATCCATGAACGAGAGGATCTCATGTCCTGCAGTCGCATCGACCAGCTGATCGATTCTTGGGAGCGGGAAGCAGTCCTTTGGGCAGGCTTTATTGAGGTCCGTAAAATCCACACAGGTCCGCCATTTGCCGTTAGGCTTGGGGACCAGCACCGGATTGGAGACCCACGACGGATAAAACGCTACCCTGATAAACCCGTTCTCCTTGAGCCTTTTGACTTCTTCTTTCAAGGCCCTTGATCTTTCTTTATCGAGCAGCTTTCTCTTTTGTTGCACGGGTGGAAAGGTTTTATCTATGTTTAGGACATGGCTGATTACTGCAGGATCTATTCCAACCATGTCTTTGTGCGTCCAGGCGAAAACCTCCTGGTTCTTTTGCAAGAATTCCACCAGTGCTAGCTTTATAGTAGGCTCTAAGTTTTTTCCAACCTTTACGACTCTGGTTGGGTCTTTTTCGTCGAGTTAGACCTCCTCCAGGTCCTCGACGGGTCCAACATTTTCTTCAAAATCCCCAAAGCGAGGATCCAAATCTCCATCCTCACTTTGGGCAACACCCTATTTGGTGACTTCACCACCGGATTGGGCTTGCGTGTCTATTGCCATCTGCAATTGATCTGGGGTAGTGCTCCTCGATGTCCCACTTTTTGCCTTTGTGATCGAGGCATTGTAGCACTCCCTGGCTTCCCTTTGGTTTCCTAAGACGTGCCCTACCCCCGCGTCCATCGGGAATTTCATGGCTAGGTGCCACATAGAGATGACGGCCCGTAGATCAACTAGTACGGGCCTTCCAATAACGGCTTTGTATGCCGAAGGGAATTCAACCACTACAAAAGTGGTGAGTAATGTCCTTGTTGCGGGCGCTGTACCCGTCGTTACTGGAAGCTTGATCATTCCGGCAGGGGCGAGTCCTTCTCCAGAGAAGCCGTATATGGTTTGATTGCAGGGCTCCAAGTCTTTTACGGACAACTTCATGCGCTCCAGTGTTGATTTATACAGGATGTTCACTGAACTTCCTGTATCGACCAGTACCCTTTTTACCATCATATTGGCCATTTGGATGTCCACGACCAGCGGATCGGAATGTGGGAACCGGACGTGTTGGGAATCGTTGTCAGAGAAGGTTATCTCACCCTTCTCTGAGCGAGCCTTTTTCTGTGCACGGTCCTCCACAGTCATCATCTCGATGTCCTGGTCGTGACGTAGAGTTCGAGCGTATCGTTCTCTGGCCTTTCCGCTATTTCCCGCGAGGTGCAGGCCTCCACAGATGGTTAAGAGTGTTCCGACCACAGGGGCAGGCTATAATGGGGGCGAGCGTTGGCGTGTAGAAGCCTGCTCGTTGCCACCTGGAGCTTCTCGTTGGGAAGTTCCCGAGGCCCGTACGTATCTTCTCAAGTGTCCTTGTCTAATAAGGAACTCGATTTCGTCTTTTAACTGGTTGCATTCGTTAATGTCGTGTCCGTAGTCGTTATGGTAACGACAGAACTTGGTGGTGTCTCTTTTCGAAATATCTTTTCGAATGGGTCCCGGTTTCTTGTAAGGCACACTAGAGCTTGTGGCCTGATAAACCTCTCCCCGAGACTCGACGAGGGCAGTGTAGTTAGTGAACCTAGGTTCATAACGATTACCCTTGGCTCGTTTCTTGTCGGAGGTGGAAGGCTCGTTATACGGCCGTTTCGCACCATTTTTTCCATTACTGTTGCCGTTTCCGTGGCCTTTGTCGTTGCCATTAGGTTTGGAACCATGGGCGGCTTTGGCAGGTTCGGCGGCCTTTTTACCCTTGTTTGAGGGTTTTCCATCGTCAACAATGGCTTCCTCGAGCTTGATGTATCGATCAGCTCGGTCCAGGAACTCCTGGGTTGTTTTAACTCCTTCCTTTCGGAGACTCTTCCAGAGGGGAGAGCAACGCTTTACCCCTGCGGTAATGGCCATCATCTTGCCTTCGTCTCCTACTATTTTTGCTCCAGCTGCCGCTCGCATAAAGCACTGGACGTAATCCTTCACTGACTCTCCGTCCTGCTAGTGAATCTCGACCAGCTGGTTTGCTTCGGTTGGGTGCACACGACCGACATAGAACTATCCGTAGAACTCTCTTACGAACATTTCCCAAGAAACTATGCTTGCAGGGGGGAACTTAAAGAACCACTCCTGCGCCGCTTCAGAAAGTGTTGCAGGGAAGATCCTGCACCGAGCGTCTTCGGACACTTTCTGAATGTCCATCTGAATCTCAAATTTATTCACATGCGAGACTGGGTCCCCATATCCATCAAAGTTCGGGAGCGTAGGCATTTTGAACTTGCTGGGTGTTTCGGCGTTAGCTATCCTCTGGACGAAAGGAGTACCCTTTCTCCTGTCGTGGTCGATATTGGAAGTTCTTCCTCCGACCAGCTGCTGCACAGCTTGATTGAGTGCGTCTATCTGGGCTTGCACTGCGGCAGGAATTGCAGTGGCCTCTGTGGCTGGGGGGATGTTCTCGCCGTGCCTTTCTCGACGATCGTTGAGTACATCTCTCAGGTCCTCTTCTTTTCTTCGCTGCTCGCTACCTCCGAGCCGGTTGAAGACATTATTTTGTCTGGGCTGCCCCCCAGCATCTTGCCTATTTGGCTGGTCACCTTGAGGTATTTGGCTCCTTCCTTTACCTTTTTCTCCATTCCTCCCACCAGCATTTCCCTTGCCTGAGTCAGCCTCATTGTACCCATGGCCATCTCTGAACCTTGACTGGCTGTGGTGAGACTGACTGTTCTTTCTATTCTCGTCTCTGGCAGAAACGCCCTGAGCGTTAGAGGGTGGCCTGCGCTGGTCGCGGTGTCCCCGTGCATCGTTATGCCGTGGGGGTCCACGGACCGCAGAGCCTAGCTCTGAGTCCCTCCTGTTACCAGGAGGGTAGTGACCTCTGTTCGCTTGGTTTGGCCTGTCATTCTCATGACGCCTTGGACTACGAGGCTGACGCTCGGTCCTATTCTGCCTTTGCTGCGGGGGATTACCTCGAGCAGCTTGGGATGGTGGATTTGCCTCAGGGTCCAACGGGACATCGTCATGGGGCGTCTGAGGCTGCTCGGGCCTTTGCGGACTTGAAGGCTGAACTGGTGGGCTAGGATTGGGACCCTTCTGGGGTGGACCATTCGTGGGTTGGTCAGGCTGCGAGGCAGGTGCGGCCTGATTTCTAGCCAACAACAAGGCTGCTTCGAGGGCGGCCATGGCTTCAGTCTGGCAGCGATCCACCTCCGCCTGTCTCTCGCTCAATTCCGCACGCTGTCGATCAATCTCCTGTTGTTGCCACGCCATAACTTCTGCGGCAGTCTCTTGATTGGCCCTCAGACTAGCCAATTCTTCCTGCAACACGCCCAGGGTGCTCTTCAGCGTCGCATCGTCCATTTCCTCCTCTTCAAAATCTAGTTACGGCTCATCTTTCGCCATGCTTGCAGGGGGAGGAGGAGGTGGTGGGTTCGACGGTGCAGCGGCAGTTGCCTGCCCAGTTTTCCTTCCCGCTTTCGCCATTGGTTTTCTTAACAGCAACAAATCAATCTCTCAATGAAAGCACCAGAATGTTGACCCAAGATTTTGCCAACTGACACGGAGTCAAAACGTGATTGATATGGACGGATGTATGGAGAAGAACGCAATGACAAAAGTAAAGAAGACACAATAATTTATAGTGGTTCGGCCCCAGGATTTGGTAATGACCTACGTCCACTTAGAATAATATTGCTGTAAAATCAGAAGGATGATCAAGGAACCAGGGTTCAATGAGTTTCACCTTCTTCTCAAGAACAATACAAATTTACTTGGAAAATTACTATAGTTTTGAATGACTAAAAAGTGAGAGAAGTCCCCTCCTTTGAGCTATCCCTTGCTATTTATAGGCTCAAGGAGGGTTATAAGAGATTGTTACAGATATTCTTCCCTGAATAATCGGGTATCCAGAAGATTGTATGAGATAAATTCGGGATTCATAAAGATCTTCCCATAAATGTTGCCTTGTATGCAGAACTACCGACCAGACTGGTCGTGGGTAAGACAGGCTTGCCCTGCTTCTACTGTGCCTCCTGGTAGGTACTCTAGCAGACACTTCCAGGTATCAGACACGTGTCAAGAGATTATTTTCCACGTCACCAATGCTAATTTATTGGATAACACATATCACCATCATATCATCACTAACTACAACATCATTTCAGACGCCACTAACTATCGACTAGTACATTGTCATCATCCTCATCATCTTCATACTCGGCCAACGTGTCTTCTTCAAATTCACCTTCATCATCAACAACAAATTCATCTAAACTTTCGCCAACCAAATCCTCGATGTTGTACACTTAAATGTGATTGACATCAACCCAATCATACTAAAGATTATAAAAAATTGGAAGTTCTACCCACAACTGAAATGAGGAAGAATTAACTTCTTGTAATATTGATATATCACTTGTGGTCTCCGTATCATTGACATCTCTATATGAGAAATCCTACACATTCCTCGGAATGTATTCATTAACGAGCCTCCAATCATCCCCTTTTTTTACATCCCGAAGATAATACACCAACTTCACTTGAGATGCGAAAACGAAAGGATCATCTTTATAACATTCTTCCTTTACGTAGACGCTCGTAAAATTAGATTCCACATTAATTCTACTTGGGTTGAACCATCATACTTGAATAGGAAAACACTGTAACCCATCAAGTAGGACAATTCAATTACTTCTTCTAGCACTCCATAATAATTCACTCATTCCTCACTTGGCAACATTACACCGTGATTTTGTGTTTTAAGCATCACATCACGACAATGAACCACAAATTTGACACCATTCACTATCATCCCTGGATAAGAGAACACAATGCCGCTTGATTCATTTGCAAGAGCATACAATTTAATATTAAATTTAGTAGGTGTTGATTCATGCAAACGGTTCACCTATCAACGTTAGCTTTGAATGTTACTTTTGAATTGATTAAGTGTAGTTTCTAATGAGAATTGAATAAGATACTTAATCGTTCTTTGAACCACTGAAGAAACTCATCTTCTTGGAAAACTTCAAGATTCGATCACCTTCGTCTTCTTAACTCATCCATATGCTCACTACAAAGAAATACAAATGTTATGATTTCATACTGTGCCCGGTACATGAACCAAACAAATTTATAGAAAAAGTCTGGAAAACACACCTAAGGTACTCCTTAATTTCAGCAAACTTGTTCAAGATATACCACTCAGGCTTTTGCTTTCACAAGGGATTGAGGAGCATACTTGATTTCTTACCAAATGGAGGACCAACACCCTTATAGATAGAATATTCCTTATTTGGTTGGGATTCAACATGGTCGTTGTTATTTTTAGGTCGATTGAATAGAGCTTAACCCTCCGGAGGTACATTGAGCAAAAGGTTAAGGCCTCGTTAACCACATAAGCTTCTACAATTGAACCTTCCAAACGTGCACGATTTCTGACATACTGTTTGTAAACTACCATTGAACGTTCAATGGGATACATCCACCTAAAGTGCATAGGACCACCAAGAATTGCCTCTTTTGGAAGATGCAAAATTAAATGCACCATAATTTCAAAAAATGCAGGAGGAAAAATCATTTCCAACTTGCACAAAATGGTGATAATGCCTCCCTCCATTTCCTTGAGGTCTTTCACATTCAAAGTCTGTGAACAAAGTTTCTTGAATAAACCGTACAACTCAATAATTGGCTTCCGAACTTCTGGAACCAAAAATAATCTAATTACAGCGGGCAATAACTACTGAAACAACACATCGCAATCATGGGATTTCAGTCCAGATATCTTGACGTCATGGACATTGACATTCTTTGAAAGGTTTGTAGCAAAACCATCTGAGAATTCAACTGACTTCACAAATTCACAAAATACTCGACGCTCAGGGGCATTGAGGGTGTAACTGCCAGCAGGTCTCTTTCACTTGTTCCCCTCCTTGTAAAGATGGATTTTTTTTCCTATTTTTCATGTCTACTAGATCAAGTCTTGCTTTGTCAGTATCTTTAGATTTTCCTTCTAAGTTCAACAAAGTTCCCAAGACACTATCGCAAACATTCTTCTCGATGTGCATTACGTCCAAGTTATGCCTGAGCAATGATTCCTTCCAATAATCAAGCTAAAAAAATATGCTCTTCTTCAACCAATTATGTTCGGCCAAAGACCTTTTTCATTTCACACCACAAAATTCTTTGTGTTTCCCCGATTGTTGAATGTGCAAATTCTCCAATTGCTTCAACACATCATCACCCGAGACTCTTTCGGTGGTGGCCTGAGTTCCTTGTTACCATCAATATGGCTCGTTTATTTCTCCATTCATGACTCATATCAAGAAAACTTCTATGCCCAATGTAGGAAATTTTACTTCTAATCCCTACAGATGGAGTTTCTTCATTACATGTGGGGCATGTCTTGTACCCTTTTGTGCTTCACTCGAGCATCATAGCATAAGTTGGGTAGTCATTAATAGTCCACAAGATTGCTGCACACATATTGAATAATGTACTATTGTATGCATCTCGTGTTTCGACACCATTCGCCCACAACTCCTTTAACATGTCAAGAGAAGGTCTCATATAGCATTAATATCTTTTATAGGTGAAGATGGATCTGGAATAAGAAGAGACAACATTAATGACTATGGTTTCATGCATTTCCATGACGACAAGTTGTAAGGGACAAGTATCACAGGCCACATGTTGTAAGAGTTGCTCATATTACCTTAAAGTAGTGACACCTCATATCCTTTTGCAGTATATCTCGAACTATACAGTCTCTTCTATCTCGATATCAATGGAAAGACTACATTACCTTATGAGCCACTTTCTTCCCGTTCCCACGATTATCTTGCCAACGACACTCACCACAACTGGGCAGAATTCCAAAGTCACATTCTCCTTCCAAAATAGTGCACAATCATGCTTGCAAGCATCGATGGACTCATATCCCAATCCAATACTTCCCAACGTTCCCTTCACCTTGTAGTGCGACTTAGGTAAAATCGTTCTGTCAGGCATTGCATCGACTAAAAATTCCAACAAACCATCAAAGTAATGGTTGATGCACTTGTTAATAACTTTCAGATGCATCAGCTTCAATAAGAAGTTCAATGTGGAATACTTTCTACAACACGGGTACATTTCACATAACGTCTCCTTGAAAAAATTGTCGTACTTGTCACGATGGTGAATATCACACTACAAGAAAAAATACTTTCAATAAGACCGAAAAAGTATTATCAAATATATACCATAACACTTTTTGATGTGTTAAGGAAAGCGGTGTTATAGTAGGTCGAAGCACTTTGTATAACACTTTTCCATAGTTATAGAAATGTGTTATGGTGTACCCTACGATAACACTTTTGTTGTGTTATTTTAATAGTTAGATAGGTATTTCATTATGCTATTTATAAATATATTATATAACACTTTTATGTACTTATAAAGTAATGTTATGATACACTTTATAATAACACACTTTCTGCATTATAGAAAATAGTTTGCATAACATAATTTTATGCTTATAAACCAATGTTATTGTAAAAGATACAATAACATTTTTTTTGTATTATTGTAATATTTGGATAAACTTGAATTATTATTATATAAACCTGTACATTATAATCATTTTTTATTGCTTTAATTCAAACCCGCTTCATTTAATATACTTAAGACACCCTTAACATTGTACAAATATATTTTTGAGTACCAATTATATGGTTCATAACACATATAACCAAATAATTGTGTCAAAATACATTCAAGATTAACTTAAAACCAATCCAAAAGTCTTAAGATATTCAACACTGCCTAATTAACATAAACAAAATATTCTCACAATAGTCAACAAAATAGTCTTAAACAGTTGCATATTCAAAAGTAAAGGTTGGAATTCATGATCTTCCAAATGTCAACACACCAAAGCCTTTGGACTTGTAGTTTTGAAGAATTGGATGAGTGGAGCCTTTGGCAGGCGATGGCAATGCATCCCCCACCATGCTCGTACTAGCAGGCGAATCATAGTAGGTAGAATCAATTCCTATAGTTGCAACATCACTTAATATGCTGCTTAGAATATCCAAACTCCAGTCAGCCAAGTAACCAGGCCTTGAGATTTGAGTGCTTACTTCAATATCTCCTGAAAGCATTGCCTCAACTCTAGACATTTATGGCCTTGATGTTGGTGATGTTTGAGTGCATAAAAGAGCTACTCTTATGAGTCTTCTCACTTCATCTTCATCGAATTCAGATAACTCTGAATCCACAAGATCAACTTCATTGTTTTGTTCTTGTAAGTTCCAAGCCTAGAGAAGCACAAATTAGTTAGAATTGGGCCTTGTTGTGTTGTGAATCCATAGCTAAAACATATAGATTGAATAGTAAGGAATTATTTACCCATTCAAGAAGATATATTTGTTCTTCTTCCAAATTTGGAGCAGAGTTCGGCCTGCCACTGATAGTCTCTAGCGCCACAACACCAAAAGCAAACACATCGGCTTTCTTTGTAAGATGTCCACGCATGGCATATTCTGGTGCAAGATAGCCACTACATCATCATCATCATCATCATCATCATCATCATTATCCATTGTTATTTTTTGTTACATGATAATGCATAGAAGTAGGGTGACTAAATGTCCTCAATGATAAATTATCTTATATTGTTCCAGCAACATAAGTACTAATGTGAGTCTTATTGTCATCACATCTCTATGGATGATTCTTAGCCGTGACTCTTCATGAAGATAAGCTAGACCTTTTGCTATACCTAAAAAAATGTCAAAACGTGTTGACCAATCTAGCTTCAAGCTATTGTTCCCTGATCATGCCAGACATAGACATTATTAGCCTTGTTTAGTACATGTAATCATATAAAGTAATGGTATTACAAGCCAAAATCAATGGGTTGTTTACCTTTAAAACAACTGCAAGTAAATCATCAACTGGAGTATCCTTAAACCCTCCTCCCTTAGCTTTGCAAATTGGAGTCCGGTAAGCCTTGTTTGAGAAAATTTTCAAAGGAAAAAAAACTACATTAAAATATTAACAAACGCTTAAAACAAATCAAACGTTTCCTTTTGTTGAAGCAAGAAATTTACGCCACAATCACTATATTGTCTCCAATAAATTTTACCTAATTGAACCTGCTACCACATCAAGGGTTGTCTTCATCTAAAGGTAAATTAAAATTCATTTTCTCACTATGATCTCAAATGGTGAAATCCCATTATATATACATATCCATATATATATATAATAAAGAAGAAATTGTAAGAAAGAAAATTTTAATGTCTACTATATAACCTTGGTACCAATATGATTAAATAACACAAATAAAAAAAAAAGCTAAACATAATCATCATGTGTATAGCCTTAAGAGATAATGAAATCGAGTATAAGAAAGACTAAGAAGAAATATGTAGTCTTAGATCAACAAGACAAAAAGGTTTAACACAGTGAGAGTTACTCCTACCAATAGACGGTGGGGAATAACAGTGAAGAGGCGACCTTTAGGTTTCATTTCATTTGTCCAGTGAAGAACTAAAGACAAGAAACCAACTATTCAACAACAAAGACAGAAAGGTTGTTAATGGAGGCTTCATGTTTAATGAAGAGGAGAAGCTCGTAGTTCTTGCCGCCGCTTAGTAATAGTGGAAGAGAATTAATGCTAGTGTTAGGGTTCGTAAAGTATTCTTTTGAAAGTCTTCCAGTTTAAATTTTTATTATTTGCTGCCTAAGACTTTGGTGTACCGCGCAATATTTTTTGTGAAAAAAATAATTAGAGCGTTTTTTATTTTTTATTTTTAGAAAACATAATACTTTGTCAATAGTATTGCATTTTAGTATTATAGAAAACCCAAGGGAGAATCAACACCACCACCTGTGCCTATGCCTAGAAAACAAGAGTACCCAGTCTACTTTAAAAGAAAGTTCTCAAGCAAACAAGTACCAATGTTTCAAAATGCGGTTTTGTTCATTACTGACTTCCAAGCAGGGATTGTTTGAATTTCTAGTATCCCCACTAATAATAATATCCTGTAACAACCAATACATAAAAGACAACCAAAATTAAACATATAATGATGACACATTTTGAAACTAAAAAGAAAGACAAAAAAAGTTACCTTAGGTTCTGTATTGAAGTCTAACTCCACAATCCCGTCGTCATTAGCCCATAAGTTGTAGACAATAACTTTTGTGCCTTGAGACCCAATGTCATCAAACTATCATAAGATCAAAGCTAATAGAAGCAAGCTAAAAAATAGAATGATAAACACATCACTTTGCACGGCATACATTTTCAGTATAATTGTATTTGTATGGCAATATGTCCTTTTATTATTCACACTAACACATGAGTAATTCATTTAGATGCTAATGGATATATCATCTTAAGGTAAAGGTAAAGTCAATGGGGCTTAGAACTACCAAAAAGAACTTCAAAACAAATTATGTTTGAGGCCCTCAAGATAGCAACATGATTTTTTTTATTATTGATTTATTAACTCACTCACATCACAAGTGAGCAAATCCCCCATTACCCTAACAACCTAGTATAGTGAAGGGATCGGTCACATCTTTCCCATGACTAGCTAGAATTTTCTAATTCTCTAAAACATGAAAAATGGGCCGCATGAATCCATGATTATTTCTTAGTATTTATAGACACAAGATGATTAATAGCAAGCATGCCTCTTAATGAGACACTACACCAAATACCACTTTCCACAACACATATATATATAAGTTTATTAAAAAAGTATTATAATATCTAATGTAAAAATAAAAGCGGTAAATAATAGTGAAAGTTAAAAAAAAAAAGCGGGCTTTGAAATTGTTAAGTGGCAAACTAAAATGAAATGTTGTGTTATACTTTCCTTTTCCCTCTTCCTGTTTTATTCTCTAAACCTAAACCCAAAGCTCTCCTTTTTTTCCTCTATTCTACCTGTTATCCCCATTTCCTGTCATGGGCCCGGGACGATGGTCCAGGCTCATGGTCTGGGCGTTCGGATGTGGGCCCGGCCCAAGCCCATTTGGTACAGGAGTAACCAAGGGCCACGGCCGTAGTGTGATTCTAGACCGGGATGGTGTCCGGGATGGTGATCCAGGACAGTCGTCCGGGAGACGTACAGATGGTTCAGATCGTAATTGAAGCATACGTAAAATGATCCCGGAGCCTGGTAAACGGTCCGGGCCTGTGGTAAACGAAGAGGGGCAAAGGTAAACGAACCCGGATCAGGTCCTCCCGGTTTGGCAAGGAAAAGCATCCGTGACCCTGAAGCCGCCCCACGACACGTGGGAGTTATCCCCACTTTTCACCTGCGGAAAAGGCCACCTCGGGATTGCACGCCGCTGTTTCAGACCTACACTGACAGGTACTCTGACTGGTTTGGTCCCCTGAATCAGCCTCGTAACTCGAAGTGTCCAGACCAAAAGCACTGTTTTGTGGGGCAAAATATAGTTCTTGGACCGCCCTATTGAGCCTTAATTAGTCTTGAAACTTATGTATGTTTTATCTTTTATATTGGGCTTCCACCAGAAAAGCCAAGAGCATTCACATCTTCGATGGGCCCGGGTCATACCCGGCCCAGACCCAGTGTTCCTATGAGCCTATAAATACAGGCGATAGAACACTGGAAAAAGGATCTCTCTAGGACTTGTATACAGTTACTCTGTCAAAAGAGAGAGAGAAACTCCATTGTAAAAGACTTTCCAAGCTCTAATACAACTGACTCTTGGACTAAGGCTTATTAACGCCCCAACCACGTATAAATCCTGTGTTAATCTTCTACATTCCATATCATTATTCTTAGCTAATATTCATTAGTGTGGTTTCCGAAAATCTCAGTAAACATTTTGGTGCTTTCAGTGAGAGCTGAAGAAAGCTAGTGCTAACACCAAGCCTTTACTACAATGGTGAACACACGACACACAACTTTCGACCCTAGCAATCCAGAGCAGGGTAATGAAGATCCTTTGCCTTCCCAGTATCTCCCTCAGAATCCGCCTGAGAATGCTCCTCCTCAAACATCTCACCTTGACGTGTCACACGACTATGAGGGTGGGACAGAGTACGAAGAAGAGAACGAGGAGGAATATTACGAAGAGGAAAATGAGGGGGAGTACCGCGAAGAAGCTGCGGATCCCGAGATCCCTAAAGGAGAGCCCAACCAACAGGACCTGGAGGTGACTAGACTGAGGCAGCAAGTCCAGGACCAGGAGGCCAGGATCGCTGAGCAAGCGGAGGTGCATCGACGGATGCAAGAGTCTCTCCAAGCCTTGCACGCATTCATAGCCGCGCAGGGTTCGGCAACCAATCCTACAACTGGCCCACTTCCAGGAGCGCAGCAGCCCGCTTCGCAAACCCGAGAAGAAGCAAGGCCGACCCCTCCCCCGCAGCAGTTTCCTGAGCCAGCCCCAGGAAACCCAGACAGGGAGAAAAAGAAGGCCGGTGGAAAGACCCAAGAAAGGAACACCCCCGTCATGAAAGCCGGGACCCGTTCCCGGCCGCTCCCTAGGAAATAGAAGGTGTGCCCTGTCCCAGGACAAGGCCACCCGATCGATCCGCAGAGGACGTGGCCACGGAACGCGCGGCCCCGACAATCCCCAAGGTGAGACGAACGGGAAAGGTCTTTCCACCCAAGCGCCTCGGTAAACAAAAACCGTCGGGAGCGGTCGCGCAACGAGGTGCGTCATGCCCTTAGGTCGGGGGACGACAAGTCCCGGATAGACCTACGCGATGGACTGAACGCTCGGAAAGAACGGGCCCGTAAGGAAAAAATTCTCCCTCGAGGTGGCGTCCTCAGAAATAACATCAACGACAGGAGGAACGAAAGAATCCCCCTAGAGGATGGCATGGCTAGGCAGCTCATGGAGTAGTTGGCTGCTCTAAAAAAGGTCAAGGACCACTTGGTCCGCAAGCAGGAAGGAGCAGAGACTGACTCCGATGAAGAGGATAAAGAGCCCTGCGCGAGGCACATCTTCGATGCTGTACTCCCCAAGGGGTTCAAGATGCCAAGCCTCACCGCCTATACTAGAAACACCGACCTCAGGGACCATCTGTCCCGATACAACCGGCTCATGACAGTGGCCCACATCAGTGACAATGGCAAGTGCCTCTGTTTCTCGATCACTCTAGGTGGTCCCGCCGAAGAGTGGTGGAAAAGACTTAAGCCGGGATCCATCCAATACTGGTCCGTACTGCAGTCAGCTTTTCGCAAGCAGTTCGTGGCCGCCATGAGGATGGACATGCAGACAGCGCCCTCGCAAATATCAAACAGCTCCCCACGGAGACACTGAGGGCATACATCCAGCGCTTCAATGAAGAAGCCTCCAAGACAAAGGTGGACGACGGACAGCGCCTGGTGGCATTGCACTCTGGAATCTGGGCTGGGTCCCCTCTTTGTGATGACATGCAGCGTAACAAGGTAGCCACCCTGGAAGAGTTCATCAGGAGGGCCCAAGGATTCATCAATTGGGAAGAGGCCCAGATTCAGGCTTTCGAGTGGCCTCCGGCTCAACAGCCCAGCGCCCAAGCGTTCCTGGAGTACGGGGTACAGTTCCCGGTGCAGTCCTGTGTCGCGCCCCCGATCGCCCCGGGACCGGTCGTTACCCCTGGAATTACCTACACCCCTACGGTGTATGGCCCTGCCACTTCGGGATATGCCCCGGCCCAATCCACCCCCTTCTCCAGATATGGAGCTGCGTTGGCAGGGCACAGCGTCGCCCCAGTCGGGGCCCAGCAGTCACAGGCAGGAGTGACGGAAGCGAGCGTTAACCCCTCCCGGGCGAAGCGATCTGGCAAAGGCCAGGACCGGCCTAAGCCGGTCAAGAAGGGAAAAAGGGGCTACGAGCCCCAATATTCAGAATACACCAATCTGGTGGACACCAGGGAGAACATCTACCTGGCCACAGAGAGGGCGGTTCACTACCGGAAGCCTAGCCCAATGTTCAAGGGGGGAAGGAATCCGAGGGATACCAGCAAGAGGGTGGTTCATAAGGATGTAGGCCACACCACCGAAGAATGTCGGTAGCTCAAGGACAAGATCGAAAATCTCATCAAGCTGGGGCATCTCCACCAATGGGTCAGGATGCCTGTGGGAGTCCCGATCCTGTCAGCAGGCCCCGGACAACCCGTGGTCCCGGGAGCTCCCAGAGCATACCCGCCTCAGGGAGGATATGCGCAGGGACCGACGGCGCAGGCCCCTCAGGGGTCCCCGCTGCACAGGCTCCCGGCCCTGGAATGCCTTACCCCTCTGGGGCCGCACCCCCTCGAGTGGATGGGCATGTGGCCACCATCTCGGGTGGACCTCACCTGGGAGGATCGTCCAGGAATAACCAAAAGCACTATCTGAGCGAACTGGACCATGATCAGGAGGTATGCGCCCTTGTCCAGGCCCCTGCTTAGCGCCCGAAGTTGATGAACCTCCCCATCACCTTCACGGAGGACGACGCCCGCAACGTCCATTTCCCGCACCATGACCCGCTGATCATAGATGCCCAAATCGCCAAAAAGTTGGTGTCCCGCGTGTTGGTGGATGACGGGAGCTCCGTCAACCTCTTATTCAAGCCCGCCTTCACCGCCATTGGCTTGACCGAAGCAGATCTGGCATCGTGCCCGACCCAGATTTACGGCTTCAACGGTGATGCACTACTCCCCATGGGAAAGTTCCAATTGCCCGTCATGATGGGAAGTGAGTTGCAGCACTCGTTCAAGTTCTGCGCCTTTGTAGTGGTGGACTGCCCCACCACTTACAACGTCATTTTTGGTCGGCCCGCTCTAGTAGAATTTGGGGCCATCACCTCCATCCGTCATCTTTGCATGAAGTTCCCTTGCGACAGCGGAGGGGTGGGGACTGTCCGGGGAGATCAGAAGAGAGCCCGGAAGTGCTACCACGTGTCGGCTCGACCAATATATATGGTCCACGACGTGCTCGTTAAGGACTTCATCGACCAGATTCCTCCCCCACCTGCTGAGATGGTGGTCTGGGAAGAAGATGACCTGGACCCGAGGATAGGGGACGACCGCATCCTAGAGCCAATGGACGAGATAGAGGAGGTGTGCATCAGCGACACCGATCCGACCCGGGTCATCCAAGTCAGGAAAAATCTGCTGGCAGATGTTCGGGCCGCCATCGTCGCCCAAGTTAAGGAGAACCAGGATATCCTGGCCTGGTCTCACTCGGACATGATGGGGATCGACCGCAACATCATTTTCCACGCGTTGAGTATTGACCCAAACGCGACCCCGGTCCGCCAAAAACGCAGGCCTCTGGGGACGGAGAGGGTCGAGGCCGTTGAGCTGGAAGTTGAGAAGTTGTCGTCGATCAACTTCATTCGCGAGGCTCTGTACCCCGTGTGGCTGGCCAATCCCGTCCTGGTGCCGAAACCAAACGGGACATGGAGAACGTGTATCGACTTCATGGATCTCAACAAGGCCTATCCGAAGGATTGTTTCCCGCTGCCCAGAATCGACAAAATGGTGGATGCTACGTCCGGGTATGAGATCTTAAGCATCATGGACGCTTTCTCCGGTTACAATCAGATCTCTATGCATGTGGTAGACTAGGAGCACACCAGTTTCCAAACCGACAAGGGAATATACTGCTACATAGTCATGCCCTTCAGACTGAAAAACGTCGGGGCAACCTACCAAAGGCTCGTCAATCGAATGTTCCGGGCCCAGCTACGGCGAAACATGGAAGTCTACATCGATGACATGTTGGTCAAGTCTAAGACGTCCGGGAAGCATTCAGACGACCTGGCGGAAGCTTTCGCAGTCATTCAGAAGTACGGGATGAAGCTGAATCCCAAGAAGTGCACTTTTGGCGTGGCCTACGGGAAGTTCTTGGGCTTCATAGTGAGCTTCCGGGGAATAGAGGCCAATCCGGATAAGATCAAGGCACTAATTGATATGCCTTCTCCCTGGAAGCATAAGGACATGCAAAGCCTGATTGGGCGGATAGCCGCCTTAAGCCGTTTCGTTTCCAAAGCCATAGACAAGTGCATCCCTTTCTTTAACGTCCTTCAGAGAAGCCAGCGGTTCGAATGGTCAGTCGAGTGCGAGGAAGCCTTTCGTAAGCTGAAAGAACACCCGACGCAATCTCCAATCCTGGCGAAACTGGTAGACGGGGAACCTCTGTACCTCTATCTGGCAGTGATCGAGCACGCGATCAGCGTCGTGTTGGTACGAGAGGAGGAAAGGACGCAGCTCCTGGTGTACTATGTGAGTAAGCGATTGCTGGACGCTGAGTCTCGGTATCCATTAATCGAAAAGCTGACCTTTTGCTTACTGATGGCATCCCAGAAGCTGCGACCTTACTTCCAGGCCCACGCCATAAAGGTCCTGACCAACCATCCCCTGCGGCAAGTGTTACAGAAGCCCGAGTCATTGGGAAGACTCCTAAAGTGGGCCATGGAACTAAGTCAGTTCGATATATCCTACGTCCCTAGAGTGTCCATCAAGGGACAAGCCCTGGCCGATTTCATCATTGAATGTTCTAGGGTATCTCAGGAAGACAATGATCCCGAGGTCCCCGCGGCGCCCGTCTGGAAGGTCTTCGTGGACGGGGCCTCGAATGAGAACGGGGCCGGGGCCGGGATCATCTTGGTGTCACCGCAGGGACACCAGTTACAAAATGCCCTTCGTTTTTAGTTCAAGGCATCGAATAGCGAAGTGGAGCACAAAGCTGTCCTAGCCAGGCTGCGTTTGGCCCGGGAGTTGGTCTTGCACGTAAGTTTTCCTTTGCAAATGCTTATTTTATTTCTTTTTAATATATCATGTTGGATTGTTACTTGACAATTTAGTTTCTTGCTTTATGATGTTGGTGAAAATTGGAAGTTAACATGGTTTGAGTTTGAGATATATCCTCTTAGGTTTAGTAATCACTAACTGGCTTCAAAGAAAACTATCTAGATTAGACAAGAAGGAAAGAAACAATAAAATCTATATATGGATATTATGATATAATTTTATGTGAGAATTATAGAGTTCAGATGTATAAATAAAGGTTATGATAATAATAAGTTATGCTTTTAAATATAACAGCAAGGGAGAACACAGAAATTTGAGTATACCTAATTACAAGCTGGAGTGTAATAAGATAGAATTGAGTAAGGACTAGTTCTACTGCAAAACTTGGTGGTGGACTAAAGATAGATTATATTAATTATGCTCCAAAGATAATGTTTTATTTTGTCTTATTTCATGATTGTCACAGCAGATATACTTTGAATCCAAAGCATAAAAAACAAAGTAAAATAAAGTAGCATTCAAGTATAGCAAAAAAAACTTGTAATAATTTTCTGTCTTATTTCATAATTTTCACAGCAGATATACTTTGAATCCAAAGCATAAAAAACAGAGTAAAATAAAGTATCATTCAATATAGCAAAGAAAATATATTTTGTTGTTTTGTATATCGATGTGTTTTTGTAGTTCTTGTATTGCTGCTAATTGGGATTTTTATACTACATCTATGGTTTTTATTGTACTATTGTCTGCTGCCATGTTTGAATTTGATCTAATTTTTGTGTTTATATGTGTAATGTAAGTACACTAACATGTGAGAACCAAAATGTTTAAGTAAGAGTTTTTGTTTTTGTTGAGGTATAAATGACATTACTAAAGAGCATGGATCGATGAGGTCTGTTATACTATTGATCTGAAGAATGCGAAGGTCTTCAAAGGTTAGTTCTTTTTTCTTCTTTTTTAACTAATTTGTTTTTTTGGACTTGGGAATAAGTTATATCAGAATTTATAATTGCTTGGTTTCATATTTTCTAAGAAAATCCTTTTAATTGTTTAATTTCTCTTGTGTTGAGGAGGTTTTGCTTTTGTTTCACTATTTGGCCACACAACATATGATATATATACAGTTTAATTTGTAAAGTAAACCATTTTTTAATCTCATTTGCCATTAGTTTTGTTTTGATCACTATTTGTGAAGTAACTTCTTAGTAAGAAAAAAGAAGATGCTCATTTTTATGTGTTTTGGTCAAATTTAAGGAACATTGGAAGGAGAAGAAAAGCCTGATGCCACATTTTCCTTCAAGGAAGATGATTTTGTCAAAATTTCATTTGGAAAGATGAATCCCCAAATTGCTTTCATGAGGTTAGTTTACACCTCTTAATTTTTCTAACTCAAATTGATCAAAGCACTCCTCCTCTGTGACAGTTTTTTAAAATTTAAGTTTTTGCACCTCACTTAAAATTTAAAGGGTCTCATGAGAGTAGTAGTGTTTGGTATTAGACCTTTCATAGATAATTTGATTCTTTTTTTTTTCCATATAGATTAGACATGCTTATTTATGCATATTATTATTCAGCAAACACTTTGTCTGTTTTGATTTCACTATCAATGGAGCAGTGATTTACACTATATTGATACACCTGATTATAGGTATAATTATGAATACCACAGTTAGTAGCTAGCCTTCTGATTGTTGAACCATGCTAATTTTTGAACAATTCAAATTGTCGGAATTCTGCTAGTTTTTTTACTTAGCATGGCTGTTGAAATTAGCTTGACTTAGCATGGCTTGAAATTTATATATTTGGTCTTTGATTATAAGCCCTGTTTATTTTATAAAACAATCTGCACCTTCTTTGAAATTAGCTTGACTTAGCATGGCTTGAAATCATTAGTAGCTAAATTTTGCAAAATAAAATGATTGAAACTTTATTTTTAGCTACCAAAAAATTAGTAGGTAAATGTTTTTTCTTTGCTACCAAAAGAAAATTGGCAGCTAAAATAATAAATTAGCTACTAATAATTTTGGTAGCAGAATTAATTAGTCTTATTATTTTAGAATTAGCAACTAAATTATTTGGCTACCATAATTTAGTACAAAAATTTCTAAGTCAAGTACCCGATTTAATTGAACACAGAAATCAAATCCATTCTATGTTTGATCAATTAAAAGAGAATGAGAAGGAACAACTCAAAGATTGCCATTTCCAAAAACTTTTGAGAGAATTGAAAGAGCCAAAAAGGCAAACTGTTCATATTCTACGCAAGCTGATTAACAGTAGCACCAAAAATGCAATAAAAGCTTCAAAAGAGTTAAATAATATATTATTTTTTGTTTTTTATTTTTTTTCATGGGTAGCTTGGCACATATTGTTTGTGACATGTTTTTATCATAAGTTGGACTCTTATTATGATCACAAGTTAAGATTGTAAATTCTCTTATGTTTAAGATATTCACTTTGGCAAGTGATGACCAATATATGATTTTTTGTAATTTTTATTTGTACGAGTGCCAAATCTTTGTTTGAGAGAGAGAGCGATAGAGAGAGAAACTTTACTTTTGATGTTCTTCAACTTGTGTCAGTTTGATGTTCTGAAGTTTGCACTTACATTATCTTGTGTATAGTTTTCCTTGTATTGAATTTCTTCTGCTAGAGCAACCTAATGAGCAACTGTTTCTAAATGCTAATACAATACTTGTCTAAGAGTTTTTAGCTGTTGAAATGCAGCTATCACCCAATACCAGTTGTGTTCTCTCAGGCAAAGGGATCATGTATATGGGATCCTGAAGGCAAACGGTATCTAGACTTTCTCTCTGCTTACTCTGCACTTAATCAGGTAGAAAATGTTGGGAAATTGTGTTGTCATGTATATATTTGTTACTTGATGACTGAATTTGTTTCTATCTGAGCCACTGCTGCAACTTTTTATCTATTCATATTTCAATGTTCTTTCTTTTTTTCTTTTCAATGATTTTCCATTTGCCAACTTGCTTATTACTGTGATGATTGCTCTTTTTTCTCTATCTCAAGGAAATGCAAATTCATAGAAGATGTCCTTAAATTTTATGAATAACAATAACGATTTTATAGATTTATTATTATTAGGAATAACACTTTATAACATATTGTACTTGATAATATTAAATAGAGTTCATCATCACTTATTGCACCCTTCAAAGTCAATCATACCTTTTGCTGTTGTGGATATACACGGGTCTCCATTGCCCCTGTTTTTTTTATGCACTACCATTCTAACTTTGGCCCTTTTAACTTTCAAGTGTCTCATTTTACCATTCTAATCATGTTTTGGCCCCTTATTTTATTGTTGACAAAAAAAATTAGGTCTGGGTAGTGACAATTCATATTTTTGTCATGCTTACAATATATTAAAAGGCCACGTGACCTTTGTCAAAAAAAAAAAAAAGTATAGTGTTTGGTTTCTTTGTTTGCTTTGGTGTAGTTGTGAATTCATTATTTTGTATGTGGTGTCCTCTCTTGGAAATAATTTCTATAGCATTTTTCTTGAAGTAATTTGTGATGCTAGATAATAACAATAAAATATTTCTTTGTTTATTTTGCAGATGTGACAAGAGAAATAGAAAATGATACTTAATTTTGAAGGCTTTGTGTTGGCAGCTATAGAATATTTTGTGCTGAAAGTAGTAACTTTTCAATATGTTGAATATTTAAGACTACTTGAATACTTAAAGAATATTTTGTTGTTGATGACAGTGTTGAATGTTTTAAACTAATTTGTGGATTGTTAATACAATGTTGAATGTTTTTACTTTTTGTTATTTGAAAATCAAGTTCATTTGATGCTAGTATATATTAGAAAGTTAATTTTAATTATATAAATAAAAAATAAAAATATAATAGAATAAATTAGTGTAATATAAATGAATATATAATGAGAATTTAAACTTATTTAAATATTAAAATAATACGAAAAATGTATTATAATATCTATTACAATAACACTTTTTATAAGTAAAGAATTTTGTTATGCAAACTTCATTATATAACACAAAAAATGTGTTATACTAAAGTGTAGTATAACACAAAAAATATGTTATACTAAAGTGTAGTATAACACAAAAAATGTGTTATACTAAAGTATAGTATAACACAAATTTATAAGTATTGAAATGTGTTATATAATCGACTATAAATAATATAATTAAACACTTATCTATTTATTAAAATAACACAGAAAGTGTGTTTTCATTGACAGTATAATAACACATTTGTATAACAATGATGAAGTGTTATGTAAAGTACCCTGACCTACGATAACATAGTTGATCTTAACACATCAAAAAGTGTTATGGTATGTTTTGATAACACATTTTTGGTATTATTAAAAGCATTTTTTCATGTAGTGAGACTACGGAATGTATCAAGATGAACTTTGTTCAAATCATTGACAATTTGATGAATCAAGATTCAAAAGCTCACAGTGAAGAAATTAGTATCATGCAAGTAAAAGTTAGAAATAAACTCAGTACGCGTGTGTACAAAAAGGAACAAGAAAATTATTAGAAAAGAATAAGATAATGATTATGTAAAAGCTTACTTGCTTCAAAAGCTCTGGTTCTGTTGCAAAAGGAGACCATTGCAACAACATCAAAAGATTAGACATAAAATGCTCTTTACCATGCAAGAAGTCCAATGTACCCGTCAATGTATTAAACTCATAATGAACCTACAATAAAATTAATACACAAGTCAAGCACAACACAACCAAAATTCACAAGGCAAATGAAACTACAAAACATTAAATTTATTTACTCATTTGCTGATTTTCTCCAAATAATTTTATATATATAAATACATACAAACATATACATACATACGTTCATTATTAAAGGGAGCAAGAAATCCATAGCATCTAAACAAGAAAATTACATAAATAACCGAAAAGAAAACACTAGTTTATTTTAATGGAACACTAGCAGCAATAGACCTTAAATTCCTACAAAACGAAGTAAACTTCCATTTATTGAGTCTTCTAAATGTCCTTCTTGAAGACTTTTCCATGATCAAATTTACCTTTTTCTTCAATAATCCTAAGTGAGACACCAATAAAGATTCCAAAACCCAATTTCAAGTAGCTAAAGAAATAGTACAGACCTCAAATTTTCAGAAATGGCAACATTGCCCTCCTCAATGACCCTGCGACTTAAACTCAACTCTCCATCTTCACCATTTATATGAGCTCTACCCGCAACTAGACAACTGGAGACCGCTTCCATCTCCGTCTCTGTCTCCACCTCCGCAATTTGGTTGGGAGAGAATGAGCCCTAAACGTCGCCGCTACCACCATTTCCAGCGGAAAACAGAAGATCGTGCCTCCTAGCACTATATCTCAAAGTACTAGCATAATCAAACCAATCCTCATCCCCCATCATCAAGTCCCCTAACCTTAAAACCCCTTCTGGGGACCCAAAAGAGTCCCGGTTGGCTTGCTCTGCGGGTAACCAGAATCGAAAAACGGGGCAGGAGTTATGGTGAGCGAGCTAGGGCAGAATGCAGTTGGGATGGTAGAGATGCTTTCAGGGAAGCTGCTTGTCCTCAATGACAAGCTCGAACTGGTCCTTGCAGACAGTGCAGAGCATAAAAGGGTCATTGTTCAGAAGGGACTGGCCGATTCTAATGGTGGGTATTGCATCAATGGAAGATTTTGAAGCAGGGAGAGGCGTAGATGGGTCAAAGGAGGACTCTTCTTTGTCGCTACGGAAGAAGAAGAAGAAGAAAACGGGGGAGTTATAGGCGGGCTAGGAAAAAAGGAATTAGCTAGGAAAAAAATATAACTTTTACAAGTTATAGGCAGGCTCCCAAAATAAATTACCGCCACTTTTTTCTTTTACCACATATATACAAGTACATCATAATACTTTTTCAATAGTATTATATTCTTATGTTATGAAAAAGGGGTATTTGGTGTAGTGTCATCTTGGGGAGGATCATGATAGTTTCCAGCGGGAGAGTCATCTTCAGCGTAAACATCCTCAAGGATATCCGCCATCTCTTCTCTATCCTCATCTCGTACCACATGTGGTGACAGCGACATCGACTCTCCATGGTAATGCCACACTTTGTAGGACTGTATGATGCCAGTGTTGAATATGTACATCAAAATTGCATTTAGAGACTGAAACTTAACATTCTCACATTTCTTGCACGAACAACGAGTTAAACCCCAATTGTTCACCACATTTTGAGCAACTTCAATGAACTCCTTAACACCATTTCTATACTCCGAAGACCAACGATTCCTAGCACTCATCCAGCTTTTGTCGTCGCCATCTTCAACCAAAATAATTTCAAAATATCAAATTATGATTTGTTATGAAAGAATAAAGTATTATGTTTTATACAAATTTATTTTTTGGGCTTATGAGTAAATTAGTAATATTATATTATAATTAAAATTTTACTTAATTATTTAGTTATTTAATAATTAATTACGGTATTTTTTAAAATCATATATTTAATTTTTTATTTTTATTTTTTTTAAGTTTTACTTATTTATTTAGTAATTAAATTATGCATCACTTTTACTATTTTTAATTCTAGATAAACTTTTAGCTATTTATTTAAATATATAATATTATTTATTTACAAATAAAATTAATTTACCAAGGTTTTCTATTTGTTTAATTTAATTTGTTTGAGTAATTATTTTTTATGTTATACTTGAAGATAATAATTAATTTTTCTAAGTTTAAAAAAATTCGGGCAGCATAATAGCTATACTTTTAACTACCGCAAAGTTTTAAAAACTAGCAAATGACACACAAAAAAATCTAAAATATACCCCAAACATGTAGAACAAAAAAAATATCAAATAATAATTTCACACAATAAAATATAAACTTTCTCATTTACATATATATACATATTTTTCTAAAATAACATATGTTAATAATCTGATTTATTTTTAAAATAATTACAATATTTAAAACTTTTTAATACAAACTTCTCAAAATAATGCATTTAAAAAATAAAAGAAAAACTTTTGCCGACATATTTTGTTGGGCCAGCAAAAGTATTCTTATCCACCGACAAAAGTTTTTAAAAACCCTACCTCAAAAAAATGTCATTTTGTTTAATGACACTTTTGTCGGCACATAAGTAGACTTTTACCGGCACAACTAAACGCGCCGACAAAAGTCTTCACATACCAAATTTAATTCGGCAGACTTTTGCCAGCTCATTCCACCTAACACGTCACCAAAAGTCCCAACGCTATTAAAAATGTGCCACTTAGGTGGAATGCACTGGCAAAAGTCTTTTCCACGTGGGGTTTAAAAATGGTACAAGCCGGAAATTTTCCCACTTCACTTTTTCCGGCGCGATTGGGATGTCTGCCGGCAAAAGTCCCTTTTGTTGGCATAATTTTATGTCGGTAAAAGTATTATTGCACTGACAAAAGTATTTTCATTTTTTCATTTTTTTAAATTAAAAAGATACAATTATCCGAGCCTAATATTTAAAACATTTATTATTTATAAACAAACTAATATTTTTAGGTGTTATCTCGACCCCAACAACAATACAAACACAATCAACGAAGTAGGCTAATTTTATTGTTTTAAGGTGATAATCAAATAAATTGGGGAGAACGCAAATGAAAAAAAAAACGAGAAAAGAAAAAGGAGTATACTATATATATAGTTTTATTAATATATATATTTTTAATAGCTATATATGATATACTATACTATGTATACTATATATAATATGTATACTATATATGTATAGTTATTGATGCAAAAACACGGTAAAGGTTTAGAGAGAAGAAAAATAAAATAAATTCAGTGTTGTAGTTGTTGGGTAAAAAGATTTGCATCGAAATAGATATATAGTTGAGTCAAAGTTTGCATCACTACAAAAAATGACAGGGAAGTAATTGTAATCAATTGATAGGACTGAAATCAGAAGAATGTGTACTTATAATTTAAATTAAAAGCGTTTATGCAGAAGTTGGTGAGACTACCTCTTTCTTTGCCACCTGATAGATATGAAGTAGTCCTTGAGTTGAGAAGGTGGTAAGTGGTAATTAACAAAACTTTTATCTGAGTTCTTTGTTTCAGAGAAAAAAACAAAAAGCAATTGTTCAATGATGGCTTTTGCCAGCCAAAGAGCCAGGTTTAGGTAAAGTTTACTACTGCTCTTCATTTTTTCTGAATTACTCCTGAAGATTCTAATGGTATGGTTAGATAAGCATAATCAATAATTATCATAACACTTTAACTTTTATAGTTGATAATTACAAAGTTTATTAATATTGTGGTTAATCTTACAACAGTCTAACGATGTTATATCATTGATTTGATATTAAATACTTATTAATTGATGAATAGTATTACATAAAACTTAAATGACTTCAATAATTCTTAAAAAAATTTGTATTTCTAGTATGTAATATTTTTATCGACACAATTTTATGAGTTTTCCTGGCGTCTTCAGATAACTTTTGCCGACGCGATTGTGTAATGCACTGGCAAAGTAGAACTGTCAAAGATTGGTTCAAGAAAAAAGAATTTTGTCGGCGCAATAACTCCTCATGCGTCAACAAATGTAGTGTCATAACAAGTCCCTAACTCTTTGCCAGCATATATCGGAGTTGTGCTGGCAAAAATAAATTTGATCGGTGCATTAGCAAATTGCGCCGGCAAAAAGGAATTATATCAACGCAAAACACTGCCGACAAAAGCTTCATTTTTTGCCGGCGCAATTCGCTAAACGCGCTAGTAAAACATGACTTTTTCCGATGCAATTTCAAAATGCGTCGGCAAAATTTTTTGTAGTGTTTGTGAAGAAATTACCCCTCTATTTATTTTCCTTATTATCTACCACTGTGGACCCACGTGGTCATCTGATGTCCATCAAGTCATAATTTGTGATGCCATTAATAAGAAAAAATTGGTGGAAAAACCCTCTAATTTTTTAATTATTAATCGTTTAACCTCCCATTATTTTTTTTTAAATCTACTAATTTCCCTAAATAAAAAAAAGACATTTTGGAGCAGTCCCGAAGCAGTCGATCTCCACCTAACCTAGCTCTAAAATATGTGTAGCTACCATCCACAAATGCTTCCTTGTGTGCTTTTTGCTTTACTGTCACCCACCCTAGATTTGTCGCTTGCCCACCACATTTTTAGTCTGACCACCTCTTTCTCCTCCCTGTTCACTTCCCAGTTGCTGCCGTAGTCTTGATCTCGTTGTCTCATGCGCAGAACTGTCATGTGTCAACTAAATATAAGTATTGCTATAAATCTGGTACATTTGAGTTTACATTTATCATGGTTCAGCTTGATATGGTTGAGACAAATTATTAATGAAATCTAGGTTAAATTTTTTATTATGGTTGATAAAAGTTGTTAAAATAAGTAATAATAAATCTAGATTGTTGATGAACATAATAAATTAAATAGTTTTTGGTTAATTTGAACTAAATCTGGTTTAAAGAAGAAAAAAATGAAAAGATTGGGATTAAGTATTTCAAATTTTAAAAATTAGGGGATTTTGCCACCAATTTTTCTTTTATTAGTGACATAAATAGATGGCCTGTGGGTCCATAACATGCTAAAATAGATGGAGGGGGTACTTTCTTAACAAAATACCAGATTAGGAGATTTTCCCACTAAAAATCAAGATTGGAGGGTTAAATACCTCAAAAATACAAAAGAATAAAGAGTTTTGCAGCCAATTTCCCTATAAATATTGCTATAATAAATTGGCACCAAGGTCAATTAGTTCTTGAAAGTAGTTCACAACAAAATTTCTTAAACACATCAAGTTGGAACAATTTACATTGCTCTCAAATAAAAAAAATTAAGAAGAAATTAAAGAACGCGTGAATAATAGCAGAATAAGCAAAGATATAATCAACACACAAAATTTACGGGTTGGTACAACTTCTAACCGTACAAACAATCTCTAATTTATAATCACTAGAAGAAGATGTATGACTCGCTGCACTTATTTAAAGTCCCAATCCGTCTTTTTCAGCCACTCTACATTTCTTTAAGAAAATTCTCAAGAAATATATAGAAGGCTAACAAACAATCCCTCTTAAAATCTAACCTCCTTAGACATAATTCTTTAGTCTTCCACCAATTTGTAACGCACTGATGGACCTCTTAATTGCTTCCACCAAATCTTGTTCCTGAATGAACTTGATGCTCTGATCAACTTCTTAGGATTAAACTCCCAAATAGACAAGATTAAGAAGTAATTAACTTCTGTAGCATAAAATCAAAATAAGCAAAGAAAAAATCAAGACATAATATTTACGGGCTCACAAAATTAATTTAGGCTTTGTCCCCAGAGTACCTGTAGATCTTCATTATCGGGCGAACAAATATTTTATGAGTATTTACAAACACTTGTGCTCTTTTTGTTAATATTACAATATCATGAGCATGCCAACAAATCTTCTTTAACACATTTCAATGCTATCTTATCATCCAAGATCAAAATATTTATTTAGAGCATTAATACACAATGAACAACATACCTCCAATGTTGTGCATTCCATCTCCTTGAGCAATCATGACCACTCCAAATCTGTGGAATACACAAGATTCCATTGTGTTGGGGTGTTTCTGGCATTGTATATATTGCATCAATGCTACATTCTTGTAAGTACCTAGCAAAAGGCCTGGGGTTCCTTCCATTTTCATCATAACGCCCATAATACTCTCCACCTCTATCAGAATTAACTATCTTGATCTTCTTCCCCTTTTGAAGCTCAACATTCATCTTAAAAATCTTAAATGCATCCAATGATTTAGATTTTTCTCGAATGAGCTCTACATGGCCATACTCGGAAAAATCATCAATAAATGTGATGAAGTATTTATAACCACCCATGGCAGGTGGAATAAATGATCCATATATATCAGTGTGAATCAACTCGAACAATTATGTGCACCTGTCTATTTTACTCTTTCTAACATTGGCAGTTAACTTTCCTTTAATGCAATCAACACAGTCAGTGAAATCTGAAAAAAAATCCTGATCTTGAAGTACCCCATCTTTGACCAACTTTTCCATTTTGTCTCTAGAGATATGACCAAAACGTTTGTACCACAACATAGAATATTTCAAATCTAATCTTGCACGCTTAGAACCAACAACAATATTAAGAAAAGAAGTAGAAAAAACAAGAGCAACATCATGCAAAAGAAGTTTATATAAATTTTCACATAAAGTTTCATTTCCAACCAAAAGAAAGTTACGATACAAAGTAAGTTTTCTAGTTCCAAAATGAAGAACATAACCTATTCTATCCAAAATAGATACAAAAATCAAATTCCTCCTAATAGAGGGTATGTAAGCAACATCCTGTAACTTCAAAAAATGTCTTGTATTCAACTTTAATCTAACTGCCCCAAAAATTCAAGTTGGACTTTTGTATCATCTCCCATGTACACATGTTGCTCCACACTACTCGGTCTTTTTCAACTCGTCACTGCCTGCAAGAAATTCGTAACATGAATTGTGGCTCCAATATCTAACCACAAGAATTTGAGGGCACATCAATTATATTTGATTCTAAACAAACAATCACAACACAATTAACTTTCTTCTCTATGTGAGTTTTGAGCTTTCGACAATCAGTTTTCTGGTGCCCAAAGTTTTGGCAAAAGTTGCACTTCCCTCTGAAAAACTTATTCTTATAACCATTAGAGGATGAGCCTGACTGTCCATTCCCTTCAGAACTAAATGCTTTCTTCTTAGGAGGATTTCGGTCAATAGAGTTATTGAGATTTAACTTTCTGTTGTGAGGATTGTTTGGCTTGTTAGGATTTGTCACTATAGAGATGCTGTAATGACCCAACTATTTCTAAGACCTTGGACCATTAGATCTACTATACATAGCTACTATTTTGAGAAAGATACATAAGAATTAATATAACTTTATTAAATCTCAAAATATTGTATCAATTACATAATAATAGAAAATATGGCATGGGTACCCATTGTTTAAAACATAAAACATAATTTTAAACTAAAGAAAATTGCTTACAAAACTAAATGCGGAAAAAACATGATTTAAAAGAGTAAAAATAAATAACTTCATCCTCGATCGACACGCAATCCACACATTCCATCCATCCTCAATACACAAGCCAAGCTGCCAAGAATCCTTCCGCCTTCCATATTCATTTTCCTGCATCACACTAAAAATAAAGGAATGAGCCTAGTGCCTAGCAAAGAAAACCTACTAAAAACATACATCATATATCATAAGCATAAAACTACATCATAAACATAAACTATAAAACATATGACTATAAAAATATATACCATATATCATAAGCATACACTATAAAACATATGGCTATAAGAACATATACCATATAGGACTACAATATTAATGGCCATTAACTCATTAACATGGCATGCAATAAACCATCTAGGTCCCCTGTCTAATATCTAAGGTAGGTTAGATCACATGGTAGTATATGATAACCCATCTAGGTCCCCTATCTAATATCTGAGGTACGGTAAACCATAACTCTAAACCATGAAAATGATAAACTAATCTTGGGGCTTGCTATCTAAGCAAGTCATATGCCCAAGCGACTAAAAACATAATCTTGGGGCTTGTTATCTAAACAAGTCATATGCCCAAGGACTACAAAACATAGCATACATATACTTATTATAGCATAAACATATCATAACATAAACTTACCATAACATAAACATAGCATAACATATCATACAAACATACAAGATCTATCCTATTTTCCTTACCAAAATACCGGGATGATGAGAACAAAGATGGGATTTTGGAACACTCCTAAAAACCATTAATAGAGAGGTGAGTAATCTAAAGGAAAGAGATGAAGAGGAATGAACTAAACCATCGAGAAGATACTTACCAACAAGAAATCTCAAGTTCGAAGAATAGAGAAGATTGGGTTAGGAATTGAGTATAGAAAAACTATAAGAACTAACAATACAGAAAAGGAACTAAGAATAGGAATACCTTTGAAATTGCTATGACCGAACTACACCTCGAAACCGAAATACACTCTATGAACCTTACTTCCCAAGTGTCTAATAAGCTTAGAATGACAAAGCTTATAACCCCAACCCAAGTGTTTATCACTCTATAGTCTCACTAGCACCTAGAAGGCTCTGATCAATGCTTGAAGAATGAATGAAAAAACTTGGTGCTAGGTCCTATTTATAGAGTTCTAGGAATAAAAATCTTCTTTTGGCTTTGAATAAAAATAATGCTTTTAATTGAAAATATTTGAATATCCTTCAGCCAAAGGCTTAGGACTTGGTCAACAAAGCTTGATTTTTTTTAAAAAAAATAAAATCAAATAGAATCCTAACTTCTAACTCCCTAAATCTCGTAACTCTAAACTAACCTACAGTAAAATCAACATATCTGAAGCTGTAGGACTCCGATTTAGAATATCTTTATACCGTTAGAAAGATAATTAAATTATCTACAAATTTTTGTAAATATTATTTTTCGAAATTCATAACATAACTGGGACAAAAATAGGTCGGAAGTTACAGTACCCTAAAGTTACGAAAAATCTATTTATTTATCTAAATCACAAATAAATGAAATATCTAAATCACAAATAAATAAAATTGTGACAAATGTCAAGCTCCTAACAAATTCTGGTGAAGACTAAGTCTTATATTTCCCTTATTTTATCATTAAAATAATAATTCCTTAATAATCATACAAATGACAAGTGTCATATTCCTATTGGTTCTATCCAAACCTTAGGAATAACTATGCTCATGACAAGTGTCATATTCTTATTGGCTCTATCTAAACCTTAGGTTATAATAATTATCATATTAATAACCAGCAATATTAATCAAACCTTATGTTATAATTAATATTCTTAAATTATAGGTTAAACTTATAAAATCCATAACTATTGCTAGGAGTTTCCAACTAAGTCCCGGCTTGAACCAAAATCCACAGTAATGAACATACTATAACTAATACTAGCTATTACTACTACTACTACTATCTAACTAGCTAAGTAAATTCTGGGACTCTACAATTCTACCCTACTACAAAGAATTTCGTCCTCGAAATTTACTTATCAAACAATTCAGGATACCAGGCTAACATGTCCTCCTCCAACTCCCACGTTGCCTCCCGTTCAGAACTATTACTCCATAGGACCTTGACTATCGGAAAACTCTTAGACCGTAATTCTTTCATCCCTCTATCTAGGATGCTAACTGGCCATTCCTCGTAACTCAAGTCTTTCTGGAATGCTATCGTATCGTACTTGAGGACGTGAGATGGGTCTGACACATATCTACGCAGCATCGAGATATGGAACACATTATGGCTATCTGCTAGAGCTGGCGGTAGGGCTAATCTATATGCAACTGCTCCTACTTTGTCCAATATCTCAAAAGGACCTATAAATCAAGGACTAAGTTTGCCTTTCTTCCCAAACCACTTCACACCTTTCATAGGAGATATTCTTAAGAAAACTTGATCTCCAACTTTGAATTCCACATCACGCCGCTTGGCATCCGCATAACTTTTCTAACGGCTTTGAGCAGCGAGCATATGCTTTCTAATTAGTTCTACTACATCCTGAGCTCCTCTAACAGCTTCAGGTCCAAGTAGTTGCCTTTCTCCTACCTCGTCCTAATGCAACGACGATCGACCCTTCTTCCATAAAGTAGCTTGTAGGGTGACTTAAACGTCTGCATATTGATATGCTGTGTACGAAGTCTTAACAGACAGGAAATGAACTGACTTGGTTAATCTATCTATTATTATCCAAGTCGAATCATGCTGCTAACTTGTTCGTGGCAAACCCGTCACGAAATCTATGGCTATATCATCCCATTTCCATTTTTGAATGCTAAGTGGTTGCAATAAGCCTACAGGCCGCTGATGCTCTACTTTCACTTGCTGGCATACTAGACACTTAGACACAAACTCTGCTATGTCCTTCTTCATCCCTGGCCACCAATACATTGCCTTGATGTCGTGTGCCATCTTGGTCGACCCTGGGTGAACTGAGTACGGGGTACTGTGAGCTTCTTCTAGAATTGCCATCTTAATCCTTTGATTGTAACGCCCTCCTTCCTTAGAGCCGTTACTAAGTGAGTTTTTAAGACGAAATAGGGTGCAATGAACTCGCTAACTGAGGTTTTGAGCAAAAGTGTGACTAATTAAAAGTTAAGGCTGTAATCTTTGAAAATGCGTCGTTTCATTAAAACTTCTATCATTAAACATTTGGGATCCCAAAATAAGGTTTGAAAACTAATTACATCTTGAAATAAGGTTACAGTTAAGAAATCATAAAATCATAGATTATTACAGCCATTTTCGAATAAACCCCCAACCAAAGCAGTCGGGCAGGCCAAACATGTACGCGTCGCTTCACGCTCTCCGTACTCATGGTTGGTTGACTCAGTCATTGCCCTTACCTGCAACATAGAGCACCCGTGAGTCGAAGCCCAGCAAGAAAACTCATGCAGAACATAACATATGCAATGTATACAGTTTATCATAACAGATAATCCACAAATAAACAAGTCAATCATTAGACTAAGCAAACACGGCCAAGCCGCCCCAGAGCCTTACCGAAGCCTGGGGTATCGGTTCTCACCGCGAGGATAACTCATGTATCCCTTGGGTCCCACCCTGAATATAGCATGATACATGTTTCCACCGGGCCCCGCCCTGACTATAGCATCCCATGTGCTAGGTGTTACTTTCGGCCCACGGCCGCCCCGGCCTACGCCGTACTCGGCCCACGGCCGCCCCGGCCTACGCCGTACTCGGCCCTTGCCGTTCATTTCATCATAATCACACATATAATATAACACAACAACATGCAATCAAATATTAATTCATTTAAGTCTGCACCCTAACATGTGATGCAATATAGGGCCGCGCCCCGCAATCATACTATGGGCCCACGCCCTATCCTACGGGTGTTATAGTTTTCTCACCTGAATTCCGAGCCTCCTGATGCACTAAAGCCGCGAGCACGGTCCTCAAGCATGAGCCTCACCAAAAACCTAGTCACAACACACAAGAAACATCCCTCAATACTAATCAACCCAAAACCACTTCTCGGGACCAATCCCGCACTCTCGGGACCTCTAAAACCTTAAAACAACACCCCGGAGACATCCCCCGAACCCCCGGAGCAAAGGCCTAAAATTGCCTAAAAATGATGCCCTGAATTTAGCCTTGTGCCGCGGCACCCAACAGTCAGAGGCTCCCTCGCCGCGGCACGAAAAACCTGTGTCGCGGCACGCCTTTGCAGACCCAGAATTCTGGGTTTTCTCCTGCGTTTTCTCCGAGCTAAAACCTTCCAAATCACACCAAACCAATACACAAACCCCAAAACCAATTTCAAACATCAAATAGACCATATAACAACCCATAACTCAAGATTCAAGCTCAAAACATCAATATACCCAAGATTCACACCCATTGATCTTAAAATTCAGCAACTATCCCAAAACCCAACAAAGCTTAGCTTAGGCATTTAATTTCCTCAAATCAAAACAAAACCCAAACTTAAATATGTATAAAACACTTACCTCCAATGGAGAACCCACACAAAGTCCTTGATCTCATCCTAGACTCCCACTTCTCCTTTTCTTCTTCTTCTTCTTCTTGCTTGCCCTAGCTTTTTCCTCTCTTTTCTCTTCTCTTCAAACTCTATCAATGCCTCATAAAACCAATGCCCAAACCGAACCCCCATATACCCAGCTGAGAATTTTCATAATCCCCAGCCAAAAGACCAAATTACCCCTTCCTACTAATCCTCCTTAGCTAAACCTCCAAGGGCACTTAAGTCTTTACACTTTCATTTCATTTCTACCATTTTCTTTCTAAAACATGTTACTCTCAGCAGTAACTAATGGTTACCTAGGTTACTAAATCTCCAATAACCATTACCCGCTAAATCTCAACTTAACCATAAAATTCCCGAGGTACCCCTAGGCTCCTCCCGAGCCGGGTACAAAAATCCCGTTGTGACATCTAAGTTAACTAGCTCTCTAGGACCGTCTCGGCACGTGCATCACAATAATAAAACCACACACACGTGGTACAATTCACGGAATACAATTATCACATACCAACACAGTTATGCCCAACATGGCCAAAATTACAGTTATGCCCTCCTAACACGATCCGGGCCTACATGCATACTAATATACATAGTCATATAACATGCTTTAAATCATAATCATGCATTTAATTCATAAAAATCACACATAATTCCCATCATGCCCTCCTGGCACGCTAATCAAGGCCCTTAAGCCTTATTAGCAAATTTGGGTCGTTACAACTATCCCCTCCTCATAGAAATTTCGTCCTCGAAATTTATCCAACACATCAGTCAGAAAACCCGCAACTCTGACCATGAATCCCAAGGTCCACCGCCTTTACTTTAGTTTCCAACAACACTCTTACTGGCACATCAATCTTGCCCCACAAGATCTTGTCTAACGGCCATACTCTCGATAGCTCCTCGTTTACACCGCAACCCTGCTGAAGCCTCAGGGTCTGCCTAGATTACAATGACCAATTCATTGTCTTATTCCTGATTCCAGAGGTACTCAAAAGTCATCACCTCTACCAGGTGGAATCAACTTGTAGGCCCCGCTGGCCTAACCCTTAGTACAACTTCGGAATTTTATGTTGAATCAAGAGTCAGAACTCTCCTTTCTTTATTTGAACACCTTATAGATCCTCGTCTGTTATTACGCAGAGATGCAACTCTTTCCTTCCAGCGCTTTATTTCCTCATAATTTAACCATTCACAAGCTCTTTACCCTTTCAAATAGGCAGACGCTCTTGCCTTAAGAAGTTCCAACGACCTCTTTGGCTTTCTCTCTGAACTGAAACCAACCGTAGCATTCACTATCCTTCATTTCTTATCATGTCCTATGTCGTGTTACTTTAACAAGACGCCAACATTTGCCACCACGGCTAACTCACCAGGGATAACGCTTCCCTTAAAACCTCAAGTATTCGCCTACCGGGCGCTCAATTCTTTAAGATATCTGATAAACTTTCAGACTGCCATTTCACTTGCAATCAACTGATAATCCCAGATTCCCACTCTGTTCTTTTTCGTTCTTTAGATCCATTCCAAAATTTAAAATACTGTAGGGTCTTAATTCGATATCATCGACGTTTTACCCTGCTACCAGTTCACCTGAACCAACTACGTTAACTCAAACCACCGGGTTAAAACTTTTCATGTCCAATCACTTTACTCAAGGTCCAAAGTGGCCTATTCCTGTGATACACTACCACATCACCTAACCCCTCAGGGTCCAAAGGAAAACACTAGATTCCGCCACCTGCTCGACCCTCCCGGTACAACGTACCCTAGGAGGTGGAATGATATCCATTCAGAATTCTCGTTCATAAACCAAATCTAATTGGATCCTTCATCCATTCCTGGTATCCCTACTTGTACTACCTCAGCAGGGTCCTTCCCTGCTTCAACTCAAGCCAACACTTTAAATTCCATAGATCATTGACACTCACCAGCTAATCATACCTACTAGCGTTACGCCAAACTCAGTCGTCGCCTTGTCCACTCTATCACAATCTATGGCGCTATCCCCTGACTGACACACGCCTCACAGCTAGGAGTTCCGTCTCCAATTATAACTCCCCTCGCTCAATCGAGGATTTCAAACACTGATCATCCGTCTGTTACTTTTCACCACATCTGTGTCTCAACGTTAACCTTTCTCACTAATACCCAAGACTTAAACATCTTATGATATCCATAACTGTCAACTTAATGCTCCAAGTGTATCAACCAGGTTCATACTTTCGTCTCCCGCAAGGTTCGATCCAACCTCGCGCCAGGTGCGCCTGGGCGTGCCTAATCCGTGATGCACCCCTACAAGTCCACGTCCTCATCATAAATCAAGTCCTTTATGCCATCACTCTTCACTTAACCAAAACATACACAAATTCCAGATACTAAACAATCTTACCTTGTCTTCTGAATTTCTTTCTGATTTGACACCATTCAATCCGTCTAACCTCAAGTTTTACTGTTCTCCTCATCTCTGATGTAGTCGTCTCTGGAGGTGCTTGTGCAATAAATGACGCGCTTACCAGTCTTGTTATGCCTTCAATTCTTCAGACGCTCTTCATTAACTTCTTTGCGACTTCAGATCAATTCTTCTCTTACCTGTCCTTTCTTCTTGCAGCTGCAATCTGAGAACTCCTGACGACACCCAACTAACACTCCGTAGAACCTTACCTGAGACTCTGTCTTCTGGGTACTAACGTCTTCAGCATAATAATCAGTTGCTCACCATTTCCGTCTGGGAGTAGTCCACATGCACTGCTCGTGAGCTTGAAGGGGACTTGCCCACACCGTTCATGCATTCTCTGTCTAAAGAACTTACCTGTGCTGCTGTAGCTTGAACCATTCCAGAATCTTTGTTACCAACTCCTCACACTCTAGCCGGCGCAAACTAGACAATCCACGAAATGTCTCTATCCTTGGTTTCCAACTGGCAATAACCATGTCGTAGATCAACTCTTGGGGACATCGTCCCATCTTGTATCCAACATTGTACTTTTCGTCCTAACCCGACGATACTAGCAATCCTCGCAGTATAACACACTAGCTATACCAGGCTCAGATTCCTTCGATTGCTCCAATAGACTTTTCTGTCGGCCAAAACCGTCTTTTACGACATTCCTTATACCAACCCTATCTGTAGTTTGACCTTGAAGTATTCCCTAAATATTCTTTACGTACCCTCATAGCTTTCCCACTGGTCAGCTCTGTTTCCATTCAGTATCCTTTACATACTCCAGATGATATCTTCAACAATCCATCAACCAGAGTTTCTAACTCCTTCTCAGTAAGCATTACTGTCCTCTGCCTCTCAAATGGCACCTTTGAGGAAACTTTTCTATGTCCATCTCCCCCCTCGGAACATTCTCAACACCGAGCCCTTCCAGTTCGTTACATGTCCAAAGCATAAGCTCGTCAGTTAAATACTCATCCTTGAGGACTCAGCCTCGAACCTCGAATGTATCGATGCATTCCAGTTCTCCGTTTCCCGCACCATGGGAAATCCATCCTAACATCTCAAGTCATTCTACGCAGAAGTCACGCCGCCACCTGACCTCCTCCCAGGTGGCATCCTTTCCCTTATGCATACGCAATAACCTCCCTAGTTCCTGTCACCAACTTGATAACTACCTCTTCCATCAGGCTTCTTTCCAATCTCAAACCAGGTGCCCAAGCACTGTCTGGGGTCCTTCTACCTCAAAATTGAGAATCCGACCTCGCCGCGATCTATCAACACGAGTACCATCTTATCGGCCAGACCTTTTCCCCTTTCTGGAAAAACCAGAAGCCACAGAACTATCCGGGGTTCTATCAACTTGACTATCACAATTCTCTCTTTACTAACTCCGTCAAAGGAAGCACTGCCCTTGCGGCTCTAGCACTCATGCTCTATACCTCAACCATCAGTTCCTCGAACAATATGGCCCTCTTCGCCATCCACATGCAGACGATAAGTCCTTACATCAGAGCGGCCCAAATGCCCTGGACTATTCCCAAGTTCCATCCTTAAATGGGTCGCCACCATTTCCGGATACATCCGTCAGTATAAATTCCCAAAATGAATTATCCAATTCACCAAACCCATTGATCCACGTTGTCGTTACTCCTAACAGTCCAAACCAGACTTAAACATTTGCCCGTCTCCACGGTTCTAATCATGTCTTTAAAATCTCTTCTAACCATTCATCATCTAGGTTCTTCCCAACCCAATAAGCCAGTACCTCAGCCCGAGTATCACTTCCAAGCGACTCTCTGCCTCAACATTTAACACAACACTCTAATCAGGATCTCTCATCCTCTTAACCAAGGGTGGAATTAACTCAGCTCATCCATTGATAAATTCCTTGTCAGCTCGTACCTTCCTCAACTCTAGAGGATAACACCCTATACGCCTTTCATATAGTACCCTTATCTGTCCATACCTCACAGTAAACCATCACCGGTAACCTTACTGTTAAAACATCTAATTCAACCATCTCCCCAGAGAATCCGCTGTTCTTCTATCCCATCTGAACTAACAAACTCCACAGCCTACTCCCACACTAGTGACTCACTGCTGCTGCTTCCAGGGATCACTGGAGATCTCAACTCCAACTTATGTCTAGAAGCCCCTCTTTATCACAATATCAGGTCCATGAAACCCTCCTAGGAACCAACGACTCGAGTTCATCTGTAAAAACCGACCAAACTCCTGAACTCAGAGGTTCATACCCTGAACCAATCCACAACTAGATCCGAACGTCAACAGGTATAATGCACACACAAGCATATACTAGGTCAAATCCACAATGATATACATTTAGCTACCAGATTCAATCATCACTAAGTATATCCATACTCATCATGCTTCATACAAGCCAATATACAGATATAACATATGAATTTCATCCAGAGAATTAATCGCATATACACAAAACGCGAACCAATATGCCAATATTCATCCATATACATCACAATGTCATTCAGCATGCATTAATCTCAACATGCAATAGTCAAGGGCCAGGCCCTATCAGTATCTCTTACATATGTTATCTCATTCCTCATGCTCCATATTAACAAGCAGGAAAACAGGGCATTCAAACATATATTCAGCATATCAATCAATCATACCAACCAACCCTGAGTCGAGCTTGTCACTGACAGCGAGCGTACATGTTTGGTCGATCTCCAGAACCAATAAACCTTGGCTCGCTCTGATACCAAGTTGTAACGCCCTACTTCCTTAGAGCCGTTACTAAGTGAGTTTTTAAGACGAAATAGTGTGCAATGAACTCGCTAACCGAGGTTTTGAGCAAAAGTGTGACTAATTAAAAGTTAAGGCTGTAATCTTTGAAAATGCGTCGTTTCATTAAAACTTCTATCATTAAACATTTGGGATCCCAAAATAAGGTTTGAAAACTAATTACATCTTGAAATAAGGTTACAGTTAAGAAATCATAAAATCATAGATTATTACAGCCATTTTCGAATAAACCCCCAACCAAAGCAGTCGGGCAGGCCAAACATGTACGCGTCGCTTCACGCTCTCCGTACTCATGGTTGGTTGACTCAGTCATTGCCCTTACCTGCAACATAGAGCACCCGTGAGTCGAAGCCCAGCAAGAAAACTCATGCAGAACATAACATATGCAATGTATACAGTTTATCATAACAGATAATCCACAAATAAACAAGTCAATCATTAGACTAAGCAAACACGGCCAAGCCGCCCCAGAGCCTTACCGAAGCCTGGGGTATCGGTTCTCACCGCGAGGATAACTCATGTATCCCTTGGGTCCCACCCTGAATATAGCATGATACATGTTTCCACCGGGCCCCGCCCTGACTATAGCATCCCATGTGCTAGGTGTTACTTTCGGCCCACGGCCGCCCCGGCCTACGCCGTACTCGGCCCTTGCCGTTCATTTCATCATAATCACACATATAATATAACACAACAACATGCAATCAAATATTAATTCATTTAAGTCTGCACCCTAACATGTGATGCAATATAGGGCCGCGCCCCGCAATCATACTATGGGCCCACGCCCTATCCTACGGGTGTTATAGTTTTCTCACCTGAATTCCGAGCCTCCTGATGCACTAAAGCCGCGAGCACGGTCCTCAAGCATGAGCCTCACCAACAACCTAGTCACAACACACAAGAAACATCCCTCAATACTAATCAACCCAAAACCACTTCTCGGGACCAATCCCGCACTCTCGGGACCTCTAAAACCTTAAAACAACACCCCGGAGACATCCCCCGAACCCCCGGAGCAAAGGCCTAAAATTGCCTAAAAATGATGCCCTGAATTTAGCCTTGTGCCGCGGCACCCAACAGTCAGAGGCTCCCTCGCCGCGGCACGAAAAACCTGTGTCGCGGCACGCCTTCGCAGACCCAGAATTCTGGGTTTTCTCCTGCGTTTTCTCCGAGCTAAAACCTTCCAAATCACACCAAACCAATACACAAACCCCAAAACCAATTTCAAACATAAAATAGACCATATAACAACCCATAACTCAAGATTCAAGCTCAAAACATCAATATACCCAAGATTCACACCCATTGATCTTAAAATTCAGCAACTATCCCAAAACCCAACAAAGCTTAGCTTAGGCATTTAATTTCCTCAAATCAAAACAAAACCCAAACTTAAATATGTATAAAACACTTACCTCCAATGGAGAACCCACACAAAGTCCTTGATCTCATCCTAGACTCCCACTTCTCCTTTTCTTCTTCTTCTTCTTCTTGCTTGCCCTAGCTTTTTCCTCTCTTTTCTCTTCTCTTCAAACTCTATCAATGCCTCATAAAACCAATGCCCAAACCGAACCCCCATATACCCAGCTGAGAATTTTCATAATCCCCAGCCAAAAGACCAAATTACCCCTTCCTACTAATCCTCCTTAGCTAAACCTCCAAGGGCACTTAAGTCTTTACACTTTCATTTCATTTCTACCATTTTCTTTCTAAAACATGTTACTCTCAGCAGTAACTAATGGTTACCTAGGTTACTAAATCTCCAATAACCATTACCCGCTAAATCTCAACTTAACCATAAAATTCCCGAGGTACCCCTAGGCTCCTCCCGAGCCGGGTACAAAAATCCCGTTGTGACATCTAAGTTAACTAGCTCTCTAGGACCGTCTCGGCACGTGCATCACAATAATAAAACCACACACACGTGGTACAATTCACGGAATACAATTATCACATACCAACACAGTTATGCCCAACATGGCCAAAATTACAGTTATGCCCTCCTAACACGATCCGGGCCTACATGCATACTAATATACATAGTCATATAACATGCTTTAAATTATAATCATGCATTTAATTCATAAAAATCACACATAATTCCCATCATGCCCTCCTGGCACGCTAATCAAGGCCCTTAAGCCTTATTAGCAAATTTGGGTCGTTACATTGATCATTTGGCACGCATACCCGATCCTTATATCTCAATGTTTAACGTCCAAAATGTGACTACACTAAGCGGTAGTTGTAGTAAGATCGGGCGGTCGATCCACAAGGAGGTAACCTAAAATCAAAAGGATAGTAGAAAATAACACAAAAAGTTAGTAACAAGAAGTAAATAAAATTGTATATGGAAAGAGGTTTGAGATTTTGGTATTGTATTTTTGATAAAGTGATGAAATAAGATAAGTGAAATAAAGGTAAGATGTAATCAAGAGTTTGAGAAAATGAAAGGTTTCAAGAATCATCCATATGCTTGTTTAGTTACTTGGTTACTTGATTTACAAAAATACACAAGTAAATAGTTCACATCCCAACATTTACTTGGAAAATCTAACATTAAAGTCCATAGTTTTTCTAACAAAAGTTCATTTGAGTTATAAAGTTCTTTACTTTAAAAGCACAATGTTAATCTTATGAAAAATCTAAAAATGACAAAATACCCAAGGGCAATAATGCAATAGAAATAAAGATAACAAAATAAAGATAGAGATGAAAGAACATAAATAACTCAAATATATTACATTAAGAACATAGTAAATCAAAGTAGCAAAATAACATCACTTGCATATGGAATCATCCCTAACCTTCCTAGGAAGATTAAGCCATTATGCTTATGATTCTCACAAAATTCTAAGAAGAAAATATGAGAAGAAAGTGAGTGGAAATTTTTCTATAGTTTCTCTATTCTAAAAATTACATACCAAATGTGAAGAAAGTGTCCCTATTTATAGATGGAGAAAAGGACTAAAAAGAAATTAAACAACAAAATGGGGTTTACAAAATAAATCTGAAATATTAATAATAAAATATGATTTTGAAAAATCAAATCTTATTATTAATATTACCCTAGCTATTTTTGTGTATAGTCAAAATGCTCCTTTTCTAAAATACCACAAAAATATGAGCTTTAAAGCTCAAAATGGCAATTTTACAAGCCCAATACCCACAAAAAATGGTTGGTGGCACAAGAGGGTTTTGACCTATTTTTAGCCAATAGGGGCATGCCACGTGGGTAGCTGGCTGGAGGGAAAAAAAAGGGCTGAGACAAGTTGGGGAGTTGATGCACTTGGGCTGGCGTGGTGCTGAGTGGTTCACGTTGGGCTTTAGGTGGGCTTCAGCTGATGTTGAAATTGAAGCTGGCTTGGGCCTTTGATTGAAGGGGAGACTTGATGATGGCTGAGCGTTATATTGAAGGATTAGGGAGCTTGGACGCATGGCATGAAGGGAAAGGAGAAGGACACGTGGCATACGCTGGGTGGCTGGCTGGGTTCTCCTGGGACGCGTGGCAGCTTCTGGCGATGACACCTGGCGAGTGGACAAGGAAAGAAAAATGGCAGTGGCCATATTTGGGCTTGGGCCAAATGGGCTGAACCTCATTTCTTCAAAAATACCACTTTCTTCATTTTCTTTTTCAGTTTTAACTATTTCCCTATTCTCCATTTTTATTAGTGTCCAAATGCAATTTATTTCCTGAAAATTAAACATAAATTAAATTAAAATTAATATTTTCAATTATAAAATATGTTACAATAAATTCATGAAAATATTAATTAAAACTTAATTTATTTTACACTTTAAAACTAATTAATTTGCATTTTTGAGCACTAATCACAACCCCTAACTAGCTTATTGTTAGTCCCTAGCAATTCAAGCGAAAAAGAAAATTGTCAAGTTGAATAATCAAGTCAAACCAAGCAAAATCATCCAAGCATTTTCAAATTATCAGTAAGAAGTCAGAAATTGCAATCGAAGCTAATATAGTTGCGATTTCAGAGTTGTGTGTGTGTGTACCAAACCATATTCTTTTTATCACAAGTCATAACACAAATAGTATCGAAAAATCTCCAAAGTATAAAGATCTCAACTCCAAATTCCTCACGGGAATTGAAATTATTTGTATGGGAAGGATTACACTCTTGGAGTTGGAAATGTAACAGTTTACACTCAAATGAGAAAATATAAACTTTTTAGGACAAGCAATCTGAACAAATATTGATCACTAGGCAAATTGACTTATTGGAATTCAAATGACAAACAACCTTTGGGATTTACATGAGAAGACTCCAAGAACAAAATGACAACTAATTAACAATGATAAATAAGAAAGTGAACTATAATGATAATAATTTTTTTTTAATACAATTACACAAAATAATAGTAATAGAAATATGTATATATATATTTTTTCTATTTTATTTTGTTTTTTGTTTTTTTTAACAATTACAAAATAATAGAAGGAAGTGTTGCTCTTGTTCTCTTTTTTTTTTCATTTTTTTTTTCATCTATCTATTTCTTTTCTTCTGTTTTCTTCTTTTTTTTTTAATTTCTTTCTTTTTCATTATTTTTTTTTTTGACAAGAGACAACACAAAAATAAAAAGGAAATTACAAATACAATACAATAAATAGAACACAAATTTATTACAAAGACTTATCTTAAATGAAAAATATCCCTCTAGTAAATGTCATGTTTTAAATTCCAAATATATGACTTTACCAACTCAAATGATCAATAAAAATTCAAAAAGTTGTTTTCTCCACTCTCACAACTCACCAAGAAAAGAAAAACTTTAAACTTGAAATTTCTCTCATTAATTTGTGTTAACAACCAATTTATCACATGTTTGGAAAGTGTACAAAAGAACTCTGAAAATCACTTCTTAATAGTTAAACATAGTAAGAACTGACTGAAACCAACAAATTATACTCATGCTTGGATAATTTTGAGAAAATTTGACTTAAAAAAATTCAACAAGACAATAATGATTTCCAAATGAATGCTAATGACGTAACAATAAGATTTTCGAAATGAAAGCCAATGCATGCTCACCACCCCCAACCAAAAATTAGACAGTGTCCTCAATGTCAAAATGAATAAGCAATGAAAAAGATAAGGAAAGAGAACACCTGGATGATGACCATGTCCATGAGGTGAGAGCGAAAATAGCCTGGTAACAATACCCCAAAACAAAATACAAAAACGAAAAGCATACAAAAATAAAAGAAAGACAGAAAAATAAAGATAATGAAAAATAAAAAGAACAACAAAAAATCGTTCAGAACTTCAGAGTGTATAGATTGGGTCCTTAAGAAGGACCTCTTCAACATGACTCACACTCTCAATGTAATGCTTCAGCCTTTGGCCATTGACGCGAAAAATTCTCCCATCGGTTGGATCCTTGACCTCCATCGAACCGTTGGGAAATACTTGCTTTACTACAAATGGACCAATCCATCGCGATCGCAGTTTACCAGGATGCAAGTGTAAGCGAGAGTCGTACAGATGCACTTTTTGATTTGGCTCAAAGTGTTTTCGCAGGATTTGTTTGTCGTGAGCGATTTTTAATTTTTCCTTATAAATCCTGGAATTGTCATATGCATCGTTTCTCAACTCCTCAATTTCGGACAACTGGAGTTTGCGATTGATACTTGCAGCATTCAGATCAAATTTTTGGGCTTTGATAGCCCAATATGCTTTATGCTCGAGCTCGACAGGTAAATGACAGGCTTTTCCAAAGACAAGCCGATAGGGAGACATCCCATGAGGGGACTTGAAAGCAGTGCGGTATGCCCAAAGAGCGTCTAGAAGATGTGTAGACCAATCATTGTGGTCGGGATTTACCGTCTTTTCCAGAATGTGTTTTATCTCCCTATTGGCTAACTCGGCTTGACCATTGGTCTGTGGATGATAGGCATTTGCAACTTTATGAAGTACACCGTACTTGCGCATAAAAGCCTCAAAGGATTGGTTGCAAAAATGAGTGTCTTGATCACTGATGATAGCGCGAGGGGTACCAAACCTGGATAACACATTTTCTTTCAAGAATTTGACAACTGTTGCGTTATCATTGGTTCGACATGGTACAGCCTCGACCCATTTGGAAACATAATCCACAGGGAGAAGAATGTAAAGGTAGCGAAAAGAAGGTGGAAACGGTCCCATAAAGTCTATCCCCCAACAATCAAATATTTCGATAACAAGAATTGGGTTCAAGGGCATCATGTGCCGACGAGATAAGGATCCTAACTTTTGCCACCTTACACAAGAACGAAAAAAATCATTGGTGTCTTTGAACAAAGTGGGCCAGTAAAGGCCGCATTGTAAGATTTTTGCAGCAGTTTTCTTCATAGAGAAGTGACCACCACAAGCATCATTGTGGCAAAAATTCAGCACACTAGACACCTCATCGTCATTGATGCATCTTCGCATGATTTGGTCGGGGCAATACTTGAATAAGTATGGGTCATCCCAAAAGAAATTGCGCACCTCGACCAGAAATTTGTGTTTGTCTTGTGAACTCCATTCAGATGAGAGTTCACCTGTTACTAAGTAGTTTACAATGTGAGCGTACCATGGCAACTTAGGAACATAAAGCAATTGTTCATCGGGGAAATCATCATGAATAGGTGGACCGTCAGCGGGATCGCTGAATTCAAGTCGGGACAAATGGTCCGCGACGACATTTTCAACACCTTTCTTGTCTTTGATCGTCATGTCAAATTATTGCAAGAGAAGGATCCACCGTATTAATCATGCCTTAGCATCCTTTTTGGAAAGGAGATACTTAAAGGCGGAGTGATCTGTGAAGATTGTAATAGGTTATCCAATAAAATAAGAGCGGAATTTGTAAAGAGCAAAGACAACGGCAAGCAACTCTTTTTCAGTAGTGGAATAGTTCATTTGAGCACTATTGAGAGTTCAGCTTGCATAATAGACAACAAAAGGTTTCCCCTCCCTTCATTGTCCTAGCACAGCTCCCACTGCAAAGTTGCTGGCGTCACACATGATCTCGAAAGGAAGACTCCAATCGGGTGACTGAATGATGGGAGCGGAAGTGAGCGAATTGACAAGCGTTCGGAATGAGTCCTCACACTTAGGTGTCCATTCAAAAGTGGCATCTTTGGCTAGGAGGTTGCTTAGCGGTCGGGCAATCATTGAAAAAATTTGTATGAACCTCCTATAGAAACCAGCATGGCCAAGAAATGACCTAACGTCTCTGACAGTCTTAGGAGTCGCCGGGTTGGAGATAAGGTCAACTTTGGATTGATCAACCTCAATTCCTTTTTCAGAAACAATGTGGCCGAAGACTATGCCAGAAGATACCATGAAGTGGCATTTCTCCCAATTGAGGACAAGTCCCTTCTCGATGCATCGTTTTAAAACAGCTTCAAGATGAATAAGACATGTCTCGAAGGAGTTTCCAAAAACATTTAGGTCATCCATGAATACTTCCATTGATTTTTCAATCATGTCACTAAAGATGCTCATCATGCATCTTTGGAAAGTAGCTGGTGCATTACACAAGCCAAATGGCATACGCCGGAAAGCAAAAGTGCCAAAGGGACAAGTGAAAGTGGTCTTATCTTGATCCTCTAATGCAATCTCAATTTGATAATAGCCAGAATATCCATCAAGAAAGCAATAGAAAGGATGGCCAGCTACATGTTCAAGGATTTGATCTATAAATGGGAGTGGAAAGTGATCTTTGCTGGAGGCGGCTTTTAATTTTCTATAATCGATGCACATGCGCCACCCCGTCACCGTTTTTGTGGGGACAAGGACCCCTTTTTCGTTTTGGATAACGGTGACACCATATTTCTTGGGCACGACTTGAGTAGGACTGACCCATTTGCTATCTGCTACCAGGTAAATAATACCAGCGTCTAGCAATTTCAAAACTTCATTTTTTACAACTTCCTTCATCGTGGGGTTCAGTCGCTGCTGAGGGTCTCTTCGAGGGATGGCTTCGTCCTCTAGATTGATTCGATGGGAGAAAATTAAATGGCTAATACCTTTGATATCAGCAAGCGTCCAACCTATCACAGATTTATGCGTTCGCAGTAGCTCGAGTAACTACAATTCTTGAGAGTTTTGAAGGTTGGATGAGATGATAACTGGAAAGGTTTCACCGTCTCCCAAGAAGGCATGTTTCAAACCCTCGGGAAGTTGGGTCAATTGAACAATTGGAACCTCTTCGGCTGAAGTTTTCGACTGTGCCCTCTCGCGAGGTAGCTCTTCAAAGCGTGGTTGCAAAAACTAAGCCCTTCTATTGCGTGAGTCTATGCGATCTGATATTGCACGAGTAGACTCAATAGAGTTCGGACTTTCGTTGTCGGACAGAAGGAGGAGTTCATCAAGATTATCAAAGTTGTTACGCAATTGAACCTCCTCAGGAATTAAAGAGTCAATCATGAATGTTTGATAGCATTCATCATCTTCTCGGGGTTGTTTCCCGATGTGGAAGATATTGACTTCTAGAGTCATGTTTCCAAACGATATCTTCATTAGACCATTCCGATAATTGATCAAAGTATTTGCAGTAGCAAGGAATGGTCTTCCGAGGATAATAGGAATTTTAGACTCCATGTTCACGACAGATTGGGTATCAAGAATAAGAAAATCCACGGGGTAATAGAATTTTTTAATTTGAACCAATACATCCTCAACGATACCCCTAGGCTTTTTGGTGGAACGATTAGCAAGTTGTAGTACAACAGATGAAAGCTTGGCTGACTTCATGGGTCCCAATTTGGCAAGAAATGGTGGGACAACCGGGATCTTTGTATTTTGGCGGTGCCTTTTGTTCAATCACCGCACTCACTTGCTCGGTCAAGAAGGCAGTCTTCTTGACATGGTGCTTCCTTTTTGCAGTGCAAATATCCTTGATGATTTTAGCATAAGTGGGTGGGCACTTGTTTAATGATGTGAAGCAAAGGAAGATTAATCTTCACTTGTGTCAAGTGCTCAAGGAGTTCAGCTCGGTTATCAGGAAGTTTCCCAACAGGTTTCAAAGCCTGCGGAAATGGTATATTTGGAGTGGCATTGAGTGGTGGATTTTTTAAAATGACTTTTGGAATACTGGGAGAGTTGGATTTAATGGGTGGGTCTGGCAAAGTTTTACCGCTTCTCGTCGTGATGGCATTCACTTCCTTGACGTTTTGATCATTTGAATTTGAAGATTGGACCATGTGTTGGCCTTGAACATTGAATTTCAGTTGGGAAGGAATTTTTCCTTTTCCGAAATGGCCAAGGATTCAGTCAATTTTGAGAATTGACATTTCATTTCCTTGATTTCTTCCATCATTTGGCGATTCAGTTTGGATTGTTCCTCCATGAATGCATGAAGAGTATTCTCGAGAGAATTTCGTTGTGGATGAGCATTGTATTGAGGTGCAGAATACACCTTTGATGGTTGAACTTGTTGCTCATTTCTCCATTGGCCTCTAGATGATTAAGCTTGGTTGGAATCTCTCCAACTGAAATTTGGGTGGTTTCTCCAACCAGGGTTGTACGTATGGGAGAATGGCTTGTTATATGCCCCTAAGGCATTACATTGCTCCTCATAAACCCCCCTCATTTCATTCAAAGCTAAACAGTCCTTAGCTAAGTGCTCCATCCCTCCACAAACAAAGCAAGGTTCTTGCAGTTCCGCTTGAGCGATCATGTATGATTTTTGGCTATTCTTCGTCATTAAGATCTCAAACTGCTTTTTCAAAGCTTCGAGTTGGGCCTTAACACTATCCTCTTCTCGAAGTTGATAGATCCCATATGGTTTGTGTCGGTTGGTGCTGTCAGTAGCACTTGGACCAGTTCAGGTGGGAGACTTTTTCGCGGTTTCTTCGAGATATTCAAGAGCATCGTCTGGCTCTTTTTCGAGGAATTCACCATTGCATAGCATTTCTACAAACTGGCGCTCATGACTCGTGAGGCCTTCATAGAAGTAACTGACCAAACGCCAGTTCTCATAGCCATGGTGCGGGCACTGATTTAACAGATCTTTGAATCTCTCCCAGACTTGATAGAACGTTTCATTGTCTTTTTGGGAAAATGTGGAAATCTATCTGTTGACGCAGTTCTTCGCCAATAGGTAATTAAGAAAATAAGAGGAAGGGATTAATGCTTATGTTGACCCGAAATAGATGAATGATCATTTAGAAATGGGTTGGTGACACAATTACATTTTTAGGTGGTTCAAAGGTTAAAATCCTTCTACTCCACCAGTCAATGTTATTTCTATATGCTTGGTATTCTTTTACAGGGTATTTCTTACACAATAGAATCCAACCCTTTGCAACTCCCAGGGTCTCCATATTTATAGGAGAGGGCACTTGGGAGTTGGTAAGAAGGTCATCCCGTGACCTTCTTACCTATCATGTCAACTCTGTGACATTCATGATTAATTCCTAAAACCTGACACATGAAGTGTGGTCTAATCAATAGGTAAGGGGATAATGGGCCGCACGGCCCAACCCAGTCATGGGTGTCTGAATGCGCACGTTCATGCTGCGTGTCCGAGAAGTCAGGGATATATCAAACACTTGATGTCTGATATATGCACGTTTACCTTGCATGGTTGACTTTATAAAAGGTCACAGCCTCCAACTCTAGCTCGTACCATGAGCTGGATACTTCCCTTGACTCGTGGCCTTCAAAGTCCAAACTCAGTCTAATCTTGGCGAACCCTTAGGTTACCTCGAGCTGAGGAGGTAGGATCTTTCTATGGCAGCTCCGGTCTCGGGGATGTCCACGTGGTAGACATGATTAGGCCGTATCTCAGCTTGCTAACAGCCCGTGGGAAAACCAAGGCGTACATTTGCCCCCCAAGCCCCTACTCGTGGTACACGACGTCGCACAGGGCCACAGTAGGGGCTTTTAAGCTTCTCCATGAACTCTTCATATTCCACATTTTACGCAGGCGCCGAATACGTGGAACATCGTGGTTGGTGACAGTACGTCTTCCGAGAACCGCATTTAATGGCCTAGCCTATGCTCAACCGTCGTTTTGTCTTTCGAGTGGAGAGCCTTGGATCCCACATCAGGGCAATCCAACGGCCCTCCTCACGTGGCCCTTCACGTATATAAAAGGGGTGGCCACCTTACGCATGGGCCACCCGCTCATTTGAAATTTTTCCGAAATTTTATTCTTCTTCTCTCTTCATTTTCAAAAGAAAAAGCACTCAAGAAGTTCAGGTGTAAGGGCTCCTTCGAAGCTTTGGAATCAACTACTCCGACGAAGCCCCAACCCAGGCGATCCCTTCATCCTCTTCTCAACCAGAACATTCTGTAAGTCTCCTGACTGTGCATGTTTTGAAATTATTTTTCACTGTAGCTTAGGTAAATATTTATTGTAGCCACATGCAAGGTTTTGTTGGTTTTTTGTGGGCATGAAGGGTAAAAGCCTTTTAGGTTAGGGCATTGTTTGCAGTAGAAAACCATTTAGGAGCATTGTTTATAGGGTACGTTTTCTGGGGAAATTTTCTGGGTAGGATTTTAGGTACGCTGGTTTAAAGTACCCAGTATTTTGGGTTCAAAACCGGGTAGCTTAGGGGACACGCTTCACAGGCAGTTTTTCCTTTCTCGCCTACTGAAACTTTCCTTCCAAGGAAAATTCTATCCTGACCCTCCTAACACACGAATTCCGAGTAATCGGGGATCTGTTGGGAGCACAGGCGCGTGTTCATAGAACCGCGTGGTCTCACTCTCCACGGGTTGGGCTTACCTCAGCTCGTGTCAAGGAAACACATTCTGATTTTTCTCCATTTTTAGGTCGCCTTCTTCTAAAATTTCTTCTTTTTGTTCGCTAGGCGACCAGATGGGACCCAAGAAGAACGCTCCCAAGAAGTCCGTGGACAGCTTGTCTTCCCAACAAAACAAGGGAAATGAGGTGATGGCTGAATCCCCGATTCCCAACTTCGAGCCAGCAGTGGAACGGGAGCTCGAGGTGGCCCCCGACGCATTCTTTGAGGCGGAGAGGATCGTCTCGAAGATTACTGACCAGGCGAGGGTAAACAAAATATTCCTCTCCCACAACATCGAGCTGGGGAGAGGAACCGTGATTGCCCGACCTCCCTTAGAAGGCGAGCGGAGCTGCGCGCCGCTTGATGAGGTGTTCTCGGCCTGAAGCGACGAACATTTCAAGGCGGGGGCCTTCCTCCCGTTGGACCAGTACTTTGCCGACTTCCTCAACTACGTGAGGTTGGTCCCCTTCCAGCTCCCCCAAACTCTTATCGTTTGTTGGCGGGGTTAAGATACTTGTTCTTGAAACAGGAGTGGGAGGTCCCCATTCCTGCAGACATTCTGTATTTCTTCTGCCTCAAGGCTAGCCCGGAGTAGCGGGGGCGAGGTGACAGGTTCAATTACTTTACCCGGTTCCCTGACACGGCTGTGGTCATCGAGCTGGCCAGCCACCCCAACGACTTCAAAGATCAATTCTTTATGTCGACGGGGTTTCAAAACTGCGAGCTGCACTACTTCAACCGTCCTCGTAAGTGCCTTTCAACCTTAGCTCGTAAGTTAAGTACCACTTAGCTCCTCCTGTATCCATTTCTGACTTAGATTAATTCTGCAGCTATCTTTGCGAGGATAGAGAAGTCTATGATCCTCGGGAGCCAGTACGAGACACTGACGGGCTTGCCCCGTAATGAAAAGGACTATCGTCAGCTCGTGACAGACAAGACGATGCTGGCTTGTAAGCTGATCTCCCCAGGCCAGACTCTGAACCTGAGGAGGCCCCGGGTGCCTCCCTAAGCTCGCGATATGAGGCCTATCATTATGGAGGAGGTCGCGGGGGATGAGGATGAGGAGGACGAGGTGCCCCTCGTGAGGATGAAGAAGCGGGCGTTGGAGGTTGCCCAGAGAACGGACGAGGAGAGGATCCGGTCCGGAGCAGCTGCAGGTCCCTCCGGCCAAGGTAACCCTTACACGTTTAGGAACTTAGATAAGGCCACTGCAGACCCCCGGCTAGCTAAGTTCAATCCCAGACAGATCGTCCAACGCCATCGAAGTGACCCAGACATAGATGAAACCTTGCTCCACTGCGTCGACCAGCTCGTGCTGGATTATGAAAGTAGCCCCCCTAGGGGTACCATAGTTGTAGACAACACCCTAGCTTTTAGGTCGATCCTATTCGAGGAGTATGGGACTAACCTTTGGTCATGGCCATCACTCCAGGAGGGTGCCGTAGCTCCAGGTCTTAGGCAATACGTAGAAGAGTCTAGTCCTGAGACAGCCTCGGATCCAGAACCTGCGCTAGCTCGAGAAATAATTGCCTTAGATTCGCCCGCGGAAGCTCTAGGGCCGATGGTCGTAACCATAGATTCTTCTTCTAGCTCGGGGGGTAGGATTCCCTTTAGTACATATATATACTTGAATTTCGCATTTTTTCCCTTTGTTTTTGCATGACTGCTAACTTGTGTACTAACCATATATTTGTTTTGCCAGAGGAGATGTCTCAGTCCGGGGGAAAAAATCTACGGGCTGTGTTCGCCGGGGGAAACTCCTTAGCTGGGGCCTCTGGGCCCAAAATGAAGAAGCTCCGGATGGTGAAGAAAGCCGCCGGGACCCCAACCAAGTCTCCTGCAAAGGAGAAAGAGTAGCCCCCAGCCACCCAGGTCGAGGAAACTGCACCTCCTGCCGTTGGGAGGAGCATGCCCCCACCCCCTCCGCGAGCTCCGGCCTTCGTCCGGGACACAGGGGCGGAACTCGGGACTTCGGCGATTGTGTCTCCCGAGGTTCGCATCCCGGTCGACCCCCAGGACCTGGAGAAGATTCCAGATATCTTTCGGGGGCTGGTGTATGAGACGGCGAACTACGCTGTCAGCCACTTCTACCGCTTCAACGAGAGAGAGCTCAGGCCCATCGAAACAAGGAGCCCGGTGGGCGTGCTGGAATCTTCATTGGGCATGGCCCTAACGGTAAGCTGACCTTACTATTTTATGGTTTTTGATTATCATGCCTTGCCCTATTTTTCCTTTCTTAAGGCAGTTGCCTCTCCGTTTTTGCAGAGCGCCTTGGCCCTTCACAGGAGCATAGCCCGGACCAAGGCCCAACTCGAGGATATGAGGGGCGAGCACTAGGCGGTTGTGATTACCCACCAGACTTCCTTGCAGGCGGCTAAGGATGCCCTGGCAGCCGCACAGGCCGAGCTGGAAGAAGCCCGTCCCAAGCTTCAAGAGGCCGAGGCAACCAAAGCCGCCCTCGCCGCTGCGCAGGGAGAGCTAGACACTGCGAAGGCTGGGGCCGAGGAGGCCAAGGATGCCCTGGAAGCTGAGAAGGCAGCCTCCAGCACCGCCATGGAGGACATGCTCTACCACTGCTGGGTCTACAACTCGGACGGTGATTTCTCCTTCTTGGGAGCGGACGTCTGGGAGCCCTTGCTGGAGGGGTTTAAAGCTCGCCTCGAGAAAGAAGCACCTTCCGAGACTGGGGAAGTCTCTGGCGTAGCTGAGCAGGAGGGCGACACGGCGACCTCCACGGGGCCGACTGGTGGAGCCTAGGGCCTTTCCATTTTGCTCCCACTCTTTTATTATCATTCACCTTTTTTTGTTGTTGTAACTTTGCATGAGGTTTTTCACCTCGAGACATCTAACTATCAATTTTATTTTTAATCGATTTATTTCCTTTTGTCTTTACGCACTTTAGTTACTTATTTGAAAAACTTAGTTTGCGTTAATTTTTGTCAATATCTCGTGCTCTTAAAAAAACAACGATCAATCGATTTAAATTAACTTCTAAGTTTTATGACCTGGTTATATCCAGGAACTTAATTTGAAAACTTAGTTCATGTTAACTTTTATCAATATCTTGTGCTCTTTAAGAAAAACAACAATCAATCGTTTTAAGTTAACTTCTAAGTTTTATGACCTGGTTATTTCCAGGAACTTAATTTGAAATCTTAGTTCGTGTTAATTTTTACCAATATCTCGTGCTCTTTAAGAAAAATAATGATCAATCGATTTAAGTTAACTTCTAAGTTTTATGACCTGGTTATTTCCAGGAACTTAATTTGAAAACTTAGTTCGTGTTAACTTTTATCAATATCTCGTGCTCTTTAAGAAAAGCAACGATCAATCGATTTAAATTAACTTCTAAGTTTTATGACCTGGTTATTTCCAGGAACTTAATTTGAAAACTTAGTTCGTGTTAACTTTTATCAATATCTTGTGCTCTTTAAGAAAAACAACGATCAATCGATTTAAATTAACTTCTAAGTTTTAGAACCTGGTTGCATCCAGGGTAGAGCTTAGTTCGCGTTAATCCTTTATCAATATCTCGCGTTTTTAAGAAAAACAACGATCAATCGATTTGAATTAACTTCTAAGTCATTAAGGCGACCTGGTTATATCCAGGTACCATATGCCCCCCAAGTAACTGGGAAAGGGTCTTTCGTGGTTACTTTAGATTACACTTGTAAATATGTACAATCATAAACGAAAAGTTAATTCTCATTGCGTAATACATAAAAAATGGCCTTTTAGGCCTTACAAGGGAATCATTGATAATATATCTTCAAATGGATGGCGTTCCAAGTTCGTGGGACTGCCCCTCCATTAAGCCGAGCTAATTTGTACGTTCCTTCTTTAATGACCTCGATGATTTGGTATGGCCCTTTCCAGTTTGGTCCCAATACTCCCTCTTTGGGATCCTTTCTGGCTAAGAAAACCCTCCTGAGGACCAGGTCGCCAACGCTAAAGGCACGTTTTTTGACCTTAGAGTTGAAATAACGAGTGATTTTTTGCTGGTAATGTGCGAGCTGGAGTTGCGAATCTTCTCCTCTTTCATCAAACAAGTCGAGGGAAGTGCAAAGTAGCTCGTGGTTGCGGTCCTGGTCATATGCCTGGACCCTATGCGAAAGTACCTTAATCTCCACAGGGAGGACTGCCTCACTCCCAAAGGTTAGGGAGAAAGGAGTATGACCAGTAGGAGTCCGATGCGAGGTCCTGTATGCCCACAGAACCTGGGGGAGCTGTTCTGGCCAGACCCCCTTCGCTTCGTCTAGTCTTTTCTTGAGGCTCGCCTTTAATGTCTTGTTGACGGACTTGACCTGGCCATTCGCCTGAGGATAAGCCACGGAGGAGAAACTTTTCACAATTCCGTACCTTTCGCAAAATTCGGTGAAGAGGTCGCTGTCGAACTGAGTCCCATTGTCGGAAACAATTTTCTTGGGCAGCCCGAATCGGCAGATAATGCTCTTAACCACGAAGTCGAGGACTTTTTTGGAAGTTATTGTTGCCAAAGGTTCTACCTCAGCCCACTTCGTAAATTAGTCGATGGCCACCACGACGTAGCGGACCCCGCTTTTTCCAGTAGGGAGGGCGCCAACCAAGTCGATCCCCCAAACTGCAAACGGCCATGGGGAAGAGATCATCTTCAGCTCGACTAGGGGAGCTCAGGCAACTGAGGCGAACCGCTGGCACTTGTCACACTTCTTGACATACGAGATCGAATCCTTGGACAGAGTGGGCCAGTAATATCCTTGCCTCAGGACCTTTAGGGCCAAGCTTTGCCCCCCAGTGTGATCTCCGCAAAAACCCTCATGCACTACTTGCAGGATGGCCTTTGCTTCGCCTGGAAGAACACATCGTAGGAGAGGTAGGGAGTGTCCACGTCGGTATAGCACCCCGTCTACTATCGTATACCTGGGAGCTTGATATAGTACTCGCCACGCATCATTATGCCCTTCAGGTAGCTTCCCCTCGGTGAGATACTCAAGGATGGGGGTCATCCAGGTCGGCCTAGCGTCGATCATCTCGACCTCCGCCCTGGCTTCTTCTATACTTGGTTTTTCCAAGAACTCTACCAGAACTAACCCCAGAGCCTCCGTCTCCCCGGAGGTGGCGAGCTTGGCAAGAGCGTCTGCGTTAGCGTTCTGTTCTCGAGGTATCTGCTCGATTGAGCCTCGCCCAAACGCGGACAGTTCAACTTTTACCTTTTCCAGGTAGGCAGCCATCTTGGGCCCTCGTGCCTGATATTCGCCCAGAACCTGGTTTACCACGAGCTGGGAGTCACTGAAGCACTAGACGGAGCTCGCCTTCAGCTCCTGGGCTATTCTTAGCCCGGCCAGCAAAGCTTTGTATTCGGCCTCGTTGTTGGAGGCCTTGATTCCAAATCTCAGCTCCGAGTGGAATCTATGTCCCTTAGGGGATATCAAAATGATTCCAGCCCCAGAGCCGTTCTCGTTGGATGATCCATCCACGAAGATCTTCCACGATGCTCGGGCCGAGGTGACCTGGGGTGAGTCTTCTACAGGATCCTCCCGGAATCCTGTGCACTCTGCTACAAAATCGGCCAGGGCCTGGCTTTTTATGGCAGTTCGTGGGGTGTACAAAATCTCGAACTGACTGAGTTCGATAGCCCACTTTAACAGACGTCCCGATGCTTTAGGTTTTTGCAAAACTTGCCTTAAAGGCTGATCGGTTATGACGTGTATTGAGTGGGATTGGAAGTACGACCTGAGCTTTCGAGAGGCCGTGATAAGGTAGAACGCCAATTTCTCCATCAACGGGTACCGAGATTAAGCTCCGAGAAGTCTCTTGCTGATGCAATAGACAGGTCTCTGAACCCTGTCTTCTTCTCGGACCAATACGGCACTAGCTGCATCCTCTGTGACAGCTAGGTAGAGAAAAAGAGGCTCTCCTGCTTTTGGTTTGGATAATACGGGTGGCTCGGCCAGATGTGCCTTCAGGTCGAGGAAAGCGCTTTCGCACTCTTCTGTCCATTCGAACTTCTTATTTCCTCGAAGCAGGTTGTAGAATGGCAAGCACTTATCGGTGGATTTTGAAATAAACCGATTGAGGGCTGCCACCCTTCCTGTCAGGCCTTGGAAATCTTTGCACGACCTGGGTGAGGGAAGCTCGAGTAATGATCTGATCTTGTCGGGGTTTGCCTCGATTCCTCGGGCATTGACGATGAAACCCAGGAATTTTCCCGATGCGACTCCAAAAGTGCACTTCTGTGGATTAAGCCTCATGCCATACTCCCGTAGTATCTTGAAGCATTCTTCTAGGTCGGAAACATGGTTATCGGCAGTCTTTGACTTGACTAGCATGTCATCAACGTACACTTCCATGTTCTTCCCGATTTGGTTTGCGAACATTCTATTTACTAACCTTTGGTACGTAGCACCAGCGTTCTTCAACCCGAATGGCATGACCTTGTAACAATAAACGTTAGTCGGGGTCATGAAGCTAGTGTGCTCCTGGTCTGCCGAATTCATGGCGATTTGATTGTAGCCTGAGTACGCGTCCATAAAGGACATGAGTTCGTGCCCCGCCGTGGCATCCACCAGTTGGTCAATCCTTGGCAATGGAAAACAATCCTTGGGGCAGGCTTTATTCAGGTCGGAGAAGTCGATGCAGGTCCGCCACTTCCCGTTGGGCTTTGAGACCAGCACAGGATTGGCGACCCAAATTGGAAACTTGGCTTCACGGATAAAGCTGCATTTCTTGAGTCAGGCTACTTCTTCCTCTAAGGCTTCAGCCCAGGTTGTTTCGAGGCGCCTATGCTTCTGGGACTTCGCAGGAACGCTTTTATCCAGATGAAGGGTGTGCATGATGACACTCGGGCTAATTCCCACCATATCCTCGTGGGACCATGCGAACACATCCAGGTTTTCCTGCAGAAATTTAGTCAGCTCCGCCTTCCTCCTGCTACAGAGGTTTTTCCCGGGCTTGACCATCCGTGAAGGGTTCTGCAGATCGATGTTTACTTCTTCGAGCTCCTCAATAGCCTGGAGCTCGGACCTGTCCTCGCCTATTCGGTGGTCAATATCCTCACTTAAGATGATATTTTCCCCTTCGGCGCTTTGAGGTTTTTCAATCTCAGAATCAGCTAAGGGTTCTTGAGATTCCTCTCCACCACCTTGGATGGTCATTACTAGCTGCCTAGGTTTTGATTTTCCCTTCTTGGAAATGATGTAGCATTCCCTAGCAGCGAGCTGATCGCCACGGACAGTGCATATTCCCGTGGAAGTAGGGAATTTCATCGCGAGGTGGCGAATGGAAGTGACGGCCTCAAAAGCTATGAGCGTGGGTCGTCCCAAAATTGTGTTGTACGCAACGGAGCAGTCGATGACCACGAACTCGAGGAGTTTGGAGACTGTCCGAGGTCCTTCTCCTAGGGTGACCACCAGCTTGATAGTCCCTATAGTCGCTGATCCTTCTCTTGAAAGACCATACAGCATCATGGAGGTCGCCTTCAGCTTGGTGATAGTCAGACCCATCTTCTCCAATGTGGACCAGAATAGAAGGTTTATCGAGCTCCCATTGTCGATCAGCACCCTCCTAACTCTCCGATTAGCGAGCTGAACTGCTACGACCAGAGGGTCATTATGAGGGAACTGGACATGGCCCGCATCTTCTTCTGTAAAAATGATCGGTTGCCTCTCCAATCGCTGCTGCTTTGGTAGATGTTGTTCCAGGACAAATTCTACTCCATTATGCGCCTTGAGCTCGTTTACGTACCTCTTCTGGGCACCTCTGCTCGTGTCAGCTAAATGCGGACCTCCAAAGATTGTGGATATCTCTCCTCCTATCACGGGAGGAGGGATGTCCTGATCTACCCGAGACCCGGGTTGACTGACCGGGACTTTCGGAGCAGGTCGACTTGCTGGAACCCTGTTCCGCGCGTACTGGGCCAAGGGGCCAGCTCGGATGAGAGTCTCGATCTCATCTTTCAAATGCCTACAATCGTCGGTATTGTGGCCATCATCGTTGTGAAAACAGCAAAACTTGGAGGTGTCTCTCTTCCCCTTTTGGTGTTTTAATGGCTCCGGCATCTTCCAGGGGAGGCGAGTAGAGTTAGCTAGGAAGATGTTCTCCCTAGAGTGGGTGAGCTCTGTATAATTCGCGTAGACCGGCTTGAACTTGTCTACGGACTTATTCTTCTTTGGGATGTGCTGGCTGCCGTCGCCGTTCCCCTTTCTTTTGCCTCCACCGAGCTGGTTATTCTATCTGACGTTTTGGGTTGCTGTCGTGACCTCCGTCCCCACTCCAGCGGGCTGCTCAGGGACCTGGTTGGTCCCTGTCCTCCAAGTTGATCCATTCCTGGGCCCTATTTAGGAACTCGTTCACCGAGCTAACTCCCTTCATTTGTATATCTTTCCAGAGTCCTCCTCCGATGAGGATCCCAGTCCTCAAGGCCATGAGCTTGGAGCTGTCATCCGCGTCTCTGGCCCGAGTAGCGACGCTCGCCAACCTGCCCATGTAAGCCTTCAGAGGTTCGTCGGGCTGCTGCCTCACGTTAGCCAGAGAATCGGCCTTGACGCGGGCAGCCTGGGAGGCTCGGAATGCCCTTTTGAAGTCAGTCGAGAAAGTCTTCCAGGAGCTGATTCATTGTCTTTTGCTTTTCTTGAACCACTGCCTGGCTGGTCCAGTCAGTGTGGAGGGACATATCAGACACCTCAGCTCGGGGCCAATGTTGTGGGCCATCATCAGGGTGTTGAACATCCCCAGATGATCTGACGGATCTCCATCTCCATTGAATTTGGATAGGTGCGGCATACGGAAACCGGGTGGGTAAGCTGTTGCTGCTATGCTGGGGGCAAAGAGCTCCATCTCGTCCCCCGAATCATATTCATCTTTCTCTTTCTCCGATAGGAGCTTCCTCATTAGCTCCTCCATCTGAGCCAGGCACTCGAGGGTTTTGTCCTGATTTCCTGTGTTATTCTGGGGCTGCTCAACAGCTTCGGATCCATTGTACATATTTGGTGGGTTATTGCCCCTCCTATCTTGAGATAGGTTATTTGGGGCATTCCCGCCGTTACGTACTTCGGACAGGTCTCCCCCTGAGCGAGCATGGCTGCCACCTCCTATTGGCTCTCCTCTATGAGAGTTAAGGCGATCTCGCAGGTCGCCCCCCTCGGTGGTTTGAGGACTTTGTGCCGCGCTTAAACGCTGACGCAGGTCTCCGCTAGAAAGGTCGCACCGGCGACTGCCGGTTCAGTAGCTCCAATTAGAAAAGCTCGGAGTCCGCCTGTGGGGGTGAGGATCCGGGCTCCCTCTCGGTGCCCCGCTACGTCAGGAAGGTCCCACGGACGGCGGGTTTCTCCCCATGCTTCCATAAGCTGGAATATCTCGAATGGGCCGAGGTGAAGATGGATATCTTATTGGTGAGGGAGGATGCCTGACTGGAGATGCGATCCTGGTTCCATCAGGGCGGATCAAGTTAGGTGGGGGCTTCGCGGCCCTGCCAACCTGCGGGTCCTGCACCTGGCGATCTGGACGAGGCGCAGGGCGGCTGGTGGGGACGGGCTGATGCTGTGAGCCCTCGCCAGATCTCCTTCTGGAATTTCCTCGAGCTCTCCTGGGCGCGCTCGAGGCTGGTTGGGAGCTGGGAGTTGAAGTTCGGACCGAACAGCTGTACTGTTGTTGTTCGGCTCTAGGCATTTCTTCGAAGTTTGCCTCTCGACGGTGCGATGAGGGAATAGAGTTGGCTGTCGAAGGTCTGTCCGAGCGGCTAGGCCTGGACCGATTACCCAGCGGGACTTATGAGTCTCGCCTTGCCTCTTTCCGACGTTAGCGTCGGTTGTAAGAGGGGATAGTCGAGCCAAAACATCCTTGATCTGCTGATTAGCTTTTGCTAGTTGGCTCCTCAGCTGAGCGTTTTCCATTTCTACCGCAGTGTAAAAATCTGGGTTTGGATTAGGTGGCCGGGGCGCCGAACTTCTAGTGTCATCTTGGCCCGCCGGCTGTTTGCCCGGCTGCTGTTGGACCTCAGGAATTTGTTCACCGGGGATGGCGATATGATGAGCCTCCTGCCCATCATGTTGTTCCGTCTCGTTACCATGTCTGGATCGAGTGGTCACCATAGTTGGATGTTTGCGACAGCACCAATCTAACTTGCTCTCAATGAAAGCACCAAACTGTTGACGTGGTTCTTCGCCAACATGTAATTAAGAAAATAAGAGGAAGGGATTAGTGCTTATGTTGAACCGAAATAGATGAATGATCTTTTAGAAATGGGCTAGTGACACAATTACGTTTTTAGGTGGTTCAAAGGTTAAAATCCTTCTACTCCACCAGTCAATGTTATTGCTATATGCTTGGTATTCTTTTACAGGGTATTTCTTACACAATAGAATCCAACCCTTTACAACTCCCAGGGTCTCCATATTTATAGGAGAGCGCACCTGGGAGTTGGTAAGAAGGTCATCCCGTGACCTTCTTACCTATCATGTCAACTCTGTGACATTCATGATTAATTCCTAAAACCTGACACATGAAGTGTGGTCTAATCAATAGGTAAGGGGATAATGGGCCGCACGGCCCAACCCAGTCGTGGGTGTCTGAATGCGCACGTTCATGCTGCGTTTCCGAGAAGTCAGGGATATATCAGACATGCGATGTCTGATATATGCACGTTTACCTTGCGTGGTTGACTTTATAAAAGGTCACAGCCTCCAACTCTAGCTCGTACCACGAGCTGGATGCTTCCCTTGACCCGTGGCCTTCAAAGTCCAAACTCAGTCTAATCTTGGCGAACCCTTAGGCAACCTCGAGTTGAGGAGGTAGGATCTTTCTATGGAAGCTACGGTCTTGGGGATGTCCACGTGGTAGACATGATTAGGCCGTATCTCAGCTTGCTAATAGCTCGTGGGAAAACCAGGGCGTACAAAGTTGTTGAAGAACCTTTGAATAGCATCCAACTATTACTTGAAACTAAGGAGTTGGATGATTTGTTTGGAATGGATCATGCGGAAAAAATATTTCATGAGCCTATAGTTGAAAAAATATGCATATTCACTCAAATTGAAAGGGAGGTTAAAAAAGATGTACAATTTTCATACTTTATTGAAATTCCACCAAAAGTGCATATTTCTAATTTTTGTGTAGGTGTGATGTTATTGATTATTATTTATGGCATGTGCACCAAAGTCATAACTCACCCTACAAATGAAATTTTACATCATCGATTGGGTGTAGGTTGAAAAAAAAATTATAGTCGAGCTAAAGACTATAAACTAAAGCGCTTTGTGGGAGGCAACCCATACTTTCATGTTTCATTTTATATTTCACTTTGTTGTGTGTTATGTTTCATGTTTTTCAAATTCCAAAAAGCTTGAAGGAAACTTCTTGCCCAAAAAGAAAAGAAGAGAAGAAAACAAAAGAGCCAAATCATGGAAGCATTCATCATAGGGACTAGTTCTTAATTTTTTCCATTTTATTAAACATTGAGGACAATGTTTAATTTGAATTTGGGGGTAATGTGTATGTATGTTTCTTTGTGTTTATGCGTTTTTCTTTGTGTTTATGCATGTTTTTCATTTGTTGTAAAATTCAAAAAAAAAATTATTTTCTTTATTTGTTTTTCTTTTTGTTTTTATGTGATTTTCATTTGTTATATATATATATATTTTCCTTGTTTTTTTTGAAAAAAAATATATTGTTGATTTTCATTTTCTAATGATAAGAATTATGATTGAAATTGTTCTTAGTTTTTTGAAAAATATACATAATTATTAAGCTTTACTTTTAATTTTTAAAGTTAGTTTTGTTTAAATATATATTTTTCATAGTATGTCACCTTTCTATTCTATTCGAATTTGTGATATTTGGATATAGTTTATTTAAACATTAAATTATTTAAATCTTTAAAAAAAATTAAAAAAATCCTAGAATTTGCTTAATTATCTCTTGAGATTTAAATTATTTTTGTTTGCATAAGCTTGTCTAAATGTTCACATGATGATCTGATGTTTTTGTGTTTGTATGTTGAGTATGTATTTTGAAAATAATTTTAACTTTTCAAATTAATTACATAAGTTTTAATTTTATTTGTGATTTTCTATGAACTATTTCCGTTATGTAATTTTTAAGTTAAACATTTGACATCACCAATTAAAAAAAATGTGTGTTTTTAATTTTTATTTTGCTCGAGGACTAGCAAAATATTAAGTATGGAGGTGTGATAATTCTACAAAATAGAGTTATTTGACCACTTTTTATGTGCTAATTATTGCTTAATTCTTGTATTTTTAATTGATTTATTAAGTTTTTAAGTAATTTTGAATTTATTAGTCATATCATGATTTTATATATTTTTGTGTGTTTTTATAGTTATTTTGTTGTAGTTAATTATTAGAATTATTATTGTTTAGTTTGAGGTAAAAAAATGTTGTATTATTGAACTTAAATGTTAAATATAAATTAAGTTATAATTAATATTTTCAAAGAATTAGATTGATTTATTTTATAGTTGAAAATATTTTATTGTGATGTATTTTATATTTATTTTGAAGGAAAATTATTGATTTTAAGGTGCTTGAAATAGAAAAATAAAGAAAAGAAATTAAAGCTGTGATGATAGGAGAACTATGGCATTTTTGAAGAGATTACAAGGAACTTGGACATTTTTTGAAGGACATAGGCCCACGAAGCCCAGCCCATCAAACGCTTCTCCCAGCAGTAAGCTCACGACCAGCACTTCCCAGCAGCCAGCTCCAGCATACATGAGCCCAGGCCCAGGCGAAGTCTCAGCTCATTCGGCCCACCTGTCCACACAGCCTCCAGCTCCCCAACACACCCATGGATCCAGCCCAATGCACCTCACGTTTCAGCCAAAGTCCCAGCCGAGCCCCCCTGCAGCTGTCTGGCCCAAAGCCTTCATCCTCCACCTCACCGTGTCCTCCAAGCAGCCAAACCCAGCCGCCTGGCCGAGTCGGCCCAAATGCCACCCAGCAGCCAGCAACCTACCACAGCCCACCAAGCCATTGTTGCTTTATTTCTTCTTGAGCCCAAAAATTGTCCCTTTGTCCTTTTGTCTAAAAATGCTACATTTTTACCCAAAATTTCTACACATTTTCAACACAAAATCATCATTACACCATAAAATTTACTCCTATTTGCCATATTATTATTAATTTAAATTGATTATTTTAATACGCTCATTTTGGCTATAAATAGGGAATTTTCAAGACCATTTGGAGTGCTAATTTTGGGGAGAGGTTACACTACACAAGTTCTACACTTTCAAGAGCTCTCTATTCTCTTCATCTTTTTCTTCTTTTTGGTTATTTTTCTATGAGTTTTTAGAGGAAAAATTTGGGGGTTTCTCCTCCAAATTGTCCTATTTATGTTTGTAAGTTCTATTCTAGTTATGAGTTTCTAATCTTTTTACGATTATTAAGGTGATGATGAAACAATATGTAACTAGATAGTATTAATTTTGTATGTTGATTTCCCATTTGTGCAACAAAGTTTATGGATTTTTCTTTTTCAAATATCTTCTTTCGTCTTAAATATCATGTATTTTTTATTGTTAGCACATATTTATACTTTGTTCTTCATTAGTGCAAAAACATAATATTCTTTGTGTAAGATGTGTCATTAAATTGTATACATCCAATGCTTAGAACAATAAAATTATGTTTTGCCTTATAAATAATGTTCATTGATTTATTTGTTATTTCATTAGATTGATTTACATTAAATACTTTGAAATTATAATTTTAAAAAGTAAAGATAGATCCTATATTTTTATAAAAACTTTTGCTCAAATAGAATATCTAATTTGAATAAGTGATAGTTTGATTAATTTCTACTATTACTAAAACTTGGGAATCAATGTACTTATAAATATTATTAAACTTATATTTTGTGGATTCTAATACCTTAATAATCTTCTTTTACCATCTTGGTTTCTACTATTAATTTATGTTTATATATTGTCTTTAATTTCTTTACTATTGTCTCTTATTTGATTTTCTTGTTACAAAGTCTCATCAATCTTTGGAGTTAGGTTAGAATTTATTAATTTTGATTTAAAATAGTTTTATTTTTTATTTTAGACAACTCATTTGGGTTCGACATCCTTGCTTACACGATCACTATTCTATATGAACGATTCGTGCGCTTGCGATTTATAAATATTTAAAACATACCTGTTTTGGGTCCATCACTATTCTCTAATATGGGCATGCAGATGACCCATTTTCTGCCGATCCAACCCGCCGTTAACTCGGCCTCTGACCACCATTTTGGTCGGCGTCGATTGGGTTTTCTTCCCCTTTCCATCACCATTTGTTTCATGTCCTCCATTTCACCCATTTTACCCAAAATCTCAATGATACCATTTTACCCAAAAATGGGTTTCATCCATTGTTATGCAGGAATAAGAGCTTGGTATTTTAGCAAACCAAACACAAAGGAGAAACCCAAAACCGAGTTGAAACCCATTAAACATTATCAAATAAAATTTCTAACATCATCACAACATTATTTTGAAATTTTTATGCAAAAATCAGATTTTGAAAAAAATGGGTTTATGTCAAAATTACGTCCCAAAATCAATTACCTTGGCTCTAGATACCAATTGTTAATATTACAATACTACGAGCATACCAACAAATCTCCTTTAACACATTCAATGCTCATCTTATCATCTAAGATCAAAACATTTATTTAGAGTATTAACACACAATGAAGAACATACCTCCAATGTTGTGCATTCCATCTCCTTGAGCCATCATGACCACTCCAAATCTGAAGAATACACAAGAACAACCCAAAAAAAGAACAAATGAATAAGGGAAATTTATGGAGAGCAAACCCCTTACAAAACCACCATTCACCCCCAATTACCTCTTCATACACTATATGTATCATGTAGGCTTATTGGGTTGATTATAATATGAGGTGGTGGACTATAGTTTAATGAGCCAACACATAGTCATTAGGGTACCACCATGTGCTTCTAATGCAATTAGTAATTGTGAACCATCCCATTGTGGTTATTAACAATTGATAGGCACTTTAATTAATGGTTATGATTATGGAATAATATTTGTTATTATATTATTCCATAAAATAATTCTAACACTTTTTACCACCCAAAACCTGAGTGTACCCATGAGAATCACTCTTATATCACTATCTGTCTAAGCACTGAAAGAGCTACACCATTCCGTTTCTCTAAATTATGGGATGAACAAAATGAAAAAGATAAGCCTCTATCTATATACTTCAGTAGACACCCCTATTAATCACTAAATCAATGCATCATATAATATGGTGATACTTTGATATATAAATGTGACTTTACCACTACGAACCTAACCTTATATGTGGTGATGTGGGTAATTAAAAATTAATACATACAATCTCCCAATTGAAGAAGAAGAAATCAGAGCATTAAATGCTCTTTATTAAGAAATCATCACTTAATAATCTCTCATTTGAAGACTTGATTTCAATTAGGGCTGACAAAACAGGTCACGATACGATAACACGACATGAATACGACACAATTAATTGACACGAATCAACACGAATTGAACTACAAAATTTAATAAAATATATGAAATAAATATTTGTACAATTTTTTTTTAATCATTTTCATATAAATAAAATGACAAGCATAAACTTCACGAGCTAATTTAGCTTTTTTGTGAGAACTATTTCATAAAATTCAACCAAATTAATCATTATATTGATTAATTAATTTTTGATATACTAATCAGAATGGCGATTTTCATTAAACAAATCATAAACAGGTAACATGACACGAAAACGGTTATAAATGGGTTGACATGATAACACGAATTGACAGCCCTAATTTCAATCATTTCTTCACACTCGATCAATGCAATAGGTAAAGTCTCATCTATCACTCTTGCGGTCTGTTTGAAGATGGAAAAAAACTTTAATAAACTCACGGTCACAATCTTTGTCAACATATATTTAGCATTATTTACTTATGAGAATCTTGTCGGGCACTACGACTCCATCTTCTAATTTTCTTGTGATGAAGTGATGTTGTACAAGCATGAAAAGTTGAATTCTTGTGAGCAACCTCTAAGAGGAATGACTGAAACCATATCATCTCTTTGTAGGCTTTTATTACTATAACGTACTTAGAATACCATCTAACTGTACACCCACCAAATTTAAACACGCAACTAGAACTAATGTTCCTACTATTTAAAGTCATGTATGCATCAACATAACCCTGCATACCAACATTTAACTTTCTAAAATATAGGCAATAATCTTACTACATTTCATATACCCAAAAATCTACACTACTACAAAAATGGGATTTCCCGACAAGTTTTAGCTGTCGCTATTGAGCAACGACGACAGTCGACTAACTGGCGTATTTGCCTATGTCGGCGTAGGGGCAGCTACGCCGACAGTTAAAAATTGTTGCTGTTGCAGGCAACACCGACAATGATTAGGTGTCGCTGTTACTGGCAATGCCGACGGTTAATAAATGTCGCTATTGTGGGGCAACACAAAAAGTTATTAGGTGTCGTTGCTGGCAACGTCGACAGTTATTAGGTGTCGTTGTTGCTGGCAACACCAACAGTTAAAAAGCAACGCCAACAGTTATTAGGTGTAGCCGTTGTTTGTAAAAAAAAATTAATTTTTAAAAAAATTATTTATTTTTATTTTAAAATAAAAATTATTATTTATATATACAAATCTAAAAAATTATAGATTAAAATAACAAAACTTGTACAAAATATTTACAAATCTAATAAAACAAATTTTGGAACAAATATAACACTACTACTTGACTCAAAAACCATATAGCCTTGTCTATAAACATAATCGTCTTGACCTTAAAAAATATATAACTAGATTTACAAAGTAAATAATCAACCACTCAAAAAAGAATCATTTACTCTAATAAAAATTACAAATAAAATAAAACACTAAATTCATTGTCAAACAACATATCTTTCTTCTTCTTCTCCTTGTACTCACCCTCGTCACCGATAGTCTTTCCAAAGTAATGATTGGCTGCCATGAATTTCTTTCTAAAATCATCCCTGAAACATGGAAAATCACATTATAATACGCCAAACATGAAAATTTATAACTAGATTTTTATTGTAGTGCACAATTGTTACACTACTCTCTTGCTACCAATGTCTCGGTCCAAGTGTGACAACATATTCAATGCGATATCATTTATAGGAGTATTTTCATTAAAATTTTGAAGAGAAAACATTGAAGTATAAAAGTAAATCAAACAAAAAATCGGACAACATATCTCTTAATTTACTAGCCTAGCCATCTATCACAATCAACACAAACAAATCAAACAACACACAGGTTTTCATCCATATATCACGGCAGCACACAAAATTCTCGGAACCTACTTCACTAATACATGTAAGTTTTCAACCTTCTGTTATCACCACAATACACAATTATAATCCTAGAACCTACTTCACTATGGATGAATATTTGAGATATTCAAACTCTAACATACACATGTATAATATTAAAAAGAATAAAAGAATATACCTCTTCCAATCAATAGCAAGATTTTCTAATACTCCTCACTAATTCCACTACCTAAATATAAAATTATTGCTTGAAATATTATAACATGGAATATATTGTACTCAAAAGTAATACAAGTATGAATGGGAACAAAAAAAAGTGTTGTGCTCAAATAAATGCTAGTCCAAAAGAATGAAACTTATAGTCCAATATAACTATGAATTATCAACCACTATACTAATGTCAAACTTTTGTTTTGTTTGTGCAGGTGCCTATTATGTAGAATGTAATGACATGCTTGATTGCTTCTTATGCTCACTTCATGGCTCTTGGCAATAATCATTATGCAACAATTACAAATAATATAAACATCAAGCCAAAATACTATACATAAAAATATAATGTTTTGCATGGAATACTATACCAACCAAGTTTAGCTTGTTTATTATGTTGAATGTAATGTTTTGCATATTCTATAATTAAACATATTATTAAATGTAAAATGACTTGTGCATGGCTTTAGAAACAAAAAGAAGAAAACAACAGTTTTGGCATTTGAGTTGTTTGGAAACAGATCAACAGTCATCAATCCTTTTAGCCAATAATAATAATAACAACAACAATGATATAAATCAAAGGTAGGGTCAGTTGTTTTAACTTTTGGGTGGACACCTAAGAATTACACTCTATTAGTCTAAAGCCTAATAAATTGGCTATTTCTGTCATGTTGTTGGGTTCCTTATTAGTTGAAGCCTAATAAATTGGCTATTTTTGTTATGTTGCTGGGTTCCTTATTAGTTCAACTGCTCCAAATAAATAGGTATAAAAAAAGTAATCTGCCTGTTCTAAACTCTACTAATCAATAAGCACCAAATTTAATTTTCACCATAATAGTTTTATATAGTTCCTTTGCTTATTGACATTCTGCTCTTGTCACTAAATTAGTTTGATTATGTAGGGAAATTGAGCTTACAAGTCAAGACAACATCAAAATATTATTTCTAGTATATTTATATGACATTTTACCATCAAGATTTTAGTAGACTAAGGAACTATGTAGCAAATTTAAACTAGCATGTGTATAATATTAATAAAAAATTAAGATAAAATATATTCATACCTCTTGCAATTAATAATCAAGTTAATGATATTGCCAAAAAAATAAAAATAATAATCAAGTTAATGAACTTTATAATTTGATCCACAACATAAAGAATATAGTCAATAACTAAAAGATTAATAGAAAATTAAAATTAAATAATACAACAAGTAATTAACAGCAAGTACATGAAAAAATTCTTGGTTTAAATGGGAAACAATACAATCCTAATTTGGAGTAGTGATTACGTAACTCTTTAAAACAAGTAATGCGTAATATTGAAATTATATATTGTAAGTACCATGCATAGAATAATAATATTCAATTTATCTTCTACTATTTATTTATTTATTTCATATGCTTCACTTATTACATTATACCACAAACTAGTTTATATTATCTCCTCATAAAGGGAAAAAATGAAAAATCTAGTGCACATTATGAGAATGTATTTTTCTCTTGGTGTAAAGAAGTAAAAAATAATTATATATACATATACACATATTTGGGATAATTACAATTGTCAAATAACAAAGCTTCAAACAACCTCTCAATTAAGTAGTGAATATATTACCATAAGACCAATTTAACATACCAAACAATAACTACTGTAGGATCTGATAGGATTAATTTCTTTATTTAAATTTTCTGAATATGTTCTGATGGGCTTAAACCCAAACACATGATGGAATGGTATACAAAAATAGACCACAAAACACATATACCTAGAATTTATATAAGTGAAAATATATAAATATTACAAATATCAAATAATCTATCACTCACATAATAAATAAGGCAAGTCCATTGCAGATATTTCTATTGAGAGTCTTTCAAACACCTAGATTGCATAAACAATAATAGTAAGTTTAAACAATCATCTTTCCAAAAATCAGATATACGCAAAAGTTTTATCCACTTAAAATAAAAAACAGAACAGAGAAAGAACATATCTCAAAATAGAAAGACCAAATTACACATGCCAACATAAAGAATTATAAACCTCAATATAATGCTCTCCCCTACTTCTTTATTGATTCATTTGTGTGAACTAAAAATAAAAACAATTTTTTTTCATACTATTCAAAATAAGCATTACTTGACCTTACTTTTGAGTGACTTTCTTTGATTTCTTTCTTCTGCAACATTACATCCTAGAAAGTGGTTGATCGTTCAAGAATTCAAGGTGGTTTGAGCATCAAATAATCCATTTTAACAATGAACTATAAATTACCTAACATTATAATCTTTGTAACCTTAATTATAGAGAAGATAAAGAGAAAATAAAAATTAGAGCAACCAAACTGAGAAGTAAGAATGTGAATAGTCATAGTAAATATAACTTATATATATCTTAAACCTTTATGTTACATGATCAATACACTACTATATATTGTATTACACTCAAAAGAATTAAACAGATATATGTGATAGCTATATACAACCATGAAAACACTACAAACTTTTTCTTGTTCCTCATTTAAAGTAAATCACATAAGAATATAAAATTCTCATTATTATTAAGATCTACTTTTCCACTACTACTAGACAAATGGAACAACACAAAAATTGCACCATTAATTATCAAGTTATATTATATCAGCAAAACTTATTTTGAAAGAATAAGTCAAATTATTTAAAATACAAAGTGATGAGATTTTGAAGAAATCTTATGATGTAGATCTTAGTGATTAATATAATTTGTTTCACTATAGCTTATTATAGTTTTAGTCATAGCTAGCATTATTTCTGATAGTTAGGCCTACCATTATTTCAAAAATCTATAAATAAACATCAAATAACTTTATGCATGATTAATAGCTATAATAATATCCCTAAAGAACAAAAGTTATAATAACATGAATTGTAAGTGGAGAACCACTTTGAAATAGAATAATCTAAATATGTCATTCGTAGAAGTTCTTACTCCACCACCAATTTCATATATATGAGTAAACAAATAAAATATGTAGGGTAAATTGAAAAAAACTTTGTGTTTATTGCTTAATTTCATTGCCAAAATAAGCTAATTGAGAAAATATAGTGAATAAATTCAAACTGAGCATCACAAATATGTATCAAAATTTGTAAATTAGAAAACTTTAATCATTTATTGATCTTTATAGTGTTTCATCTTAGATAAATGGAGAGAACTTATGATTTTTAGTGGGGTAAAAAAAAAGACTTCAACTTTCCAAATATCATACCTCCACTTCTGATTCTTGAAGCAAATGAGTTCTGTTTATCCAAAAAACAACTGTGGATGACGTGGCAAGAATTTTCAACACGTGGCCGACACGTGGCAGAGATGCTGCTCACCTATCGACCAGGATACTTCCATATGTGGAGGTCAAGTTTTATGTACGACTAGCCTGGTCGTGTACTCCGTTTATTTATGTATAAATATGTATAGTTATAATGATATCCGAGAATATCTCTTCATTATAACCTGAATATCCATTTATTAAGGAAAGATATGATTAATTGACTCATGTAACCTTCTTTGAGCCTATAAATATACAAGAAATAGCTCAAGGGGGGATCTTTTGATCATTTGATCTTTTTCTGAATTGTATTGCTATTATCCATCGTCTGTATAGTTTCTCCTTCTAAGGTCTGTGAAACTCAGAAACTCTAGTTCTTTGATCACACCTTTGAAGCTCAATATTAATAATAGTATCAAGTGGACATAGGTCATTACCAATCACTAGGGCCGAACCACTATAATTCTTGGTGTTATTTACATTCCATTAGATTGTATTCTCAAGCATTGTACTAATTTACTGTCGTATACTTGACTCCGGTGTCGTTGGCTAATTCGAGGGTCAACATTTTGGTGCTTTCATTGAGATCTTGCGAAAGAATCTAATGGCAAAAACTTCCAAGAAGACCGGAAAGGCTGCTGCCGCTGCATTATCCCAGCCTCCTCCCCCAAATGTGGCTGAAGAAGAACCTCATTTTGGAGTTTGATGAGGAGGAGTTAGATTCTGAAACCTTGAAGGAAACTCTAGGGGTGTTGCAAGATGAGTTGGCCAATCTGAGGGCCAATCAAGAGAATGCTGCCGAGATAATGGCGCCACAGCAAAGAGAAATAGAGCGCCAGCGTCAGGAGCTGAGCGAGCGGCAGGCTGAGATGGACCGTCGACAGAGGGATGCTATGGCCGCCCTTGAAGCAGCCATCCAACTGGCTAGGAATCAGGCTGCGCCAGCCTCCTAGCCAGATCAGCCACAAAACGGGCCACCTCAAAGGGGTCCCAATCCTAGTTCTCCGCTCTAGCCAGTAAGCCCTTAGAGGTCGGAGCAGCCACCTATGCCTCAGGATGATGTCCCACCTAGGGATCCTGAGCAGCAGCCTCCATCTCAGGCTGGTCTAGGCAATCCCCCGCGCTTGAGGCAGAATAGGGCTAGGCAACCGCCCCGCAGTCCTAAACGCTCAAGGGATGAAGAGCCGCATCCACCGAGCAGGGGGCAGCGTCCTTCTGCCAACATGAGGAACTCAGAGACAGGCTCTGCGATTAGGGGCCCCCCACGGCATAACAATGCACGGGGACCCACCGACCAACGCAGGCCTCTCCCTAACGCTCGAGAAATGCCAGCCCAAGGAGGCAACAGAGGGAACAGTCGGTCACACCATAGCCAGCCACGATTCAGAGATGGCCACGACTTCAATGGAGCCGACTCTGGAAGAGGAAATGCTAGTCGGAGGAACGAAGAGAGAGGTGGAGGCAGGAGCCCCACACCTAGAGAAGACCGACCAGTAGGTCATAACGTTGGGGGGCAGCCAAGGCAGAATAACGTCTTTAGTCGACTCAGAGCCAACGAGCAGTGGTGAAGAGACCATAATTTGAGGGATGTACTTAACGACCGCCGAGAAAGGCATGATGAGTACATTCACCCGGCACCAGAGGCCCCAGCAATCCCAGAAGCTGTTCAGGCTCAAATCGATGCCCTGAACCAGGCTATGCAGCAGTTTGTTGGAGGGTGAACATTCCACATTGAGTACGATCGGAGGAGAGGCACCCCCTTCGTACAAAGGATTGTTGTGGTTGAAACCCCCAGTAAGTTCAAGATGCCAACACTGCCAAATTGCAACGGGTATGGAGACCCAGTATCTCATTTCAACAAGTTTGAGATACAAATGGATATTCATAAAGTCTCTGAAGACGCTAGCTGCAGGATCTTCCCAGCAACACTTTCTGATGCTGTCCAGAAGTGGTTCTTTAAGTTCCCTCCTGCAAGTATAGTATCCTGGGAAATGTTCGTGAATGATTTTTACGGACAATTCTATGCGGGTCGTGGGCACCCTACTGAGGTGAACCAACTAGTCGAGATACGCTAGAAAGAGGGGGAGCCCTTGAAGGAATACGTTCAACGCTTCATGCGAGCTGCCGCTGGAGCCAAGACTGTGGACGATGAAGGTAAGATGATGGCCCTAACTGCTGGGGTTAGACGCCATTCACCCCTCTGGAGCAGCCTCAGAAAGCATGGGGTTAAGAGTACCCATGAGTTCTTAGATCGAGCTGATCGATACATCAAGCTCGAGGACGTGATTGCCAACGAAGGGAAATCGCCAGCAAACGACAAGGGGCCCAAGGAAGAACTCGCCAACGGGTCGAAGCCACATGGCAACGGCAAAGGCAACGGGAATGGCAATGGTAAGAATGGTGGAAAGCGGGCGAGCAACGAACCCTCGACCTCCGAGAGTAAGCACCCCAAAGGTAATCAGTATGAACCGAGATTCACCAACTACACTGCCCTTGTTGAAAGCCGAGCCGAGGTATACCAGGAGACCAGCTCAAGCGTGCCCTACAAACGACCTGCACCTATAAGGAAAGATATCTCCAAGAGAGATGCAACAAAGTTCTGTCGTTTTCACAACGACTACGGGCACGACACTATTGAATGTAACCAGCTGAAGGACGAAATTGAGTTCCTGATAAGGCAGGGACATTTAAGAAGATATGTACGAGCCGCGGGAGGTTCTCAACGAGAGGCTCAAGGTGGCAATGAGTTGGCGCCTGCACGCCAACGCTCGCCACCTTTACAGCCAGCTCCTGCGGCAGGTACCCTACTCACCATCTGAGGAGGCCCACATCTTGCAGGAGATAGTGGGAAAGCGAGGGAATGATATGCTCAAACCCTGTGCCACGACCAGGATATCGAGATGATGAGTGTTGAGGATCGAGCACCAAAAAAGGCTCGAACAGAGGGGGAACTGATCACCTTCTCTGACGATGACGCCCAGCACGTGTGATTCCCACACTCCGATCCGCTGGTCGTGGACGTACAAATCGTAAACATGATGGTGAAAAAGGTGTTGGTCGATATAGGAAGTTCGGTCAACATCCTATACAAGTCTTCACTAGAAAGGATGAAGTTGTCTGTGAAAGACCTAGAACCATGCAACCAAACCATTTATGGTTTTTTCGGAGAAGGGCTCGCCCTAACAGGGTCAATTAGACTCCCAGTCACAGCAGGCACTACACTTGCTAATAAGACATTACTCACTACTTTTATAGTAGTTGATTGTCCTTCGGCGTACAACCCTGTGATAGGGAGACTAATCTTGGTCGACCTACGAGTCGTTACCTCTATATGGCACCTCGCTATGAAATTCCCAACGAACGCAGGGGTAGGATGCGTGTCGGGAAACCAGAGGGAAGAGAGGGAGTGCTACAACTCCTCGATCACCAAGGCAAAGAAGGGTGTATCAAGAGATGCCACCGAAAAGGAGTTGCAAATGGCAACTGATGTTCAGGTCTGCTCGGGTGATAATCTCACCAAATAGGGCATTGCCCAAAGTGAGGATAGGGACTTAGATCCTTGCTTTGGGGATTTTGAAGAAGAAGTGGGACCCATCGAGGACCTTGAAGAGGTCCAACTCGATGAGGAAAATCCGATCAGAGCTGTGAAAGTTAGTAAAAACTTAGAGTCAACAACAAAACAAGCACTGGTGGAGTTCTTAAGGAAGAACCAGGAGGTCTTCGCCTGGTCGCATAAAGACATGGTTGGGATAGATCCTGCAGTCATCAGCCATGTCCTAAACATCGACAAAAGCTTTCCACCAGTGCAACAAAAAATAAGGCTGCTCGACAAAGATAGACCAAAGGCCTTGAAACAGGAAGTCGAGAAGCTGAAGGAAAATGGGTTCATCAGGGTGGCATTTTATCCATCGTGGGTCTCTAATCCCGTACTAGTGCCCAACCCGAATGGCAAGTGGCATATGTACGTGGATTTTACAGACCTAAATAAAGCCTGCCCTAAAGATTATTTCCCACTCCCAAGGATCGACCAACTGGTCGATGCCACTGCAAAGCATGAGATCCTCTCATTCATGGATGCATACTCCGGGTATAATCAAATCGGTATGCATACCCCTGATGCCCTTCGGTTTGAAAAACGCTGGTGCGATTTACCAGAGACTTGTCAACTACATGTTCAAGGAGCTAATCGGCATAAACATGGAGGTTTATGTCGACGACATGCTGGTCAAGTCAAAGAAAGTAGAAGGGCATGTTAGGGATTTGCAGGAATGCTTCAACGCCCTGAATAAATATCGGATGAAGTTAAATCCCCTTAAATGCTCCTTCGGAGTAGGATCAGGGAAGTTCTTGGGATTTATAGTTAACTCAAGGGGAATTGAAGCCAATCCCGAAAAATAAAAGCCCTGATTGGGATGAAATCGCCAGATTAAAGATGTTCAAAGCTTGACCGGGAGGTTTGCTGCTCTCAGTAGATTCATTTCGAAATCGACAGACAAGTGCATCCCATTTTTCAATCTACTAAGAGGCAATAGGAAATTTGAATGGAAAGATGAGTGCGAACAGGCCTTTCAAGCACTAAAAACACATATGGCGCAACCACCCATCCTGTCGAAGCCGGTCGCTAAAGAAACTTTGATCATCTACCTGGCAATCACGGAATACGCTGTTAGTGTTGTTCTAGTAAGAGAAGACGAAGGCATGCAGAAGGTTCTCTACTACGTGAGCAAAAGGCTGATTGGAGCAGAACAGCGGTACTCACCCATCGAGAAGCTAGCCTACTGCCTAGTTTTGACCTCTAGGAAGTTGCGGCCTTACTTCCATGCTCATCCAATTATGGTCTTGACCGACCAGCCTCTCCGACAAGTCCTGTAAAAGCCAGAGGCTGCAGGTAGATTACTAAAGTGGGCAGTCGAACTCGGGCAGTTCGACATATCTTACTTGCCGCGAGTAGCGATAAAAGGACAAGCCTTGGCTGATTTCATCATCGAATTCGCAGAGCTCGCGGGTGGCGAATAGACTGAAGAACCCAGCGAGCCTGAGTGTCAAATCCAAGCACCCTCGTGGAAATTGTTCACGGATGGTTCATCCAACGAATCCCACGCAGGAGCAGTAGTGATATTGATAACGCCGAAAGGGCATCGATTTCACTGTGCAATCAGATTTGACTTCACTACTTCTAACAATGAGGCCGAATATGAAGCATTACTCATTGGATTGCGGTTAGCCAAGGATATGAACATAAAAGTTCTTGACATCTATAGTGATTCTCAGCTGGTGGAGAATCAGGTTCTGGGAGTGTACCAGGAGTGAGGTTTGAAGATGGTTGCCTATCTGAATAAAACGAAGGGTCTGTTAGCTCAGTTCGACAGATACAGTCTCCAGCAGGTACCTCTTAATCAGAATTCCAACGCGGACGCTTTGGAAAAATTGGCAAGTGCGAAGGATGCTGATACTCTAAACATAGTGCCAGTCGAACAACTATCAGTACCAAGCATCCAAGCGGCAGAAACCACTCTGGTAATCCAGATGGCGGATACGTGGATGGCACCATTTGTAGAGTATCTAACAAGCAGCGTGCTACCAGTGGACAGAAACAAATCCAAGACCCTTCAGCGGCAAGCTGCTAGGTATATCCTAGTCGATGGAATCCTATACCGAAGAGGATACTCACTGCCACTTCTCGGATGTATTACAAAGGAGAAAGCCAAAGAGTTGACGAAAGAGGTGAACGAAGGTTTTTGCGGGGACCATGCTGGGGGGCAAAGTTTGTCAAAGAAGATCCTAAGGCAGGGATATTTCTGGGCAACCATGAATGAAGACTTAATGGAGTTCGTGTGGAGACGTGGCAAATGTCAGAGATTTTCCAAAATCCCACGAGCAGCCCCCAACGAGTTAAAGCAAATGCAAAGTCCATGGCCCTTCGCAGTTTAGGGAATAGATCTAATCAGATCTTTGCCTACAGGAAAGGGTGGTGTAAAGTATGCAGTGGTTGCCGTCGATTACTTCACCAAATGGGGCGAATTTGAACCGCTGGCAACCTTAACGACCAAGAAAGTTCTTGACTTCGTAGTCAAGAACAACATTTGTTGATATGGATTGCCAAGGAAGATCGTCTCGGATAACGACACCCAATTTGACAGTGCTCTATTCACGGACTTCTGCAAATGGCATGGTATTATCAAAAGCTTTTCTTCAGTCGCTCATCCCCAAGCGAATGGGCAGGTCGAAGCAGTTAATAAAATGCTAAAGGATACACTGAAGAAAAGGCTAGAAGAAGCTAAGGGAGCATGGCCAGAGCAGTTGCCTGAAGTTCTTTGGTCATATAGGACTTCCCACCAAACAGCAACAGGTCATACCCTGTTTTCCTTGGCATACGTGTATGAAGCTATGTTGCCTAATGAGTTGGATCCACCCTCGCACCACAGATTAACATACGACCAAGACTCTAATATCCAGCAATTGATGGAATCCCTGGAATCAATCGATGAAAAGCGTGAACAAGCCCAACTCCGAGTAGCTGTGTACCAGCAGAAGGTCGCCCGGTATTTCAACTCTAAAGTGCGAGAAAGAAAATTCAATGTTGGAGATCTTGTACTTCGAAGAGTTTTTGTAAACACCCGCGACCAAGCTGCTGGAGTACGCGGGCCTAATTGAGAAGGGTCATACCAAATCGATGAGGTCCTTCACCCAGGCACTTATAAACTTTCACGCTTAAACGGAGATCTCGTTCCTCGCTATTGGAATGGAGAACACCTGAGCAAGTATTACCAATGAACAATTCTTCTAAAAGAATTGGCTTGTATTAATTCTACTTTTTACAAGTTTTGAAAAAGGGTTGGTCATTTTATATGATTGATCGCTTATAAGTGTAAGATCTTATTAATCACTCGTACAGACATGTTTAGTCCATTTATTATGAGAAATAAAAGGGACTGTGCGCAGTCAGTCATTTCTTGCCAATTATTGTATTTATTACAAGTATTTGCTCATTACGTGTGTTGTTTTGCTGTATTATAATGCTAATCATATTGCTACGAGCAGTAATGTTCGAACAGGTCCTGGTCAAGGTAAGTGACCAAGGACCTAAAGCTCCTCGATCACTTAGGGGGCATATAAGGTACAAGTAAGCAAAGCATATCGTTAAAAGGTATGTAAACACATGAGCAAAATACGTGAAAGCATGCTAGGGTACTTAGATTCTTTTTCAAAATTTTGTTATTTTGTTAAATCAAACCAAAGTGCTATGCTAAGTCGGTCATGCGAATAGATGTTATAATAAAATTCAAATATATTATAATATCAAAATGTATCCTTTTACACCGAGCAATCGCTGCTCGGATGTAATTGTTCAAATAAAAGTAAAAGCTGCCCATGCAGCAATAAAAAAGATATTGTATTTACATCGCGGCCCGTAGGTCGTGCAGTTAAAAAGATAAATATAAAAACACGAAAAGACTAAGGAGCCAGAGGATCTTGAGGAGCCGGAGGATCTTGAGGAGGGCCCTGATCGACGATGTCTGTAGCCTCATTGTCTGCCCCGTCTATCCCAATGGCCAGCGAGATCTCAGGGGAAGCAGGAATCCTTGCTCTTTCTTCCTCTGCCAGTCGAGCAGCACAGCGAGCGAGCTCGGCATCTCTTGCATTCTCAGGAAGGTAATTGAAGTTGGCACCCTGGTTGTGCTTCCAGAAATCGTAGAAGCATCGAAGAATGGCATTCTTGTACCTTTCTAAGTTGCTGGCATTGGCTTTCTTAAGCTCCTCGATCCAACCCTCCAAGGTAGTATTCTCCTGTCTACTCGCAGCCAAGTCCTCCTCGAGCTGTTTAGCTGCACGGTAATTGATGCGGTTAGACTCCTTGAACTGGTCCCTTTGATCGATGGCTTTGTCCAGAGAACTTTGCTTCTCCTTCAGCTCCTCAGCCAATTTATTCTTCTCCTCGAGAACCACTGCAAGCTGTTCGGCATATTTCTCTGCGGCAGCTTTGAGTTCATCAGTGTGCCGTTACTCCAAATATTTAGCCTGCTCGGTAACAACACCTGAGCGGAGACGGCCAGCAGTAAGGGTCAGCATTGCCTGCAATCAGAGCAGAAGTTAGACTAACTGTAAAATGTAGAAGGCCTATCTCCGCAGAAAAAGATGACTTACACTGGTAAACTCGTTCAAGGCGCGGTTTAAGATCAAGTCGATGTCCATCGCCTCTGTCTAAGACATCGTCTCTCAGCAACGGTCTTGCTTTACAATTTTTGCGACCTTGTCCTTGACCGATTTGAAGGCGTGACTAGTTATGTCGCCCCCAGTCGAAGCAGGACCGGCCGGCTGAGCCTGGTCAGTTGGGGCCACTGAAGGTGGAGTCATTTTGGCTGGAGCAGGGGGAGTCTACTGCTCATGAGGAAAGGGTGGAGTTGCGTTGGCTGAGGGCCCGTCCTCCAGGGGGCCTACATTGCGAGGCTTCTTAGCCTGAGGCGCTTTGCTGTTTTCCCTAGGGTGCCTCTTGCTTGCCTTCTTTTTGCTCGGGGGAGCCGCGGGAGTCTCGGGAGTGTTGTAAATGTCGAACACGTTCATGGAGTCCATGTCTAGAAAAGAAGCAAAATGTCGAACAGTGAGATAGCGTAAATGACTAAGTATATTACATTAGGAAATGAAATAAAGAAAGATTGGAAAGTCAAATACTAGAGCTATTATTATTGGTCACTATACTATAGACTCTACTAGTCTTATACTCACTCTCTGACATGAAGAAGTCTGGACCTAAATTTGGAGCATATTTAAAATTGTCGTCCCCGTTGAATAGGTGACAGGGAATTGGCAAGCTATCTAAAAGCGAAATAACTGTACCATTCTCGTCTGAAGACTCGTCCAAGTGTTCGACAGGGTCGGTGGCCTTCTTTTTCCCCTTCCCCAAGGGGGCAGGGGGCCTCTCTGATGGAGGTGTACCAACAGGTTCCCTGATCGTGACCCTGGTTGGCCTCCTTCATGGAGGCGAGAATGGTGGTTGCTGCTCAGGTTCCTCCTCGGCTATGGCACTCCCTGCTGTTGACTCCCTCATGTCCTGATGAGGGGCCAAGAGGCCAACCAGCCTAAGGTTAGCCTCTGTGACCAGATGTTTGACGCTTTTTTCTACGTCAGTCATGCTGGCCAAGAGGGCTAATCTCAACTCCATGTCTGGAGCCATAGGCCTGGAAGGCATTAAAAGTTTAAGAGATTATGGAGAAGAACACTAAATAAATATCAATAGCCAGTGGTACAAAGGTTTTACCTCCTAGAGCAAAGGCCAGATTGTCCGCGATCATGTCGGTCGTGAGGAAGTACTCCTGGTAGTACCTCCCAACATTTGATATATGGGTGGTGTCAGTCAGGAAGGTGCGCCCAGTTTCCTGATGACAGAAATGAAAAAACCCCGTGCCTCTTGGTTGGGGTTCGACTTTAGGTCAAACAAGTAGTTAACCTTGTGAGGAGTTGGCACGGGCCATTTTTTGTGGCCGTACAGGATATAGAGTGCTGCGAGCATTTTATATCCATTTGTAGTTATTTGAAAAGGGGAAACTCTGAAATAGTTGGCCACCCCTTGGAAAAATGAATGAAGAGGCAAGGTAGCCCCTGCCTCAATGTGGAACCTCAACCAGGCGCTGAAGGCGCCTCCGGGCAGGTTCGCCTGTTGGTCTTGGTTATTTTAGACTAAGGTCACCCCCGTGAGACCGTACTTCGTGATGTAGTTGGCGATCATCCTAATCATCACTCGACTCTCAAGAAATAAACACCACTCAACATCTGGCTGAATTGCATGTCGGGGCTGAGCGTGTCTTTGGATGTTAGGGTTAGGAACATTTTCTCCTCGACCACTGGTCGAGGGAATTGCAGCTCGAGGAGCAGGCTGATGTGACAGAATGGAGGTTTTCTTTTTCTGGGCTTTGGTTTTAGAACGAGCCATATTTTGAGTAAGGATAGGTGGAGTGTTTGGAGTGACACGAGAAAATGGAATGTCAGGTATCAGTGACGATGGTTGCTCCTCCTCGTCAAGCAGTTGAGCCAATAGGTCATCGTCGATAGGTCTTTCTCTCCCCCCCCCCCCCCCCACGGATCTTGCATGTAAGCTGCGAACAGAGAAAGGAGGAGATAAGACACACAACCTGAGAGCTTATGTTGAAAGTTGGAATAACGTTTCTCGCGTCTACGACCAGCAGCATTTTAACAGAAACACTAAGTTCTATGCGAGTAGTTTGAAAAACAGATTGAAAAGTGGAAATAAAAAGTTTTTTGGAAAAAAGCTTTTTCGACTCCGAAGGGGCAGGAGAAACCTAGTATTTCAACTAGCCTAAAAATCAAATTTTTACTTCGATTTTACGCCCTAAACTTACGATCTTGACTATCAAACTGGCTCCTAACTCCTATAGAGCAAAACTACGCTACCCTATAAGTATCAATCAGTATATGCACAATCCTCATGGATTTCTACCCAAGAACACAAAAAATTTCAGAACTCAAAACAGGAGTAGATGAAGAGCTTGAAAGTGAAGAAATTTACCTAGATGAAGATCGGAGGTTCTGAAATGAAGCAACTTTGGACATGTGAACAGAGGATCTTTAGAAAAAAGTGACGGAGGATCTTCGAAGTCTCTGAGCTCTGAGATGAAGTTCTTGAGTGTTCTTGCCAAGAAAATGGCGAGTAAAAAGTGAAAAAAGTACATTTGGGGATTATTTATAATGGCTGAGATATGATAAAAATGGGTAATCATGAGTTACCTTTTTCAAGGTATGGGGGAGTGTAATAGCTATCTGAAGGATTACTTGGAAACCGAAAATGCATGATTGGACGTGGTTAGGTCACCCTTTTTTAGGACGCACAAGTGACTCTGACAGATTTCGCGGGGCATAGGAAAGGTTTCCTAAGTATACTTATTGCTCGTCACAATAAATAAACTTGGGGGGAAAATGTTTATCTAAAAAACAACTGTGGATGACATGACAAGAATTTTCAAAACATGGCCGACACGTGGCAGAGATGCTGCTCGCCTATCAACTAGGGATACTTCCATATGCAGTGGTCAAGTTTTATGTACGACCAGCCTGGTCGTATACTCCGTTTATTTATGTATAAATATGTTTAGTTGTAATGATATCCGAGAATATCTCTTCATTATAACCTGAATATCCGTTTATTAAGGAAATATATGATTAATTGACTCATGTAACCTTCCTTGAGCCTATAAATATACAAGAAATAGCTCATGGGGGGATCTTTTGATCTTTTTCCGAATTGTATTGCTATTATCCATCATCTATATTGTTTCTCCTTCGAAGGTTTGTGAAACTCAGGAACCCTAGTTCTTTGATCACACCTTTGAAGCTCAATATTAATAATAGTATCAAGTGGACGTAGGTCATTACCAATCACTGGGGCCGAACCACTATAATTCTTGGTGTTCTTTACTTTCCATTAGATTGTATTCTCAAGCATCGTACTTATTTCCTGTCGTATACTTGACTCTGTGTCATTGGCTAATTCGAGGGTCAACAAGTTCCTACATTTCAATCACTATTCCAACACTGAAACAAGGAATAGTAAGAAAAAGAAAGCCACTTTTTTAGTTTAGAAAACACATATTTATTTTATCAAATAAAACTAATATAGATAAAAAAAAAAAGATATTGAGATTTAGTAGTGAAATTAACCCAATCAAGCTCTCTCACAATCAAATAATAGAAGAAAATCCAACAAAAAATAAAAAAACAACAGAAGAAAGAAAACCAATTTATATCTTTTTCTTTCTCTCTATCTTTCTTTTACTCCACTAATTTATATGAGCTTCTAAGTTTTAGATCATTAATTAAAAGCAAACAAGAAAAAGTTTCTTATATATATTTGTTATCCCAAAAATTTGAAAAGGATGACGTGGCAGTAAAATTGACACATGGCATGAGTTAGTGGGGTGATCTGGCTTAGCAATGGCCCAATACATCAGTTAAGAAATTGGACAGATAGTCAAGTCAAATACACCCGACCGAAGAGAATATTTGGTCTAAGGGTTGCTTGGCTCAGACCCCAGTTTGAAGACCCTAATAATTGATTTAAAGCCAAGTCCAAGAAGATTGAAGGAGAGATTTGGATTTTGGTTCAAGGGATAAAAGCAACAGGTTCGATCGGACCTAAGCTTAAGGAGCCTCTTAACATTTTGGCTCGAGTGTGTCTGAGGTAAACCTCTCAAAGGTTTCCTAAGTAGTGGCTTGGACGTGTCTGAGGAGAATGACTAAGACTTAATTTTAGTCAAGGGGAAAGCCACATAATGGACGATCGGATGTGCCATGGAAGAGGTATGCTTGGGTTTGAACAAGGTGAGGAGGAGGAGGAAAGTAGGCTTGGACCACCTTGGTCCGAGGAGAAGAGTGCAAGGTCCGATCGGACCTTGGTTGAAAAAGGAAGGCTCGGACCATTTTGGTCCGAGGAGAAGGGCATCATGTCCGATCGGACATGCCCATGGGAGGTGCCTTGGACCATTTTGGTCCGAGGAGATGGAATGGAGAAGATGGCTCGGACCACCTTGGTCCGAGGAGAAGAGTACAAGGTCCGATCGGACCTTGACTGAAGGAAATGGGCTCGGGCTTGACCGAGGTAAGATGCCAAAGAGGGTGGTTTGAACCACCTTAAGCCAATAAGAAAACCATTGTGTTCAATCGGACACAATGAAGGAGTATACCTCAGACTTGCCCGAGGTAAGGAGCAAAGGAAGTGGCCTCGGACCACCTTGTTCCGAGGAGAGCCAAACTTACATGACCTTTGGTCCGAGGAAAGCCATGCACATACCACCTTTGACCCACGAAAAGCTTGAAGGAGTAATCAACATGCATGTGAGACTGCATCAAACTTCCCGAAACGTCTTCAGTGAGAATTGGTCTAAGCATCCGGGAATCTCTCACTCCTCACTCGAATTTAGGGATCAGTTGTATTTTAAACATTTATTGTAATATAAATATAAGGCGAATAATAAAATATCCCTATGAAAAGGGGATACCAGTTGAGAATCCCAGGTCTATAAATAGAGAGTTGGGAGGATCGTAAAGGGACTTTTGGCAAATTAAGAGTTAGTCTGTGTTCTAGAGAGAGAAAGTGTGTTTTTCCTGAGAGAATCCCTTTTTGTATTCTGGAATATCTTGCACTGAAGAAACTCAGTTGACACTGGTTCATCTGATCTTGAGTGTGAAAATACATAATAAAATCTCTAAGTGGATTAGGCTATTACCGATTATCGGGGCTGAACCACTATAAAATCTCGTGTTATTTACTTTCATTGATAAAAACTGTCTGTTGTCGTTTATTATTCTCTTGAAGGCTTGTCGTAGTTGACGTTCTTACATCGTTGGCTAAAATTACAGTCAACATTTTGGTGCTTTCATTGAGAGCCTGAAGAGAAGACAGATAGTCCCTGAAGCAATATGGCGCCTAAGAACACCACCGCGGCCTCCAAGAGGGCAAGCACCTCTAGGGAACATGCCAGATCAGAGGGTCCCAGCGTTCAAGATCGTGAGAATGAGCCCAGGGTCGTGCTTGAGGATGTAGCTCCTGAAGTTGAGGAGCTCCAGGAGACCATGAGTGCGTTCCAGGAGGAGTTGGCCCAGTTCAATGCTAGGCAGGAGGCCTTTGCTGAGGAAATGGCCAAGCAGAGGCGGGATATGGATGCTAGGAGCGAGGAGATCCGTCGGCAGCAAGAGGAGGCCGACAGGCGACATCGCGAAGCTGCACTTGCTCTGGAGGCAGCTACGCAATTGACCTGAGCCAATGCTCAAGCTATGCCTGGGGTGACACCCACCCCAGAGGCAAGGACCACAGAGGCTGGTCATAAGAAAACTGATAGGCCAGGCAGGAATGGTGGTAACCCACCTGGTCATGAGGAACAGGGAGTCCGATCGCGCACTGCCTCAACCCAGAGGGGGAACTCCAAGACCCCCTCAAGGAGCCCCAGATCAGAGACTTCCAGGTCAGGGAGTCATAAGTCAGGCAGCAAGAAAACACCCTCTGAGCAGGGGCACAACAAAGCTCCTCGTGGCAAGGAGACTTCCCACTTCAAAGATGGACATGGGCGTGATGAAGCTGACAGTCACCACACCAACCAGTCGAAGGAGAAGAATAATAACCGACGAGGAGGTGAGGATCAACCGGCTCAAACGGGGAAGCCACCACGGCACCCCAACCAGCGTAATGGCAAAGAGCACGCTCCACCTAGTAGACCTTCCGAGAAGACTCGGAGTACGGTGTTCGGCCGGTTGGGAAAGAACACTGCTCAGAAGGACCTAAGGGACGTCATTGATGACAGAAGGAGGACCGTTCCAGTCGAAGGGCAGGAGCCAATCCGTCCTACCATTCGAGTAGAAATACTCGATGTTGATATGCCGGATAGGAGTGCCCGACCAAACGGTCCAGAGGGTGTGTCCCCAGCAGTAGCCCCGGGCATCCAAGCCCAGCTTGATGCTTTGACGGCGGCAGTACAAAGTTTGTCAAAACAACCAGTTATAGATCCGGTAGATCACTGAAGTGGTAGCCCTTTTTGTGCTAGAATAAGAGCAGCCCAACCACCAAGGAAATACAAAGCACCGGTACTGCCAGTTTATACAGAAAAGGCAGACCCGGTGAGACACGTTGGAAAGTTCGAAGATCAGATGGAGCTGCTTGGGGTGAGTGATGACTACCGCTGCAGAGTCTTCCCCACCACCTTGTCAGACACTGCCCAGGAGTGGTACTGGAAGTTCAAACCCGACTCCATCACCTCTTGGGAGAGCTTTACGAAGGAGTTCTGCAGGCAGTTCAGTACTGCCCGAATCCCTCCTGTTTACGCCAACCACTTGGTGGACATTAGGCAAGGTAAATATGAGTCTCTCAAAAACTACATTCAAAGTTTTATGAGAGAAGCCAATCGGGCTACCGTGGTTGGAGATGAAGGGAAAATGGTTGCAATCTCCTCCGGTATTATTTATCGAAGTCCTTTGTGGGACAGCATCCACCGCCATCCAATTTCAACTTTACAGCAGTTTTTAGACCGGGCAGATAAATACATGAAGTTGGATGACGGCATTGAGAAAGGAGAGAACGGGTTGAACAACCCAAGTGGATCAGATGAAACTCCGAAGGATAGCGGAAACGATCAAGGCGGTAGTAAGAAACGTGGGAATAACGGGTCTGACCGCCGCAATGAGAAAAAAGCTAAGTCGGGATCGAATGACAAGCCTACGAAGTATGAACCTCGATTCACCAACTACACCACTCTTTCGGCGACTCGAGCAGAAATCTATATAGCCAGCCATCAGGAGGTCCCTTACCGGAGACCCCCACCAATCAAGAAGGAAATGAGTAAGAGGGATAAGAACAAGTTCTGTCGTTTCCATGGAGACTATGGTCACGACACGAATGAGTGTAATCACCTTAAGGATGAGATAGAGTTTCTCCTCCGGTCGGGGAAGTTAAAAAAGTATAAGGCAGAGAAGACCCAGGGAGAGGGGAGCAGCAATAATCCTGGGTTTAAGTGGCAATGGTCCCCACCTTTACAACCTGAACCTGTGGACTTCACACTAGATACAATATGTGGAGGACCGCATCTTGCTGGGGACAGCAACAAGGCGAGGGAGAGGTATGCTCGCACCCTTCGTCATGAGTTGGGAGCGGCATCCACCTCCGAGGTTATGACGGTGGAGGAGAGACCATCAAAGAACCCAAGGTATGAAAGTGAGTCCCTCACTTTCACTGAGGAAGATGCTAAACACGTGAGGTATCCTCACAATGACCCTCTTTTCACAATGAAGGTGAAAAGATGTCTGGTTGATACGGGATGCTCCGTAAACATTATTTATAAGTCCTCTTTTGAAAAAATGAAGTTATCCATCAATGACTTGAAGCCAGGCTCTCACGTCATTTATGGGTTTACTGGAGATAGACTGTCACCAGCTGGGATAATAAAGTTACCAGTCACCACGGGGGAAGCCCCCAAGCATGAAACCGTGATGACTGAGTTTTTGATCGTTGACTGCCCGTCCGCCTACAATGTGGTTATTGGTCGACCACTACTCACCAATTTGCATGCAGTGGTTTCAATTTGGCACCTATCTATGAAGTTCCCGACCAGCGTTGGCATAGGCTGCGTCCAAGGAGACCAGAGGGAAGCTAGAGAGTGCTATAATGCCTCGATAGCTAAGGCGAAGAAGGGTGCCAAGGAGAACAACATGATTGTATGTGTTGAAAGAGAGGAGGTGGATGAGATGGATGTAGACCATAGTCTTGTAGTAGTGAACGATGAAGAGATGTTGGAGGAGTGTGGCCAGGAGAGCACTCCTAGTTTAAAAGAGCAGAAGACCCCATCAGGTGATGAAGTCACCAAATAGGGCATTGCCCAAAGCGAGGGAAGAGATATTGATCCTCGCTTTGGGGATTATGAGAGTGATGTGGGACCGTCCGAGGAGTTAGAGGAGGTCCCTATAGATGAGAATGACCCGACAAGAGGGGTCAAGATTGGGAAGAAGTTGAAAGCTGAGGTGAGAGTACAGCTGATAGAATTCTTGCAAAGGAATCAAGATGTCTTCGCCTGGTCTCACAAGGATATGGTGGGTATCTCACCAACTGTGATCAGCCACGTGCTCAACGTGGACGAAAGATATCTGGCGGTACAGCAGAAGAGGAGGTTGCTTGACAAGGATCGAGCAAAGACTCTTAAGGAGGAGTTAGAGCGATTGAAGGAGAATGGGTTTATTAGAGAGGCATACTATCCAGCTTGGGTTTCAAGCCCAGTCTTGGTGCCTAAACCCAATGGAAAGTGGAGGACTTGTGTAGATTTTACTGATCTAAACAAAGCGTGCCCGAAGGATTGCTTTCCTTTACCAAGAATAGACTAGTTGGTAGATGCAACCTCTGGTCACGGGACTTTGTCCTTCATGGACGCCTATTCGGGGTACAATCAGATCAGCATGCATCCTCTTGATGAAGAGCATACCAGCTTCCGAATGGACATAGGGCTGTATTGCTATAGAGTGATGCCCTTCGGATTAAAGAATGCAGGAGCTACCTACCAGCACTTGGTGAATGGTATGTTTCGTGACTTAATCGGCAAGAGCATGGAGGTATACGTAGACGATATGCTGGTGAAGTCAAAGGAAGCTGAGGGGCACGTGGGAGACTTAGAGGAGTGCTTTGCAATATTGAGGAGGTATAACATGTGGAATAGAGGCAAACCCAGAGAAGATCAAGGCTCTCATAGAGATGAAGTCTCCGACAAGAATAAAAGATGTGCAAAGTTTGACTGGGCGGATTGCAGCTCTAAGCAGGTTCGTTTCGAAATCAACGTACAAGTGCGTCCCGTTTTTTAATCTGCTTAAAGGAGGCAAGAAGTTTGAGTGGACCGCAGAGTGTGAACAAGCTTTCCAGGCGATAAAGGAGCATTTGGCTCAACCTCTTGTTCTTTCTAAGCCAGATGATGGAGAGGACCTATTTATGTATCTAGCAGTCACAGAACACGCTGTTAGTGCTGCCTTAGTACGTGAGGAGGATAAGGTGCAGCACCCGGTGTATTACGTTAGCAAGCGTTTGATAGGAGCGGAGTCCCGATACCCCATGATCGAGAAGTTGGCTTACTGCTTGGTACTTGCATCACGAAAATTGCGGCCGTACTTCCAGGCACACCCCATCAAGGTCCTTACTGACCAACCTCTTCGCCGAGTTTTACAGAAGCCGGAGTCATCTAGTCGGCTACTTAAATGGGCGATCGAGCTAGGCCAGTTTGAAATCAAGGACCAACCAAGGACTGCTATTAAAGGTCAAGCTTTGGAAGATTTCATCGCTGAGTATACCGGAATCGTCGAGGTCCCCGACCAGCAGGAGAGTGTTACTGGGCTAAAAGAAGAAATTCCTGCTTGGCAACTTTTCGTTGATGGATCATCGAATGAGCACCATTCAGGATCTGGGATTATACTAGTCACACCAGAGAAGCACTGAATTCATTGTGCACTAAGATTCGGATTTAATGCTTCAAACAACGAAGCGGAGTATGAGGCCCTCTTAGCAGGGTTGCGACTGGCTAGAGATGTACGTGCCTGGTCAGTGGAGATAAATAGTGATTCCCAATTGGTGGTTTATCAAGTACTGGGGGAGTACCAGGGAAGGGGCCTACGCATGGTGGCATACTTAAACAAAACAAAGGATTTGCTAGCCCAGTTTGAGGGGTATACCATCAAGTTAGTACCAAGGGAGCAGAATTCCAATGCCGATGCTCTAGCAAAGCTTGCTAGTGCAAAGGATGTCGAAACTCTAAATATAGTACCAGTAGAATACTTGGCAGATCCGAGCATTGATAGACAAGAGGCCATGCCGATTACGATAGCCGACACCTGGATGACTCCCATCATTGCTTACCTTGAGCAAGGGACCCTCCCAGATGGTCGTAATGAAGTAAGGAAGATTATGAGGCAAGCTGCTAGATACACCATGGTGGATGGAGTGTTGTATAGGAGAGGATACTCCTTACCTCTACTCAGGTGCATAACTCCCGACCAGTCAAAGAACTTATTAGCTGAGGTGCATGAGGGGTTTTGTGGAGATCATGCTGGGGGGCAGAGTCTATCTAAAAAGATCTTGAGGCAAGGATTTTTCTGGCCTACTATGAACGAGGACTTTATGGAATATGTGAAAAAGTGTGACAAATGCCAAAGATTTTCTAAAGTGCCCAGAGCGCCCCCAAATCTTTTGAAGCAAATGCAAAGTCCGTGGCCTTTTGCAGTGTGGGGCATCGATCTGATCGGGAAGTTACCCAAAGGAAAAGGAGGAGTGCAGTTTGCAGTGGTCGCGGTAGATTATTTTACCAAATGGACTGAGGCCGAGCCATTAGCCATGATTACATCGAAGAAAGTGTTGGACTTTGTTGTTAAAAACATAATATGTCGCTATGGTCTGCCTAAGAAGATAGTGTCTGACAATGGCACCCAATTTGACAGCGACATATTTACCGATTTTTGCACTTGGCATGGCATCACCAAAAGTTTCTCTTCGGTAGCCCATCCTCACGCCAATGGGCAGGCTGAGGCAGTGAACAAGACATTGAAGGACACTCTTAAAAAGCGCCTGGAGCAAGCTAAGGGTGCTTGGGTAGAAGAGTTACCAGAGGTCCTTTAGTCATATAGGACTACTGCTTGGACGGCAACTGGTCATACCCCATTCTCTTTAGCGTATGGGTATGAGGCCATGTTACCTGTGGAGATAGACCCACCGTCTCATAGAAGGACAATGTACAACCAAGAAGAGAACCATCAGCTATTCGCAGAATCACTGGACTTCCTTGAGGAGAGAAGAGACGAGGCAAGCCTCTGAGTAGCGGCTCATCAGCAAAAAGTGGCACGCTACTTCAATTCCAGAGTGCGAGATCGAAAGTTCAAGGTCGGAGATTTGGTCCTAAGGAAGGTGTTTGTTAAAGACCCAGCAGCTGGTGTGCTAGGACCAAACTGGGAAGGACCGTATCAAATTGAGCAAGTCTTACCGCCCGGCACCTATAAGCTTGCTCGGTTGAATGGAGAGCTGATCAGGAACTACTGGAATGGTGAGCACTTGAGAAAGTATTATCAGTAAATACTGCTTGCAGAGTAGTAGCTTTGTATCAGGTGCTTAACTTGTTATTTAAAGTTTTTTGTTTGTGAACTGGTTATTTGCTACCCAGTCGCATTATTACGAACAATGTTATTTTGTTTGGAACTCGTTGTTAGACACGTTTTGTCACTTATTATTACGAGTAATAAAAGAGACCATGCGCAGTGTGGTCGAATCTTGCTACAAATTTTGCATATGTGTTGATTATTTTTGATTGGCAGTGTTCAACTGTCATAATGATTTAAACAAAACAGGTCTTCTAAAAACTAAGTGTAAATGTATACCAGACAGTGTTCAACTGGTCGATATCATGACATGAAGGACCAACGTTTAAATAATGTTTTTGTGGTGATCAACTACTAAGATATTTAGCATATTTTATGTGTTTCACGAGTAGTAACTACTCGAACAAATTCGGTCAAGTAGCAAGTGATCAAGGATTTATCAACCCTCAATCACTTGGGGGCACATAGGGTATACTGATATGTATTTCAACACAGGCAATAAGAACACGAGAAAATATATTTGTTTGGGCTGACTTGTAAGCTTCGAAGTCTAAAAAAAGCCTTTAAGCTAACTTGTTTTACAAAGCTTAAGTAACTTAGAATTTTTCAAATTTTAAGTTAGAAACGGATATTCGTGTAATAAAAAATTTTATGCTCATAAAAAGTTAGAGCAATAAGAGCATGAGGAAGTATATTTAGTATGGACTTATGGAATGGTAAAAAATTTCTAAGTTAAAAAACTAAATACTCATGTGAAATTAAAGGCATCTAAGAACTTTGCTATGTACAATAAAAACTTAAAAGTCTAAAGTTGTTGACAGAAAAAGAGTAAAGTGCTAAGTGTCAAAATAGCTCACTAGTTCGAGCAACAAAATACAAAGTAAAGTAAACTATGATGAACTACGAGAGGGAGTCACTAGCGTGCTCCTCTAATGGGTTGATCTACCCCCTCCTCGGCATCAGCTGCCCCTCTCGCTCGGAATGATAAAGCAGAGGAGGCAGGGGTGAGTGCAGGAGGATTGGCAGCCTCTTCAGCGGCCCTTGCTTCACATCCGGCAAGCTCCTCTGCCTGGGCCTCCTTGGAGAAACAATCAAGATTGAGAGGTTTATTCAACTTCCAGACCTTATAAAAGCAGTCGAAACTGGCCTCCTCAAAGCGAATCAAGTCAAGTTCCTTTTCTTGTTTCAGCTCTTCGTTTTCGCTGATTAACTTCTCATTGTCCCAAGCTAACTCTTTGTTCTCGAGGGACTGCTTCTCCAATTGAGTTGTCAAGGAAGCGTTGTTTTGAGCCTGCTTCTGGTTCTCATCAGAAAGCTTCTTGAGAGACTCGTCTCGTTCAGCTACGGTTCTCTCTGCTTGCTCCAGCTTGGATTTGGCCTCCACCAGTTGATCGTTCAGCACCTTGACCAACTCCTTGTAGTCTACAGCTCGGAGCTGAGCGTGACCAATGGTGACAAGTGACTGCATGGAAGACAAAAGGTTATTACAAGAAAAAATACTAATAATAAATTGTCCTAAGAGAAAATACTTACCTTCATCAGTTGAGCAAGTCCTCTCTTCAAGACGACTTCAACACTAAGCCGAGGGTAGGATTCTAAGCTTTGGAGCGTTGAAGCATCATGGCCGATCTCCTCGAGAAGTCCCTTGCCCAGGTCACTAACAGCACGAAAAAGCTCGCTCGAGTTACCCTGGTGAGTAGGAGTTAGGCTCGCAGAAGGAGGAAGGGAAGAGGGAGTCAATGGCGGAAGTGTAGTCGGTCCCTCAGTTTTCCTCCCTTGACTGGGCGGTGCTACCTTCTGAATCTTCTGTGGGGGCATAGAGCCACTTCCATCGCCAGTTTTCCTCTTTGAAGCAACGCACTCTCTGAACATGTCTGAATCTGCAAAGGAGAAAAACACAAGGTTGTTAGAGATATAAACATAATGAAACGTGTACAAGTGTATACTACAATTTTGTTACTCTCTAATTACCGAGTTATCAAAAATATTCCTATTTTCACTAGACATGTGTTACATGCGTTGAGGATCTGATCAAGGAACTCATCCTCGTCGTCCGAGGATGAGGTAAGTTCCCCCTGAACCTGGATAGCCTTTCCTTTCCCAGGCTGAGCGGGAATAGTAGATCTGCACTGAGGATCGAGTTCTCTAATGACTAAGTCGCCAGGTCCACGAGAAAGCAGAGAAGGTCCAGGAGAAAGCTGATCAGTCATTAGCTTCGTTCCCGCGTTGGACTGATCGGTAGTGTCGTTCTCCCCGGTGGTACTTTCCACAACCAAATCTTGGTCACACGGCACCAGGCCTACCATCTGAAGGAGGTCCAAGGTGACCAATTTTTTCACATCCTTCTCTTTAAGACTCATGTTAGCCAACTTCTGGGCCCGCTTAAACATCCCTTTAGTAGGCAACGGTCGCTCGAATGGACCCTAGCGTGTAAAGGCCAAGTTGTTGGCCTCAATGTCCAATGTAAGGAAGTATTCTTTATGATACTTCCCGGGGTTCGATTTATGAGAAATACCGTTGAGATATGTAATCCCTCTGTGCCTATGATAGAAGTGGAAGAAGCCTGAGTTGTTGTGGGAAGGATTGGTCCTAAGATCAAACAGGTAATGCACCTCATGAGGGGTGGGCTCATTCCAACCATTCAGGAAGTAAAGGATGTACAACGCCGTGAGTGCCTGGATCCCATTCGATGCGATCTGGAATGGGTAGACGTTGAAGTAATCTGCTACAGACTGGAAATAGATGTGTAGTGGGAGTGTTGCTCCAACGTGTACATGATGCCTGGACCAAGCGCAGTATCTTCCGTCGGGCCTATTGGCTCTTTGGTGCGAGCCCGGACATATCACGTTTGCCCCGCTCAAGCCTAAAGCTTCAATGTGTTTTTGAAACAGCGCGGGATTAAGTTTTGAAGCTTTAGCAATGAACCAGGAGGGTTCTTCTTCTCCCTCATTACGTGGCTTCTGGACAGCCAAATCCTGGATCGTCGTAGCAAATTCCCGAGAAGGTTTTCTGGAAGCCGTGGTAGTGCGAGTATGATTGCGCTTTACCACCTTCTACACCGCTCTGCGGGCAACCTGCGGATCATGTTCCTGAGGGAGCCTATTAGATTACTTCACCCTCATCGTCGACTGAGAAGCTTGTCGAAGGAACTGTTCCTCGTGGAGAAGATACAAGGCTGAGCGAGGGAGGATCTGCTTGAAACGGCGAAGATGATCCTCTGGAGTGCAACCAGTAGACGAGTCTGGTGAGGAATCGCTATTTAAGGGAGTCTCGATTGTTTGCGGGGCGGATGTTTCAGAGTCCGTATGATTGTCACCTCCCCTATAGTCAGAGCGATTCATCTACAAAAATGAATAAAAAATGGGGAGGTGAGTAACCATACAGAAAAAATTCATCAAAAATAAGAGTTATTTTTATACATGGAAAATTTTGTCTAAGTTATAAAAATATAACACATATGAATGAATAATTTTAACGCTCAAGAGTGCCTAAAAAGTACTTGGGGTGTTGAACTTATTAAAGTTTATAGAAAGGGGCACTTTTGAGGTTTTCCTATAAGGTTAAATTCCTTATGCGTGTAAGTTAACATGCTAAGAGCTTGGTTATGCATTTGGAAGGAAAGAAGGCCAAGGCCTAAGATATTAGGTGTGGTCCGATCGGACCACATTTTGGGCTCAAGGGAATGGTCTTATCTAAATGCTTCCGATCGGATGCCTAGACCCATTAAGTGAGCATGACCAAAGAGGCGTACGAGCCACAGGAATTTGGAGACGGTCCGATCGGACCATGTGCTTACTATAGGAGGTGACCCAGCCTATTGCATTCGGTCAAATGTCAAGATATGTTGGATACTCTTGACCCAGGAAGCGTTCGACAGCCATGGGAGTCCAAGGAGACGTCCAGCCCTGCCTCCGCGCGAGCCCAGCGTGAAGGCCCCCAGGAGGTCCGATCGGACGAAGCACGCCCAAGGAGAGGATAAGCACCCACGGTCCGAATGTCTAGTGCCTGGTGTGCTTTGTGCCTCCGAAGCTCCTAGCCAGCAGCAGCACATTGTGTCCGATCGGGCAAGGGCATCTAAGGGGGTTCAAAGTTTGCTGTCAAGAGGGTTGGGCACTTCAATGCTAAGGAGTGTAAGTGTGGTTCGATTGGACCACACACTTGCCTAAAATTTTCAATGCCCGATCGGAAGTAATCTTCTCACCTCGTTCAAAAGAGATGCACGCCTCAAGCTTCAGCCATAGCTCATCATCTCCGATCGAACGTGAGCTCCCGAGGAGGACAAAGTGTGGTCCGATCGGACCACACGTATACCCAAAAACTTTTGGCAAAACCATGTAGACAAAGTCCCTAATTGCACACTTTGCCTACCCCAAATCCAAATCAAATGGGCAAAGCCCTAAAATCCCTAGTTTAAACACATTCCTTCATTCACACATGCAAAAAACAAGATCAAAGGATAGAAATAAAAGGTTTTTCTTCATGTTCTTAGAAACCCATTACACTATCAAAACCCTCAAAACCCATATTCATATTCATGTCAAAATAGCCAATTTGTCTTGAAATTCCTATGAAATTAGGGGTAAATTCGGGTTGCCCATGCCACAAACATCATTAAGACAACAAGCAAACACATTATACAAATCATTCACAAGAATTTCAAGAACAAGCAATGCTAGGGGGTTCGGCCATGGCATATTTTTCTTAGAAACTTTCTAAAAAAAAAAAATAACAATATAAGAGGCATGGAAAAGAAGACTTACCCAAGGTTGGAGGACTTTGGGTTTTCTTGAAGGTTGCTTGAAGATGAGAGGTTTTTTAGAGTGATTTTTGTATGGGTGAAGAAAATAGTGTAATGTGGGGATATTTAAAGGGAAAATAGTGGGTTTTTATTTACTTTTGGACCTTTGGCATTCTGGGACTATTTTTTCTCTCCACGATCATGGGTGGATTTTTGCAGTGATCGTGGGTCTGCTGCATGGAGATGAACAATTATTATTTTTTATAATGACGTTAGCTAAAGAAAAAGTTTATTATGTGAATGAATCATATAATAAACTTGGGGGGCAAATGTTATCCCAAAAATTTGAAAAGGATGACGTGGCAGTAAAATTGGCACATGCCATGAGTTAGTGGGGTGATCTGGCTTAGCAATGGCCCAATACATTAGTTAAGAAATTGGACAGATAGTCAAGTCAAATACACCCGAACGAAGAGAATATTTGGTCTAAGGGTTGCTTGGCTCAGACCCCAGTTTGAAGACCCTAATAATTGATTTAAAGCCAAGTCTAAGAAGATTGAAGGAGAGATTTGGATTTTGGTTCAAGGGATAAAAGCAACAGGTCCGATCGGACCTAAGCTTAAGGAGCCTCTTGACATTTTGGCTCGAGTGTGTCTGAGGTAAACCTCTCAAAGGTTTCCTAAGTAGTGGCTTGGACGTGTCTGAGGAGAATGACTAAGACTTAAGTTTTAGTCAAGGGGAAAGCCACATAATGGCCGATCGGATGTGCCATGGAAGAGGTATGCTTGGGTTTGAACAAGGTGAGGAGGAGGAGGAAAGTAGGCTTGGAACACCTTGGTCCGAGGAGAAGAGTGCAAGGTCCGATCGGACCTTGGTTGAAAAAGGAAGGCTCGGACCATTTTGGTCCGAGGAGAAGGGCATCATGTCCGATCGGACATGCCCATGGGAGGTGCCTTGGACCATTTTGGTCAGAGGAGATGGAATGGAGAAGATGGCTCGGACCACCTTGGTCCGAGGAGAAGAGTACAAGGTCCGATCGGACCTTGACTGAAGGAAATGGGCTCGGGCTTGACCGAGGTAAGATGCCAAAGAGGGTGGTTTGAACCACCTTAAGCCAAGAAGAAAACCATTGTGTCCGATCGAACAAATTGAAGGAGTATACCTCAGACTTGCCCGAGGTAAGGAGCAAAGGAAGTGGCCTCGGACCACCTTGTTCCGAGGAGAGCCAAACTTACATGACCTTTGGTCCGAGGAAAGCCATGCACATACCACCTTTGACCCACGAAAAGCTTGAAGGAGTAATCAACATGCATGTGAGACTGCATCAAACTTCCCGAAACGACTTCAGTGAGAATTGGTCTAAGTATCCGGGAATCCATCAAAAAAAGAAAATTATTTTAACATTGTTACCTTTATAATATTTTCATAAATGTAAGGATATAGGTTATTAGAATTTACGTGATCATAAACATGGGCAACGATGGATTTCGAACTGTGTCATCCTGGTATGGTCAATTTTGCTCGAGCTTCTTTATTTCTCTTCGATATACGCTTCAAACAGAAAATAGTACTCATTAATCTAGATTGTAATTTTATAATTAAACATTAATGTAAAATCTAAGGCATACCTGCTGAGAATCAGAAGCCCAAAAATCGCATAGAATTGCCCAATTAGAAGAAGTAATCGACCCAAAAGGTTTTGACTTCGCTCTCTCGTTGTCCACCTCTCCTCCAACCTCTACCCAATGTTTCTTCATCGTGTGGCGCCAATCAGTCAGATGATTTTGCATTTGTCTTACCATGGCAACGTTGATTACTAGATTGTCTTGTGGATAAATGAATTTTTCCTAAAATCACAATTAAATTTGGAATTTGTTAAAATATTACGAAGATAGACAAAATCTTTAATAATGAGTTATTAAAGGTTTAAAAAATGCTTACAGATAGCCTCTGTCGAATAACTTGGATATTAACTGGTTTTACTTATTCCCAAGCTAGTGTAGTTAGGGGTACTGTGTTACGCAAATAACGAGCCATGGAATTGTTGAACCACTTGCCATACGTTTGAATAGCTTTTCCAGTTTGTGCATCAAACTCTACTTTTAGATGGCTAACTTTTTTGGTGGCCAGCTCCTTCTCGATATTGGCACCGTAATAAGCTCCCCTGCCCCTCTTGGAGCCACCACCGGTGTCATTACTTGGTTCGGCCATTCTACATTAAAATATTCATTAATTAACTAATTCAAATTATGTATGTGTGTTGTTTTTTGTTATAAAATTAACATTTTATTACTTATGGTCTTTCCTAACCTACCCTATTCCAACCTAGTGGATCCCTTGGAGATAGTAAGCAGTCATGTACTTTTCCACATTTTTTCAAGATGTTTCTCAAACATCTTGAAAAAATAAGGAATAGTACATGAATACATTGGCTATCCCCAAGGCATCCACTAGGTGCATGTCAATTACTTTTTATATATATATAAAATTAACATTTTATTACTTGTGATATTTCCAAACCTACCCTATTCCGACCTAGTGGATCCCTTGGAGATAGTAAGCAGTCATGTAGTTCTCCACATTTTTTCAAAATGTTTCTCAAACATCTTAAAAAAAATGTGGAGTAGTACATGAATACATTGACTATCCCCAAGGCATCCACTAGGTGCATGTCTATTGTCTTTTGTTATAAAATTAACATTTTATTACTTATGGTCTTTCCCTACCTACCCTATTCCGACCTAGTGGATCCCTTGGAGATAGTAAGCAATCATGTACTAATTCTCATTTCTTCAAGATATTTCATCAAATATCTTGAAAAAATGAGAACCAGTACATGAATACATTGATTATCCCCAAGGCATCCAATAGGTGCATGTGTACCTATATCTAATACAATCATTAATTAATGATAATAAATAAAGTTTTCATTGAATTAAATAAAAAGTTACATATACTTGTTTAAATTACATATCACTGTCCTCATCATCACTAACTACAACATCATTATGAACACCACTATCACTATCACTATCGACTAGAACATTGTCGTCATCCTCATCGTCTTCATACTCGGCCAACGTGTCGTATTCAAATTCAACTTCATCATCGACAACAAACTCATCTGAACCTTCACCAACCAAATCATCGACGTTGTACACTTCAGTGGGAATGACATCAACCCGATCATACTAAAGATTATCAAAAATTGGAAGTTCTACCCACAGTTGAAATGAAGAAGAATTAACTTCTTGCAATATTGGTATATAATTTGTGGTCTCAGTATCATCAACATCAGAATTTGAGAAATCCCATACATTCCTCAGAATGTATTCATTAACAAGCCTCCAATCATCCCCATTTTTCACATCTCGAAGATAATACACCAACTTCGCTTGAGATGCGAGAACGAAAGGATCATCTTTATAAAATTCTTCCTTCACATATACACTCGTAAAATTGGATTCCAATTTAATTCTACTTGTATTTAACCATCTACACTTGAATAGGACAACACTGTAACCTATAAAGTAGGACAATTCAATTACTTCTTCCAGAACTCCATAATAGTGAACTCCTTCCTCACTTGGCACCATTACACCGCAATTTTGTGTTTTAAGCTTTATATCATGACCATAAATCCCAAATTTCACACCATTCACTATCATCCCTGGATATGAGAACACGGTGCCGCTTGATTTGTTTACGAGAGCATACAATTCATTATTCACTTCAGTAGGTGTTGATTCATGCAAACCGTTCACCTATCAACATTAACATTGAAAGTTAGTTTTGGATTGATTAAGTGGGGTTTCGGAAAAGAATTGACTAATATACATAATCTTTCTTTGAACCATTGAGGAAAATCAGCTTCTTGTTGAACTTCAAGATTCGAGCCCCCCCGTCTTCTTAATTTATCCATATGCTCACTACAAACGGACAACAATGTTATGATTTTTGCCTTTACTCGGTATATAAACCAAACAAATTTATTGAAAAAATACTAGAAAACACACCTAAGGTACTCCTTAATTTCGGCACAATTGTTCAAGATATACCACTCAGCCTTTTGCTTTAACTGCGGATTGAGGAGCAGCCTTGATTTCTTACCAAATGGCCTTATAAATAGAATATTCCCGATTTGGTTGGGATTCAACGCGATCGTCATTCCTCTCAGGTCGATTTAATCGAGTCTCAACCCCCCGGAGGTACATTGAGCAAAAGGTTAAGGCCTCGTTGACCATGTAAGCTTCTACAATTGAACCTTCTAGGCGTGCACTATTTCTTACATACTGTTTATAAACCGCCATCGAACGTTCAATGGGATACATGCACCTAAAGTGCACGGGACCGCCAAGAATTGCCTATTTCGGAAGATGCAAAATCAAATGCACCATAATGTCAAAAAATACTGGAGGAAATATCATTTCCAACTTGCATAAAATGGTGATAATGTCTGTCTCCATCTTCTCAAGGTCTTTCACATTCAAAGTCCATGAACAAAGTATTTTGAAAAAACCGCACAACTCAATAATTGGCTTCCAAACTTCAGGAACCAAAAATGACCTAATTGCGGCGGGCAACAACTGCTGAAACAACACATGGCAATCATGTGATTTCAGCCCAATTATCTTGCCATCATTGACATTGACATTCTTCAAAAGGTTTGCAACAAAACCGTCCGGGAATTCAACTGACTTCACAAATTCACAGAAAACTCGATGCTCTGGGACACTGAGGGTGTAACTGGCCACTACAACAAATTCTACTTTCAATGACTCCCTACAATGTCTTACACCATTGGTGTAAGACATTAAAAATTAGAAGGGATTTTAAATGGCTAATGGTGTAAGACATTGAAAGTGCATATTAATGGTTACAATTGGAAGACATTAAAAATAGTGGAAGACGTTGGAAATAGGCTGGTAGTGATTTATGGGTACATCCAACGTCTCCCACTGGGAGACGTGGGACACGTGGCACGTCTCCCAGTGGGAGACGTTGGATGTACTCCCATGCACATCCAACGTCTCCCACTGGGAGACGTGCCACGTGTCCCACGTCTCCCAGTGGGAGACGTTGGATGTCTCCTCTTATATACCACTACCAAATCAGCCTTCTTCTTCCTCACACGAACCCGAGAGCACAAACCAGAGAAGAATTGGGCGATTTGGGGCTGCGTTTTTAGGGTTTTAAGGTAAGTTTTTTTTTATTTTCTTGATTTTTAGTTAATTATTTTGCAAATAAATCATAGGTTTTGCATTAGGATGAGTAATATACATGATTTTGTGTTAGTTTTACATTTTTATGCATTTTTTTATATACATTGTATGTTTTTGTGGTTTTTCAATGGAAGTTTTTAGGGATTTATGATTTTATAGTTTTTTTTTTAATTTAACCTATCACATTGTATATATTTCATTAGAGTATATATGTTCATGATTTTTTTAAATTTTTATCAATTTTTATTTCGAAATTTAGATATATTTTTGTATATTTGAATTTTTTTTTAAATTGTAACTATTTTGTTATATATATAGTTATGTTAAAATAAATTTTTTAAATAATTTATAAAATAGAAATATATTAAAATTTTTATGTTTTTGTTTATTATTAAGTTTTTAGGTTATGAAATTTTATATTGATTTTTTGTTGAGGTTATAATTAGCGGCACATTGAGATTTTTTTTATTTGTTTACCAATATCATTTACTATTATTAGATATTTAGTGATATTTGTTTAGTAATGTTTAACATATTAATTAATTTAATTTCATAGGTTATGATTTTTGTGGTGAGATTTTAGAGAGTATTTTGCATCAAAATTCCAATATCAATCACACATTTGAGGTAATTAAGTTTCTAAAATTACAATAATACGTTATATATTGCTAGATATTTAGTGATGTTTTATTTATTATTTATTAATTTAATTTTATTAGTTTGTGGATTTAATAGCGAATTTGATTACTAAGTGAAGTAACTTTGCTAGCTTTTGGATTAAAGATTGCAAGAGGTACATATATATTCTCTTACTTCTACTTTTAATATTATTAAACAAATGTTAGAGGAGTTTGAATATCTTAAATATTCATCCATAGTGAAGTAGGTTCTGAGATTAAAATTGTGTGCTGCGGTGATAACGGAAGGTTGAGAACTTGTGTGTATTAGTGAAGTAGGTTCTGATAAATTTTACTGTGTGCTGCGGAGCTATAAGGAATAAACTTATTGTGTGTTGTTTGAATTGTTTGTTTTGCTATTCACATGCAGATGGTTAGGTCACTATTATAGGGGAAATGCTGCCCGATTTTATCTAGGATAATAAACAATTAGTTTTATATAGACATTCTATAAGGAAGAAACTTATTGTATGTTGTTTGAATTGTTTGTTTTGATATTCACATGCAGATGGTTAGGTCACTATTATAGGGGAAATGCTGCTCGATTTTATCTAGGATAATAAAAAATTAGTTTTATATAGACATACAACTTTATCACGTGCTTATTTAGTGTTGTTTCTTTTCTTTTCCATAGACATAGGAGAATATATGGATAAACAATGGATGTCAGCGAATAGGTTATCTGCGGAATTTAGGAACGGGGTCGATTTGTTCTTAAGGTTTTGTTCAGAAAATGTGAAAGACCCAAATTTTACTTATTGTCCATGTCTTAAGTGTGGAAATGTTAAAAAGATGGATCTTAAAAAGATTAAAGAACACTTATATTTCAATGGGATCGACAAGAGTTACACAATTTGGTATTACCATGGGGAGATAGCTCCGATTGCTCCAACTCTGCCAAGTAGACCAAAAGGAGTGAGGAGGAATATATTGGAGGAGAACTGGGATCCATTAGATGAAATGATTGACGACGCACATTATGGATCAGGAGTAGACCCAAATAAGTTTGAGACACTCCTTAATGATGCTGAGAAACCAATTTACCCTGGTTGTACAAGATTTACAAAATTATCTGCGCTGCTTAGGTTGTACAATCTAAAAGCTAAACATGGCTGGAGTGATAAAAGCATTACTGAGTTATTTGGTTTCTTGAAGGAGTTATTGCCTGAAGTTAATGAAATTCCAATTTCATTTTATGAGGCAAAGAAGACATTATGCTCATTAGGCATGCAGTACGAAAAAATTCATGCATGTCCTAATGATTGCATATTGTATCGAAATAGTTTTGCAGACGCAAAATCGTGTCCTACTTGTGGTGAGTCACGATGGCAAATGAAAAGAAATGGTGACGATGTCAAGGAAGGAGTACCTGCCAAAGTTTTGTGGTACCTTCCGCCAATTCCTCGTTTCATCCGATTGTTTAGAAATGCCGAACATGCTAAAAGTTTGTCGTGGCATGCTAATGAAAGAATAAAGGATGGTAAATTAAGACATCCAGCTGACACCCTTGCTTGGAAGAGAGTTGATTTGAAGTGGCCTTCTTTTGGAAATGAATCTCGTAATATTCGTCTAGGTCTTTCGACTGATGGGTTTAATCCACACGCATCCCTTAGCAGTAAGTATAGTTGTTGGCCTGTTATGCTTGTTATTTACAATCTACCCCCATGGTTGTGTATGAAGAGAAAGTTTACAATTTTGACCTTGTTGATATCAGGACCTAAACAACCTGGTAATGATATTGACGTCTATCTAGCTCCTCTTATAGATGACTTGAAAACTTTGTGGGATGAAGGGGTTAAGGTTTATGATGCATATAGGCAGGAAGAATTTAATCTTAGAGCGGTCTTATTGTGGACAATTAATGACTTTCCTGCTTATGGAAATTTATCTGGGTTTAGTGTGAAAGGATATAAAGCTTGCCCCGTTTGTCAAGAAAAAACATGTTCTGAATACTTGAAACACTCTCGGAAAATATGTTATATGGGACATAGGAAGTTCTTGCCTAATACGCATAAACTTCGGACTTGGAAGAAGGCATTCAATGGTAAACAAGAGTTTGAAGAGGCTCCTGAGCCATTGAATGGGATCCAAGTACTTGAGAAGATGTCTAAAATTGTGTTCAAGTTAGGGAAGCCCAAAGTTCGTACACCTACAAAGATGAAACGTAGTCGCAAGGCCAAGGTTGTGGAAGAGCCAAAAGGGTGTTATAAAAAGAAATCTGTTTTCTTTGAACTTGAATATTGGCCTTTCTTACTTATACGTCATAATTTAGATGTTATGCACATAGAGAAAAATGTATGTGATAGTTTGATTGGCACTTTGTTGAATATTCCTGGGAAAACTAAGGATGGAATTAAGGCTAGACAAGACTTGGTTGCAATGGGTATAAGGGATGAATTGACTCCAAAACCAGATAAGAGACGAACATATTTACCTCCTGCAGCTTACACTCTTACTAAAGAGGAAAGAATGGAAATTTGCAGATGTTTGTTTAATATAAAAGTTCCAAACGGATATTCCTCAAATATAAGGTCATTGGTAGACATGAAAAGTTGTATTCTGACTGGCATGAAATCTCACGATTGTCATATTCTAATGCAACATTTGCTACCAGTGGCCATTCGATCTGTGTTGCCTAGGAGAGTTTGAGATGTAATCACAAGGTTATGCTTGTTTTTCAAGTCACTGTGTTGTAAGGTGATTGATCCGCTAAAGTTACCTAAGTTAAGAGATGAAATTGTTGAGGTATTGTGTGAGTTGGAGAAATATTTCCCGCCGGCATTTTTTGATATAATGATCCATTTGACAGTTCACTTGGTTAGAGAACTAAGATATTGTGGCCCAGTTTATTTAAGATGGATGTATCCATTTGAGCGATATATGAAGATTCTTAAGGGGTATGTTAGGAATAGAAGTCGGCCGGAAGGATGTATCGTCGAATGTTATATTGCAGAAGAGGCAGTTGAATTTTGTTCTGAATACATGACTGGTGTACAGAAAATTGGGTTAAATGATGTTGAAAATGTTGAGATTCAGAGTCGTCGTGGTAGCGTTGTATGCACAGTAAGTCGAGATCTTCTAGATGAAGCGCATCGTCTTGTGTTGCAGAATATAAGTGAAATTCAACCTTATATCGAGTGAGTTATACTCATATAATACATTAAGTTTAAGTTGTGTAATTTCGTATATTCAATTGTTTAACAACATATTTATAATTGAAGGGAACATTTTAATTGGATAAAGACCAAATTTCCATCCAAGTCAAGGAACTCAAAATGGTTACAAGACGAACATTATCGAACTTTTAGTAGTTGGATAGAACAAAAGGTAAATTGTGTTGATTATTGAAAGTTGTCATTAATTAGTACTTAATTACAAGGTGACATTTTTTGTTGTTTTTGGTATGTTGATTTGATAGGTTGTGTCAGAATTACAAAACACATCAAATAAGGTTTCAGACATTGTTAAGTGGATTTCTCGAGGACCTTCAGTTAATGTCATCAAGTTTCCATCATACATGATTAATGGTACTATATTTAACACTAGGGAGCGCGATAACAACAGAAACACACAAAACAGTGGTGTTAGCCTTGTTGCTAAAACTGTGCAAGTCTCTAGTGCAAAAGATAAAAATCCAGTTGAATGTGATATGACTTTTTATGGAGTAGTTAATGAAATTTGGGAGTTAGATTATATCACAACTCGAGTACCTGTTTTCTTTTGTGATTGGGTGAAAAGTGACAGCGGCATAATATATGAAGATTTTGGTTTCACATTAGTTAATCTAAATCGAATTGAGCACAAATCTGATCGATTTATATTAGCTTCACAAGCGAAACAAGTATTTTATGTGAATGATCCTTCAGACAACCAATGGTCAATTGTTCTTCCAACGCAAACAAGAGAATGGAACATTAAAGATGGTGATTTACATGATATACCTCTCGGAGAAGAACTTGTCACATTCACCGCAATAGAAGATAATGACGAAGTTGATGATGATTGTATTTGTTTCCGTGAAAATGGTGAAGGATTGTGGGTTGATGATAATGGGTCTTGAGGTACCATTTAATAGGTTTCATATGTTTATGATATGTGAAATTCTTAGTTGTTATCACAATGTGTTTCATCTTTTGATTATGAGTGTCCAAAATTGTTATGATAATGATATTTATGTTTCACAGATGGAGGCTGATCCTTTTGGTGGTAGTTCTGATGAGGGAGAGCAACGCCCTAATTCTCAGTCAGTGGAGCAAGAAAATAAATCTGTGAGAGGACGTACATGGATGTCTAGAAACACCAAAAAAAGGAGTGAAGGACATCTTACTCCTGTTGAATACAATGAGTATGGTCAACTAGTGGGTGGATCTAGAAGTAATGTTTCATCACAGCTTGGATCAGTTGTTCGAGCAACTGTGTCCATCAACATTAACAGTTGGAAAGATGTTAGTGTGGTGGATAAAAATAAAATATGGGACACAATGAAGGTATATTTTTATTAATTATATTTCATTTAATGTTTTTAAAATATATATTATTTTGATAATATGCTTCTTATTACTTTCAAACTTGCAGAAAACTTATGATTTGGACCCCAAACAAAAGCAACAGATGTTGAAGGATGCGGGAAAGTACTTCCGAAATTGGAAGACTAATCTTACTAGGGTACACGTTTACGACGCTTTGAAAAAATACCCAAATGAGTTCCCGCCAGCTTTGCCATTTGGATTTGAGAATGTCATAACTCCGGATGAATGGTTAGCGTTTGTGAACTCAAGATTAACTCCCGAGTGGCAAAGAAAGAGAGAGGAGATGCAAAATTATCGAGCACTGAATAAATACAATCACAACCTCTCTAGAGGAGGCTATGTGCGTATTGAAGAGATGTTAATGGAACAAAGTGGGAAAAGTCTGACTGAACTTGATAGGGCAGATTTATGGAGCATGGGTCGTCGGAATGCAAAAGGAGAGCTAATTGGAGAGGCCTCTGAGATTCAAAAAAATATTGTAAGTGCTCATATTTAATAATGTTGATATGTCAAATTATTAGCTTATATATATAACTTTATGTGAATATTGTTTCACAGGATCATTACCGGCAACTCCAAGCTGAGGGTAAATGGGCACCTGATGGCCCTGATGATGTGCTGACGAGGGCGTTGGGCACTCCTGAGCCTCGAGGACGTGTTAGGGCTGGAGGACACGGTGTGTCCCGCTCAGTATATTGGAATACTCCAACACCTACCTCAACGAAAAATAAATCAAAAGCCTCTTCTTCGAATGACGACATTAGAAAGGAATTTGAAGAAAGATTTCGAAAACAAGAAGAAGAGCATCGTCAACAAGCACAACGCCTAGAAGAGCGCCTTCAACAACAAGATGAGCTCTTGAGAAAATTATTGGCCCAACAGAGCGGGTCAGGATCTAACGTTGGAGTCCCACCAGCGCCATCATCATACTATGTGCCCGACCCACCAGTGCCACCAGCGCAGGCGTCCTACTATACTCCGGACCCAGTAGTGCCTCAAGCAGAACACCACATTGTTGCACTACAACCGCTTTTGCAAGAGGTAATTAAACTTTCTTGAATATTCTGAAACCAAATAAATTTCTTTACTGCTTCAACATGATTATTTGTATATAATATGTTTCTTATGCAGGGCCGAGCATGCCAATTAGCAATTGGTTCGGTTTCAAACATTGTTGCATCAGGTACACTCATTGAAAGAGAGGCAGGCAACAACTTCCAAGTTATGATTACGAGTGTTCTTAAGCCAACCTGTCCTCTCCCTTTTGCATATCCTGATTTGGACATGTACATAGTTGCTCAGGCCATTGGGACGCCAATAGCGTGGCCTAAGGATTTTGTCATTATATCTGAAGATGTAACTCATGAGGTGATGCCATGTTTTTACATAATTATCTTTACAATTCTATATTTGTTTGTAATTTTTTTAATTGTTGATATAATTGTATACAGACTCCCTCTACAAGTAGGACCAGATCACAACGACCAAGAGCTCCATCAACACAACAACCTCGAGAAAGAAGACGACAACAAACTCCTCCAACACAATTGGCCCAAACTCCATTGGAACGATTACAGAATATCGTATCTCATTGGGATGATGGCGAGTGTGTCAATCTAGGCATAGAGTCTGAAGTTTTTGATCAGGATATGTCTCACTGTTATATATTTAAGGATGACATACTTCAGTTTGCTCGAAAGGAGAAGATTGGACAAGCAGTACTCGTCAGCTACATGAGGTATATATCTGACAAATAAGTTTGTTCATTTAATTTTCTAATTTGATTTATTCATTCATATAACAATTTTTCATATTTTTGTATTAGGTTCATTTACAGATATGTGGTACAACAAGGTCGCCAAAATAAGTTTTTATTTGTCAATCCTAATATCGTCGCCACTCAAGGGAGTTCATTCGACGATCGTGTTCAGAATCTGTTCAGACGTTGCAATGACGTAAAATCAAAAGAACAAGTTATGCTTGTCCCTTGGAACCATGGGTAAGTTTAAAAACTTGTCATTTTTCCGACCCATATCAATAATTTCTTTGTTTAACATTTGAGCTATAATTTTTTTGTTTTTCTTATACAGTGAACATTGGATGTTGCTTATTTTGGCACCATATGCATATCATGTTTATTGTTGTGATCCGGTGAATTCAGAGCTAAATAACCGTGAGGAGATTGTATCAGTGATCGTGAGCGCTTTCAATCTTTTTTTCTCTATGAATCTTCCTGATGTCGAGATCCCTGATACTCTACGCATTAAGCAACCTCAGGTAAGTAACTTTAGCAGAAATTTTTGAACATTTATAATAATTAAGTAGAATAATATGTATGCATTTTTTAAAAAGTTTCAATTTAATAATAAATTACTCATATTTTTAAATAATTAGTGTCCACACCAACCGGACAATGTGGCATGTGGATACTACTTAATGAGGATGTTGAAGGATTTGATTGAGCATGCAAGTCCTGGGCATTACTTGAGAACGGTATTATTAATTAAAATTTACAAATTATTTTTGAAACTATAAATGTAATCAAATAATTAATTAATATATTTTACTTTATATTTCTTGCAGCTAACAAGCACATCATATACAGAGGCACAAATTGATGAGTTGCGACAAGAATGGGCGACATATATGTTGCCGATAATCCAAAGTTACCGACCTCGTTGATAGGTTTTTTTTTTTAATTTTTTAACTCTTTCTTCATACACAATGCAATATTTGTTCATTTTGAATATTTCTAACAAATATTGTATTTCTTGTATATATCTAACAAATATATTTTTTTCTTCCAATTTAATTGATTATTAAATTAATTTAAATTTAGATTAAAATAATTTAAATTTAAATTAATATTATTTAAATTTAATTAATTATTAAATTAATTTAATAATATTAAATTAATTAATATTGATTATTCAATTTAAATTAATAATATTAATTATAAATTTATTTAATTTATTTTTTTTAAATGTGGGAGACTTTCAATGTCTCCCATTAGGAGAGGTGGGAGACTTTCAATGTCTCCCAATGGGAGAGGTGGGAGACTTCCCACGTCTCCCAATGGGAGAGGTGGAAAGTCAAACGTTGACTTTCCACCTCTCCCATTGGGAGACGTGGGAAGTCACTCACCTCTCCCAATGGGAGACGTGGGATGTCTCCTAGGGACTTCCCACGTCTCCCATTGGGAGAGGTGAGTGACTTCCCACGTCTCCCAATGGGAGAGGTGGAAAGTCAACGTTTGACTTTCCACCTCTCCCATTGGGAGACGTGGGAAGTGAGGCACGTCTCCCAACGGGAGACGTGGGATATATACCTACAATGACCCTAGCAACAACGTCTCACTAAGTGGGAGACATTGTAGACTTCCAATGTCTCCCAATTAAAGTCATAAAACATCTATTTTGTTGTAGTGGGCGTGCGATTTCTTCCACTTGTTTCCCTCTTTGCGGAGGTGGAGTTTTTCCCTAATTTTCATGTTTGCTAGATCAGGTCTTGCCTTGTCAGTGTCTTTAGATTTTCACTCTAAGTTCAACAAAGTTCCCAAGACACTGTCGCAAACATTCTTCTCAATGTGCATTACCTCCAAGTTATGCCTCAGCAATAATTCCTTCCAATAATCAAGCTCGAAAAATATGCTCTTCTTCGACCAATTAAGTTCAATCAGAGCCCTTTTGCGTTTCACACCACCAAATGTTTGTGTTTCCCAGGATGTCTAATCTGCAAATTCTCTAATTGCTTCAACACATCATCACCGTAGTAATCTTTCGGTGGTGGCCTGAGTTCCTTGTTACCATCGAATAGTGCTTGTTTGCTCCTCCATTCATGATCCATATCAAGAAACCTTCTATGGCCAATGTATGCAATTTTACTTGTAATCCCTACAGAGGGAGTTTCTTCATTGCATGCGGGGCACGCCTTGTACCCTTTTGTGCTCCACTCATACATCATAGCATAAGCTAGGTAGTCGTTAATGGTCCACAAGATTGCTGCACGCATGTTGAACAAGGTACTATTGTATGCATCTTGTGTCTCGACACCATTCAACCATAACTCCTTCAACTCGTCAAGCAAAGGTCTCATATATACATCGATATCTTTTCCAGGTGAAAAGGGACCTGGAATTAGAACAGACAACATTAATTACTGTGGTTTCATGCACTTCCACGACGGCAAGTTTTATGGGACAAGTATCACAGGCCACATGCTGTAAGAGTTTCTCATGCTCCCAAAAGGATTGAAACCATCTGTAGCCAACCCAAGCCTAACATTTCGAGGTTCGGCTGCAAAAGATGGGTACAACTCATCAAGGTGCTTCCACGCCTTACTATCAGCGGGGTGCCTCATCACACCATCTTCCTTTGCCCATTTAGAATAATGCCATCTCATATCCTCTGAAGTATATCTCGAATTATACAGCCTTTTCAATCTCGGCGTCAACGAAAAGTACCACATAACCTTATGAGTCATTTTCTTCCCGTTCCCACGATTATCTTGCCAGGGACACTCACCACAAACCAGACAGAATTCCAAGTTCGCATTCTCCTTCCAAAACAGTGCACAGTCATGCTTGCAAGCATCGATGGACTCATATCCCAATCCAATACTCCGCAACTTTGCCTTCGCCTCATAGTTAGACTTAAGTAAAATTGTTCCGTCAGGCATAGTGTCGACTAACAATCCAACAAACCATCAAAGTAATGATTGCTGCACTTGTTAATAACTTTCAGATGCATCAGCTTCACCAAGAAGTTCAACGCGGAATACTTTCGGCAACCCGGGTACAATTCACTTGACATCTCCTTAAATAAATTGTCATACTTGTCGCGATGTTGAACATCATCTTGGGGAGGATCATTATAGTTTCCAGCGGGAACGTCATCTTCAGCGTAAACATCCTTCAGGATATCCGCTATCCCATCTCTATCCTGATCTCGTACCACATCTGGTGGCGGTGGCAGCGCCTCTCCATGGTAATGCCACACTTTGTATGACTGCATTATAGGCTGGAACTTAACATTCCCACATTTCTTGCACGGACAACGAACCAAACCTCGATCGTTCATCTGATTTTTAGCAATCTCGAAAAACTCCTTAACACAATTTCTATACTCTAGAGACCAATGATTCCTCGCACTCATCCAGCTTCTGTCACTCGCCATCTTCAAGCGAAATAATTCAGAAAATATTAATAATTGTCTTAAAATAAGGGAAATGATAGTCAAAATAATTCATGACCGTTTGTCTCCTTTATTATCACTTAGTGATAATAATATCATATCTTTGGCAAAAATAATTATTTATATTTACCAAAGAAAATATAGCTAATTATTAATTATTACAATTTTTTTAAATCATTTAATTGTTTATTACTTTTATTTTAAAATTAATTTAATTATACATTAATTTCATTTTGTAATTTTTTATTAAATTCTTCAATTTGTATTTGATTATTTGCTTAATTAATAACAATTTTATTATATTTATATTTTACTTAATTATATTTTTTTAAATCATTTATATTTTAAAATTTTTTCTATTACAAAACATTTAATATTAATGTTAAAATTAATTGTTAATTATTATGATTGGTAATTTTACTTTATTTAAATTATAATTAAAAATTAATGTTTTGATGTATTTTTTAATTATACACAAACTTTTATTTAATTAATTATTAAACGTTTATTAATTTTACTAACCCTAATAGGATTTGGACAACATAACGACTATATTTCAAACTATCCCAAAATTTTTAAAACCTACATATTAAACACATATATAACCAGAATATTCCTAGATCATACAAAACATAACAAATACATCAATTTACATATATAAAAATATTTAACCACAAAAAAACATACACCAAAACTGAATTTTTTATTAATACAAAAAAATTATTAAATACATATTTACAAACATATCACATTTAATATAAAACAATTTAAAAATATAAACATACATTATTAATCTGTTTTTTTAAGTTCATACTTTAACTAAAATATATATATCACAAAATACAATATAATAAATATTAACAAACAAAAATAAACAAATACATATAAAGCATTAAAATAAAAAAAAATACATATTCAAATATGTTTTTATAATTTTACAAAAAAAAATTAATAAATACAAAAAATAACTTAAAAATAGTTGTTATTAAGAAAAAAAAATACATATAAAGCATTAAAATAAAAATTAATATTAACGGCTATAATTTTTGTAATTAATGTTAATTTTCCTAAGACTAACGAAATTTGGCCAGCATAACGACTATATTTTAAACTATCCCAAAATTTTATAAAACCTACAAACTACACATAATATACAGAATATTCCTAGAGCAATATATAGAATATTCCCAGAGCATACACAACATAAACCAAGATTAATAACATATATCAAATCTTTTTATATCAGTAATATCAAAACAATTTATTTAGTAAATATTTATAAACAAATAATCTTTAATATAAAAAAATAAAGTATAATGCAAATATACAATATAATATAATAATCTAATCTATTATTTTAATATTGTTACACCTAGATTTCGAGCCTTGAGAATTGTGATCTCGAAAGCTGGATTCGTCAGGTGTGAGCTCGCAATATCTAGAATACGTGTTCACAACCTTGGCGCCGAACCTTCAAAGCAGGTGGCAACCTCGAAGATGGGCAGCCTCGAAGTCTTTACAAGCTCGAAAGACAGAACATCAGAGTACGTCCATTTTCGGGTGACCTCGGATCAAGTGACCCGAGCTCGGCATGAGTGTGAGCTCGGAGTAAGGTGGCCTCGGTAGTATTTACCCTTTTCGAGTTGATCTTGAGAAAATAATACAACTCGAAAGACACTCAGAGACCTGGACTGGCATGATGCTGACGATGCTGATTGCTGATTTCGAACAGCTTAGTGAGTCACTTGAAGAGATGCAGTCTACAGTTATTGTTGTAACTTCCCTATAATAAAGGGATATTTATTAGTCGGTTATACACCCCCTAGTCTTCAGGGGACGTTTCCTTGTATATAGGAGTTACAGGCTTTGAAGCCATTAAATTTATTAATGTAAAGGATAACTTCCCAGAAACGTGTGGGATAGTATTCTGAGACTTCCTCTATAAATAAAGAAGTTGTGTACCTTCGTAAAGGAACAAAATTTTGTGATCTTTAGAGAAACTCTGGAGAATTCATCCCTGAAGAATTTCTAGAAGTTTCCTAAGTTCTAATAACAAAGACTCGTGGACTAGGCAGAGTTAACTGCTGAACCACGTAAAAAACCCTCCTTGTTTTATTGTGTTTTTCTGGCCATAATTCTTTACTGTTTACGTGCTCTACATTTTAAGTTGACGAAAAATGGCGTCAACAATTTGGTGCTCTCGTTGACAGCCTTAAGCAGTGCGATCCCTGAACAGTTATGGCCGTAAACGATCAAAACATTCCTGAAGAAAACTATCCAAGACGCCCTGGGAAGCAGCCAATGGTAAACCCGGATACTGAAGAGGGAAGCGAGTCCTCAGATTCTCGGGGACCTCCAGCACCTCCAAAGGATGAGGATATGTACTACAATCCTGAATGGTACGTTCCTATTGTGGAACTTGAAAACCGACAGCTGAAGCTAATAAGCGGAATGAGGAGTTGGCTAGGTTAGCCGCAGAGGCTCAGGCGGCTCAGCCTCCACCTCCGCGTGAAAACCAAGCCCCTCCTCCGAGGGACGTGCATGTTCCTCCCCGCAGGCCTTGTGGACGTCCTCGAAAAAATGCTGCCACGAGGAGGCCAGAGCAACCTCCGGAACCAGCGGAGCAATCTGCTCCCTCGAGACCCCGAAGAAGTACCTAAGCTAGGGCTCCGGTTAATTCAACTGCGGAGGTACCAGCGGGAACTGGGAATAACCGAGCCCCTACAGAGGCTCGGCTCAAGTCCCTGGTAACATGCAGAGTGCAACCGACCCGTCTCGGGAAAACTCCAGACCATCTAGGCCTCGAAATGGGTGGCAGCCACCATCACCCATACGTTTCCCACCATCACCTATAAGATTCCCTTCACCGCCTCGCAGGAATACTCAACCGGTTCGAGATGATGAGGAAAGACGTGCAGGAAGGAGGAAAGGGAACAGAGAAGCCTTCAGGGAGCGGAGAGGCGCCCAATCTACAAGAAGTCAAATGTCCCGGTCTCGCACTGCAGAGACGAGGCAGCATGAAAGAGATCCATCTCGAAATAATCATGCGACGAGTCTTACCAGTGATGACTCAGGAGATACTTAATCAGTCAGTATGTATGATCGAGGTCGAAAGAATACTGGGAACCACAGGAATCGCTCCGTCCTGCGGGAGCACTTGAATCAGAATCGGGGTAATGTTAACCCGTCAAACCCGGACCTGAGGGATCGCCTAAATGGGCGTAAAGATCCCCTGCGGAGGTGCGAGCCTGAAATTATGATCAATGACAGCCAATTTCAGGCAAGACCCCTCGCGGACCCGGTCCAGGAAAGAATTGGCTAGTTGGAAAAGGCCTTCAGACTTTTGCAAAATGAGAAAGGTCGGGGTCGGCATGAGGATTCTGATCCCTCATGTCCTAACTTTTGAGGGAAAGTCCGACCCATACAGCCATCTGAGTACATTCAATACCATAATGAGAGCAAGTAACGTGGGTTACGAGCTCAGATGCATGTTGTTTCCGACATCACTCACGGGACCAGCCAAAAGCTGGTTCGAGAAATATAAAAGACATTCAATCACTTCTTGGGATCAGCTATCAAAGGATTTCAAGAAGCATTTCAGAGTCATGATGGGGGTTAGACATGAGGCATCAACTCTGACTAACGTTCGGTAGCAGCCAGGCGAGACATTGAAAAGTTACCTTACGAGGTTTAACTCGGAAGTTGCTCGAGCTCGAAATGTGGATGACAGCGGTCATCTAATGGCTGTCCAGGTTGGAGTAATGCCAGGAAGTGCTCTCTGGGATGATATGCAGAGAAAACCAGTGAGGTCCCTAACCAAGTTTAATAAACGAGGTCAGAGGTTTGTCAATGTAGAGGAGGCGAGGTCGACACTGAATATGAACTCCCAGCCTGTAACTACAACAATAAACGTAAACTCTGCCTCAACCTCGGCGGACCCACCAGCCTCAACGCCTATTGCGGAAAACCCTTCCAAGAGAAAGAAGAACGAAGGAAGTAACCCCGAGGCTGAAGGGGGAAAGAAGAAGAAAGGGGAGAGATATTTCGCCGTGTACAAAGTGTACACCGAGCTCAACGAGTCTCGGGAGAACATATACCTGGCTAATGAAAACCAGGTCCCTTTCAGGCGTCCAGACCCCATGAGAAATCAAAAGTCCAAGAGGGACTCTAGCAAATATTGTCAATTTCACAGAGACACCGGGCACACTATTGATGAGTGCCGACAGTTGAAAGATGAGATCGAAGGATTGATCTTGAGCAGCTATTTCAGAAAATATGTCAAAAACCAGAATACTAATCAGGCGTCTACAAGCCAGAGCGCAGCTGCGCCACAACTTGCACAAAACAACAATTCCCGAGCCAGGGAAGAAGATAGGGCCCCTCCAATTGATGGAGAAGACGTGATAACAATCTCGGCAGAGCCTCATCTCGCGGACATGGGCAGGAATGCCCAAAAAAGATATGTGAACAAGCTAAAAACTGGGGACGAGTCTCCTTATGAGCCCGAACCTAGAGCTCCAAAAAGCCAAAAGATTGAGTCTCAACCAATAACCTTTACTGAGGATGATGCGTCCCATGTTTAGTTTCCTCACCATGACCCACTGGTCATCACTCTCCAGCTTGCGAATAAGAGAGTTCACCGAGTTCTCATAGACAATGGGAGCTCAGTGAACATTCTCTATAAGGCCACATTAGAGAAAATGGGACTCACTCTTTGCGACTTGAAAGCATGTGCGACAACACTGCACTGTTTTTCAGGAGAACGGACCGCTTGCATGGGGTCCATCGAACTCCCCGTAACCTTGGGAGACTACCTAGTCTCAAAAACCTAGATGATGGAGTTCATAGTAGTAGACCTACCTTCGGCCTACAACGTGCTGCTCGAAATACCTGCCCTAGTAGGGCTGGGGGCAGTCTCGTCTGTAAGGCATCTGGCCGTTAAGTTCCCAACTCCTAGTGGCATCGGGACGTTGAAGGGAGACTAGTTGGCTGGAAGGGAATGTTATAGCATTTCCTTGAGAGGAAAGAAACAGACTAGCACACAGGCACTCGTGATTATTCAAAATAAAAATGGGACAATCTTGGAGATAGATGAAGAAATCGACCCGAGGGTGGAGGAGAAAGCTGACCTCAAACCATTAGAAGAGCTCGAAGAAATCAAGCTCGAAGAGTCCTTCCAAAACGGTAAAGGTCGGGAAAAATCTCTAGGAAGAAACTAAATAGCAATTAATTAGCTTCTTGAAGAAAAACCAGGATGTCTTCGCGTGGTCACATTCGGACATGGTAGGAATAAGTCCGAACATTGTGAGCCACACGTTAAATATCGATAAAAGCTTCCCACCGAAGCAACAAAAGCGAAGACAGCTGGACGACGATAGAAAGAAGGCACTGAAAGTGGAAGTCGACAGGTTAAAAGCAAATCGATTCATTAGGGATGCTTTTTACCCCGACTGGGTACCCAATCTGGTACTGGTCCCAAAGCCTAATGGGACGTGGTGAACCTATATTGACTATTTGGACCTCATCAAGGCCTGTCCGAAAGACTATTTTCCCTTACCACGGATTGACCAGCTCGTGGATGCCACAGCAGGGCATGGACTGATGTCATTCATGGATACCTATTCTGGATATAACCAGATTTCCATGCATGCCCTTGACCAGGAACATACGAGCTTCATAACGGACAAAGGGCTATATTGTTATAATGTCATGCCATTCGGGCTAAAAAATGATGGGGCCACATACCAGCAGCTCGTGAACATGATGTTTTCAGAGAAAATAGGGAATAACATGGAAGTTTATGTTGATGACATGCTAGTCAAGTCTCAACTTAAAGATAACCATGTTGATGATCTCGAAGAGTGCTTTGCCGTACTCCAGAAATATAACATGAAGCTTAACCCTCAGAAATGCTCCTTTGGGGTATCATCAGGAAAATTCTTGGGTTTCATTGTAAACGCTCGTGGAATAGAAGCTAACCCTGACAAGATCCAGGCCCTGATCAACATGCCCTCACCTTGAAGACACAAAGATGTCCAAAGTTTGACCGGCAGAATGGCGGCGCTAAGTAGGTTTATCTCGAAATCTACAGACCGTTGTCTTCCGTTTTTCAACCTACTGAGGGGAAGCAAGAAATTTGAATGGACGGAAGAGTGCGAGCTGGCCTTCCAGGAGCTTAAAATGCACCTCCCAGAACCCCCCATCTTGTCAAAACCTATTACGGGAGAAGTGCTATATTTATATCTTGCCACTACCGAGCATGCGATAAGTGCAGTGCTCGTGCGAGAGGAAGAGAAGGTGCAGAGACCCATATATTACATCAGTAAAAGATTACTGGGGGCAGAGTCGAGATACCCCTTGATGGAAAAGCTAGCTCTAAGCTTAATTCATTCATCTCGAAAACTTCGACCCTACTTTCAAGCACACCCTATCCATGTATTAACTGATTAACCACTGAGACAAGTCTTGTCTAAGCCAGAAGCTTCAGGTCGACTTCTTAAATGGGAAGTTGAACTAGGGCAATTCGAGATCACCTACCACCCAAGGACGACCATTAGGGCATAAGCCTTGGCAGACTTTATAGTGGAATGTACTGGCATGACCAATGATGATGGGTCATCTAATGAAAATGGATCGGGGGCAGGGGTCATTTTGATCACTCCCGCAGGAAGCAGATTTCATTCTGCCTTAAGATTCCACTTCAACGCATCGAATAATGAGGCCGAATACGAGGCTTTACTAGCGGGACTTCGTATAGCCAAAGAGCTCAAAGCTAAAGCAATACACTGCTACAGCGACTCTTAGATAGTGGTTAACCAAATTTTGGGACAATACCAGGATCATGGCATGAAAATGGCAGCTTACTTAGAAAAGGCAAAGTCAGCATTGGAACATTTCGAGTTTTATGCGATCGAACAGGTTCCCCGAGAGAAAAACTCGAATGCAGATGCTTTAGCTTGGCTCGCTACTTCGACCGAGAATGATGAGCTAAATGTTGTGCCAATTGAACATCTCTCGACACCTAGTATTAACGAGCCAGAGCAGGAAGACGTATGTGTGATTGATTCCGAACCTACTTGGATGACTTCGATAGTCGTATATCTCGAGACCGGCGTCCTTCCGAAAGATCGAAACCAGGATCGAAAATTGATGTATCAAGTCCCCCGTCATACCATTTTGGATGGAAGGCTGTATAGAAGGGGATATTCCATGCCATTACTTCGGTGTGTGACTCCACCCGAAGCCAAGAAAATCATTGAAGAAATTCACGAAGGGTTCTGTGGAGACCATACTGGGGGGCATAACCTGTCTAAGAAAATCATACGCCAAGGTTATTTCTGCCCTACCATCAAGTCGGATTCTTTCGAGTACGTAAAGAAGTGTGATAAGTGCCAGCGATTCGCCACGATTCCTCGAGCTCCACCATCCGAGCTGACCATGATGACTTCCCCATGGCCATTTGCGGTATGGGGAATCGACCTCATAGGCTCTCTCTCAACTGGCAAGGGTGGAGTGAAGTATGCTGTGGTTGCTGTAGACTACTTCACAAAATGGACAGAAGCAAAACCATTAGCAACTATAACCTCCAAAAAAGTCCTTGACTTAGTGGTAAAGAACATTGTATGTCGATATGGGATGCCGAGGAAAATTGTATCTGACAACGGAACCCAGTTCGATAGCGACTTGTTCACCAACTTTTGCAAAAACAAATGGAATAATAAAGAGTTTTTCGTCAGTACCTCATCCCCAGGCGAATGGCCAGGTCGAAGCTGTAAACAAAACTCTCAAGAGTTCACTGATGAAAAAGTTGGAAGAAGCAAAAGGGCGATGGCCCGAAGAATTGCCCCAAGTCCTATGGGGATATAGGACTACGGCCCGAACGTCAACAGGACATACCCCGTTCTCTCTGGCGTACAGTTGCGAGGCTATGTTTCCAGTTGAGGTCGAAATTCCTACAATTCGAACCCACACTTATGACCAAGACTCGAACCACACTCAGCTTGAAGATACCTTAGACCTGATCGAAGAAAGAAGAAACGAAGCTCAACTAAGAAACGCTGCATTCCAAGAGCGAGCTACTAGGTACTTCAACAAGAGGGTTCGGGATCGAAAGTTCGGTGTGGGAGATTTGGTGCTAAGACGTGTATTTTTGGCAACGCGAGATCCAGCAGCTGGCGTGCTCGAGCCAAATTGGGAAGGACCCTACCAGATAGAGTCAGTCATCCGACCCGGTGTCTACAAGTTAGCGAGATTGGATGGGAGCCTAGTATCGCGAGCATGGAATGGCGAACACCTAAGACCTTACTATCAATAGTATAGGAAGGATGTTGCCTGTAACCATGCTTGTTTATCTATACTGTTTTGCCTACTTTTGGATTTTATCAAATAAAGATTTATTTCGTCTAATATGGTTTACTTTTGCAGTCTCACTTAATCTAATAACCTATGGTCACATTCATAGGATATTAAGGGGGCATCATTCTAATATATAAATACCACCAGCTTGAAAAATAAAGTAACATATACGAAATACATGCAAGTGTTTGCATATAACCAAATGCGCGAGCTAAGATAATTTGGATATAACCGAATTATCAAAAACATACAAGTGTTTGGATATAACCAAATACGCGAGCTAAGATAAGTTGGATACAACCAAATTATCAAAAACGTACAAGTGTTTGGATGTAACCAAATACGCGAGCTAAGATAAGTTGGATATAACCAAATTATCAAAAACGTACAAGTGTTTGGATGTAACCAAATGCGCGAGCTTAGATAGTTTGGACGTAACCAAATTATCAAAAGATAAAAATGTTTGGATGTAACCAAATATGCGAACTAGATTAAAAATATATGTGTATGGATTACAAACCAAACACGACCTTAATAGGTTTGGAGCAAAGCAGCTAAAACTAATCGACAGTAATTTGGAACATAAACCCGCTTCGAGTTAAGTCGAGATCGAGGCTAAAGTATCTTATAAAACAATAGTTTCAAACTCATAACCTCGGAGAGATAACCGAGGACGAGAAAAAGTAACTAAAAAGTAAGATATAACTAAACCGTTTGCATTACACACCATACAAGTACTTTCGGGTGCATGGTTAAAGTAATATCCGACCTTGACAAATAACAAGATCGGAAGTGGATAATTTGAGCAAACTATGCATGAATGCATTGAGCCTCGAGCCTAAATCCAAACTATGTTTGTGCGAATAAACAAGCATATACGATTCTTTAATATAAAATGTGCAAAATATTTCAAACTAAGAAATGTAAAGCATATATATTAAAAGAAAGCCAAAAAAAAAAAAAAAAAATTGTATCAGCCCTACGAGCATAAATTAAAACAATTATAAAAATAAGGGGACGTAGCCCCGAGGTAAGATTAATGAAAGAGCAGTCTCCTTGGCCTTTTCACCATCAGCGTCCCCCCCAGCTCCCTTCGAGCCATCACGAGCAACCTCCTCATCCTCAAGCCGAGCCTGCCATTTCTCTATAAATTTCGCCTCAAGAGGACCTAAGAAGCTGGTATCGAGGTCGTCATTGTCGGCCCATATCCTGTATATGGCCAGATCGACCGCCCGATCCTTTTTCTCCTTAAACTCTTCAAGAAGAAGAGTCTTTTCACCCTCAATTATATCAAAAGTGGCAGCCTTGTCTTCTTCGAGCTTGGCATTATCCTCCTTGAGTCAAGCGTTCTCCTTCTCAAGCTCCGCAAGCCTAGTGTTCTCCTTCTCAAGCTCCGCGAGCCTAGCGTTCTGCTTCTCAAGCTCGGACGTCTTTGCCTTAAGCGCCTCGGCTCCTGCCTAAAGCTTTTCCTTTGTTGCCTTTAGTTCATCACTTAATTTGAGTTGGAGATCCTTCTCCTCCTGAGCATAGGATTTGCTCGAATGGATCTCATTGTTCAGTTTATAGTTGAGCTGAGCAGAGATAGCAAGAGCCTGGCATACAAAGAAATCAAAATTAGCATACGGACCGTCTATAAATATAGCTAGTAGCGAGAAAAGAAAAGTTACCGCAGCGGTAAGCTCGACACTCTTCTCGTAGAGTGTGTTGCAGTCTCGGGCGTCGTTCAAAAATTGCCAATGAGGAGCATCAAAACTGCTAAAGCTCTGACCCACTCGGGACAAGATGTCCAAGCCCAGTGTAGCCCCATGGGACCCAACATCATTGTCAACTACATACTCCTCAACGTGAGTAGAAACCGACAACTTGTGGGTTAGGGAAGCAGAGGGTTTTTTAGGAGGTGGATCGAGCATCGGATGAACCAGGATAGGAGGTTGGGGCTCGACCATAGTGGAGGCCCCGACATGTGGAGTCGGCACCACTGCGGAACTCGTGCCAGGCGGACCTGGTAGAGGAGGTGTCTTTTCAGTCCTCTTAAGGACCTTGGCAGGCCGGTCAGTCTTTCGCGACCCCCTGGGGTGCTTGCTCCTTTTTTGCTCCGCCACTCTCGAGAATATTGTCAAGATCGGAGTCCATCTCACCTACACAGTCACACCACAATATGAGCTATCAAAAAAGAAAAGATATATAAAGTAACTTAGCATCACGCAAATATACAAAGTGATGAAAAGGCGAGTGGGGAAAAACCTAACTGGAACTCTCCTCCGAGCTTGAGCTCGAAGACCATGAAATTCCCCCATCTTCAGAAAAGGCGGGGGGAGTACCTTCCCTATAGGTGGATGTCAACCTCGAAAGGTCCCTATAGTTGTTGGTCCCATATTGGATGGCTATTCCATCCCATACCTCATTCAGGCTATACATAGTGTCGTATTTCCTGAGCCAGCTATCGAACCTATGAACCCGTTCATCTACCCAAGTCCATACATAAAAATGGTCCCTATCATCCTCGCACAATACTAACCTATCAGGTTTGTGCTTTAATAAGGTGGGGGACCACATTTTCAAGCTTAGGATGATTGTACCTTGATCATCCAGACCCGAGCTCGAGGCTTCATCGTTGGCCTCGTTCCCTGATTGTGGGCTCCTTCGGCGAACAGGAGGCGGGGGCCTCACCTCTCTCCTTGGGGGGAGGATACCTATTGGCAGAGGCACGAGCTCCCAGCGGTCATACTTTTTGTTGGACCAATCCGAGGTGGACTGGCCATCTCCCAAGAGCCCGGAAGCTTGAAGTTTACCTTCATGCAAAAGGTATGAGAGGGATCTCCTGCCATAGGGAAGTTGGAGCAGGGTCTCTCTATGCTCCTTCATCTCGTCAGAAGGAGTGGGACGATGATAGTTGGCTGGAAAATAAAATACATTTCAACTAAGTACGAGCCTATAGACAAAAATCCGAGCACAGAGACAAAGGAGGTTGGGGTACTTACGAATCCGTCTGAATGAATAATATCGAGACGGAGCTAGGCCATCCGTCCAGAAGAAGGCCTTTTTAAAGTCAGGAGGATGGTTGGGAAGATCCTCAAACATCTTTTTCTCCTTGGGGTAGCTCAAAAGATAATAGAAGTCGTCCCCTCCCCGAGCTCAGGAAGGATTGCTTTTCAAACAGAAAAGATACAGGATCTCCTTTGGCGGCGGTCCTTCCTACTTCAGCTCGTGGTATATCGACCTCAGGGCAGACATAACCCTGTAAGAATTAGTGTTGAGCTGGAATGGAGCCAACCCAACGAAGTCTGTGAAGTCCTTGAAGAAAGATTTCAGAGGCAGTATTGCTCCTGCCTTCATATGCTCCTGGCTCCAAGCCGCATATCTCAGCTTGTTGTCAGCATTTCCATCTCCTAGAGCGCGGCAGTTTCGCTCATGAGAGGTAGGGGCTCGACACCTTAGCGAGCCTGATAATCTTATACCATGAAAGGCCAAGATATCGTTTATTTGACCTAGCGAGGTAACCGAGCTCCAATAATGCTCGGCCTCGAAAATTTCCCTCCTCGGCTGCGAGGTGGAGGGCTCCCTCATCAGTGAGAATCGAAGATCTCCTGAGTTGTACGCGACTACCACTTTTAGCCTGGGATCAAGGGGGAATCGGTCTGGGATCTGAGTCAGATTCCGGATAAAGAGCCTCTCGAAGGATTTTTCTCTTCTTCTCTGTGACCTCGACGATTTGGCGACGATAATGAGCTCGGGTTTCTTCCTGTTTGCGAACTAGCTCGTGTTCACAAATTAGGCGCTAGTTCAGGGCAAACAACGACTCCGGGCTCGGAGTTTTTGGCGAATACAGGATGGCAAGCAACAACCCCCACCGTCTTTCTAGATTCTGTGACATCTAGCGAGAAAGAAAAAATGGCGAGGGTCATGCATGCAAGGAATCAAGAATAGCAATCCTGGTAGGTCAAGCTCGAAAATGCTTAGATATGAGATGAGCTCGATCCTGGAGACCCGATTAAGTGTCACGACGTGTATTCCATGAAAAAGGGAGGAAAGTGGGCCTAATTTTTTAGAATCCCAAAATATCAGGAAAAAAAGGTGGCGGTTATTTAAAAATGGTATTATCGTGTATCGTGCATTCTTTAAAATCAAGATTTTGTACCCGATATCTTGGTGCACAAGATATGTCCTCCAAAATTTGAAAACCCAGAAAAAAAGACCATATTTGGGTCTTCCTACATTTGAACTGGATTCAAAACCAGTAATGGGGAACCTAAACTAATATCTATTGGTCAAAGTATCCTAGTATATCAAACTAAAGAATAAACCAGCATATTCCCATAAATGCAAAAGCAACAAAGGTAGAAACTGGCGTAAAGAAAAAGAAGGTATACATACAAGTTACTTACACACTGAAAATGGTGGTTGCAGAGAAACGGATGACTGAAGAGGCAGGTATGATCTCATGGTCTTGAACAGGCTGGTGGTCCTTTGCTTCTTTGGCTGGGAAAACATGCAAAAGCAAAAACTTTCTGGGCTGGCCTCTGGTTTTTTCTCTCTTCTTTCTTCTCTGATAAACATAAAAGTAAGAGGAAGAAGATGACTGGAGCCTTATATATAGACTATCAGAAGTGGTAAAAAGGGATTAATCCGAGCCATTGGCCAGGATCCTTATCAAATCCGATGGCCAGGGATAAATGACAAGATGGTACCGAAAAGGTGGCAGGCGAACGATCGTGGGCAGATTTCCAAGGTACTCAAGTACCTTGGATGAGCAATACCCAACTGACACATGTCCATACTCGAGTATGTGTGATGGTGAAGTTCCCGAGGAAAGTAGTTTAAAATTTTCCTTCTCATAGGATTCGAACAAATACTTTTGAGGGGGCAAAATGTTACACCCAGATTTCGAGCCTTGAGAATTGTGATCTCGAAAGCTTGATTCGTCAGGTGTGAGCTCGCAATATCTAGAATACGTGTTCAAAACCTAGGCATCGAACCTTCAAAGCAGGTGGCAACCTCGAAGATGGGCAACCTCGAAGTCTTTACAAGCTCGAAAGACAGAACATCGGAGTACGTCCATTGTCGGGTGACCTCGGATCAAGTGGCCTGAGCTTGGCATGAGTGTGAGCTCAGAGTAAGGCGGCCTCGGTGGTATTTACCCTTTCCGAGTTGATCTTGAGAAAATAATACAACTCAAAAGTCACTCAGAGACCTGGACTGGCATGATGCTGACGATGCTGATTACTGATTTCGAACAGCTTAGTGAGTCACTTGAAGAGACGCAGTCTACAGTTATTGTTGTAACTTCCCTATAATAAAGGGATATTTATTAGTCGGTTATACGCCCCCTGGTATTTAGGGGACCTTTCCTTGTATATAGGAGTTACAGGCTTTAAAGCCATTACATTTATTAATGTAAATGATAATTTCCCAGAAACGTGTGAGACAGTATTCTGAGACTTCCTCTATAAATAGAGAAGTCGTGTACCTTTGTAAAGGACCAAAATTTTGTGATCTTGAGAGAAACTCTGGAGAATTCATCCCTGAAGAATTTCCAGAAGTTTCCTAAGTTCTAATAACAAAGACTCGTGGACTAGGCAGAGTTCGCTGTTGAACCATGTAAAAAACCCTCCTTGTTTTATTGTGTTTTTCTAGCCACAATTCTTTACTGTTTACGTGCTCTATATTTTAAGTTGACGAAAAACGGCGTCAACAAATATACATATAAAGCATTAAAATAAAAAAATATACATACTCAAATCAGCTTTTTTTTTTAATAAGTACTAAAACCATATTTCTTTTTTTCTTTTTCATTATTAATCTCATTTTTCTAAAACTACACAGATTTATTTGTTTTTTTAACAGAAAAATATAACTATAATACCAAATATCACACACGTCCATATATATTAATAGTTCACAATTAATTAATCAATTTTCTAAAAAAAATTAACATTAAATAAACATATGTACACACACATTTACATATATACATATATACATAAACAAACATATATACATATATACAAAAAACGGACATATAAATATAAATATACATATACAGACATATAAATATATATACATATATATATATAAACAGACATAAACATATATATATATACATATATACATAAACTAACCCTTGGAGTTGTTCTACTGAGAGATTGGAGCTGTACACACTTTGGTGCACCTGTTTATAAAGAGAGAACAAAAAAAAATATACAATTACAAAATGAGATATAAAGAAAAAGTCTAAAAATGTTAAAATTTTTGCCATTGGATTTACTAAACTTGAGAGAGAAGAGCGTTACTATTTGAGTTGAGCCACGGTGAGATTATGGCATGGGGTGGTTGGACATCAAACCAGAGAGAAGAGAGAAGGAGTTGAGAAAAAAATATGAAAATGGGGAAGAAGGGCTCACGGCTGCACTAAAATCGCTATGACTTTTGTCGGCGCGTTTCGTTGCGCCGGCAAAAGTCTTTAATAAAACCCTAGGACAAAACAGTGTCGTTTTAATTAGTCTGACTTTTACCGACGCAAAATAGACTTTTGCCAGCGCAACAAAACGCGTCGGCAAAAGTCTAGCCACCTACTTTGTTGAAAACGTGCACAAATTTAAAATGCACGTTTTGACTTTTGCCGGCGCGTTAGGTGAAATGCGCCGGCAAAAGTGTATGGTATTTTTTTTTTTAAAATCTGATAGATCTTTGCCGGCACAATTCGGGGTTGCGCTGGCAAAAGTGTTTGTTTTTGCCGGCGTGATTCACTAAATGCACCGGTAAAAGTTTTTTTGCCGACACAATTTTGAATTGCACCGGCAAAAGCCTTATTTCTTGTAGTGTGAACTCTTTACCAATTTTTTTCAAGTAGGGTTTGAGGAAAAGAAAAGGGGCAGCAGGAGAAAGAAAATGAAAACAGATGATGAGAGAGAGACAAAGACAAAACAAATTGATTAAAAAAAATAACACTTATATTTCACTTGGCGCTCTTTATTTCCCCTTTGCCGCATTTTAATTTTAAGTACTATCACATATATTATAATACTTTTCTAATAAACTTATGTTTATGTGTTGTTAAAAGTGAATTTTATTGTATTGAAACTTCACCTGAAAAAAAAAGTGATTGCTTTTTTTGAAAAAATGATATTGTTTTAAAATCCTTTTTACTAATTATTTCAAATGATGTTGATTTTTTTAATTGTATTATCTATATAAATATTGTTGATATATTTTTCTATATATATATATATATAAGAAAAACTTTTTTTAATTATTTTTTTTATGTAAAATATACTTAATAAAAAATCTATTACTATCCAATATTAAAAATTATTTAAAAGTTTGATAATCAAAAGAAGAAGAAATTATATGGCATTACAATATAATAATATATAATGTTAACATATATAATTATTTTAAATTATCTACTGTTCACATATAAAGCATTTTTTAATGTATTTTTTTACTAATTATTTCAAATATAATTAACTAAATTTAAAAATAAAATATAATAATAAAAAAATTACAACTAATAAACTTGTAAAGTTTATAAAAATTATTATAAAGTTATCCAATTAATAAAGTAAAATACTTTATAAATATTGTAATTAATACATCATTGTTAAAAATATATTTATATGATTTAGTTTATTTTTATAATTATATTATTCATTAATTATATTCTTAAATATTTTTTATTTGAATTTTGGCGGCAGTTTATACTTGTCGGTATTGGGCTTTTATTAATTGTCGGCGTTTGGGTCAGCAACGATAATTTTTAACAATCGGCATTAATTTCAACTTAACTGTCGGCATTGGGGTCAATAGCGACAGTTTTTAACTGTCGGGATTAGTCTCAAATTAACTGTCTCAAATTAACTGTTGGCGTTGGGGTCAATAACGACAGTCAAAAGCAATGGTGACAGTTATTAACTTTTGGCATTGGTTTCTAGGCCTACAGTTTTTAATTGTCGGCGTAGAGTCACGCCAAGCAATTACAACAGTCAACAGAGTTGATTGTCATAGTTGGGTGTCGGGAAATCCCAAATTTATAGTAGTGCTACTTCATTGTCTCTTAGTGTTGTTTTCATTGGTTGTTCGTATATTTACTCACAACTTCCATTTCATGTGCAAAGTCTGATCGTGTACCCACCATCATGCATGAGACTTCCAATAGCATATGGATAAGACACATTTCCATGTGATGTTCTTGCTCTACTAAGGGTGAGTTTTCATTGGGTTACTTAAAATGGTTTGCTAAATGAATACTTATAGGATTCGCTTCATTCATGCTAAATCTGCTGAGCACTTTCTTCACAAAATTCTTTTATGATAGTTTTAATGTCTAATTCACCCTCACTCGTGAAATCCTTAACTCAAGGATTTTTTTTGCAGCATCCAAGTCCTTCATGGAAAATTGTTTTGATGGTTCCCTTTGAACACTACTACAAAAAATATTTTTTAGGGCTCATAAAAGTTTTTAAGGCGTGCCCCCCGCAAGCCCTCTATTTGAGAGCCTTAAAAGTGAAGTTTTTTAGGATGCGACTTGCAAGCCTTAAAAGAATATTTTTACGGCGCACATTGCGAGTCCTAAAAGAGTGTTTTTAGGACTCAGCACCGCGTGTCCTAAAATATCTCGTTGAGTGTCTTTAAATAAAGTTTTTATGGCTCTCTTCGGGTGCCCTAAAAGAATTTTCTTAGGGTGCGCAATGTGTGGCATACCGCTAATGGTGCAATCCAATATCAGGTCCCACTTATTTGAATTTAATAAGTATTATGTGGTATCGCTAACCAATCATGGGGTGCCACCTCATGTGGTGTTGGACACCTTAAGTTGCCAAATAGTAATATTCTTTTATTAAGGGGTGAATATATCATAAAACTAAAAGACATCTTGTATTACAAAAACTAGAAGCCACATTATAGAATTACAAAAACTAGAACAAGAGTGCAATATTATTCTTTGAGGCATTCAGACAAACACATAATGTGCAAACCAGGAAAGATATGTAAAAACAAATCAATATTGCATTTCTTAGTAACATCAACATAAAACAGAATGAACACACATATATATATATATATATAGTACACAGTAATAAAAAAAGACAAGTGTTCAAAGTAACAAGACAGAGAACAAACAATGTCAAACGAACCCAATCTCGAAGGTCAAGTATATGACAACAATCTTATCCAACACTTGCAAGCTATCAAACAAGAAAGTGAAATAAAATATATACTCTACTTGGTAGACGAATCAAAGAATGGTTTGCAACATGAATAATTATTACAGAAGTTCAGTCATTCGAAAAACACTTTGATTTTGGTCATTCTTAAATTATACATATAACCAGATTTATATTTATTTCTGAACTATGTATTCAAGAGTATTGCTGAGAAGCTTTATCTCATAGCTTGAGGAACTTAGTCCTATATTACAATGCCCACGAAATAAAATAAAGAGAAAAATGATTGAAGAAACATATATCAGTGCACAAAGAATTAAAAATGAAGCAACATAGAAAAGCATAACAGGTAAAATTAGAGGACAATTAGAAGAATTGAATCATTAAACCCAACATTTAACTTCAAAACATAACTGATTTCATTTTCTATTTCTAAAACTCTTTAACCATAAAAAAAATATGATAATTGACTCACAAACACATATATAATGTCAGAAAAAAAAACATATATGATATATATATATTTAAGACTAAGATTGTAGAAGATTTACCCACTAAAGGATCTTAAGTCTGCACAATTCATGACAAAGGAGATGCCAAGAAGAAATAAAAGCAATTAACTGTTATAACACTTGCCTACTCAGTTTAGTTTTGATGTTACATGAGATTAATACAATTCAATCAAATGACATGTCTCTAATGATTTAGTTGTCTCCAAGAAGTAGATCAAAAAACTATACTATATATATTGGTATATATCATACATAAGTAAATTGGTTTTCATTAGTTTTCTTTTTCTATTTAACAAATTGTCCCTGATCCTGCTTTTTGTTTTACTTGCATCATTATTTATGTCCACACACACACATTTGTCCTTTCTTTCTCTAGACAATCTGTTTGCAAAAGTTCAAAACAGAGAATAGGTTTTCCTTGATTCATAAATAGAGTTATAAGACGTACGAAATTACTATAGTTAGAGAACAATTACACTTGATTAATTTAGTAGTTTTGTTAAAAGAAAAAAAGTAATAACTTTTCTGATTTTAGTTAATCATTTGCCTAGAAAATTTGTTTATGAAATTGACATGCATGTTCCAATCAAAATGTGTCTCAAAGAATCATGTAAAAAGTAAGAATGGTGGACCAAAGAGAAAGTATTTTGAGAAAGACCCACCTCCATACTGTAATACTAATATATAGACCATCTAAAGTACTTTTCGGAGAAAGACTTAGAGTGAAAAAAATGATACTCTAAAGAGAAAGATAGGTTTGTATTCCTTGTTTATTAAGATGCTTGAACATATTTGGAAAAGTAAAGGCAAACTTGTTAGCAAGAATTAAAATTTTCATTCATGCAGTCCGAAATAAAATAAGGATAAGACATGGCGTCCTATTTATATATATAGCACACAAAAGTACTACAAAAGAAAAACCATTAACATGGATAAGACAAAGGATAAAAACATCAAAATAACCATCATGAAACTTATTCTGCAAAAAGAACTATCCACACAATAGTAGTTATATGGGGTATTTTCTTAAACACCTTTTCTACATTAAAGTTTGAAATTCCGTTTTTTATGATTACCAACTTAATTATTCAAATTAAATAATTAATTGCTGAACTGTTAAAGAAATGTTTAAACGGACACAGAGACTGTTTGAACAGAAACCATATATGTTTAAACAGTTTATCACCAGAAGATAAAAATGAACATAAGGTAAAGAACACACGAAATTATACATAGTATCAGCAATTTATGTAGATTGCTACTAGTCCACGGGGCCACGCACAGAGAATGAAATTTATTAGAAAAATATCTAAACGATTACAAAACCAAATTGACTTATACAAATAAAGACTCCCTCTCGAATTTGTCGCAACTGTTGTAATCTAAACTCCTAATCAAATTTCTGAAGTGCTAAGATCTTGAACTCCCTTCAAATCATAACACTTGCACTTTTCCTCCTGAAAAGTGACTCACGAACAAGACTTCTCTCGAAGCTTGATGAACAATGTCCAAGTGTGTTCTACCTGCACAATTAGCACAAAGAAAATAATACATAAGTACACTGTAATAAACCACTAAGAACTTGCTGGACTCAAGTTCTTCACATAATAAAGAGTCTCTCTAAAACTTGAAAATATTTGGAAAATAATACACCAAGAGAGATTATCAATAACCAACGACCTAAGGATGATTATATACCCTTTAGAATTCCTTTAGGTCGTGGAAAACAAATCAGAAACTAATCAGCCAACAAATGGAAAATCTTCCCAAAAAGGAAAGTCAGAATCTGTTCAAACAGACTGGCAATCCGTTCAAACAAATTCATTGAACCTGGACAGTTTTTAAAACCCAATTTCCTTAATTAAATAAGGAAACAATATATACATTATCTCTGCAAGCTGTACACGGTTTCTGGACAATCAAATCAGATCAAAAAATAAATATCAAGAATTTCCATATATACAAAAGTTAAGACAAGATAATCTTTTATAGGAAATTATATATTTATTCTTTTAACATATATAGAATAATCTGATTTTTAGAAAACATTTCTCATCAAACCATTTCGAAAAATACCCCACAATATATTTCGAAAATACATCTTTAATTAATTTTGTCAATTTTGTCAAATATGCCAATAAATGATTTTACAATCTCCCCCTTTGGCAATTCGATAGACAAAATTAATTCAAAAACCTGCAACACAAATGTTAGTTACAAGTAAATAGAAAAAAAAAACTCCTCCTCTAAACATGCATTAACTTATAACAAACATATAAAGAAACTAGACTTAACTCCCCTTCAAAATAAGGTCCAGAGTTAAACAAAACAACAAACAAAGCAAGTTTTTGGAGGTATCTACTCTCCCCCTTTGTGTCTTTCAAAGAAGCCAAAGAAACATGTTAGGTTCATTTTAGGTTTGTTTTAGAGATCGTTTTAGGTTGTGTTTTTAGTTATTTAGGATTGTTTAGTGCAGATTTATGCTTGTTTTCTTGTTGTTTCAGGCTTTAATGGTCAAGTACATAATATAGAGTGAAATGAGAAGAAACATGTTAAATATGATAAATAAGATGGATTTCGTGTTGATTGTGGAGTTTCAAGACATTATGTGTGGAAAATACTACATTGAAGATGCTCAACACACGTCGTTTATGCTCTATAACGCAAGTCTGAGACTTCAAGCCAAATTTTGACCATTATTTATTCACTTTCTGGAAACACTTGTAGAAATAGAAGTTGTAGATATTTCTCTTATCTTTCCATGGATTTTTGAATCATTCAATGCGGAGTTATATCGAAGGAGTTATGATCAAAATACAATGAACTGTCGCTACCGGCTGTTCGAAACGAGTTTCGTTCTATTCTGACTTTAGCGCTACAGCACCATAATAAGAGCGCTACAGCGCTAGTGCACCAGATTTTGAGGCATTTTGCCACTGTTAATAGTGCTACAGCTCTCCAGAGGTAGCGCTACAGCGCTAGTGACGCGATTTTCACATTTCTGACCACTTTTTGAATGGCAATTTGGTCTTTTCACTTGGAACTTTGGAGGGTTACTTAAGAAACATAATGTTGCGACTTTAGCAGTTTTTTAGAGGTGGAGATTTACCAAAACCCTAGATTAAGCAAGGAGGCTAGAGAAGAAACAACAAGAAAAACTCAGAGTTCTTTTTCTTCTTTATCTTTTGATTTCATGTTTATGTTTGATTTAGTCATGTTCATGAACTAAATTTCTGTTTAGGTTTTCTAATTGACTCTCTTGAAACTCTATTATGATTTAATGCATTTATCTATTTCCTCTTCATTCTGAAATCTATTCAATTTGAGTTTATTGTGTATGTATTTGACTGCGCATCTTTTACATATGATTTACGAATTTGAATCAAAATTTGAAAAGTGAGATTTGAATATGAAAAAATTGAATAGACATAGACTTTAATTTAGAACGAGAGTATCAAATTGGTTTATGTGATTGAGGGTTGTATTCACTGCTTCCTATTGTTTGAATTTACCATAGAAATATAGGGAATTCACACTAGGTCGAGTTTTCTATTTCTTAACTCGAATAGTTAACACTTTTGCAAACCTATCATTTCAATGAAGAAGAGTTTCAGTAGTAATTGCATTAAAGATTAATAGAGTGGATAGTAGAGAAGATTAGGATTCCTATTTGTTTCACAGTGAATTTAATCCAAGGTTTTGCTATTATGTGTTATTTTATTTAATTTTTAATTATTGTTTCTGAATATTATAGTTTCTTTTGCTGTGTCTAAAAGAATCAAGAATTTTAATTGATCAAATAGAAAGAGAAATTAATTGACTGGTAATTGAGAATTCGGTCCTTGAGGACGATACTTGGTTTTTACCTTATTATTACAAATTGCAACTGTGTGCACTTGCATAGCATATAAATTTCGCAACAAAACATAAAACAAAAACAAAAGAAAGTATCAATGTTCTTACGGCAAAAGACATAAACATAAGTAAAACTAAACGACTGGATCCTTGGATAGAGTTTGAATAGCATCCAACATAGAATGTTGCAGTCCTTCAATCGTCATCACTCGAGCAGCCAAAGAATCAACAAAGGCTTGAACAACAGCTAGTTCTATAGCAACAAGTCTTGAATCTGTGGGAACAAAGGAGGATTCAAGAGGAATGTCATCCGAGGCAAACTTCAGAGATTGATGCTTGACTTTCTTGGTTGATGTAGCATCAGTGGCTTCAGTAGTTGGAGCAGAGGCCTTGTAGGAAGCAGCAGTAGTGGGAGCCACCAAGTCTTCTTGATCACGTTGTAGATCTTTTTTCTGCGCTCAAAACTTTATAAATAACTTGAGGAAAAGGAAGATTCAAGTTTCTCCTATTACCTTTTCGAAATCCAATGATTTGATCATAGATAAACATAGCCAAGTTTATACCAATTCTGGTCCCCACTTTGGACAAAAAAGAGGCCATGGATAGATAGTTGCGGTGTGAGAAGTTGGTTTCCAATTCGTTGTGGCAAACTTATGGAGAACATCATACGTGAAGGTGAGATTAGTGACCGAGATGACTGTATTAGATGGCCATACCATTTTTTGCCTTACTAATTCAGTGATAATCGCATCCTTGTCAAGAGAGGCAAGATCATCATCATCCTCAACATCAAGAGGAAGATGCAAACCATGGGCAATATCTTGTGGAGAAAAAGAGAACCAATGTCCCCTAACAAAAACTTTACATACAGAGGAGATTTAGGTTCAATAATTTCATTAGTAAGATTGGCATAGAATTCCTTGACTATTCTATCCACAAAACCAGTAAATTTAACCAAAGAACCTGTCCATTTTCGATCCTGAAGCATTGTTAGCACACCATAAGGCCGATGATCACTTAAGACATAATTTCTCTCAATGAGAAATTTCCTTTGAGCATAGAGAACCATATCACGAGCATTGTCATTATAACAAAAAGTTGAAGAATAAGGTTTGAAATTTACACCTGAGAGTTTTGGAGATGGTGTAGAATCAGAAATAGGTCTCTTGCCTTTAGCCTTTGATGACAAAGGAGTTTCAACTAGCTCTGTGTCAGATTCGACTTCGTGATCAGAGGGGACAATGTCTTCTTGTTTTGGCTCATCAGACTCAGCCTCTGATTTCGCATTGTCAGGAACAGATTCATCAGATAAGGTGGTATCATGGGTTGCTTCAGACTCAGATTTTGCTTCCTCGGGGTCAGATTCGGAGGAAGATGGAGAAGGGGATGAGCCTTCAATCTTTTCTTTGCAGCAGTCAAGGGGGAAGAAGACGAGTCCAACCCCAATTTTCTTTTTGGAGCCACAAAATTTTTCTTGGACTGGCTCGACTTCATGGGCAGCTTGAGTAACCCAGCAGCAGCAGCTTTGGAAGAGGATGAAACAAATTTTTATTTTTCCCTAGCCGTTAGAGAGGATTCAATCGGAAAAGGAGGTAGGTTCTTGGCTCGAGAGAGCACCATCACTTCAGATGGTGGTGCAACGTCGACAATATCAGCTGTGATATCTGGAAACACCACGGGGTGTTCAGTAGAGAGGGATAACACCTTCTTGTGCGCCTTGGATTTGGGAGTTTTCCCAACAGATGTTGCTGGTGTTGGAGCAGATGGAGGCGCTGTTGACACAGATGGAGGAGGCGATGGAGAGGGCACCTTTCTGGATTGAGAAGCAGGGGTCTTCTTAGAGGAAGCTCCACGAGTTTTCACCATTGTTCCTTCTCTGAAAAATAGCAAACACTTACAAAAAAAATGAGAGAAAAAAAAAAATTAGAAGAAGAAGAGGAGGCTTAGAGGGATCGTGGGTGAGAAGAAAATGGGTAGTGACAAGCTTTTTAAGGACAAAACTTTCCCATTTAGGACACCCACGGCAAAAAGAGGTTTCCCTTTTCTTTTTTATTTTTTTTATTTATTAAAAAATAAAAGGAAACAAACTTTAAGACACACGATCAAGATAACAAACTTACCCCTTTTTTTATTTTATTTTATAAAAGGAAATAGAATAAATAGAGAATGCCAACACTAAAAAGGTAACCAAAATCCCCACACGATCTTCTTATTGAACTTTTCCCCTTTTTATAAATATATATATTTTTTTAAAATGCTAAACAAAGTATAAAACAATAAAGAGACAAATCATGGTATTCCAAATAGAGAAAGATGACAAAATAAAATCCTTAGAGACAAAGAATATATTAAATCACACAAAATAAATGCATAATTTCACATAATTACCACAAAGATTCGGTCCACCATGAATTTCCTTGTCAATCAAATATATATATATATTTTATATATATAACAAGGCACAAAAATAAACCCCAACCAAAAAAGAAAAAAATGTGCTTTGATCAATGAGTGTCATCCTTTGAAAAAAAATATAATCAAGCAATTGAAAATAAGTGTTAGTGTATAACATAGATAAGAACACTTGTGAAAATGAAAAATTAGAAAGAGTATTCGAGAGAAATAAAGCACAATTCAGTCACAAGCACATATTCTTAAGTGAATCAATCAACATGTATGAGTCTTACACACACATTATTTTAAGCATAAGTGTGTGACAGTGTATGCAAGGAAACATTGCCCAATGACAAATAAGTCTTTTTCGAAATTGTAAATAATTGTAACCCATGAAGACGCTGTCACACTACACTAGTGGTAGCCATTTTCTATGGTAGCGTATCCTCTTCATAACTCTGAATTACAAAGTTCCAACTTACTCAAAAGATTGCTTTCACAAACTGATGTAGGTAGCTCTATTCTTGCAAAGGAGCTTGAAACAATGCTACACAAAAGAAAGCTCAAACATTAAACATTGATTGATTTACTCGAATATGCCTAGGAGGGATTGATTATTTTTCTCTCAAGAATATACAACCAAAAGCTCATAAGCACAAGTAAGATTATCTAGCTTGACACAAAACAAAATTTTCAAATTAATTGACAATTTTCTTAAACTGAAACAACACACATTTGATCAAGAGTGACAACACACTAACAAGGAAATTTAAAGAGAAAAAACCCCCAAAGATTTTCAGAGGAAATCAAAGCGAACCAAATCAAGAGCTTTAGTGAAAATATCAACAATCTGTTTATGTGTTTCAATATATTCCAAGACAAGAACTTTATTTTCAACTAATTCTCTAATGAAATGATGACAAATATCAATATGTTTAGTACGAGAATGTTGCACATGATTTTTTGAAATAGTAATTGCACTTGTATCATCACAAAAAATAGTTAAAAAGTCAAGATTAAACCCATAATCCATCATCATTTGCTTCATCCACAAAAGTTGTGCACAACAACTTCTTGCTACAATGTATTCGGCCTCAGCTGTTGAAAGTGAAATGGAATTCTGTTTCTTGCTGTGCCAAGAAACTAGATTATTTCCCAAGTAGAAGCATCCTCCACTAGTGTTTTTTCTGTCATCAGTGTTACCTGCCCTATCAGCATCACTAAAACACACTAGATTAGAGTTAGTTTCTTTTGAATACCAAATACCATAATCAACAGTCCCATGAACATATCAAATGATTCTTTTGGCAGCTGCAACATGAGACTCCATGGGATTTCCTTAGTACCTGGCACACACACTAACACTATAACTCAAATCAGGTCTACTAGTAGTGAGATAAAGGAGGCTACCAATCATGCTCCTATACAGTGTAGGATCAACTTTGACACCATTTTCATCTTTGGATAACTTCACAGTCGTTCCCATTGGTGTTTTGGCAAACTTTGAACTTTCAAGTCCAAACATTTTGACCAAGTTCTTAGGATATTTGCTTTGAGAAACAAATGTCCCTTCATCTAACTACTTGACTTGAAAACCTAAGAAATATGTCAATTCTCCCACCATGCTCATTTCAAACTCCTCTTTTATTTGTTTCACAAATACATGCACCTCATTGTTAGAAGTAAAGCCAAACACAATATCATCAACATAAATTTGAGCAATAATTATGTTAGATTTAATATTTTTGATAAATAAAGTTGTATCTGCTCCACCCCTTTTGTATCAATGAGAAATAAGAAATTGAGTGAGTCTCTCATACCAAGCCCGAGGGGCTTGCTTCAAACCATGAAGAGCTTTCTCCAATTTGTAAACATGATCAAGTGCATGGGGATCTTCAACCCTTTGGGTTGTTCAACATAAACCTCTTCATTCAAGATCCCATTGAGAAATGCAGATTTGACATCCATTTGGAACAACCTGAAACCAATCAAGCAAGCAATAGACAATAATAATCTACTTGATTCAAGTCTTGCAACAGGTGCAAATGTTTCATCAAAGTCTATTCCTTCCACTTGTGTGTACCCTTGTGCCAGTAATCTTGCTTTATTTCACACAATTGTACCAAATTCATCAGATTTATTCTTGAAGATCCATTTTGTACCAATAATATTTGTATGCAACGGTCTTGGCACAAGAACCCACACTTTGTTTCTAAAAAATTGTTCCAATTCCTCCTGCATAGCTTTAGTCCAATTTTCATCAGTTAAAGCTTCTTTCACATTTTTAGATTTAATTAAAAATAAGAAACAAACAAATTGAACAACAATACTAAACCTTCTTCTTATTACCATACTGTCTTTTGGATTTCCAAGTATTAAATCTGCTGGATGATTTAATTTAACTCTGGTTGATGACTCCTTTTGGACTTCATCTGAAATAATATCTGGAAATTTCTTTTCTGTCTGTCCAGAATCTGTTTCATCGTATTCGTGATCTGTTGGAACAGATGGACCAGACGTTGCAACAGTAGTATCACTGAGAGAAGCTTCTTCATATTTTTCAGTAGGTTCATCAATAAACCTATCAATTTCTTCCTCAATAGAAAACTCAGAAAAATCCCTGGCATCATCAATAACAACGTTAGCCGACTCCATTACAGTTTGGGTTCTCATGTTATACACACGATAAGCCCTACTGTTAGTGGAGTATCCAATAAAAACAACTTCATCACTTTTAGCATCAAATTTACCAAGATTTTCTCTATCTCTCAAAATGTAACAAACACATCCAAATACATGAAAGTAAGCCACACTTGGTTTCTTACCTTTCCAAATTTCATAAGATGTTTTAGATGTACCTGGACGGAGAAAAACACGATTTATGATATAGCAAGCAGTGTTAATTGCTTCTGCCCATAACCGTTTGGTTAATGTTTTGCTATTTAGCATTACTCTAGCCATTTCTTGAAGAGTGCGGTTTTTCCTTTCTACAACTCCATTCGGTTGAGGTGTTTGGGGAGCTGAAAACTCATGTGAAATACATGCAGACTTACAAAAATCATCAACGATAGTATTCTCAAACTCTTTACCATGATCACTTCTTATACGGACAATTTTTCCTATGTTGCAATATTTTTCAACTTTTAATTTTAAGCAAAGAGTTTTAAATGCATCAAAAGTATCAGATTTTTCTTTCAAGAAATCCACCCAAGTATATCTAGAAAAATCACCCACACAAACAAAAATATACCTTTCACCATTTAACTCTCAATTTGAATTGGACCCATAAGATCCATGTGAAACAATTCTAATACTTTCAAAGTGTTTACATCACAAACACTTTTATGTGTAATTTTTAATTACTTACCAAGTTGACAACTCTTGCACATACCATCAGATTCTTTACCTAGCTTAGGTAAACCACGAACAATCCCTGCATGTGACAATTTTTTCAAAGTTTTGAAATTTATGTGACCAAGTTTAGCATGCCACACATCAGTGTTATTACTCACAATAGATTGACACATAATAGACGGCAGAAGAGTGTAGCAATTGTCATTAGATATAAAACCTTCAAGAACATTCTCACCATTCTTGTTTAAAACAAAACAATTCTCTTTATCAAAGTTAACAGTATAACCTTGATCATAAATTTGACTTATGCTAAGCAAGTTAGCTTTAAGTCCTTCCACATGTAACACTCTTTTGATTCTAGGCAACCCTTCAAAGTTAAGAGTACCCATTCCAAGAACATTACCTTCAATTCCATTCCCAAAAGTAACAGATCCACAATGCATAGGTTTATGTCTGTAAGAATAGACATGTCACCTGTCATATGTCTTGAACAACCACTGTCAAAATACCAAAAATATGAAGAAGCAGATATATCATATTCACTAGTAAAACCAGCAAAACAATTATTCTTTTTTATCCATATTTTCTTTGATTGAACATTTTCCTTTTTTACTCTTTTGAAATTATCAAAGTAATTAAATTTCTCAAAATATTCATTTTTGGCAAAATTCATAAGAGTAAAACACTTAGGACGAATATGACCCTTCCTACCACAAAAATGACAAATTGGATTTATCTGCTGACTGTGTCCATTCTATTGGAATAATCTGAGAACTGGATGCAACAGATTTTAGTGAAGATGACACAGGAACATCAGACGATAGCATCCCAGCCAAGATAAAGACAGTTTTCTTTGATTTTTAAGAACTTGAAGCACCAAGTCCCACATGACTTCTTTGACCTGCATTCTGTATTTTCTCAAAAACAGTAGAACCAGGGTTAAGCATTCTATCATTTTTCTCAAGAGTATCCAAATCTTTAGACAACTTATTAATTTCAACATTTTTTGAAATTATTTCTTTTTGAAAATTTTCATTTAAGTCAGTAAGTTGTTTAATTTCAAAGGATAAATCTTTATTTTTGCTTACCAATGACAGATTCTCAGAACACACTTTCACCCATGAACCATACATCTTTTTGTAAGATTCACTCAAAGACTCATCATTCAATTTAGATTCATCACTATTAGTATTTTCTTCATCTTTTGAAACATTATTCAAGCAAACAATTTTCTCATTTTCAGATTTAGGAACAGGCAAAATAGAAGTGAAAGCGACATTACCTTCCTCATCTTCACTACTTTCAGAGTCATTATCACTCCAAGTAACAATCATACATTTTTTGTTCTTTTTCAAGGTGTTTGCACATTCAGACTGAATGTGGCCAAATCCCTCACATTCCCTGCACTGAATACCTTTTTTATTAGTTTGAAAAGGTTTAAGAGAAGAAGGATTGCCTTTTGATGGCTTGTCGTTGAACTTCTTATTTCCTATCTTATTCATATCTTTAAGAAAATTATTTGCAAGCATTGCCATTTCATTATTTCCATCTTCATCATCTGACACTTCTATTTCAGTACTTTTGAAAGCTATGTTTTTCTCTTTCTCTTTGGAAGTACTTGGCTTGTCTATTTGACGAATCTTTTGATTTAACTCAAAGGTACGATGTGACCCCATCAATTCTTCTACTTTCATAGTACTGAAGTTTTTTGCCACTTCCATAGCAGTGAGCTTAACATTGAACCTGTCAAGAAGAACTCGAACAATTTTTCTAACAAGAACAGAATCATCAAGTTTCTCACCAAGTGCAAAATACTCATTAGAAATATCAGATAATCTCTCATAAAATACAGATAGTGTTTCAGAATCAAACATCCTAAGGTCGTCAAACCTAGTTTGTAACATAATAAATCTAGACATTTTGACATCTACAGTTCCTTCAAACTATGTTTGAAGAATTGTCCAAGCATCTTTAGCCGAGACACATGTGGAAACAAGTTTTATAAAACATTCTCCAACACCATTGAAAATGGCGTGAAGAGCTTTATTATTATAACTGGATAATTTTTCTTCTTCTGTATCCCAAATAAGTTCATATTTTACAATTGTGCTTCCATCTTCACCTTTTTCAGTAAGAGGTGATCATCCAGACAAAATTGCTGTCCATGCTTTCTCATCTTGTGCTTTTATGAAAGCTCTCATCCTAACTTTCCAATATGGATAGTTTGAGTCATTAAGCAATGGAGGTCGAGACACCAAACTACCTTCTGCAAAGAAAGACATTTCACACGAAACAAATCAAACGGAAAATAACCACAAGATCTCACTAAGAGTTTAGTGAACCACTCTGATACCAATTGAAATTCCATTTTTTATGATTACCAACTTATTTATTCAAATTAAATAATTAATTGCTGAATTGTTACAGAAATGTTTAAACGGACACAGAGACTGTTTGAACAGAAACAATATATGTTTAAACAGTTTATCACCAGAAGATAAAAACGAACATAAGGTAAAGAACACATGAAATTATACGTGGTATCAGTAATCTTTGCAGATTGCTACTAGTCCACGGGGCCATGCCCAGAGAATGAAATTTATTAGAAGAATATCTAAACGATCACAAAACCAAATTGACTTATACAAATAAAGACTCGCTCCTGAATTTGTCGTAACTGTTGTAATCTGAACTCCTAATCAAATTTCTGAAGTGCGAAGATCTTGAACTCCCTTCAATTCATATGTAATGACCCACCTACTCTAGACTTTTGGACCATTAACGAGACTATACATACAAATCCTTAATAAAACTTACATTTGAGAAAATACCATAACTTTATTAGAAACTTGTGGAAATAAGAGTTACTTACATAAAATACCAAGTAGGATATGGGATTCCATTGTCTTAAAAACAAAACATAATTTAAAATAAAAGGAGTTACATAGCAAGTGCGGAAAAAATACATGTAAAACCATAAAACAAGACTACATCCTCGAAAATCGAACTCTCGACTCCTTGACTCCATTCACCACTGATACACATTCCCCAAGCATCCACGAATCTTACTGCCACTATAGCTATTTTCCTGCACATATAAACAAAAAGGAATGAGCCTAATGCTCAGCAAGGAAAAATCTAACACATAGTTCATATACATAAATTTCATAAGAAACATAAAAACTTAACATAACACTTATATCATGCACATACTATAATGGCAATTATTACTTGGGGTCCCATAGACTAATCAAGTCATATGCCCATTAGATTAGTGGGGTCCTACTGGCTAAGTAGGTCATATGCCCATAATCTATTTGGGGCTTGTTAGTCAAATGGGTCATATGCCCAAGCCTACAAACATACATATTTCATAACATATTTATAACATATTTCATAGCATAAAACATAAGATAACATAAGCATATAACATATAGATTCTATCCTATTTTCCTTACCAAAGTTACCGGGATAAGAGGACAGTGTTGGGACTTTGGAACACTCCTAATAACCATTATGAAGGGGTGAGTCTATAGAAGAAAAGAGAAATGTAAGGAATGGAAAAACTAAACCTTTGAGAAACATACTTACCAAAACCTTTTTGCTCAAGAGCTTAGATTTCCTAACCAAAATAAAGATTAAGATTAGAGGCTGAGTAGAAGATTATGAGAACTTAAAAGAACAAGTACAGAAATGAACAAGAGTTTTCGGTTACCTTGAAGACTTGTAAGACCAATCTACACCTCAAACCGAAATACTATAAAATCTTACTTCCCCAAGTGTTTGATAAGCTTATGGTGATCAAGCTTATGATTCCCCAACCCAGGTGTTTACACTCTCACACTCACCTAGCACTTGCAGCCTCTAAACTTAGAGCAAAAGATGAATAATGGTTGGGTACTAGTGTAATGCCCCAAATTTCCTAATAAGGTTTAGGACCTTGGTTAGGAGGCCGGGAGGGCCATAATTGATTTATTATAGTATTTAATGATTATATGCATGTTTACGTGAATTATATTATTATATGATGGTGAATGCATGCATATGGGCTCATATGTTAATTATGAGGGTAATTTGGTAATTTGGCCACTGTGGGCATAATTGTATATTTTGGGTGCGTGATTGTGATTAATTAATATAGCCACACTATAAGGTGGATTGGTTCGAGCTAATCGGCATGAGACGATCATGAGATGTAAGTGTTCGGTCTAGTCATAACGGGCTTAAGTTCGGGGCTCGGGGTGAGTCTCGGGGTGAAATTTTATGATTAGAGCATTACCGGGAATTAAAGGGTAATGGGATATGATTTATTGGTATTTGGGAATATTGAGGATAGCGGGAATTGGAGAGCGTTAAATTATAATTAACGAGACAGGCGGGAAAGGACGATTTTACCCTTGGAAGACTTTAAAGGGGTTTATTTGGCTTAGGGGCATTATGGTCTTTTGACCCTAAGGATTTATATCAGCTTTTAAGTGTTGGAAGGCTGTGGAAATACAGGGGAAAAACAGAGCTTCTCTTCCTTCTCTCCCGATAGATTTTCTTCCTCTTTTCTCTTTGGATTTTCAAGCTCAGTTTGAGGGATTAAGCCAAGGAACCAAGCTTAGACAAGCTAGGGCTATGCTCAACCATTGAAGAGGGTGGGTTGCCAAGATTAAGGTGAGTTTCTAGCCACTAGAACTCTTGGTTTTACTCTGTTTTATAAGTTAAGTTTCAGCTGGTTTTTTTTGGGTTGGAAACTTGGGAATTGGTTGGAGTTTTGGCTAGGGTTCTTGGGGTTGTGGTCCTTAGGACATGTGGAGATGGTATTTGGGTTCATTTGGGAGTTAATTAGACATTTGGAAGCTTTTGGTTTGGGTTAGAAATGGTAAAATCGAAGGAGGGGAAAACTGGGAATTGGCTGGCTGAAGGTAGCACTACAGCGCCCAGTGTAGGGCGCTATATCGCTACCTGCAGGGAGGTTGGGCGGTTTGTGTTTCTTCCTTGAGCGCTGGGGCGCTAGAAGGGCAGCGCTGTAGCGCTCCCCTGTTTCCTCTTAACCCTGTTTTGGGTGTTTTTAAGGGCTTTTGGCTTGGGGTTTCAATCCTTAAGGCCCGGGATCGAATCTACTCACCGTATGGGCATGTTTTGAGGTCCCGAGAGTGGGTTTTAGGTTAAGACCCTATCCTTGGTGATTTTCATTAATTGGAGATTGTATTTGGTTATGACTAGGTGACCGCTAAAGGACTAAACGTTGATCATTCTCAAGGGTCGCTCTTTTTATCGTTCTAGCTCGACTTTGAGGTAAGAAAACTGCACCCTGTGTATATGAGACATGCATGACTGTTATTGATGCATGTTGGTTGATTATTGAGTATGACATGCATGGTTGTTATTGATGCATGTCGGTTGATTATCATGTGTGACATGCATGGCTATTCTTGATGCATGTTGGTTGACTATTAAACGTGACATGCATAGCTGTTATTGGTGCATGTTGGATTGATGGATATATTGCATACGATTCTTGAGGAACATGTGGTTAGGATATGCTTTGTATACTGGGTATGATACTGTTCAGAGCTTGAGTCTCTGTGGTTGTATATGGTCCTAATTGTACTGGCATCCGTTTAGTAAGCATGCTAAATACCTTGTCTGTGGATATTGGACATGTGATATATGTTTGGTGGCATGGCTTACCTGTTTGTGGAGCTGACTTATTAGTCAGAATCGACAATGGTGTTAGGCCCGTTTGTGAAGCTGTGACTTATTAGTTAGGTTCACCACGGGCTGAGCACTGGTCGTGTTTTACCGACCTAAGGGTCGGAGGTGGCAGTGTGCTGTGAACGCTGGGCCAAATAAAGATTAGATCTAATCGAGGTCGGCATTGAATGACTCATATGGGGTATTGATGCTGGACCGACCGGAAGGTCAATGAGAACTATAAGCGCTTGCCTGGTCTATGACCAGATGTTTATGGCCAAGGTATACAACCCCGGTGACTGTTTGTCACATGGCCAAGGGACGCTGTCCATAGCACGACTCTAGGGTCGGGAGGAAGGTTATGTTGGTGACCATTCACCATGCACCTATCCTAATCAATCTTATGAAAGGATCACTTGTCAGTTGAGCCCAGGTGACCCTATCGTCACATGGACAGAAGGAGCGATGCTCATTATTGTGACTTTTGGCTATTGTCACCTATTTGCTTGGACTGATAGTCCTGAATAGTTATTATGATCGTTGTTGTGACTATGTCACGCTTAATTGTGTTTTCTTGCTGGGCTTTGGCTCACGGGTGCTACGTGGTGCAGGTAAAGGCAAGAGGAAGCTGAACCATCCTTGAGTTGGAGAGCTTAGGTGATGACGTGTACATATGCAGCTTCTCGTCCGCCACGGCCGAGGTTTAAAGTGGAACTAGGGTTGAACCCTGTTTTGCCGCTTAGAACGGCCTGTTGTGAATATTTTCTGTAATAAACTCTGAAACTTTATTTTCGGGATCCCAATGTATATATTAAACGTTCTAGTGAAACGTTACATCTTAACCTAAATGTTTAATCCCTAAACCGCTAATCATACTTAGTTACACGTTTTTGGCCAAATGACTCGGTTAGCGAGTTTAGCACTGTTTACAAGGCACACCGTAGCGGTCCCTGGAGTTTGGGGCGTTACAACTAGGTTCTATTTATAGAGTTTAGGAATGAAAGGATCTTAATTTTACTTGAATAAAAATAATAGCTTTTTAGGTGAAAATAATTTGAATTGTCGTTCAGCAGAGGCTGAAGACTCGTTCAAAAAGGTGCTGGACTTATAAAGAGGTTGAAGGGCTGAATGGAAAACGATTTCAAAATGTTTCAAAATAAGCTGAAGGAGGCGATATATCGCCCCCTGTAGGCGATATATCGCCTGGGCCAGTATGCCCGAGGCAGTCGTGCATCGTCTCGTGTTTTCCGTATCTACGTGCTGCGATATATCACCCCCTATAGCTGCGATATATCGGCATACGCTGATTATTTAAACAAGAAATTACACATTTTTAGCTAAGTTTGAATGGAGTAAACAGCCTTGACTAAGCCCTCAACGTATTCAAAGCTGCTGACTGAACTTATAGCATTCAAACTTTTACCCTTATTAAATTTAATCCTCAAAATACTTAATCCTTAATCATCCATACATAACATGTGCTTAAAATCCTATTGGTTCTTATCTAAACCTTATAGTATAATAAATATTATCCTTAATATCAGTCATATTAATCAAACCTTAGGTTAAAATTAATATTCTTAAACTATAGGTTAAACTTAGAAAATCTACAAGTACTACTATGAGTGTCCAAATAATTCCCGGTTTGAACCAAAAATCCACAGTTAAAAAAATAATAGTATAAATACTATAATACTACTATCTATCTTAGCTAAGTAAAGTTCTTGGACTCTACATCATAACACTTGCACTTTTCCTCCCGAAAAGTGACTAAGGAACAAGACTTCTCCCGAAGCTTGATGAACAATGTCCAAGTGTGTTCTACCTGCACAATTAGCACAAAGAAAATAATACAAAAGTACACTGTAATAAACCACTAAGAACTTGCTGGACTCAAGTTCTTCACATAATAAAGAATCTCTCTAAAACTTGAAAATATTTAGAAAATAATACACCAAGAGAGATGATAAAAAACCAACGACCTAAGGATGATTATATACCTTTTAGAATCCCTTTAGGTCATGGAAAACAAATCAGCCAATTAATGGAAAATCTTCCCAAAAAGGAAAGTCAGAATCAGTTCAAACAGATTGCAATTCGTTCAAACAGATTCATTGAACCTAGACAGTTTTTTAAACCCAATTTCCTTAAATAAATAAGGAAATAATATATACACTATCTCTGCAAGCTGTACACGGTTTCTGGACAATCAAATCAGATCAAAAAATAAATATCAATAATTTCCATATATACAAGAGTTAAGACAAGATAATCTTTTATAGGAAATTATATATTTATTCTTTTAACATATATAGAATAATCTGAGTTTTAGAAAACATTTCTCACTAAACCATTTCGAAAATACCCCACAACATATTTCGAAAATACATCTTTAATTAATTTTTTCAATTTTGTCAAATATGCCAATAAAGGATTTTACAAAGTTCAAGCAAAAAAAAAAGTGAAACAAAAATAGTTACTCACCTTCACTAGGAGATATCATCGTGGACCGCAAACAAGAAATCCCATGTTGTAGCAAGATCTTGAGAAATAGCTACACACTTATTGCCATGATTGTAGCAATCAAACTCCATACTTTTAATAGTCAATTATAAAATAATAAAATAAGTAAGCTTCCACAAGTAACCATTCATATACCATAACAAATAAAGAAAATATAAATGCATATTATTAGTTAAAAAACTGCCATGTTCAAACAATTCAATATGTGAATCTAGGCTTTCACCAAAGTATGAAAGAAACATTTGAGGAAAGAAAGTTGAATACAGAGACGTCGAGGGGGAGTATCACTTTGCTCATTTATTTTTATAGACGGATATATAAATTTGTAACAAATGGGTTATTGTAGGTCATATCGAGATAAAACTGAGAGATGGAGTCGCCTTTCTTTGTCGATGATGAGGTTGCAATAGGAGAGAATCGATTTCTCAGTGATCTCGGTTAGCAGTCGCCTTCACTAGCCCTAAACCCCAAGTACAGCCGATACCCTAAGCCCCAAACCCCATGTCCAAAGTGATACATGAGATTATCTAAGGGTTCCCAAAACGTTTGGTGGTATTTAGAGCATTTTTAGGACATTTGGAAGTGTCCAAAGTCAGAAAGGGTGGCGATACGTCGCCACCCAAGTGGAGAGACATTGCCTGAAGCCTAGGGTTTCAAGAAACCCTAACATGCGACGTGTAACGACCCAAAATTACTAATAAGGCTTAAGGGCTTTGATTAGTGTGTCGGGAGGATATAATTGGTATTTATGTGAATTAATGATTAAATGCATGTTTATGAGTATTAGATATGCATGAGGGCCCTGTTTAGCTTGTAAGGGCATATTTGTAATTTTGGCCCATTGAGGGCATAAATGTAATTATATGTGATAAATTGTTGAGACCACATCATTATGTGGATATATTTGCAGCATATGGCTTGAGACGGTCCTGCCGAGTGGATTGGCAAAATAGTCCCGGCTCGAGGGAACCTCGGGGTATTTTTTGGAATTTAGAGAATTTGTTGGGAATTATTAGGTGTTGGATAAATAACTAGTAATTAACTGGATGATGAGATTAAATGATAAATATTAGGAACACTTGAAGAATAAGCAGGAACCGGGAGTAAAATGACCAATTTACCCTTAAAGAAATTAAGTGGCTAGTATTATAAGGAAGGGCAAAATAGACTTTTCACAATTGTGATAGACTCAGCATTTTGGATAGAACAAAATAGAAGAGTACAGAATAGTCCAAGGAAAGAAAGAAGGAAAAGGTTCTCAACTCTCTCTCTCTCTCTCTCATCCCTCACGATTCCTCCTCACTCTCTCTCCCTTGGTTTTGATTTTGGGGGCTGTTGAAGGGGTTTAGAAGCTTGAAGACTTGAGGGAATTAATGGAGCTTGAGCTTGAGTAATTGAAGCTATTCAACTAGAAAACTCAGTGTAGGAATTATAGGATTTATGCTCAAGATTGTTGCATTGAAAGCTGGTGGGGGATTCAAGCATAACTAAGGTAAAATTCTGGACCTTTGCCTTTGAGTTTGTAGTTAGATATGGATGAATTATGGAGGATTGATTGGTTTTGATTTAAGTAGTTGTGACTGATGAATTGAGATAAGGATTGATGTATAATTGCTGAGTTTTGGTGTTTAAAATTGGTAATTTATTCTTGAGTTCATAACTTATTTGGTGATTGAATTGGGGGGAGGTTTTTGAGGGAAAATTTTGGTTAGTTATTGGTGTCCTTGGCTGGGAAGGGTGGAGTTAAAACCCATAATTTTCTGGGCCAAAGGGGGCGCGTCGCAACTTTGACAGGGGGGCGCCGCGGTGCATTTGGCCCTTCAAGCCTAGATGCTCTCTGACTTGAGGGCACGCCGCGACTAGCCTGGCCAAGTCGTGATGTAGAGTCCAAGAACTTTACTTAGCTAGTTAGATAGTAGTAGTAATAGTAATAGCTAGTAATAGTTGTAGTATTTTTTTGACTGTGGATTTTGGTTCAAGCCGAGACTTAGTTGGACACTCGTAGTAACACTTGTAGATTTTATAAGTTTAACCTATTGTTTAAGAATATTAATTATAACATAAAGTTTGATTAATATTGCTGGTTATTAATATGACAATTATTATAACCTAAGGTTTAGATAGAGCCAATAGGATTATGACATTTGTCATATGCATGATTATTAAGAAATTATTATTTTAATGATAAAATAAGGGAAATATAAGACTTAGTCTTCACCAGAATCTGTTAGGAGCATGACATTTGTCACAATTTTATTTATTTGTGGATTAGGTTGTAAATAAATTTTTCGTAACTTTAGGGTACTGTAACGTTTGACCTATTTTTGACCCAGTTATGTTATGAATTTCAAAAAATAGTCTTTCTAGAAAGTTGTAGATAATTGAATTAGATTTCTAAGGGTATAAAGAGAGTGTAAATCAGAGTTCTACAGCTCCATATATGTTGATTGTACTGCATGTGAGTTTAGAGTTACGAGATTTAGGGAGTTAGAAGTTAGGATTCTATTTGTTTTTATTATTTTTGTTTTTAAAAATCAAGCTTTGACTCCTTAAACCTCTCTCTGATAAATTTGACCAACTCTTAAGCCTTTGGCTGAAGAATATTAAAATATTTTCAATTAAATTCATTATTTTTATTCAAAGCCAAAAAGAAGATTTTTATTCCTAGAACTCTATAAGTAGGACCTAGCACCAAGCCTTTTCATTCATTCTTCAAGCATTGATCAGAGCCTTCTAGGTGCTAGTGAGACTATAGAGTGATAAACACTTGGGTTGGGGTTATAAGCTTAATCATTATAAGCTTAATAAACACTTGAGAAGTAAGGTTATAGTGTATTTCAGTTTTGAGGTATAGTTCGGTCATAGAAGCATTCAAGGTATTCCTAATTCTAGTTCCTTTTTGTATTGATTCTAATAGTTCTTCTCTACTCAAATCCTAACTCAGTCTTTTCTATTCTTGGTTAGGCATCTAAGTTCTTGAACTTGAGGTTCTAGTTGGTAAGTATCTTTTTGATGGTGTAGTTCATTCTTTTCATCTCTTTTCCTTAGTATACTCACCTCTCTATTATGGTTTTTAGGAGTGTTCCAAAGTCCCGATCTTGTTCTTACATCCCGGTTTTGGTAAGGAAAATAGGGTAGATTTGTATTCTTTTATGTTGTTGATATATGTTTATGTTGTAAGTATGATATGTTTTTAGTTGTTGGATTGTTTAGATAACAATCACATAATTTGTTTAGATAACAAATAAATAATTTGTTTAGATAACAAGTCCCAGTAGTAGATTCCTTGGGCATATGATTGTTTAGATAACGAGCCCCATGAATTTATGTGACATGTTTAGATAACTAGCCCTATAAATTTATGGGCATATGATTGCTTAGCTAGCAAGTCCCAAGAAGTATGATGGCCATTGTAATAAATGTTGTATTTATATAGTCATATGATTATAGTTTACAATTTATAGTTTATAGTTTATGTGTATGCATATGCTTCATGCTTGTAGTAGATTTTCCTTGCTGGGCATTAGGCTTATTCCTTTATGTTTTATATGTGCAGGAAAATAGTTTTGGCGGCGGGAAGGTTCTTGGCAGCTTGGGAATGTGTATTGAGGGAGAATGAAATTGGTGGACTGCGCGAACGATTCGAGGATGAAGTTCTTTAAGTCTTTTAAATTATGATTTTTATGTATTTCCGCACTTAATATTGTAACTATTTTATTTAAGATTTAAGTTATGCTCTATTTTATTTTCAAAACAATGGGATCCCATATCCTACTATGAATTTTAACTCTTTACAGTCTTAATAAAGTTATGGTTATTTCATATATATGTTTTCTTAAGATTAGTGTCTGTGTATAGTAGTTATTAATGGTCGAAAGTTTAGAATAGTTGGGTCGTTACAGTTGGTATCAGAGAAACGGTTCATTCGCATGAAGTTCTCCTCGATACACATGCTCAAGCTCCGAATCTAACCGCCAATGTAAGTGTTTATGTTATAGTTATCATGTTTATGTTTATTATGTTTACGTTTATTTTAATAGCTTGGTTTTTTTTTATGTTAGTTTATTGTTTATTTTGCATTTATGATTGTACTTAATGAAAATCTTTTTCCAAATAAATATCATAGTTATTTTTAATGACATGTATGAGTTTGATTTTTTTTTTTTTGCAATCATAATAAATAAAATAAATAATGTCTAAGTTCGATGAGGGTGGATACAAATCAATGAACAAAGTTTCTATATTGAGAGTTAGGGGGCCATAGTAGTGGGAACGATTTTACTGATCCTAGCCCTCCCTTAGTATGGTTAACTTTGGAACAACGATGAATTTCGAGCCTGAGAATTAAGTCATATAGGATAATTAGAAACACACTTAGAAAATAATAAAGATGGCTTATTTTTTTTAAAGTTTAGAAGCACACCCTAATTATAAAGAAGGCTCACATCTTTTTTTCATAAGAAGTCATAATTAATAGGTCCGAGTTATGTTTGCTTAGATTAAGTTTTGCCTTAGAGCCTATTAGGGTAAGTTCTAACATGTTCTCAACTGTTAGAACTTTTGGTGAAGATGTCTCTTTGGAGATCTGCTCGCAACAACACCAATGCCTCAAGCGTCGCTCCTGAAACTTATAAAGCCCCTACAGTTCGCAGAAGGAGGCGTGCAACCAATGCTGCTGCTAATGAAAGAGCGCCGCCGCCGTCGTCGCCGACGGTTGACAACACTGTGGAAATTACAAGACTACGACAACAAGTGGAGGAATTACTACAGCAACAGCGACAACAGACTCAGCCTCTGCCTCCGCCACAACCACAGCCTTAGAAAATGGCTCAAGTACCCCATCAAGTAGGTCTTTATGGGGGATGGCCAATGGCGAACCATGCGCCATACCCAGCTCAGCACATGGAGCCAATCTATGAGCAGTTTCGTAAGCAACACGCTCCAAACTTTGAAGGTATAACAGACCCCTTTGAGGCAGAAGAATGGCTCAGAAATGTAGAGCCGATCCTAGCGCATATGAATCTCAGCAACGCGGACCGCATAACCTGCGTTTTGTCCTTGCTCAAGAAAGATGCCAGGATATGGTGGGACTTAGTCCAGTAGATGCATGATTTTGCCACCATGACTTGGACTCGATTTGTGGAGCTATTCCACAAAAAGTACTATAATTCGACTGTACTCGCTTCAAGAGTTGAGGAGTTCGCTAGCCTGAAGCAAGGAAGTTTATCAGTGGCAGAGTATGCACGGCAGTAAGACCGTTTGGCTAAGTTCGCTCTAGAAATGGTTCCAACCAACTATCTGAGGGTGTCTAAGTTCGTTAGAGGACTTCCACCGAAGATCAAGCTGGGGGTTAAGTTAGCAAACTCAGGAAATACTACTTATACCGACGTTCTAGAGAGGACAATAGAAGTAGAAAGGCTGCAGGCTAACGTTAGTAAAGAAGAAGCTAGTAAGCCTAAGCCTAGACAACAGGTCAATCTCAGACAAGTCAAAACAATAACCACAACAGCAATAATCAGTCCAGCAACAACAACAACAACGGTTAGAAAAGAAGGCATCCTGACAACAAACAGTCCGACAACGATAAAAGGGCACAGACAAATAATGGAGGAAGTAGGTCGGGTTATGTAGAGTACCGGCCATGTGCTAACTGCCAAAGGAAACATCCTGGGGAATGTCGGGCAAACACCAAAGGATGTTACAACTGCGGTCAAGAGGGACACCGAAAGAAAGAATGTCGTCAGCTCAAGTCAGAAGGGAAAAAGGAAGATAAGATGGTTCCCGCCAGGGTTTTTGCCTTAACCCAAGGAGAGGCTGATGCTAGCAATAAGGCGGTCACAGGTCAGGTTTCTGTCCTCAATAATATATGTTCTATATTATTTGATTCGGGAGCCACACATTCGTATATCTCGTTAGGAATGATAGAAAAACTAGACAAACCTTGTGAAAGATTTAGAACTAGGTTTGTAACCGAGTTGCCTTCGGGAAAAGTAGTTCTATCATCACGGATAGTACGAGGCGTATCGATCAAGAATGAGGACGTAGAACTAGAAGGAGACCTAATAGAACTGGAGATCAAGGACTTTAACGTAATACTAGGCATGGATTGGCTAGCACGGCATGGTGCAACCATCGACTGCAAACACAAGAAGGTGATGTTCGAGACTCCTGACGGCTAGAGATTATGTTTCATGGGACAAGTTTCAAGACTACGTACACCGCTAATATCATCTCTCAAAGCCCAAAGAATGATAGAAAAAGGGTGTCAAGCATTCTTAGCCAGCATCACGGATGTGGTAAAGGAAACACCACTTCAGGTTGGAGACGTCCGTATTGTAAGAGAATTCCCAGAGGTAATTCTCGATGACTTGCCAGGGTTGCCACCGACTCGGGAAATTGACTTCACGATAGAATTAGTACTGGGCACCGAGCCTATCTCCAAGGCACCATACCGGATGGCACCTGCAGAACTCAAGGAGTTAAAGATGCAGCTACAAGAACTCCTAGATTTGGGTTTCATTAGACCGAGCCATTCGCCATGGGGAGAACCGGTGCTATACGTGAAGAAAAAGGACGGAAGTATGCGGATGTGCATAGACTACCACGAGCTAAATAAAGTAACAATCAAGAATAAGTACCCACTACCCTGGATTGACGATTTTTTTGATCAATTCCGAGGTGCGACCGTATTTTCAAAGATTGATTTATGGTCTGGGTACCATCAGCTCAAGGTGCGGAGAGAAGATATTTCTAAGACAGCTTTTAGAACTCGTTATGGGCATTACGAGTTCTTAGTTATGTCTTTCGGTCTTACCAACGCTTCAACCGCGTTCATGGACTTGATGAATAGGGTCTTCAAGGACTACTTAGATAAATTCGTCGTAGTGTTCAACGACGACATCTTAGTATACTCCAAGGATGAAGAAGAGCACGAGGAACATTTGAGATTGATTTTGTCACGACTAAAGGAGCATTAACTCTACACCAAGTTCAAGAAATGCGAGTTTTTGCTTTCGCAAGTGCCGTTCTTTGGGCACATTATATCAAAGGACGGAGTTGCAGTAGACCCATCAAAGGTAGAGGCTGTGAAGGATTGGCCAAGACCAAAGAATGCATCCGAAGTAAGGAGTTTTATGGGATTAGAAGGTTATTATAGGAGGTTCGTAGAAGGCTTTTCTAAGATAGCCACTCCGCTCACCAACCTGACCCGGAAACAGCAAAGATTCAATTGGAATGATAGATGCGAAGGAAGCTTCTAGTTGTTTAAGGATAAGCATTGCTCAACACCAGTAATCTGTGTACCGACACCCAACGATAAGTTCGTAGTCTACTGCGATGCGTCAAAGCAAGGGTTGGGTTACATGCTGATGCAGAATGACAAGGTGATAGCCTACGCCTTAAGACAACTGAAGGAGTACGAACAACACTATCCAACGCATGATATGGAGTTGGCATCAGTGGTCTTTGCGTTGAAAATCTGGCGCCATTATCTTTACGGAGAACGGTGCGAGATTTATACAGACCACAAAAGTTTAAAGTACTTCTTTACTCAGATGGAGCTCAACATGAGGCAGCACAGGTGGTTAGAGCTAGTGAAGGATTACGAATGGGAAATCTTATACCACCCGGGAAAGGCAAACGTACTTGCCGATGCGCTAAGTAGGAAGAGTTATGGAAATTTTGTAGCACTAGCCGGAATGGGAAAGCCGCTACAGCAGGAGCTGATCAGTACCGGAATAGAAATAGTTGTCGGTAAGCTGGCTAAATTGTCTATCCAGTCAAATCTGCTAGAAGATATCCAGATTGGGCAAGGGCATGACAACACACTAGCGGCATATATGGATGCAGTCAGAGAAGGCAAGGCCACATATTTCTCAATATCAAGTCAAGGATTATTGAGATATAAGGATCAGGTATGCGTGCCAGATAATCAAGGGATTAAGATGGCAATTCTAGAAGAAGCTCACAGTACCCCGTACTTAGTTCACCCAGGATCGACCAAGATGACTCACGACATCAAGGCAATCTATTGGTGGCCAGGGATGAAGAAGGACATAGCGGAGGCAGCGCAGGTGGTTAGAACTAGTGAAGGATTATGACTGCGAAATCCTATACCACCCGGGAAAGGCTAATGTAGTTGCTGATGCGCTAAGTAGGAAGAATTATGGAAGTCTACCGCGTTAGCGTGAATAGAAAAACCACTAAAGTAGGAGCGGTTCTGTAACGCCCTGGATAGCCAAGACCGTTACACTGTGTGTTTATAAAGTGCCAGACTTGCTAACCAAGTCATTAAAGTAAAATCGTGTTACTGAAACTGTAGGGGAACTAGGGTTAAAAGCATTTTGGTCTCAAAAGTTACATTTTCATTACTAAACATTGTTTATACACACGGGATCCCAAAAATGACAGTTTAAAAGCCGTTTACAGAAGTTACGAAGTTTAAATACATTGACTAGCCATACTAAGGCAAAATGAGCAGTTAGGTAATCCTTGTCCTGACACGCTCCTCGACCATGGTGATCGAACAGCTGGCTATGTACATTTCACCTCGGAGCTCTCCACCTCAGGCTTGGTCCAGCTTGCTCTTGCCTTTACCTGCACCACGAAGCACCCGTGAGCCAAGGCCCAGCAAGAAAACACAACATTAACAGAGCATGAACAACTAGTGTCAAGTCAATTACACATATAACATCTCATAAACTCAAGTATATCATCAATCAAGTATTTCACATACTAAGCATCTCAGCTCATAATACACAATGCACAGACGATAACCAGGGCTAGCGCTCACAGGCTGCTCCCTCTGTTATCCTATTGTTTCTGGCTCCCAGTGGCCAATTCGCGCCCCGTGCGCTAAAGTCATGAACGGTACTCTTAGACCGCTTATACGTGTCCCTTGGCATAATACCAACGATGACACGATACAAAACTCGGGAGCACTTAGTCCCATTCAAAACCATACACTCGGGTGCAGTTTTCTTACCTTTAGTCTGTACGGTTATTGAATTATGAGCAACGCCCCTCAAGCACGATTCGTTCCCGAGCCCAAGCTTTTATCACCTAACCACAATCAAAGTATAGGGTTTCATAAATATCCAAATATAGGTTTCCAATTTACAAAACTAACTCCCAGGACTCATAATTCCACCAAGCACGGTGGTGAAACCAAACCCGAGCACCCAAGACCACTCTCCATGCCTAAAACCCTCAAAATCCCAAGTGTGCAACCAAGGGCTGCGGCCCCCAAAGCCTAGCCGCGGCCCTTGCCTTGGGCGCCGCGGCGCGCCCCCTTGGCCGAACCTCCCTGCCTTCTTTGCATGCTAGGGCCGCGGCGCTCTAGAACAGAGCCGCGACCCTCCCCTTCGAACCCAGTTTTTCCACCATTCAAGAGCTCAGAACCTTACCTTAAACCATCCCAAAACTCCCCAACTCTTAACCACCTAATTCCCAACCTCTTAGCATGATCTAAATAGCATAATCTCCCAAGAAAACATAGCCTAACCTACTCAATCACTTCCCTTCAATTTCTGCAACCCAAATGCTTAAACACACATAAACCAACCACCAAATTCAATCTAAGACCTTCAAACCAGAAATTAAAACTCACCTCTGTTGTAGAACCTCTTCACCAAACTGTAGCCAAGCCAAGTCTCCAAAATCTCCTCTTTAATTCAGCCTTAAACACCATAACCAAACTTGTTTCAGCACCCAACTAAACCCAGCAAAAATTCATAATTCAACCACAGAAAACAGAGTTAAATACTCACCTTAATCCCTGTTCTAAAGCTTGATAAATCTCTGAGCTAGACCTTCAATTCCTCACCCCCAATTCACAGAAATCCCAGCTTGTTTCCCCTTTGATTCACTGTATTTTTCCTTTAGTGTTTTCCTTGAACGTGAGCAAGAGAGAGAGAAAGAGCCTAAGTGCTAAATTAAGGTCGGTTTATATTTCTTCTAAAGGCTTCCTTAAGTCCGACTCACGTGTTAAGCTAACCCCGAGGCTCGGGGTACCGGAACCGTCCCCGAGGCCAAAATGGTAAAATCCCTCGTTATTCCCGCCTAGACATCCTAACCTCAAATATATCTCCATAAATTTATTTTCATGTCTCGGTAACCCAATTCACTATCCGCTATCGAATAACATTCCTGACTTCTCTAAAGTCATAACTTTAAACCCCATTATGACTTTCCCGCTATCTGACCCTAGAATCGTCTTGAGTCGTGCTCTGTGAACCTGTCCACATAATAATGTGGTTCTCACATTTATCACATATCATATACCACATTTTATAATCATATAAACAATATTAAACACATAATTATTCATTAAATCATAATTATTCCAATAATGCCCTCCTGGCACACTAATCAAGGCCCTTAAGCCTTATTAGTGAATTTGGGTCGTTACAGGTTCGATGCCGGAATAGAAGTAGTCATTGGTCAACTGGCTAACTTGTCCATCCAGTCAAGTCTATTAGAAGATATATGGATCGGGCAAGGGCATGACGACACAATAGTATCTCACATAGCTGCAGTTAAAGATGGCAAGGCCACAGATTTCTCAATATCAGGGCAATGGTTCTTGAGATATAAGGATCGGGTATTCGTGCCGAATGATCAAGGGATTAAGATGAAGATTTTAGAAGAAGCGCACAATACCCCATACTCAGTTCACCCAGGGTTGACAAAGAAGACTCACGAACTTAAGGCATTGTATTGGTGGCAAAGAATGAAGAAAGATGTAGCGGAGTATGTGTCTAAATGCTTAGTATGCTAGCAAGTGAAAGCAGAACATCAGCAGCCTGCAGGTTTATTGCAACTTCTTAGTATCCTAGATTGGAAGTGGGAAAACATAGCCATGGATTTTGTGACGGGATTGCCACGAACAAATAAGCAGCGTGACATAGCTTGGGTAGTAATAGATAGACTAACCAAGTCAGCTCACTTCTTACCTGTTAAGACTAATTACACAGCAGATCAATACACAGACATTTATGTCCGAGAAATAGTAAGACTGTATGGAATCCCTAAGACCATAGTATCTAATAGAGGATCGGTGTTACATTGAGATTTTGGGGAAGCTTGCAGCAAGCTATGGGTACCGAGTTAAGTCTTAGTACAACATTTCATCCTTAGACCGATGGTCAGTCTGAGCGTACCATTCAAATTTTAGAGGATATGTTGCGCGCTTGTGTACATGATTTCGGAGGATCATGGAGTAAGAATTTTCCGCTGATAGAATTCTCCTACAACAATAGCTACCAGTAAACGATCAGGATGGCACCCTGTGAGTTTCTTTATGGAAGGAGGTGTCGATCGCTGTTGCATTGGGACGAGGTAGGAGAAAGGAAACTTCTTGAAACCGAAGCTGTTAGAGAAGCTGAGGATGCAGTAGTGTTGATTAGAAAGCATATGCTCGCTACTCAGAGCTGTCAGAAAAGTTATGTGGATGCCAAGCGGCATGATGTGGAATTCAAAGTTGGAGATCAAGTCTTCCTAAAGATATATCCTATGAAAGGTGTGAGGAAGTTTGGGAAGAAAGGCAAGCTTAGTCCCCGGTTTATAGGTCCTTTTGAGATATTGGACAAGGTGGGAACAATTTCATATAGATTAGCCCTACCGCTAGCTCTTGCAGATAGCCATAATGTGTTCCACATCTCGATGCTGCGTAGATATGTTTCAGACCCATCTCACGTTCTCAAGTACGATACGATTGCATTCCAGATAGGCTTGAGTTACGAGGAAGGACCGGTTAGCATCCTAGGTAGAGGGATGAATGAATTACGGTCTAAGAGTATTCCGATAGTCAAGGTCCTACGGAGTAATAGTTCTGAATGGGAGTCAACGTGGTAGTTGGAGGAGGACATGTTAGCACGGTATCTGGAATTGATTGGTAAGTAAATTTTGGGGACGAAAATCTTTTAAGTAGGGGAGAATTGTATTGTCCCAGAATATTTACTTAGCTAGCTAGATAGTAGTAGTAGTTAGCGATATGTTAGTTACCATGGATTTTGGTTCAAGTCGGGACTTAGATGGAAACTCATAGCGACAGTTATGGATTTTATAAGTTTAACGTACAGTTTAAGAATAATAATTATAACATAAGGTTTGATTAATATTGCTGGTCCTAGATATATATTCTCTATAACCTAAGGTTTAGATAGAACCAGTGAGAGAATGACACTTGTCATAATCATGTTTATTAAGGAATTAAGTATTTTGATGAATAGTTTTAATAAAAGAATGATCTAGAAGCTCTAGAACCTTCCAGCAGCTGTTAGGATCGTATTATGACTCAGTCAAAGATGTTTATCCAATTCAAATTTTACTGAAAAAGTGCAAATACGTGTTTGATATATCAACGTATGCCGATATATCGCCTACGGAAGATACGGGAAACACGTCGACTTTGCACGAACGATCGAACGGGGCTCGGGAATATAGGGGGAGGCGATATCTTGCCTATGGGGGGTGATATATCGGCTCCAAGTGTGTTTTTTGATAGTTTGATTTTTGAATGTTGATGATTTTTAATTTTTGAAAATTACCCTTAACCACTTGGACCTGCCTTTGAATGATTTTGACCGAGTTCTGGGCGTCAGTTGAACAAAAATTCAAATCTTTTTCATTTTATATACATTTATTTATTCAAATTAAAAGGGGTTAGTTTCACTCCTTGAACTCTGTAAATAAGACCTAGTACTCAACCATTTTCTTCATTTTTCAAGCAATTGAGCAAAGCCTCCAAGGTGCTAGTGTTACTATAGAGAGAGATACACTTGGGTTTGGGATAAAAGCTTTATTATTCTAAGCTTTTCTAAACACTTGGGAAGTGAGATTTAGTGTGATTTCGGTATTGAGGTTTAAGACCAATCCATAAGATCATTCAAGGCATTCTTATCCCTAAGTTCAGTTCTTCATGATTCTATAGTTTTTTTTATTCAAAACCTAACTCTTGTTTATGATTCATGGTTAGGTATTTAAGTATCTTGAAACTTAAAGTTCTTCTTGGTAAGTTTGTTCTTGATGGCTTAGTTCCCATTTCATCTTTTTCTTTAGATTCTCACCATTTTTATAGTTGGTTTATAGGAGTGTTCTAATCCCGTTCTTGTTCCCAAATATCCCGGCTTTTGGTAAGGAAAATATGATAGATTTTATGTGCTTATATGATATTTTTATGTTATGATATGTTGATGTTATGATATGTATATGTATAATATGTCTTGTAGTCCTTGGGCATATGACTTGTTTAGATAACAAGCCCCAATAATATGTTTTATAGTCCTTGGGCATATGACTTGTTTAGCTAGCAAGCCCAAAGAATTTATGGGCATATGACTTTCTTAGCTAGCAAGCCCCACAAATATGGCTATATGACTTGCTTAGCTAACAAGCCCCAAGAATTTATGATGTCCATTAATATTGTAGTCCTATACGATATATGCTTTTTTTTAGTCATATTGTTTAGAGTGTACGTTTATGATATAGTCTTATACTTATTATTTATGTTATATGTTGTTAGTAGATTTTCCTTGCTAGAAATTAGGCCCATTCCTTTATTTTTAGTGTGATGCAGGAAAATGATTATGGAAGGCGGAAGGATTCTTGGCAGCTTGGCTTGTGTGTTAAGGATGAATGGACTGCGTGTCGATCGAGGATGATGTTATTTAGTCTTTTGCAACATGTATGAGCCTTGGATTGTGTTTAGGTTTGCTCAAAGTGGTGGTCTTGCCTACGGTTTTGAAGCTTCATCGAAGTTGAAGAACACCATTGATCTATTTGGGCTTGCATGTTCTTTGTCAATATTTTTTTAAGTCTGCGTCAATCTAAATTTTTTGTAGATTCTATATTTTGAGGTGGTGTTATCTCACTCTCCCCCAACATTATAATACTCTATAATATGAGATAGCATATCATGGAAGAGTCTAACTCTCTTTCGACATTGAAATTCATTACTCAAGACTTTGTTAGAATGGATAGGTTTGATGGGACTAACTTTGTTCTTGGAAAGACAAGTTTAGATTCTTGCTCACCACTTTGAAAGTTTTCTATGTCTTGGATAAATACCTGAAATCCTTGGAAGAGCCAAAGGAAGATGATACTCAAGAAGTTGTCAAAGAAAGGAAGAAGTGTGAATAAGATGAATTGATATGTAGGGGTCACATCCTCATTGCCCTCTCAGATAGGCTCTATGATCTCTACACCAACACCAAGACCGCCAAGGAGATTTGGGAGGCCTTGGAAAAGAAGTACAAAGAAAAAGAGGAAGGTTCTAAGAAATTCCTTATTACTCAATATATGGAATTTATATTTTATGATGATAAACCCCTTCTCCCTCAAATTCATGAGCTGCAAATTATTGCGAATAAATTGTTTACTCTTATGATTGTATTGCCGAAAACATTTCTTGTTGGTGCCATTATAGCAAAGTTACCTCTTTCTTGGAGAGGATATAGAAAAAAGATTCTCCATATAAATGAAGACATTTCTTTGGAGGAAATTCTCAAACACTTGAGAATTGAGGAGGAATCTCGATCTAGAGATATGAATGAAGAGAAGTCCATTGGAGAGACTTCTAAGGCCAATGTGGTGGCTAACCCTCCTAACAATGCCAAAGGAAATGGTAAGAACAAGAGCAAGGGCCAAAATCCCTTGGGACCCAAGAATAATGAGGGAAAATTAAAAATTTGTAGGGGACCTTGCTTTGTGTGTGGCAAGAATGGCCACTTTGCTAGAGATTGTAGGTTCAAGAGGAGCCAAAGCAATGAGGCAAGAGTCAATTCAACTCAAGAGGAGCTAGTGGCAACACTAAGTGAAGTGAATGCCGTTCATGGAAATGTGAGTGGGTGGTGGTATGATACTTGTGCCACCATTCATGCTACCTATAATAGAACTCTATTCAAGACCTTTGAATCTTCAAAGGAAGGGCATGAGATCCAAATGAGCAATGAGAAAAGGTCCAGGGTTGAAGGAAAGGGAACTATTGATTTGCTCTTAACATCTGGGAAGAAGGTTCTACTCACAAATGTTTTGTATGTACCAGAAATGAGTAGAAACCTTGTGAGTGGCAATTTACTTTGCAAATCGGGAATCAAGGTTGTGATAGATTCCGGAAAGCTCCTTTTATCTAAAGAGAATGTTTTTGTGGGAAAGGGATATGCTTATGATGGCATGTTCAAATTTCGTACTTCGATTGATCATGTGAATAATCAAATTTCTTCTTCTTGTTATATGCTTGACTCAAATTCTATTACTTTGTGGCATATTAGACTTGCACATATAAGATTTAGCACAATTAAAAGGGCTGTCAAATGTGGATTAATTGATTGTGATAATATTGAACATGACAAAATTGGATTATGTGTTAAATCTAAAATGGTAAAGAAACATTTTCCTAGTATTGAAATAAACTCTAAGTTGTTAGATTTGATACATAGTGATTTATGTGAACTTAATGGAATGTTGACTAGAGGAGGAAGTAGACATTTTATTACTTTCACTGATGATTGATCTAGGTTCACATATGTATATTTGCTTAAAAATAATGATGAAGCATTTGATATATTTAAGTTCTTAGAATTGATAAGGGTGGTGAATATTTTTCAAATAAATTTAACTTGTTTTGTGAAGAACATGGAATAATTCATGAAAGTACAACCCCTTATACTCCACAACAAAATGGTATAGCAGAGAGAAAAAATATAACATTTATGGAGATGATTAATGCTATGCTATTACACTCAAAATTGAATTTTAGTTTGTGGGGTGAAGCCTTGATATCCGCTTGTCAAATTTTGAATCGTATTCCGATGAAGAAAAATAATATATCTCCATATGAGTTATTGATAGGAAAGAAATCAAACATTGGTTATGTTAATGTGTGGGGGTGTCTTGCTTATTGCAAGAGCACCGATCCTAAAAGGACCAAGTTGGGTCCATGGGCTATAAGATGTGCATTTGTGGGTTATGCCCAAAATAGCAAAACTTATAGATTATTAGACTTGGATTCTAATGTAATAATTGTAATGTAGAGAGGTTAGTTCTTTGAGAACATGTCAGACGATGACAACAAACTAGAATCAACTCAAACTAGAGAGCCTTAAGAGGAGACTTGTAGAATAGTTGGTGAGCAACCTCAATTTCCTAGAAGGAGCCAAAGGTTCAAAGATTTGGGATCAAGTGAGAAGTATTCTCCAATAGAGACACTATACCTTGTTGAAGGTGATAATGAGGAAGTTACTTGGAATCATCCAATAGTACTTCAAATAGAAGATGATCCCAAACATTCAAATAAGCAATGTCCTCAAGAGACTTCGCCTTTTGGAAAGAGGCAATTAATGATGAAATGAATTCAATTATGTCAAACCACACTTGGGAATTGGTTGACCTTCCAAAGGGGTCCAAACCAATTAGGTGCAAATGGGTAATTAGAATGAAATACCACACCAATGGCACCATAAAAACATTTAAGGCTAGGCTGGTAGCCAAAGGACTCAAACAAAAAGAGGGAATATATTACTTTGACACATATGCACCGGTAGCAATAACTGCTTCTATAAGGTTGTTGTTTGCCTTATCATCCATATACAACCTTTATGTTCACCAAATGGATGTCAAAATAGTATTCCTAAATGGTGATCTCGAGGAGGAGGTATATATGGAACAACCAGAAGGTTTTTTTCTTCAAGGAAGTGAACATAAAGTGTGTAGACTTGTCAAATCATTATATGGTTTGAAACAAGCACCGAAACAATGGCATGAGAAGTTTGATAAAGTCATTTTTTCTAATGGATTTAGACACAACAATGCAGACAAGTTCTTATACTAAAAGACTTGTGGTGAGTTAGTCATACTTGTGTGTCTATATGTAGATGATATATTGATTTTGAGTAATGACATGAAAGGAATAATAGAAACGAAGAAGTTTCTATCTTCTAACTTTAAAATGAAAGACCTTGGAGATGTGAGTACCATTCTAGGTATCAATGTTTGAAGGAATGGTGGGGTTTTATGTGGAGTCAAAACCACTATGTAAGAAAGTGCTCGACAAATTCAGTCATCTAAAAATCAAAGAGGCACATACACCATTTGATTCAAACATGAAGTTGGAAAAGAATGAAGGAAGTGTGGCAGCTCAATTGGAATATGCAAGTGCAATAGGTAGCTTAATGTACGCCGCTCATTTCACAAGATTGGATATTGCATATGCGGTTAGTAAACTTAGTAGGTTTACTAGCAATCTAAGTTCAAGCATTAGAAATCTATTGAGAGAATTCTTGGTTATCTTAAGGGTACAAAAGAGTATAGTCTTTACTATACAAATTTTTGAAAGATACTTGAAGGATATTCTGATGCTAATTGGATATCGGGAGTTGGATATAATCTCTCCACCACTGGTTGGGTGTTTACTCTTGGTGGAGGTGCAATTTCATGGGGCTCCAAGAAGCAAACTTGTATATCTCACTCAACCATGGAAGTGGAGTTTATAACTTTAGCAGCAACCAGCAAAAATTCCGAGTGGATTAGGAATCTCGTGATGGATATTCCTTTAACCACAAATATAGTATCAACAATTTCAATACATTGTGATAGCCAATCCGCATTTGCTAGAGCATATAATAGTGTGTATAATGGGAAGTCTAGACACATTAGTCTAAGACATGAATATGTGAGACAATTGATTTAAGGTTGAATCGTATCGATCTCATATGCTAAGACAGTGAGAACTTAATGGATCTATTTAAGAAACCTCTTGTGAGAAGGTTAGTAAATTCTACTTCAAAAGGGATGAGAACTTAAGGCTTGTATTTAACAAAGTGGGAGATTGTTATGATTGGTTAAATACAAATGATAAGTGTTAAATTACAAGCGAGGTATAAACACTTAGTTAGTTTCACATAATGAAGATGTGAAATTTTAGCTTCAATTGTAGTCACTTATAAAATGCAATTGTGGGTCCAAAGTGATACATGAGAGTATCTAAGGGTTTCCAAAAATTTTGGTGGCATTTATACCATTTTTAGGACAATTGGAAGTGTCCAAAGTCAGAGAGGGTGATGATACGCCGCCACCCAAGTGGCGAGACATCACTTGAAGCCTAGGGTTTCAAGAAACCCTAACAGGTGACGCGTCGCCTACTATTGTACGTGAAATTACGTAAAAGGCTCATAATGACGTGTTTTTCACGTCTAATCCTATTGGTTAGACCTAATGATGGTGTTGTTGGGGTTTTATGCCCTAATTAAAACCCAAATTCTTTGTAATCTCATTTTATTATCAATAAAAGAATAGAAATCATTTTTTGACTTGGTTAATCACTTTGCTCACATGTTTTATTTTCATGATTAATTGTTTAATATATACTTCTATTAAATCCCGAGCATATAGCTAATCTTATTTATAGTGACGTAATCACAGTGGAATATAAATATGATTATATGTTCAAAATAAGTTAGTCCTAAGATTAGTCAGTGCACCGAATTTACACTGACTTGCCAATCTACGATACGATCTACTTACACATTACAGTGTTATGTTCTTTCCAGAACATTAGCAAAGTAGATAAGATCGGATGTATTTGTTACATCGGACAGGACCGATATTGACAGTTGATAAGATAAGTAAACATACCGTTATTATCTATTCTAGTCATATCATATAGTTGACCATAGGTCAATTCAATCTCAATTCTGAGTGGTTAGTATTCTAACTGATTGTATTATTTGAGTTCTTTGACTTGTTCGTTACCAGCTTACCCTACGGACTAGCCCATACTTACATCTTGGGAACTCGGTAGTATAATTGAGTGGGAGTGTTAATCATAGATATGAACATCTATAGCTTCTGATGAAGAAGTGAAACGATGGTTTCCTTTTAGTTTGGTTCAAGGTGTTAAATGATAGAGATCTCATTTCAGTAATTAAATTAGTTTACTGAAATATCATTTACAAGGAACTAAGTGTTTTAAGGATAAAATACAATGAGGGGTAAAACGGTATTTTAGTCCTTTCTCATTGTAGACCGTCTATAGAGGATTGAGTGACAATTATGGTTGTAACAATGGATAATTAATAGCGTATCTATATTTGTTATAGAGCGTTCTATGAATTCAAGAGTGCAATTCCAAGTCTATAGTGGAGTCACGAGGAATTAATAAGTTAGTAAATTTATTTGTTAGATTTATGATAACTTATTGGAGCTTGATTTCATAGGCCCATGGTCCCCATTGTACCTTGGATAAAATCATCTAGATAGTCTCAATTAATTGATTTAATCATCAATTAGAATTATCAAAGTTGACCAGGTCAATTTTGGATAGTTTCACAGAGTTGTGTAATTTTGAGAAGAAAAGAGAAATTATGGCAGATTTATTAATTAAGATAAATTGGTATCTAAATTAATAAATAAATTTAAATCAAGGTTCAAATTATAAATAATTAATTTGATAAAGGATTTAAATAATTATTTAATTAATTAAATCAATAGAAAATAACACAAGCCTTGATTTTAAGTCCAATGAGCTTATAATCAAATGGGAAATTTCACGGGCCTATAGCCCATGATAATTTCGACCTAGGGCTTCAAAATGGCTGTTATTTTATTGATTTTTTAATTAAATTAAATGGCCTAATTGAGTCTATAAAAGGAGTGCTTATAGAGAAGTTAAAAAAGGGTTTTTTGATAAGTCAGATTTTCTGATAGTTTTATATTCTCTCTAAACACAAGTCCTTTTCTAAGCCTCTTTGTATTTTCTCTTCTTCTCTCTATATCTATCTCATGTGTTGAGAATTGCCCACACTAGTCTAGGTGGTTCTAAGGATACATTGGAAGATCGTGAAGAAAATAGAAGATCGGTTCAGTTTCTTGATAATACTCTGCGACAGAGAGGATACAAGAGTTAGAGAAACTGAAGGAAGGACTCTTAATTCCGCTGCGTATACTGTAAGTATTCTATTTTTGTTTCTCTTTGAATTCAATTTTAGAAACATGTTTTAGGCTATCTCGTATTAATTTGTTTAATATTAGATATACATGAAAATAAATAAAGATCCTGTATAAGTTTTTTCCAACAGGTGTATGCTCTATATATGGGTCAAAATAGTGTTTTGGAAGACTTGATTACTCTCTCCAATCTCTCTCTACCCTCTCTCTCTCTGTAGCTCCAAGAATCTCTAGTTTTTTCTCCAAGAACTCTCTAAGAAAGTGCTTGACTTTGAGAGTTGAGGGCTTGTTCAATCTCAATCCTCATTTCCTCAAGAGAAGGCCTCAAGAATCCATGGTTGTTGGGAAATAGAGTATTAGGACATCATTTAGCAATGTGTAGAAGCCTTGGTTTGTGTTTAGGTTTGCTCAATGGTTTTGCTCAAAGTGGTGGTCTTGCATAGGGTTTTGAAGATTCATAAAAGTTGAAGAACACCATTAATCTACTTGGGTTTGCATGTTCTTTCTCAATCTTTTCTAAGTCTCTACCAATCCAAATTTTGTGTAGATTGTATTTTTTGAGGTGGTGTTATCTCACTCTCCCCCAACATTTAAGACCTCTTTCTAAAGAAATCACTCATCTTTCAATAAAAAAAAAAAGATTGCTTCATAAAGAGATCACGATTAGAAAAGAAGATAACCTTGAATCCTGATTACAATCATGAATGAGGACAACTTCGAATTCTGATCGTTATTAGAAAAGAAGATAACCTTAAATTCTGATCGTAATATGGAAAGAGAACAAATTTGAATTCCACATTATATAACCAGCTCGAACAAGAACTAAAAACAGCCCATGATTTATAACTTGGTTACTCTGGGGCATATAGGTGTTTCATATAACCACACCATGAGCTCGGCAAAAATATACACAAGCTTTTAAAAGAGTTTTTTTTTTCAAAGTTTAGAAAAAATTTAAAGTGTGGAGATAACCGAGTATCAAAAATCACAACATTACAAATTTTTCCAACAAATTTTTAAGTAATATTTTAAGCCTACCATGCTCTTATGATTATAGGAGTTAGAGTTGCTAGTAGTTATAAGCTCATCATACTTATAAGTTTAAATAAGTATGCAAGGTGATTGTGAGAATTATCAAAACAAGTAGATGTACTTGGATGTTAAAATTACGCGATAATACTTTGAAAAAAATTCAAGACAGTATAAAAGTGAAGTTGGGAAATGAAAACCGAGCTAGTACAAATAGCTTAGATTATTAACATAATTCCTAATGAAACTTGAGAAACTATCATGAAAAAATCAGAGCAATAAAATCCTGGTCCTAACCAAGTACATGACCTAATGATAATAGGTAGGCTATTAAGCAATAAAATCCTAGTCCTAACTAGGTACAAGACCTATAAAGACTCGAATTTGCTGATAGGGTTTAGTGCCTTGGTTAGCATGTCGGGAGGACATAAATGGATTATTGCCTAAACTTAATTGAATATATGTGTGATTATGTGAAATATATGAGTTATATTAAGATATAACTATTTATGCATGCTAATGTGTAATAAATGTAATTGCAGGCCCGTTTTTGTGAAAAAGGGAATTTTCGTAATTTTTACCCGTTAAGGGTATAATTGTAATTATATGTGTTATATGATTGGAACATTATTATGTGGATATATTTGCGATAACTGGTCTAAGTCGTTCCTTTAGAGAAATTTGGCGAAAAAGTCACAACAGGGATTTATACCCAGCTTGGGGTGAGTCAAGGGGTATTTTGGTAATTTTGCGTAGGTTGTGAGTTAGTGGAATATTATTGGAGGAAATAATTATATTTGGGGGGTTGGTAACTTAGTAGGGAACTTATAAAGTTAATTGAGGTTTAGTGGGATTATTGGCGAAATGACCGATTTGCCCTTGGGGTGTGCCTTGGATTGGATTTTAGGTTAATTGTATAGTGGTCATTTGACCAAGGTAGCAGTAGCCAAAGAACCCCACGTTTGGGCACTCACCACTTCACTTGGTTTCTCTCAAAAATTTGGTGTTAGACTCTCATGCTTTCTCCCAAGACCTCAAGGCACTTAGGCTTAATCAAGAACTTGAAGGATCCGTAGAAGGAAATGGAGATTCTAGAGGCCAAAGGATGCCAAGGGTTTCTCTCTATTCAGATACAACTCGAAATTCGGAGGAGGTGAGCACTTAGATGCCCCATTTTTCATTTAAGTGGTTGTGTTCTTCAGCTTTGGGGAATTGAGTTTGAATATATGGATTTTGGGGATTTTATGGTACTTAAGTTATAGAATGGTGTTCGTAAATGGTTTTTAAATTGAATTAAGGGTATGTTTGGTGCTGGATATCTTGAATTGTAGGGTGATTCTTAGATTTTGGGAGAGAAGCTGGAGTTTGAAACTCAAGAAGTGTAAGTTCATGTTCTAATGTGTTTTGATATGTTTTTTTTAATGTGTCTTGACCTGGGTTATAGTTAGTCTAAGTAGTATGAAGCGTTTAGTGGTCATAAATATGCTGAAATACTTAATTAGGGTCAAGTTTTGGGTCAGATTTTTAGGTAGAAATCATAAGTCTGAAATTGGGGAGAACACTATTCTTGTGGGTAATTTTTTTGTTTATGGTGAACTAGTGAGAGCGTGCTAGGTTGTGGCGCAACCGCGCTAGTGTCCCACAAACCAGTGGATTATTTTATTTTTGACTTTGATTTTTGTGTTTCGGTGTTAGGGCGCGACCACACCGGATGCCCGGAAATATAAATTTTTTGATTTTTGGATTATGGCTGGGGAAGTTCGGGAATCCATTTAGTGACTCGCTTGGGGGCTCTGGGGACGTTCTTAATGTCCTGACATCTGAGAATAGTAATCTTAAGGATAGGGTTTAGAGTGAGGCTTGGGATTTGAAGTCAATCCCTAATAAGAGTATGTTTATGTTGTGACTAGATTATCGCAAGGCTCGAGATCAGGATCGCCCTTGAGGCTGTATAGTCTATCGCACGGAACTGGAGGTAAGAAAATTCCACCCTTGTTGTGATCGGGGCTTGGACCCCTGTAAGTGAATATGAATGTGGTTATAATTATAATTACTCGGTTAGGTATGCTTCCTTAAGTTGTATTTGGTTGCATAGTTATGCAATATATATAAATGATTATATCTATGTTGAAAGCTCGACCTATGGGAACCGGGACTGACATTAACCGTACGGAACACAGCCGACCTAAGCAAGCTGGGGTCGACCATAAGACTAGAGAACTCGACCTAAGGGCATCGGGTCTGAACGCCACTTAAATAAATAGGAGTGTTGATAGCACCTAACTACATGTATTGATTGTTGAGATTGGAATATGTATTTGATTGAGTAGATTATCACTGCAAAGCTTATTGCTTATATCTCGTTGTTTATTGAATTTGTTGATTCAACTTTACATCTTATATGTTTTAGCTAATTTTATTTGTCTATTTAAGTTTTCTTGCTGAGCCATGGCTCACGGGTGTTATTTGGTGCAGGTAAGGGAAAGGGAAAGTTGGACCAGCCGTGAGTTGGAGAGCTTTTAGGGCGTTGTGTACATCAGTATCTGCTCGACCGCCACGGTCGAGGGATAACTAGAGCCAAGTTTAATTTTTTATCTTAGGCTTGCTTCAGTTGTAACAATTTTTTAGGGTTGTCAATGCATTGTAAACACCTTTTTTTTTGGGATCCCATGCATAAACTCACACTTTTTAAGGAAGAAACTACTATTTCTATGATCAAATATTTTAACTCTAATCCATTGATTGTCGTTAGTAACAAGTCTATATCCAAACGACTTGATTAGCCAGTCTAGCACTATTTTAAATAGGGAATGTAATGGTCTGGGCTAGTTGGTGCTGAGATCGAGGCTAGGAATGATAACTAAGACCAGAAACGTCTGCCAGTCCCTGAGAACTAGCAGCAGATGCTTGCTGACATGCAAGCTTGGCTTCAGAGTTAAGAGACAACAGGTTCCATCAAGGAACGCTGCACCAGACTTTCCACCTATTGTGTCACCAGCTGTACAACAACTTGACATTGGGAACAGGTGGGAGCCATTGTACAAGAGGTTCAGGAGGCAACAACCTCCAATTTTTGAGGGAGGACCAGATCCACTTAAGGCCGAACAGTAGATGAGCCTGACCACCTCCATCCTGGACTTCATAAGAGTGGTAGGTAATGATAAGGTGGCCTGCGCCACTTACATGTTTCGAGATGATGCCCGCATTTGGTGGGAGGTGGCATCTCAGAATCCAGATGTTTTTGTTATGGGTAGGGAGGAGTTCAGAGACTTGTTCAACCAGAGTACTATAGCACCGTTGTTAGAGCGATGAAGCTGAACGAGTTCACCAGTTTGGTACAGGGCAGCATGATAGTTACTGGGTACGCCCTGAAGTTTGATAGGTGATAAATGAGTTTTAGGTTCGTTTATGGTCTAAGTTTTTAGGGTATTTTTCGTTAGTTAGGATTATTTTATTTCGGAATTATGTTCGTTTGTTCATGTTTCAGGGTGATTAATGCTAAAGTGATACAAATAGTGAAAATGAGTGAAAGTGGAACAAAATCGGGACGGATTTGTGGAATTTTGGGTACTGTAAGTAGCGCTACAACGCTACTAAAGGAGCGCTGTAGCGCTAGGAAGGATTTTTGAGAAGTGATGCTCCTGACTTTAGTGCTACAGCGCCACAACAATAGCGCTACAGCGCTTGGAGGAAGTTTCTCAGGAGATCGGTTCTGGAAGTAGCGCTACAGCGCTACGATAAGAGCGCTACAACGCTGGTGCCCAGATTTCTGAACGGGTTGTTTCTGACTATAGCGCTACAGCGCCAAGAATACAGAGCTATAGCGCTGATGATGCGATTTTCAAATTTTATACAACTTTTTGAAGGGTGTTTTGGTCTTTTCACTTGGGAACACTTGAGGGCTATTTATGAGACATCATTCTGCGATTTTGAGAGGATTGGAAGTTTTTATAAACCCTAGATAAAAAGAGGCTGTTGTAATTATTAGTTTTCTTTTTCATCTGAATCTTTAGTTTAATTTTATGAACAATTATTTGCAGTTTATTTTCATCATGGTATTTATGAACTAATTTCTCTTATCTAGGAATTAATATAGTCACTGGGATTTCTATTTAATTTTATTATGATTTTCTATTGATACTTCTTTTCTATTCTAATATATATGATGTGTGTTTAATGCTAGTAAATACTTGATCACTATTTGCTTGATTTAATGGTTTTGATTCAAAACTTGAAAGATAAGAATTGAATATGCTATCATTGTATAGACATAGGGTGCATATTGGATGAAAGTACCTATATGACTTATGTAGTAATTAGGTTTCCATATTTAATGACTTTTATATGTTCAAGTTTATCACAGAAATGTAGAAAACTTGCATATAGATTGAGATCTTATATCTTGAAAAATAATAGGAATCGATTATATTAACCTACTATTAGAATAGAAAGAAGATATTTACAATTGATTATTAAAATTTAATAGAATGAACAGTTGATGAAATTAGTTCCTAGGTTGTTTTTATTATTGATTCTTAAGTAGTGATTCATTGTTTTGTTTCCAATTCTTTAATTTTGGTTTATAGTTTATAGGATTTCTTTTATTTTTAATTGTTCACTTAAATTTTAATTATCCAAATAGAATTCAAAAATCAATTAGTGGTACTTGGGAGATAGTCTTTGTGGGACGATATCCGTTCTTACGGAATTTATTACTTGACACGACTACGTATACTTGCATAGCTTTAAAATTTCGCAACAAATTTTTGGCGCCGTTGCTGGGGACTATTTAATCAATATCAAATATAATTGATTCTTGATTCTAATTTGGTTTGTATATTTTATTTTATTTTTTTTCCTTTTTCCTTTTATGTTTTTTTTTTCTATGTTTGTTGTTTGTCTTGCGAGGAACTTGAGATGTCTCATATGCAAGTCCTCATGAATTTTTTTCAACACGACTTGGAGCCTTTATACAGGGCATGGTGGAGATACAAAGTTTTGCTAATGAGGTTCCCATACCATGGTTTTTCCAAAGAGTGTCAATTAGAGGTCTTCCTCAATGGGTTGAATGTCGAAGCAAGAGAATGGGTAGAAAGAGGAGATGGTAACACCAATTTCTACCAGTTATTCGTGGATGAAGCCTATTGGATGTTGGAAGACATGGCAGAATACAATGAATGGTTGTATTGGAATTGTTCAGTGACCAACAAAGGATGGGAGAGCAATTATAACAATATGGAGCCAACTTTTAACACTTGCACTCAAGGACCAAATGAGGAAAATTTGGATAATTTTCAAGAAGTAATTATAGAAGAGAAACCTCACCAAGCGGCTCAATCATGTTCATTGGAGGTATTGATGATGGAGTATATGGATAAAGATGAAGCCTTAATTCAAAGCCAAGATTCATCATTGAGGAATTTGGAAAATTCAAGAGGGAAAGAAAACAGTGAGGAGGTCAATTTGGGGAATGGCGAAGAGATGGAGCTACCAATGAAAGAATTTGAACATCGAATGGAGCCCTCTTCAATCCAAAGTAAGGAAGAAAAAGGAGAGAAAATAGTAATGTCGAATGCTATCTTTACCCAAGATGTGGATAAATTGTTTGAGCAAAGTAGTGAAGAAAAGCTAAATCCACCACCACACTCCATGCAACAAGTACTCGATCCTCAATATAGTGAGCTAATGATAATGGAAGAGTACACATATGATGATCCTTATAGGCCACCACCATCTCCACCTCCATTAGAATCATTCATTTGCATCCATCATGCTTATATTTCCAAAGAAAGTCAAGTTGAACGTTGGAGCTCATCAATTCCAAATCTAGCCAAGCTTGAGGGCATTCACAATGACAACCTTCGAGTTATCTTGTATGATGCTTATTATGGGCGTCAACCACTTATTGATGCCTCGACGAATAATTTTATATTTGCAACCTAAGGAGAATAACAATGAATGTCACTACAATGGAGCAACGCATTGGATTACAGGGAAGTTTTCTTTTCCTTGTCTTTTATTTATACATTGGGGACAATGTATTACATAAGTTTGGGGGAAGAGCTTTGTTGCGTTTATATTGCATATGTTTTCTTTAATAGTCTTTGTTTTCTTTATTATGTAGTTTTTTTTTTAGGTTGTGTTGTGTCTAGGGTGTTTAGAATGTTTGATCAGTCAAGTTGATAATTATTACCTGATGATAATGAATGAATGAATTGTTCATATAGTTTGATGAAATGAAATCCATAAAAATTGAACCAAATCTGTGTGCTTGGTTGAATATTTCTTTGAGTTGCTTGGGTCCATTTAAATATGTGAGAGCTTGATCATGATTTTTAGATAAATTTTGTGCATTTGATGATATTTATGCTTGCTAAATTTTTGTTCAAGGAAAGATGGATGATTATGCTTAGCTCTTGCTTGCTTGCTATTTGAGATGAAATTTGAAACAGTGCACATTTAGGAAAATGATATAGGCAATTTTTGGACTGGTTGTGCCTTTCAAGCTAACCCTATTAAATTTTATCCTTAGTCAACCCTTTTGAGCCTTATAACCATTTTCTTGATTAACACATTCTTTTGAGCTTAACTGTAAAATGAAATACCATTTACTCTTTTTGACCCATACCATGAGCATGAAAATTATTATATGAGGGGAGTGAATGTGTAATGGGATGTTTATATTATGTGTTATTCAGAAAAGTACTTTTGATTGAGAAAGAAAAAGAAATTAAAGAAAGAAAAAAAGAAAAGAAAGTGAAAAATGATTATGCTCCCAAACAATTGAAAATCAAAGTTTGGGGGAGTTTAGTGAAAATATATATATTTTCAATCATTGTACAGAAAAAAAAAGGGTAACAAGGGATGAGTGGTGTGAAATTGTTGGGAAAGCTTGTTTAGTGGAATTCTTGTGGTATAATTAAGCCTAAAATTTTCTCTTTGTCCACCTATACCTAAGCCTTCTATTACAACCCATATAAAGTCCTATTGATTGTTATTTGTGCATTTGTTTATATTAATGGAGAATAGTAAGTAATGCAGGCATATGGAATACTTGAGTTTGTGGTTAGTTGGTCAGAATTTGATGTGCATAAGGTGGTTCAATTATTTTATTTGCAAGTTATGAGTAAATGATCTTTGATGTTGAGAAATTGCAGTGAATTGTGAAGTGGTTAAGACTGAAAATCTAAATTAAAGTTTAAATTGCATGATTGTTTTTCCTGAGAATTATATATGCATAACAATCTTGAGTGTTTGAATTGGTTAGTTATGTCAACTTGGTTTGTTAAGTTTGAGTCTAGTAAGAGTAATTACTCGAGGGCGAGTAAAGGTTTAGTTTGGGGGAGTTTGATAAACGAGTTTTAGGCTCGTTTATTGTCTAAGTTTTTAGGGTATTTTTCGTTAGTTAGGATTATTTTATTTCAGAATTATGTTCGTTTGTTCATGTTTCAGGGTGATTAATGCTAAAGTGATACAAATAGTGAAAAGGAGTGAAAGTGGAACAAAATCGGGATGGATTTATGGAATTTTGGGTACTGTAAGTAGCGCTACAATGCTACTAAGGGAGCGTCATATCACTAGGAAGGATTTTTGAGAAGTGATGCTCCTAACTTTAGCGCTACAGCGCCACAACAACAGCGCTACAACGCTTGGAGGAATTTTTTCAGGAGATCGGTTCTGGAAGTAGCGCTACGATAAGAGCGCTACAGCGCTGGTGCCCAGATTTCTGAACGTGTTGTTTCTGACTATAGCGCTACAGCACTATAGCGCTGATGATGCGATTTTCAGATTTTATACAACTTTTTGAAGGGTGTTTTGGTCTTTTCACTTGGGAACACTTGAGGGCTATTTAAGAGACATCATTCGGCGATTTTGAGAGGATTGGAAGTTTTTATAAACCTTAGATAAAAAGAGGCTGTTGTAATTATTAGTTTCTTTTTCATCTGAATCTTTAGTTTAATTCTATGAACAATTATTTGCAGCTTATTTTCATCATGGTATTTATGAACTAATTTCTCTTATCTAGGAATTAATATAGTCACTGGGATTTCTATTTAATTTTATTATGATTTTCTATTGATCTTTCTTTTCTATCTAATCTATATGATGTGTGTTTAATGCTAGTAAATAATTGATCACTATTTGCTTGATTTAATGTTTTTGATTCAAAATTCAAAAAATGAGAATTGAATATGTTATCATTATATAGACATAGGGTGCATATTGGACGAAAGTACCTATATGACTTGTGTAGTAATTAGGTTTTCATGTTTAATGTCTTTTATATGTTCAAGTTTATCACAGAAATGTAGAAAACCTGCTTATAAATTGAGATTTTATATCTTGAAAAAGAATAGGAATCGATTATATTAACCTGCTATTAGAATAGAAAGAAGAGATTTAGAATTGATTATTAAAATTAACAGAATGAACAGTTGATGAAATTAATTCCTAGGATTTTTAAGTAGTGATTCATTGTTTTGTTTCCAGTTCTTTAATTTTGGTTTATAGGTTATAGGGTTTCTTTTATTTTTAATTGTTCACTTAAATTTTAATTAACCAAATAGGATTCGGAAATCAATTAGTGGTACTTGGGAGATAGTCTCTGTTGGATGATATCCGTTCTTACAGAATTTATAACTTGACACAACTATGTATGCTTGCGTAGCTTTAAAATTCGTAACAATAGGCTGGCAAAGTTTGCACCTGATTTAGTGCCTATAGATGCAGTCAGGCGAGAAAAGTTCGTCTAGGGGATGAATGATATAATAGCCTGGGATGTGAAAATTACCTCAGTACCTAGGGAGACTACTTATGCCCAGGTGGTTGAGAGGGCCCTTACAATTGAGGCTACTGCATCCATTTGTGGGATTTTGTAGGGGCAGAGACCCCAGTGGTCACAAGAGGAAGACCCCAGACACCTCGACCACTATTGGTCCTGATAGGAGGGGTCGGGGTGTCGAGGATGGCCGCTAGGGCGGCGATGAGGCATGGAGAAGCGACCCAGAGTGTGCTTAGTGCAGGAAGCGCTATCTGGGTGAATGTCGAGTGAAAGCATGTTACTTTTGCAGGGTGATTGGGAATTTCAAGAAATATTGCCCGACTTTGAAGGAGGAAGAACCAATGAATGCAGACAGCTTGACTCTAGCTCGAGTGTTCACGTTGACTCAGGCAGAGGCTGAGGCTAGTCCCTCGTTGGTGACAGGTCAACTTTCTAGCGTTGGCGCTTCACATACAATATTGATTGACTCTAGTGCTACACATTCATTTGTTGCTAGAAAAGTGATTGATTGATTATGTAGGCCTTGTGATTACTATACTACCAGGTTTGGCACTATATTGCCTACTGGGGAACTGTTAGTTTCTAGGAGATGGATTAGAGCACTGCTAGTGGTGGTGGACAATAGGAAACTATCAGTGGATTTAATTGAGCTGGGCATGGATTATTTCAATATGATTTTGGGGATTGATTGGTTAGTTAGGTATGGGGCGACCAAAGACTACAAGAAGAATATGGTGACTTTCAAGCCTGAGGGTGAGGACCCCTTCATTTTTGTTGGCACTATGCATGGACTTCGCATTCCCATTATATTAGCATTGAGGGCTAGAGACCTATTACAAGGAGGTTGTATAGAAAGATTCATAAATCAACCTTTTGAATCCTACATGCCCACACATGTCCTTGTGTGTTTGAGGATTGGTCTGGAAGATCAAGGTGCGAGTCTTCAGAACTTGAATAGGAAGATTGTTAATTTTATACAAAAATATTCGAGGATACTTGATAGGCTACAAAGGTAATCTCCAATCTGGTTGTATGTGATTTAATATATATATATATGTATATGTGTATGATCTTGGCTGGTATTAATAATTATTAGAAAGGGCCCATTCATCGCTGCTTATCTCTGATTTGATCTTTTAATACAAACACGCACTTGGGTTTATTGTAAAAGTGGCCGTGAATTTGTTTGCCCTTATATGTTCGCTTATGACTATAGTCATAATGAGAGTGGTAGTAGACCAATGGAACATGTTCAACTCTTACTCTACCTAGACATGTCAGCTAGTGAGAGTATGCCTTTGCAAAAATTTGTTCGCCTACTTGTGTAAAAAAATAGTCACGAGGGACAAACAAGGAGAGAAACGACCATTTCATAAAAGCTGGGAAATAGCCCTCTATTCTGTTTGGCTGGTGGACAATTGGCCTATTCATTCAAGAAACGAAAATAGTATTTGTTCGACTACCAGTATATGTATAAGAGACTAACATGAATTGAGGGATAAACCGGTATACGAACTCACCTGGTAAGTGTCCGTTCGTGATTTATTAGCATGCAATATGTAGCTTTGAAAAGTGCATAAAGATAGATTTTGCATCTAAGCTCTCAGAAAGCAGTGTTTGCCCACACATGGATACATGTGAAGCGAATAGGAAATGGGTCAGTTTAAGATAAGTGTATTCACCAAGTATAGAAATAAGTGTATGTAATACCCATCTAATCAAGGACCGTTTTACCGTGTGCTCAAATTATTGCTTAACTTGTTCAACGGGTCATTCGGACTTAAAAGTGTAATTAAGGTTAAATGACAATTTTGGTCAATAAGTTGAACATTTCATTAAAAGGGTTTGAATAATTACAAGGGATCCCAAAAGTCTCTAAACAAAATATAGGTTTATCAAAATAACAGATTTAGCCCACCTAACCGGCAAAATTCGGCTAATAACCCCTGTTCCTCAAAAGTATGCTAACCATGGCAACCGAGCAAGCTGAGTATGTACACGCCGCCCCTACATCTCTCCAGCTCATGGCTGGTCCAACTTTCCCTTGCCTTTACCTGCATCACAAAGTACCCGTGAGCCAAGGCTCATCAAGAAAACCCAAACAGATATCCAGGTAGATATTAACATGTATTGCATACTTTATAATCACAGTAGATTCACATAAATTTTCCAATCAGTATGTGACTCATGCCGAGTAGGTGGATATCGCACCCCCACAATGGCCCCACCACTGCAGCGGATATCGCACCCTTGTAATGGCCCCACCATTATGACCTACATTACGCATGTAACAAAACCCCAAAGACACAACAAACAACCATAAAATACCTCTAACACAATCCCAAAAGAAAAAAACTTGAAAGCTTTAGGATTTCTTCAAAACCACCAAAAGATAAAAATTTAAAAGCTTTAGGATTTGAATTGACCTCCTAGATTTCGAATCCAACTGAGTTCCCAAACTTAACAACCACTTCTAGACTTGAAGTTCAAGGATTTCTCCTCAAAGGTGTGCAAGAAAACTTCCAAGGGAGAAAAAGAGAGAGACAGATGTACGGTTCTGAGCTAAAGGGGCTCAACACTTAGCCTAGTTTGCCTAAGGGTCCTAAAAGACTAAAATACCCCTACCTCTTTAGCCCCTCACTGAAGTGCTCAATGGCAAAAAGGTCATTCTACTTACACCCCCACTAAGCCTCCAAATTTCTTTTAAAATCCAAATTAAATTCACTAATCCTCCAAACACAAATATTTTTCCCAGTTATAACACATACTCCTGTAACTCCCATTACCCAATAAACTACGATAATTTATCAAATTACGAAAATACCCCTAAGCTCAACCGAGCTAGGTATTAGTTCCCCGTTGCGACTTTTCTGCTACTTGGCTCAAAAGGATCGCCTTGTGTTGAATATCTCAAATATATCCACATAATTATGTGGTCCCACTCATAAAGCATTTATAATTACAGATACATCCTCAACTGGTCAAAATTACGAAAAATGCACAGTTTAACATAAACGGGCCTATAAGCACATTTAATACACTTAAACATGCATAAGCAGTCATATCGCAAGATAGTTCACATAATCACATATACAATCACAATTAAATCATATTAACTCATAAAAATCTCATTATGCCCTCCCGGCACACTAATCAAGGCACTATATGTCCTTGGTGATTAGATAAATGTATATGAAAGTATATATACACCAATACAAGATAATATATATATATGTGTGGTAAGCCATTTATTTAACTAAGTCAGTAAATGGATTACAATCATGTGAGAATCCATAAACCTAAGGTAGTAAATGGATTCATTTTGGTTCAAGTATGGCTTATGGTCTTCATAAATGAATTCTCATATGATTGCCAATGACTTAGCTCGCCATGTAACTACTCCTATTTGATGAACGATTACAAGGACTAATGAGCAAACAGGTGGGGTTGGTAGCATCAATTCTTCCTCGGCGATGTTCTTTCTTCTCCGGTGATGTTGGCTGTACTCTAGTCAGCTACATGCTTTCTCCTCCCCGCGATGTCGGGTTCTCATAAGGATAGTGAGGTCAGCGCCGACTGCTCAACCTTGCTTATTTTGGTCATTTTTCTTGTTGTTGCAAGTTTGTAGCGGGCCTCAACAGTGGGCTTGAACGTAATGGGCTTAAGAATTTTGTAGGAATATTTAGCCCAATCACTTGTTAGAGGAAGGCGACTACCTCTTTAATGCAAGGTGCCATTTTTTTGAAATTGGTAAAAAGATGGAAAGTAATCTCTTTGCCCATTTGCACCTATATTTAGTGCCCAAAAGCTATTTGCTCAAGAGAACATGAATACTTCTATTCGTCCTTGCACACAAGGGGATAGCGAAAACCAGTTGGTGGTAAATTTGAGCTATGAGGAAGCATTATCTGTGTGTATAAGGCTATTCGCATAAAGAATATGTGATTCTATGACCAAAAAATAATTGGAAATGGCTCACATAACTATGTCAAAATGGTGCAAAGCACGAAAACTGACTTGGGGGGAAAATAATATACCTATCTTTTGGCATAATGACATGTCAAAGAATAACTCTTGAACATACTAGCTAAATCCTTTGAAGATCAAATGAACAAGACATTCCTGTTCTCACTAAGCAAACTACCAAAAGCTAATAGGAGGATTCTAGTCGCCCAGTAATACACTCTTGTTCCTCTTCGTTTATAATTGCATGTAGGTCGCTAACATGCAAGCGTGAACGCGAACCTTTGTTGGTCTACTCTTATTCATTCAAGATGGGCTACCTACGCTAACAGAATGAGCAACGGGTGAAAGAGTCATCATTTATCAAAATACAACTATATTTGGGTTATTATAATGTTTTAATGTATTATTTACGAGCCAAGTCCAATAGTTTAGGCTCACAATTTATATGTAACCCTAAACTCCTCACCATAAATGAGAGGAGATGGGATAGAAATAGAGGAGACAATTCATAATGCAGAAACTCCATTCATGTATTAACAGTCCTTATGTAATGTAAAAGTGAAGGAGGACTATAGAACAATCGGCCACGAAACTTCGCCAAAAACTATGATTCTTCAAGTTTAAACATCAATATAAGCGACTAAGTGGATGTAGGTGATCTATTTTAGGCCGAACTACGATAAAATGTTGTGTTATTTATTTTATTATGTCTTAATTCTTGAATCTGTGCTCTTATGTTCTCAAGTTGACAAAAAACGATGTCAACATTCTTCAACTCATCTATTAGAATATGTTTCAATGGAACTTCTTATGTCTTCTTGACTTCAAGACAATCGCCTACGCTTCTATCCCCAACCTATCCTTGTACAGTCCTTGTTCATTGAAGATGCCATATGTGCTTCGGTTGTCGATGTTCAAGGTCCCTTATTGATTAAATATGCTATAGTGTTATCTACATCAACACATAATGATTTCATCAGTCTTGCGTGCAATCTAATTTTTTTATTACGTTCATTGAGGAATATTTTCATCCTCTCAGCTAAACTATTCTATTAGGGGTTTCTAGGAATATTTTTCTCCATCTTGACCACTTTTTCGTGTATATTTCTTCTCAAACTCATCATCTTGATATTCTTCTTTATTATCAGACTGTAAGCCCTTAAAATTAGTTTCATTTTCTACCATTGTTTTTCACTTCATAAGGGTTTCATAAATATCATATTAATTTTTAGGAAAGTACACGCATACCCTTCTACTCGAGTCATCAATAAATGTCACAAAATACTCTTAGCCTCTAAGAGATGTGATAGAAGATGGTCCCCATACATTTGTGTGAACTAGCTCCAACGTTGTTGCTTTTAATTCTTTTTGACCTTTTAAAACATACACCTAAAGAAACAATTTTCTCATAGGCTATGAACCTCAAATTTTAATTTTTGGTAGCTTTCTTTTCAGTAGCATTATCTTCATTCCCTTCTCGGTAATGTCCTGAAGTCTATAGTGCCATAGACTTGAATTAACACCAGCATTCATAGCTACTAATGTATCTTTAAAACTGGAAGTCTCATAAAGAGTTCTAGCATTGTTTCCTCAAGCAACATAGCTTCTTTTCAGACCTTCCACAAGTTTCCACTAAAGGTCCACTATGACTTTCATCATCAAGTTGTCCCACTCAAACGAGATTTTTTGTTAAATCTCAATACATGTCCCACCTTGTTGATTTTGAACACATAGACATTTTAGTTAAAAAAAAATTGCAAAATCTATTCATTGCAATAATTGAAATGTAAGAAAAGTCCTGTTTCTCATATATTCGACCCCAACCCTTCACTCTACTCATTTTCCTCATTCCAGTCGCACGCGAGAACGGAAAACCTGTCATCCCCAGCCTCGTTAATCACCAACTTCACCCTTTTTATGTGTTTTTTTTCTTCCACATTAATGCTTTAAATCATCTATATATTCATAAAAACAATTTATTTTGAAGTTTTAGGGGGGAAATGAAGAAGTTTTGAGTGGGTTTGATGGAGTTTTGATGTATGTTTATAGGTTGGTTTTTTTGTAAGTTTTGAACGTTTTTGAATGTTTGTGGATGATTAAAAGACAATGTCATGCTCCAAAAAAGGTATTGATCTCTTAAACTTGACTTTGTTGTTTTTTTTTTAACATTTCAGATTTTGGGATATTAATACCTAATGTATTTGTTTTTTTTAATAATGTTAATATTAATTATGTTAATTATTTACAATATATTATTTTTACATAATTTTTTATATTATAATATTATATTTTACATAAATTTTTATATTATAATATGTTTATATTAATTGTTTCCTTATTTAGCTAGGTTGAGATATCATTTTCTTTGATTATATTAATTTAAAGGCAAAATGAAGGGGAAATAGAATTTGGGAAAGTTCCCTTTTCCCTCCTACACATAGGGTTCAATCATTAGGCCCTTAAATAGAAAAAAATGAGAGCTTGAAGAGCTCTTAGGGTAGCTGTCGAATACCTAGAGAGAGAGATCTCGTGATTAAGAGAAGAAAAAGGAGAAAGAGAGAAGGTATTCGAAAACCTAGGAAGAGCAAAGGTAATATGATTTTGTATTATGTTGAATCCTCTAGTCTATTCTTCTCATTTGGAATATGAGAATTTATGTTTTTGGTATTGGTTGAACTTAGGTATCAAAGACTTAACATATAGTTAGTGTGTTTTAACACTATCAAGAAGGTAACGAAAATTCTACCTATTCATCTCTTTCTTTAATTTGCAATTTTGTACCATGAAGATAGTATATAAATGAGCTATAATATTGTTAACAAGTTTTGAATTATTATGGATACCATGATTTTATGTGATTTGGTGTTCTAGAAAGAGAATTAAAAATAATTCACTTTTTATTTTTAATTTAGAAAAAAATGGTTTTTTATTTTATGGTTGAAATTGGAAGCATGAGTAAAAAGTTGAGTAATTATTTTGAAATACAGTTTCTAAAATGAATTATGATTATTAAACAAGTTTATGCCCTTGTGAAATTGAGCCTATGAATTGTTGTGAGTTTGAATGAGATTTTGAAATTTAATCTTGATGCTTATTGTTGGAATGATTTTAAGATGACAAATAATAGCAAGCATGATAGGAAACTAATGGGAAATCAATTTCAAGGTTTAATTGAGCTTGCTGAATTTTTGTGAATTTATCAAGAAATAAAGAGCATGATGATTTCAACTTTGACTTAGTTTTCAAGAATGGTCTCACGTATGCATGTTATATGCAAATAAATTTTTACGGATCATTTTCATTAAGGATTTAGGAGTAAAATGACATTATTTTCATGGTTCTATGTGAAACTTGCAAGCATGATTTTATGTATGATATATGCTAGGAGTTAGAAAGTGATGCAACTTGTTGTGAGATAGGTGTCACTTGTGCATGACTCATGCACGCGTGGGATATGTTTGACGCGTTCCAGTGTATTTTATATATGATATTAAGACAAGTATTTATTGTTAATCTAGGCTCATTGTGAAGTTGTTTAGCTCTTGTATTTGCTTGGACTTGATGTAAGGAAATTAGCTAGAATTATGTTTTGTTTCTAAATGGACTCTAGTTATGAAATATGTATGGATTGTTGTGTTTGCTTAACCTAGTGTTGCAACATTATTAAAGGCAGACGTGCCTAAAGTCTGGACAATAGGGGTGCCATGTAAGTGACCAAAAGGAGAGTCACATGTGATCTTGGACAATAGGGGTGCCATGTAAGTGACCAAAAGGAGAGTCACATGTGATCTTGGACAATAGGGGTGCCATGATCTTATGTTATATGCTTATGCTTATGTGACATGGACAATAGGGGTGCCATGATCATATGTTGTATGATTATGCTTAGAGTTATGATTATGTTTTATGTTGTTATGGTTATGTTTCCACAAGATTTAACATGGACAATAGGGGAGCCAAGATCATATGTTGTGTGATTATGCTTATGTTTTATATAATCTTATGTGGTATGATTATGCTTATGTTATGATTATGATTTATGTTATTATGGTTATGCTTCATATGACTTATGTTGATAATGAATACTATAAGAAAATATATTAAGAATTTATGAGATATGATGTTTATGCTTTCATGTTGTGTTTTCATTTCTTGTTTGTACTTCCTTTTTAGGCTTTTATCTCATTGTCCTTACTCTCCCTTGCAGGTAGACACTAGGTAGACTTATTTGACATGCATGGTGTAAAGGGTGTTCTGTGGTCTAAGTATGTGTGCCATGGAGTGCGGATGAACGGAAACCGATCTAGAAACGTCAATGAATGTTTTATGAGTTTATTATGTTAATTATATTTTCAGTGGGACATCACTATTTTATTTTAAAATTGCATGAAAGACTTTATATTTTTATTTTAACAAATGAGCTAATGCATGTTTTAATAAGGTCCTGTTGAACCTTTTGAACAATTGTGATTTTTTTTTTCTAAATATGTAACGATTGGTAGTCGTTTGCAAAAGATAGTGGAATAGGGAGTTTTACAGAAAATTCGGAATGTGGTCGCTTATATCTTTGTTTAAATCAAACTGCATCGTTTGATTCCCTTCCGTTTCATCTTCTTCAAAATCCATGCTTGTAAATTCTCCACTTCTTTCTCTGCTCGTTTCCTGGGGCAAGTTGGCTTGTTGTGACCACCCTTCTAGCATACACTGCATTTTGGTTCCACTAGTTCTTTTATCCATAATTACCTACAATTAAAACTAATAGATGTCAACAAATGTTTGTATCCATTCTCTTGAATGACATTTTTTATATAACAAATTAACATCAAGACAGCACGCGTTTCATATTTCCTTATTAGCCATATAAGAGAAGAATCAATCATTATAAAAAAAAAATTGGTGACACCATCGTATATGGAATTAATTATATAAAAATAATATTAAACAACTAACATAGAAACCAAAAATCAATGACCTAAAGCATCTCTCATTGTCTACATCACAATTAATCAAACTTTCAATAAAAAATCAATATTAAGTAAATATATACTTAAAATATGCAAATTAACCAATTTCAAAATCTAATACTAAGTAAATCAACCAATGCTAAGTAATTCCAGGTACTCAAATCCCTTAATTTTAGTTAATACCCTTAATTTATTAATAAGGAAGGCATATTTCTGAAAGATTCTCCAACTTTTTTTAATCCTATTTTGTAAACACATAAAATGAAAACATACGAATATTACCGCAACAATATGAAATATCACAAGAAATAATATATAGCCTTAGTTGTCTAACAATAATTATGTTGACTACTCTAAAGAAGGATAATTAAGTAAATAAATCAGTCAGTTATTCGAAAGGTTACCTATTAATACGTATACCTTTCTAAGCTGTGGATATTTATTGTGATTGTTAATTAACCTCATCAATCATAAAATTTTAATAATCTCTGGATTAAAATTGGAAATAAAATAAACATTAGTATATAGAATAGTCAGTTATTCCAGAGATTATTAATATGTCACTACAAACAAAGGTATTCTTTAGTGACAATATTTTAGTTACAAGATATATTTTGTGTGACTAAATGTCACTTTTAGTAACAACAAATTTTTTTTCATGACTAAAAAGTCATACTTAATCATAAGTTGTCATTAATATACTTTTAGTCACAACTTATTATTTTTAGTGATAAAGTTTGTTGTGACTAAAAATAGATTTAGTGACAACAAATTGTGAGTTTTGTGACTAATATTTTTAGCCACAAACTTTTTAGTGATGACATAGGTACAATAAATTTTCTTTAGTCATAAATTTTATTGTGACTAAGAAGATTTTTTTATAGTGTAGACCTTTCTCAACTAAGGAAGATTACAGTGGTTATTATTAATTTTTTGATCAAGAAGAAATGAACTTCATTAATCTACCAACAAATACACCCTCAACTCACCAATTCGAACTAAGAAGAAGCAACAGGCTGCAACTTCCAAAAAACCAAAGCCTAATACACTTTTAATCTATGTATAACATCACTCTCTTGTCTTGACATTTTTCTATTTTTTACAATGTATAACCTGTAAGACACTATACTTTTTATATCATAAGCAATCTTTACATCAGTTTTGGAATAGCCTTCAAAAACGCACCTATTCCTATTTAACCATAAGCTGTAGCAGGTTGCTGCAATTGCAGCTACACTAACCATATTCACAATTCCCTTAGCAGGCACCGAAAGCAAACTCAGCCAGCCATTAAAGTCCATCGGCCATCCCTGAAACCCAGCCAAGTGAACACAAGCTCCACCACCCTTTGAGAAAGACAGTAGCTGAAGAATAAGTGGTTGTGAGTTTCAGGATGATCACCACACACAGGGCATAATGTAGAATCTAAGACAATATGAAATTTACTCATGTTGTCTTTCGTTAGCAGCTGTGAGTTCACCACTTGCCATAACATAAAACGATGCTTTGGCAAGTTGAGACTACTCCATATGGCCCTGTGATAGGTGAACTGAATCTGAGGTAGGGTGCTGTTGTATAACATGATGGTACTGAACTTACCCGAGCCTCCTGCTTTCGATATTTCAGCTTGAGTGAATTTTTGTCTCAATCTACATATCTTGCGCCAATACCAACTTGTGTCCATTTTTAGCTCATAGAACCAAAAAGGGGTATCTTTGAGATAGATGTTGTTAACCCACATTACCCAAAGTAAGTCTCTCTTCTCATTAATAGCCCAAATATACTTGGCTAGAATAGCTTGGTTCCATTTTGTTCCCTCTTTGAACCCAAGACCACCAAAAGCTTTTGTTAGACAAACCTTCTCCCAAGAGGCTACATGAATTCTGCTCCTCTTCCCACTTACACCCCAAAGAAACCCTCGATAGAGTTTTTCAATTTCTTTTGTAACACTTTGAGGGAGAGTAAAGATACTCATCCAGTAATTACGAAGTCCAAGCAATACAGAGTGTATTAATTGAACTTTTCCAGCAAAGGATAAGTGCCTACTCCCCCACGTTTGCAGCCTCAATCTGATTTTTTTAATGATAGTCCCGCAGTCTTCAGCTCTCCATTTGGTTGGTCTTAAAGGCACCCCTAAGTACTTTAAAGGAAAGGTGCCTTCAGCCAAACCAACTTCTCTAATGATCTCCTCTTTCTCCTTGGAACCAACCCCTCCAAAAAAGATTTGGGATTTGCTAACATTTATGAACAGCCCTGTAATAGCACTAAACTCATCAAGAACAGTTTTTAGCACCTTGATGGACTGCTTGGACCCTTTGCTGAGAAGAATCAAGTCGTCCGCAAAGCAAAGGTTGATCAACTTCAGGTTTTTGCACAGAGGGTGAAATCAAAAGTTGGATTTCTGAGCCGCTTGAAGAAGGCTTCTCGACAAATATTCCATAATCAGAACAAATATCAGAGGGGATAAAGGATCTCCTTGACGAAGACCTTTAGCTCCTTGAAAACCTCCTTGAACTCTACCATTCATTAGAAGAGAATAAGTTGTACTTTTAATACAATTCATCACCAAATGAACAAATTTACCAGGGAAGTTCATAGCATTCAGCAGGTCTTCTACAAATTGCCAATCCACTGTGTCATATGCTTTACTTATATCAATCTTGATGGTGCAGCGGGGAGAAGTGTTTTTCCTTCTGTAATTCTTCAGGATATCTTGAAGAATCATCACATTATGAGCAATTGATCTCCCTTGAATAAAAGCACCCTGATTATGATGAACCAGGATAGGAAGAACCAAAGCAAGTCTAGAACATAACAGTTTGGAAATACACTTGTAGACTGTAGAACAAGAAGCAATAGGTCTATAGTCTATAGCTCGAGCAGGATTCTCTTGCTTGGGAATAAGAAAAATCATTGTGTTGTGAAATTCAGAGGGCATGTTACCTGTGTTAAAGAAACTGACAATGGCATCACAAATTTCTCCTCCTATAACTGGCCACATCTTTTTAAAGAACCCTGAACCAAATCCGTCAGGTCCCGGAGATTTTGTATCTGGAATACTGAACATTGCTCTCCTTATTTCCTTGTTGGTGAATGGTTTCAGCAAACCCAGTTGTTGCTCAAGAGTTAGCTTCGTTCCCTGCTCAGTGCAACTTAATTTTAACCTGGCTGAGGCATTACTTTTACTTCCCATGTAGCCACGGAAATGATTCAGAAAGTGCTTCACAACTTCAGAGAACTTATCAACAATCATACCTTGGTCTGTTGTGTAAGTAGTTATTCTATTTTCAACCTTCCTCTTCTTCAAACAGGCATGAAAATAAGAGGTGTTGGAATCCCCTTTTTGCAGCCAAGTAATTTTGCTTCTTTGTTTGAGAAAATTATGGTACATTTTCTCTTGAAAATTGAATATTTCAGCTGCTCTAGCTTCTTGCTGCTGGAAGCTTGCATCTCTCAGATTAGCTTCAGCCTGATGTTTAGCCTCAATGTAATTATCTCTAGCTGTATGATAAGTTTTCCCAACATCTCCAATCTTATCATGATTGAATTTCTTGAGATAGTGTTTAACCCTCATAAGCTTCAAGTAAACCCCTTTTAGCCCTCTAGCCGCCAATGGAATCTTCCAATTCTGCTCCACTAAGGTCTGAAATTCCTGATGCTCTGCCTAGAAATTAAAATACCGAAATGGCTTAATCCCTACCTTTTCTGTAGTGTTTGCTGAAATCACACAGGAACAATGATCAGAAATGACCTCCCAACAAAATCGAGCTGAAGTGTTTGGAAAGTCATCATGCCACTCTTCATTCATAAAGACATGATCTATCTTGGAATAGATTCGCTTGTTTCCATCTTGATTGTTGGTCCAAGTAAAAAAAGAACCATTACTTTGGAGCTTGTCAACATGAGCTTGAGCCAACCAAAGATTTGAGTCATCCATTTTATTATGAGTCACCGGATTCCCTCCATTCCTATCATCCACGTTGAAAACAGAACTAAAATCCCCAAGAACTACCCAAGGTTTGACAGGAAACCTGAGCTGCAACAGGTTTTGCCAAAGTCCCTTTCTATCTTCAATAGTGTTATAGCCATAAACAAAAGTTAAACAAAATGTTTTTGCTTGACCAGTCATTTTGACCACACAATGAACATGCTGTGGTGATTCTGCTATTACTATAACACGCACAAAACTTCTCCTCCACAATATCAATAAACGACCCTCTATAGTGGAACTGGTATAACATTCCCAGTTAGCAAATTTATTGGGCATTAACTCCTGAATTTTATTCCCTCTCAATTTTGTTTCTAACAAACCACAAACACCAATTTTACTAACATTGCAAAACTCCAAGAGTCTTGCTTCTCCTTATTATTCATTCCCCTTACATTCCAACTTCCTATGTTGCAACTATCCATGATTAATTAGCAATTAGATCAGGACCTTTTGCCTCTCCTTTTTCAACTACCTGTTCCTCCCAACATTCCACTTCTTGTGACACACTAAAAGTGTTGACAGATCTTTGACCTATATCAGGTTCGATATCCATAGAGGACCCTGGAATAGGCTCTTTCATTTTTGGACCTGCTGGTTTTCTAGGAGTTTTCCCGCCATCATCATTCAATATCTCACTTTTCTTAGTTAATACAGAGGGTTTAGAAATCAACTTAGATGTAGCAGGAGCTGGGTCAATCGGCTTCTGTTTTTTCTCCTCTGGTTTAGGTACAGGTGCTTCGTCCTCTACCTACTTTACTCGAACCACAGTATCCCCTTTCCTACAATCGGCCATAATATGGCCATAGCCCGGGCATGTTTTACACTTCACAGGGAACCATTCATAGTCTATTCCCTGCTCCATCAATTGACCATTTTCGTTGAGGAATTGGATCGTTCTTGGAGGATCGTATGTTATATTCATTTCAACCTCTTAATTCTTTAAAATTTTAGCAAATACAATTATACAAATAACCAAAAAAATTTAAAGAAAAAGCCAAAAATATAGAATAATTTCGATCTTATAAGGTTCAAAGGAAGACCAGTCTTCAAGAACTTAGAAGTGCCACAAATTTTTACACCATGATCGATCCCCATCCAAACAAAAGCCCACTGCAAGCCAGTAGAGATACAAAATCAGCATAGAGGGAGGCACAAGACAAGCGTAACTAATCACTGCAATATTCCTATTACAACAATAAACAAACCAAACTAAACAATATAAACAAACCTACTAAGGCATAAGAACAAGCTTAAGGAGGCACGAAACAATAGCTTGAAGAAGCACAATACATGTCTTAAGAGGCACAAGAGAAGCCTATTTAGCACCAAGACAATCCGTTATGGCTAGCTTAGCCTTCCCAAGCAACAAACGATCTAATGTCTCTAAACTGGCCTAGCCTAAAGAAGCTCAAAATAAAAAACAACTTAGGGCACAACTCAGTCAAAAACTTCATACAATACCAATATGTTACCAAATCAATCTAGAAAAGCTTTATATAGTACAAGGTTTCATAAACGCAGACATATAACAAGTGTTAAATTTCATATCAAAATGTACCAACAATAAACCATTAAGAAGAAGCTTCTTCATCGTTGATCAAATACTAAAGTATAGTTGAAAAATCATTGCTCATTTGAAGACAACTAATCGAATTAAGAATAAGAACAAACTAGGAATAGAAGAATAGATTGTCTTACTCGTTGAATCGCTCTCCCCTCATCTTCTTCGGTGCTGGACTAGGCAAGACAGGAGGAGTGCAACAGCTGGTCACCGACAAACGAGGAGAAATCTAACATCTGAGACCTCACGGTGACGTGGGGATTCTGGATAGGACTAAAGGATTTGCGCGTGAAAGAGCTTTTTTATTCACATGTGTTTCTTTTGGGAAATAATTTACACCCAAATAATATAATGCATGCATTCATACCGTAACAAAGATACAGTAACCAATTCCAGCAAATTACATAGCAAACGCCCACACTACATATTTTTCCATTAATTTTATTGTCGAATTAATTATACATGTACTACTCAAATTTATATTATATACAAAGTAAAAGCAACATGCACTACATATTTACTTAGTTTTTATTTAGAAAATATATTAATTATTTTTATTATATATTTTTAATTGTCATATAAATTTTAAATAAATAAAAAATATTATATATTTTATAATTTAATGACTGAAACATATTATAAATTAAAGAAAAAAACTATCTATAGTTTAAAAAAAATTGTTAAACCAAGAATTTGTTAAATACACATTTTTTCTAATTTTCTTTTACAAAAAATGCCCATGAATTTCAATATGAAGAAATATAAAAAAGGTTCTAAATAAAACGATGAATTTCATAAGTTTATTTGATAAAATTTTAATATATATATATTTATGTCTTAATTTACTATTACATATACATTTGGATAAACAAAATACTTAAAATGACAAAATAAATAATTAATAAAAGAAAGAAAAAAAATAACGTACATAAATCACTACTACAAAAAAGGTCATTTGAGTCAGTTGCCAACTACCACAATTGACATTTTGCGTCAGTTTTAAAAGTGACGCGAACTCCCATGACGCAAACCAACCTGGCATTAGCGTCAGTGGAGCACTGATGCAAACCTGACATTTGAGTCAGTGGGGCACTGATGCAAATGCCAGGCATTGGTGTTAGTGGAACATTGACATAAATGTCAGGTTTGCATTAGTGCTCCACTGACACTAATGCCACGCATTTGCGTCAGTGCTACACTGACGCAAATGTCAAGTTTGCATCAGTGCCCCACTGACGCGAATGTTAGGCTTGTGTTGCATCAGTGCTCTACTACCACAAAAGCTCAAAAACGTGAAATTTTGCGTAGGTTATGAACTACCACATAATGTTTTAACCAAAAAAAATGCAAATGTTTATGCCAATTGCCTTGGCCTATTTGATAAAAAAAAACAGCAGCAAAAACAAAAAACAACAACAAAAATAAAAAAACTGCAGTGTAAACATAAATAAGAAAATAACATAAATCAATAAAATATTTGTATAGTTAACATTTGTTATTAAAATCCACAAAAGTAATCAAGATTTCAAAGTTAATCATTGTATGTAGTTATAACTATTGCATTCTAAAATTCTAAGCATTAAACACTGAAACTAAAGTTTCCTCACAAAACTTGCTAATTTTCTAACTAAGATACGCTAAAATTGATTCAGTCCACTCATCCCATAATCCAAAACAATAAGATAGAATTAATTAATCCAAATAAAATCAAAAGCAATAGTTTAAATAGAATTCAAAGAGTAAAATAATACCTCATTTTTCAAGTAGGTCTTCAGTCTAGGTTGTGAAATCAAATCTCTAGCAAACTTCATAATGTAATAGCTACACTCGGTAGGCCTTGTTTGGTTTTGACACTATTACAGCATAGTTATACAAATGTAAGTATCATATTTGGCAAGTTATTATAATAAAAATATGTTCAAAACTTTAACAAGTTAAATAATCATTTACTTAATTTAGGAACACAAACTTTTAGTTTAATAGACTCTTTTTGTCTTCAGCGTGTATCATATTGATCTAATGCCCTGCACAAAATATTAATATTTATCCAGATGTTAGTCGTGATGAAATCGTAAATTGATTAAGTAATATGTATAACTTACATGATAATTATCTCCTTGATTTCCGGATGAAAATGTGAATTTACTGGATCCAAAAATGTCACCGAATGACTGTGTGGCTAAATCAATACTAACATCCAGTGAAAACTACAACCAAACATACTTTTGTGTAAGATATTTATCAATAAAAAAGTAAATGGATATAAAATTAAGATGACTTACTTGTTATTTCATGGACAAATTAGAAATTGTGTCTCTAGTTCCATCTGTAGAAATCGTTTGAAGAGATTTTTAGCTCATGCTTCATTGGTTCCTCCATCAGTGGACACTAAACCAGAATGCATGAAAGTGTACATGTGGTTCAACCCCTTCGTTTGCACTAAATCATCGAGCACCCTACATATAAAAAAGGCAATAAAGTAATAAATTTCAAGTCACACTAATTAAACTATAAATTTATAAGCACCATTGCACCTTATATATATAATGTCAGCTCAGTCTGTCCAATCATCTCATAATTTCCAAAGTGGAGGATATCATCTTTCAATAACCGAGCATCATTTGAGAATCCAAACACCCTTTCTACAATCAGAATTTCTACCATGTGGTCACTTTTCCACTGATCAATAAACTTCAACAAACATTTTAACATTTTTGTCATAGGCACTTCTAAAGGCTCCTATGTCAATGCCTATATTCGTTGCCTTGATTATCTTTGTTGTTGAGTAGAGGGTGCAAGTGACTCTTTAATTTGTTGATTAGTAAGGACCCAATGTTGTGGCCATCCAACATCGTACCCGATTGCTTGACCAACCTAGGTATAACCTTCCATTGTAAGGGGATACAGTAAACTAGCGTTCTCTTCAATGGCTACCTCAACTCTCACACGCTAATTTCCCAGAGGCAGTTGAACACTATGTATTTCTTTGCAACGAGTACTTAAAAGTTCCCCCTCTGCAACTAAATTTTGTGTCGAACCAAGACACAACTTGCTATCCAAATATTGCATTACAAAAAGATCAAAGTCAGCATTTAGATAAACTAATTTATTTCTACCTTGTCCAATATATATGCAATAATGAGTTGATAAGAAAATATTACCTCATCAGGAAATTTTGACTGTGGTGGGGGCAGGGCATATGGTGCTTGTGAGGGTGGTTGGTGAGCATATTGTGCCTGTGTTGGGGGTGGAGGGGCATATGGTGCATGTGTTGTGTTTGAGGCTCCTCCAACACCCGAACCAGATTCATTTGATGATCTAAATGCACCGCTCTGTTGAGATTGAATATACACCATCAATTGGTTTAACTTTTCCTCCTGTTGACATTCCCTTTCTCCAGATTGACGTTATTTCTCTTCAAGGTCTTTATAACGAGCAGCTTCCACACCTTTTTTTGTATGGTTAAATCTTCTTGGCGGTGGACTGTGAAAAACTACACGGGGAACGACATTCCCACTGACCCCCCTAACACGTCCCCCATGCTCTGGAGTGCCTAATGCCATAGTTAGTATATTGTTTGAACGTTCCTCCACCAACTCGCCATCTGCTACGTTTTGCCTATATTCCGCCTATATATAAAAAACAATTTAATCAGTTAGAATTTAGCACATACATTAATCATTGAAATTAGTAAAAAAAAAAAAAAAAGAAGTCAAAGAACAATTACAATTCTTTTCACCACCTCTCAAGCTTCTTCACCAACAACTTCTCCTTTCTTGTTCATCCGTGCCTGTGTCCATATCTCAGATCTGTCATATTCACTCAACTCATGATCCAATTCCTGCTCTATTTTTTTCTCTATCAATGCATAACCACCACGTCCTGACTGACGTGGATACTTTTTATGAGCTTGAGCATCATTTTTTATTTACCTCATCTCTTCCCACTCTCGGGTTAGTCTTTTCGTAATAGATTTGTTCCAATCTTCATGATCGCAATAAATGATGTAGTCTGATGGCAGTTTGTCAAGAAGCTTAGGAGCTACAATCTTATATACATAAACAATATCTTTTGTTAGTATTTTTTTCCAGTTTCTTCATGTCTTTCCTGCTTCCTTGAGAATGTATGTTTTAGCATAATTAGGTAGTTTGAATGTACCCTACACAAAATTAACAATAAAATTTTAAACTTTTTTTTTCAATACATGTTAAGATAAATTTAATAGTTAATATTAAAGCTTACCTGGATTTGACCCCATATCATTTCTTTTTTATCCTTTGGTATTTTTTTTTCAATTGTCGACATTTAAAGGAAGGGTTGTGCGTGATAGAAGAACAATGGTGTTGTTCATCTTGGACCCCTCTTTTCCCATCGCTCAACCAAAGCGATTGTACTCGACCTCATAATTTCGATCCTCACTTCTTGCTTTGAATACATCACTACAAATTTTTTTTCCCCTATACTTCTTATCTTGTGTATTTGTTGGTGCGGTAAGATCGACCACCTCTGGACCGTTAGCATCATCGTCGTCAAACAGATCGCCCTAAACATAATATGGTGGAACCATAATCAATAAATCTGCAATTAAATGAACAAAAATTGTATATGTTAGTTGACTTAAATCTTCACCATGCTTAAGTATATAATATATGGTATGAAACTCACAAAATACACAAATAACAAAATTAATATATATACCTTTAATTATCTACCCACAACCCTTCACCATTCTCGTGTATAATGTCATCATCATCACCAATGGTGACATCAATAGGCAGTGAAGAAATTGTAAATGTTTCTTGTTCAAGTAAATCACTCCCAAACTCTTTGAGTGGATAATCTTTTGGTTGACTTGGTAGGACAACTGACCATCAAGCATCTACTGGATCACTCACATAAAATACTTGCTTGGCTTGTGATGCCATTATAAAGCGGTCAGATTTATGTCCTATTCGATTTAAGTGCACCAGTGTGAATCCTAACTCATTTGTTTTGATCCCATTGTCACTTTTCACCCAATCACACAAGAAGAGAGGAATCCGAAAAATCACATAATCTAGTTCCCAAATTTCTTTGATCACCCCATAAAATGTCATATCACATTGTATAAGATTTTTATCTTTGGAACTAGATATTTGAAAAGTTTGGGCGATAATAGTAACACTACTATTTTGTGTCTTTCTAATATTATCACGGTCTATGGTGTTTAATTGAGTATCGTTTATATAATAATATTGATACTTAATTACACTAATTGAAGGACCTCGTGCTATCCATTTTAGTGTTTCAGACACTTTGTTTGTGGTGTTATTCAAAACCTAGAATATACAACGTAAAATCAAGTCTATCAAAATGTAACCAGTTAAAATACAATAAAACTCAAACAATAACAACACAAATATTTTACCTCATTCTCTAACCAAGTATTGAAATTTTGATAATGTTCATCTTATACCTGTTTTTTATTCCGAGACTTATTAGGATAAGTAGTCTTGATCCAATTCAAATGTTATCCTCAAGAAAAACAATTTACGTCAATAAATTACATTAATTAACAATATGTTGAAACAACAAAATAAGACTGACCATACATATGTATAGGAACTTATTCGATATATGGTTGAATGTCATCAATATTTTGTAAGACTATGTGATGTGCTTCATCTCTATCAGATTTATTTACTTTAGAAACAACATCACCTCTACTACCTTTACTTATTTCAAATTCAATTTTTGGAGAACACAGTCTAATGCTCGCAACACCTGATAAGTATTCTGAGCAGAATTCCATTGCTTCTTCAACGATGCAGGATTAAACTATGCAACCCTCAGGTCTACTTCTATTTCTAACATAACCTTTTTAAAATCTTTATATACCGTTCAAATGGGTACATCCATCTCAAGTATACTAGTCCACACAATTTTACATCTCTCACCAAATGAACTATTAAATGAATCATTATGTCAAAAAATGAAGGTGGGAAAAATTGCTACAACTCACACAAAGTCATCAGGAGATTTGTTTGGAGATTGTCCAACTTTGATACATCTATAACTTTACAACAAATAGATTTAAAGAAGAATCATAATTTGGTAATTGCATAACAAACTTTTTTGGGCAACACAGAACGGATAGTTACCGGTAGAAGATACTCAAGTAGTGTGTGGTGATCATGAGACTTCATTCCAACTAAATTCAAAATTTTCATATCTACCAATGCAGAAATATGTGAAGAATAACATTTTGATACTTTCACATTCGACAAAGAATGACATACCATTTGTTTCTCTTCTTTAGACAGGGTATAACACAGAAGTGGTAAATAGGTTTGTCTCTCACCAACCTCTGATTGTAACTTTTTGTGTATGCCCATTACTTTTAAATCCAACCGAGCTTTAATTCAATCTTTACTCTAACCAGGAATATTAAGCAATGTACTAATTAAGTTATCCGATATGTTTTTCTCAATGTGCATCACATCCAAGTTATGCTGCAAAACCAAATGCTCCCAATATTCAAGCTCAAAACAAATAGATTTCTTCTTCCAACAAACTGTCGCACCATCTACAACCTCCTTTGTTTTTTCACAACCAACATTTTTCTCTTATTTGTATAATCTCCAGGCTTACCGAACTTGCATAAGACTTTGTTCAACTTTGTTAACAATTTTCCTCCAAGTAAAGGCGGTGTAGCCTTTCTGAATTCAGGTTTATCATTGAAGGCATTTGTCAAACTTCGAAATTCATGTTCTTCAGGTTATAACATTCTGTGTCCCATATAACAAATCTTTTGAGAGTGTTTTAAATATTCAGAATGAGTCCCCTCTTCACAAATGAAACATGCCTTATACCCTATAACACTAAATATATAAAGATTACCTAAAGCAGGAAAATCATTAATGGTCCACAACAACACTCCTTCAAGATTTAAATTTTCTTTCTTATAAGCATCGTAAGCATTAACCCTCTCATACCACAATGTGCTTAAATCGTCAAAAAAAGGAGCAAGGTATACATTAATATCATTTCCAGGTTGTTTAGGACCTAGTATCCATAAGGTCAACATTGTAAACTTCCTCTTCATACACAACCATGGCGGTAAATTATAGATTACAAGCATTACAGGCCAACAACTATATTCACTACTAAGGGAAGTTTGTGGATTAATTCTATCAGCATAAAGACCCAAACGAATATTCCTTGGTTCATTGCCAAATTCAGGCCATTCCACATCCACTGTTTTCCAAGCTAGAGAGTCAGCTGGATGTATCAGCTTACCATCCTTTACTCTATCTTTGGCATGCCAAATTAAATTTTTAGCATGATCATCATTTTGGTTCAACCGAACTAAATGAGGTATCGGTGATAGATACCATAAAACCATTACAGGGACTCCTTTTCTAACTGCAATAGATTTTTTTTCTTTTGCCATCAAAACTCGCCACATGTCGAACATACAATTACATCAACAAATATTTTTCGATACATGATGCAGTCGTTAGGACAAGCATGTATTTTTTCATATTGGATGCCTAACAAATGCAACATCTTCTTTGCCTCAAAAAAAGAAGATGACATTTCATTACCTTCTGGTAATAAATCTCCTAAAAATGTTAACAACTCTGTCATTCCCTTATCACTCCACCCATGTTTGGCTTTAAAGTTGTACAAACTAAGCAGTGCTGATAATTTAGTGAACCTTTTACAATTACGGAAAATGGGGTTTTCATCATCTTCTAAGAAGGACTAAAATTTAATTGGATCCATATGAGATTCATGTTGTGCATCATCAATCAATTCCGCAATATCATCAACTTGATAATCCACATCAAAATACTTATTATTCTTAGATGGTCCCTCATCAATGGCTTTCATTCGTTCTTCGTGCAAAAACCACATTTTATAACTTTTGCCTATTCCGTTCCTAAATAAGTGATCTTTTATTTTGACAATTGTCATCCTGACAATGTTACCACAAGGACAATGAATACTATTAGGAGATTGAGTATTCCTTGCACAAAATTGCAAAAAAACTCAACTCCATTCCTATATTTCACTGACAACCTATCCGCTGACATCAAATCTCTATCCATTTTCAAACTTCACACAAACAAAAAAAAAACCAAACATGCAAAGCAACAAACATTAACAATTTGGTTCATGAATGACTTAATTGACAAGTAAACAAATGAAACAATATGTCCAAAAAAATTTGGGCTGCTATTCCCTTATTTCTATCACATTTCCCAAATTTTAAAACATACATGTATACAACACATAATATACACAAAAGTATTCAACATATCAATCAAATATGCATAATTCTCATATTACTAAATCTTAACAAAATTGAGGAGCATTTCTCTTATTTATATCACATTTCCCAAATTTAAACGAACCTATATTCATCACATAAACATAACAAACTAATTAATTAATGAAACATGCATAATTCCAGCCTTGTATCATCGCAGCACACAGTCCCAGAACCTATATCCACTAATTTATAATTCATACATTCCACTAAGTTCAATATCTTAATTATATATTATGGTAAAAAATATTATTACCTCCAATATAAAATTCTCCAAAGCTTGATCTCACCAACAAATTCGCAAACAAAAAACCTATTCAAATATATCAATACACAAAAGATAAATGAAAAAGTCGTCAATATATATGTATACATACTCAAACTATTAAACCCAAAATTTAAAAAAAATAAAAAGATGACAAAATATAAATTTTTTTTTACTACAAATATTAAAACTAAATAATTAATAAAGTAGAACTAGTAGAAAATATATAAACTAATCTATATACCCATTTACATAATAAAACCCGAAATAAAATTTAATAAAAAAATTGAAAATGTTAAAAAAACTAAAGAAATTATAATAAAAAATTTCTAAAAAAAGAAAATATTAAAATGCAAAGTTTAAACCTAAAACAATTACATAATCTAATATAAAACTAACCAACAATTTGAAAATCCGATATATAGCTATTTTATAAAAAAAAATCACAAAAATGAAATTTATTTTATAAAAATTAATAAAATTGCACTGACATGTGGTAATTGAGTAATGTAGGTTCTTGAAGTAGCAAACCACTAAGGAAGTTTTTGGGGTTTTAAACAATAATTTTCAAAAATAAAAAATCTACAAAAAAAAAAAAAATGTATAAGGTTCATAAACATATATAAATCATCATTTTAACCTTAAAATTGAAAAAAAAAAGAAAGAAAACTTACCAAAATGTTTCGAAATGTTGGGAAGAGCTGTTGGTTTTAGAGAGAAAACGCAGTTTTTCGTTTTCTGAAAGTTTAGCGTAAATGAGCTCTCTGTGAAGAAGAAATGCCATTTAAATGCATAGGGGCGTTAGCGTCAATGCCCCACTGACACTAACAAGACGTTTGCATCAGTGGGGCACTGACGCTAATGCCCAAGTAAAATGCGCATTTTACTTCTAACACTAGTTGGACGTTTGAGCCAGTGGGGCACTGACGCTAACGTCCACGTTACTAGCGTCAGTATTCTAACTGACGCAAATACCCTTTCATTTTTGGCAGTGCCCAACTACCACAAATGCTAATTCTTGGTCAACGGCATCAGTCAGCTGCATTGGTTGACTCGTGTGACTAACACAAAATGGGTATTTTGGTGTAGTGAATATTGTTAGATTAGAGTTTTAAAAACATATATGATCAAAAAAGTAATTTAAATACGTTAATATGAAATTTTAAAATATGTGATGAGAAATTATTGATGATCATTTAATAATTTTTTTATTTATTTCTTCAATTTATTTACATTATTTAAATGATTTTATTACTATTTTATTTATTTATTTATTTGTCTTCTTTAGAAAATTTTAAAACTAGCAGTGTTATGAAATAATAAAATAAAGTGTTAAATCTAACAAAAACTACAATTTCAGTTAAACTCACATTTATAATATATAAAGATAAGTGTCATGTGTGTACAAATAATATGAATGTGTAACTACATAAGAAATCAGAGTAACATTTCTATTCTATCAATAATAAACAATTTTCTTCTTCAATCATTAAGGTGTACTTTGAATTAAATTATGAATATTTTGTACCTTACATATAGTAGTTTGTGATCTGGAAGGTTATCATATTATTGTTATTTTTTTTTAAAATATAGAAAATGTTTTGGTTTAATTTTTTTATAATATGTTTATGTCATTGTTTTATATATAATATTGCTTAATTATTTAAAATTTATATGATAATTATAAATAATTAATAAATTTTCTAAATAAAACTAAGCAAACATTGCACGTTTCTTGCACCTAGTATATATATATAGGTGAATACTTAATGGACATCAATTTTTACAAACCTTACCATATAGTATTTATTTTAAATATTTTACTTCCTTAATGGCGTGTTTACTTATGGGATAAAAGAATAGGAATGGGGAATGAGTTTCATTACCCTTGTGTACTTCCTTAATTTTTGTTAGGAATGGGAATAAAATATGTAGGCCTCACACAAATTCACTACAAGAAAAAGTACTAGAAGGGGCGACGGATGTCGTCCCTAATAACGCAAAATGTCGCCCTTAATGAGTCGACCCTAATATTTATTATTAGTGGCGAAAAACTAAGTCGCCCCTAGTAATCAAACATTAGGGTAGACATTTTCGCCCCTAATATTTTCAAAGTCGCCCCTAATAATGGTGTTCCCATAATCTTTTTTTGCCTTTAATAATCAAAAGTCGCCCCTAATGATGGTGTTCCCAGAATCAATTTTTGTCCCTAATAATCAAAAGCAGCCCCTAATAATACAATATTATGGGCGAAAAAAGTCACCCGTACTTGTTTTATACAAATAAAATTATATTTATTAAAATAAAATATGATTTTTTTAAATCATATTTTTATTTCATAAAAACAATTGTGTACCCTAATTTCAACACTAGTCCTTCACTCAGCTCGGGTACAGCTGGCAAATAAATATGTGGGGGAAATAACCAAGGAGTCCATTTATTATCCATGTGGACAGCTCAGTTTTCACGATGATTATGGGAGCTAGTGATGCATAGGTTGCGAAGCACAAGCTCATGATATTCATACGGTCTCCATAGTACGAGCTCAGAGATATATCCATTTCGTGGTTACTCAAATAAATTGCGTACCCACGAACCCCCAAAGACTCAAGTATTTTTATACGATCATTTATTGCCAGCCTGTAATATTTAATGTCCCATATATTAGGACGCCATTTATTTCATGATCAGGTCATATCCTAGTATAAATGGGAATATTTTACATTAAATGTAATAAATATGTATATCCGTGATTGACTCATGCGGTTACCCAAACTTGTCCAAGGAATTTCTCTATAAATACTGAGAATATTGGACAGGGAAAGGGACGATTATTCTGTAATACCGAAACTTTGCCAAAATAGAGAGAGAAAAACATCAATTATATAGACTCGTGGACTAGGTGGATTTTAACCACTGAACCACATAAAGAGATATGTGTCTTTGAGAGTTAATTTCTTATTTCGGTTTATTATCAAGCACTAATCAACCTTGTCATTTTCTTAATTCATTATTGGTGAAAAACTGCGTCAATAGTTTGGTGCTCTCGTTGATAGGTGAGATTATTGCTTTCTTAAAAATTACAGTCAAATCACATCATGGTGGTTACTCGCTCAATGCATGATAATGAGATAGAACAACTTGGTGGGCAGGAGGCCCTTCATGCCGCTGTTTTAAACGAGCATGGTCCTGAAGTTCAGCAATGTTCGGGAAAGCAACTAGCGGGCCACGGCGACACTGGGAGTTCGACGTCATTGCCACCGAATCCAAACCCATACTACTTAACTGCGGTTGAATCGAAGAATATGCAGTTAAGAAGCCATCTTGCTAAGGCAAACATGCAAATTGAGGAGGTTTTGGCTCGGTTACACCCTCTTGCAACCGACGTTAATGTCGGAAAGAGGCAAGGTGGATTTCATAAGTCCCATAGTAATAACTTATCCAAACCAAGTCGGTCAGTCAAAACTGCCACCAAAATTTCTGGGCCTACAGCACGAGATCGCCAAAATGCTCAACCTAGTGGCCCTCCTAGGGGTCATCGGCATGTCAGTCGATCGATAAGAACCGCGACCCCAAGTTCGGTACCTCCGTCGCACGCGCTTGGAAATAGTCATGGCAACCCATGAGGAGGGGCTGGAGTAGGTTCACAGAGAAAAAATGTTCCAGCCAACCCTCTTGCATCACGGTCGGATCGTCAGGCGCAGAGAGCTGGAAATGATGTGACAGAACAGAGGCGGGCTAATTTAGTTCGCCCTGATGGGACAAGGATTGCCTCATCAGTTAGGCATCCCCCGTCACCCATAAGACATCTGACTGCCCCACGTCCTACACGGAACATTCTTGCTTATGGAGACAGTAGAGGAAATCCTCGTTCGTCTGCCCATAACTATGTCCCACGGACACGTTGAGAAAATCTAGATCCTCGACCTCAACCACGGGCTGTGAGCTTTGAAAATGGAAGTTATTGGATGGAAATTCATCGAAGTGGTAGGTTTGGTAGGTCCAAGGGTGATCTAAGGAACCATATGAGTTCAGCTCAAAGCCCTTGGTATAATCCACAGCCTGATCTGCGTGATCGCCTAAATTCTCAGAGAAAAAAATTCAGCTCAGGATCAAGGAGTCAGTTACACTCGTCAAGAGGGAGATCCTTCCGAAGTACGAGATAACGGGAATGCCCCAAAAAACCAAGCCCGAACTTGGAGGGACAACAACCCGCCAAACGCGTGCAATAGGATGGGAGCTGTTGAATAGCCCCAGAAAAACCTAGGGACCAAGGACCAAACCCTCGAAAGGTTGGCCCAGATGGAGGAGCTAATGAAGAAACTTCTATCGGAGAAAGAGAAAGATGAATGTGACTCAGAGGATGAGCTCGAGTTTTTCGCCCTGAATATTGTGGCGACCGCATATCCAGTGGGTTTCAGGATCCCACATTTGTCCAAATTTTACGGTAATGGGGATTCGTCTGATCACCTCGGGATGTTCAACACCATAATGATGGCCAACAACACCAGACCCGATCTAAGATGCCGTATATTCCTCTTGACTCTGATTGGTCCAGCCAGGCAGTGGTTCAAATAATACAAGAGGCATTCAATCAGCTCGTGGAAGAGTTTTTCCACTGATTTTAAGAGAGCATTCAGGGCTTCCTAGGCAGCTCAAATTAAGGCTGATGTAATGACCCAACTATTTCTAAGACTTTGGACCATTAAAACTACTAGACATAGCTACTATTTTTGGAGAAAACATACATAAGAAATAATTGTAACTTTATTAAAACTCCAAAATAAATATTGTATCAATAAAATAAAAGTGTATAATAAAATGTGATAGGGTATGGGGTCCCATTGTATACAAAACATAAAACATAATTTTAAATACTAATTGTGAAATTACATTAAGAAAACATAATTTAAAAGACTCAAAATAAATAACTTCATCCTTGATCGACATGCCGTCCATTCATTCCATTCATCCTCAACACACAAGCCAAGCTACCAAGAATCCTTCTGCCTCCATAATAATTTTCCTCCATCACACTAAAAATAAAGGAGTGAGCCTAATGCCCAGCAAGGAAAATCTACTAACACATATAAGCATAAAAATATATCACAAACATATACTAGAAAACATATGACTATAAATTCATATATCATATAGGACTACAATATTAATGGCCATTAACTCATTAACATGGCATGTGATAAACCATCTAGGTCCTCTGTCTACTAATTGAGGTAGGTAGATCTCATGGTAGTATATGATAACCCATCTAGGTCCTCTGTCTACTAATCGAGGTAGGGTAAATCATAACTCTAACCCATGAAATGATAAATAATATTGGGGCTTGCTATCTAAGCAATTCATATGCCCAAGCGACTAAAAACATATCATAGCATAAACCTATCATAACATATAAGCACATAAAATCTATCATATTTTCCTTACCAAAAGTCGGGATATTTGGGAACAAGAACGGTATTTAGAAACTCCTATAAACCAACTGTAGAACAAGGTGAGAATCTTTAAGAATAAAGATGAATGTGGGAACTAAACCATCAAGAAGAAACTTACCAAGAAGGACCTTAAGTTTCAAGAACTTAAATAACAAGAGTTAGGATTTGAATAAAAGAAACTAAAGAATTATAAAGAACTGGACTTAAAGAATAGGAATACCTTGAATGACCTTATGGATTGGTCTAAACCTCAATACCAAAATCACACTTTTTCTCACTTCCCAAGTGTTTATAAAAGCTTAGAATGATAAAGCTTTAACCCAAAACCCAAGTGTATCTCTCTATAGTAAAACAAGCACCTTGGAGGCTATGATCAAATGTTTGAAGAATGTAGAAAATGGCTGAGTACTAGGTCCTATTTATAGAGTTCAAGGAGTGAAACTAACCCCTTTTAATTTGAATAAATAAATGATTATAAAATGAAAAAGATTTGAATTTTCATTCAACTGATGCCCAGAACTCGGTCAAAATCGTTCAAAGGCAAGTCTAAGTGGTTAAGGGTATTTTTATTTTTATTTTTATTTTTTTATCAAGAAAGGAAATATGCATTGATCAACCAACAAGTACAAAAACAAAGGCAGGAGCAATTAACTCCCCCTCAACATCAAACTAGAGAAAAAATTGAAGCATCATTTTCTCCCTAAGATTCAATTTTTTACATTTATGACTAAAATTATGCACTCTAGCTTTTACAGAGTCTCTAATAAGACCAGTAACATAATCCACAGCATAACAACTACTCTCCAGCCAACACCTATTCTTGTTAATCCATATAAAGTAAACAGTAGCAGCCAAGGCTGTTGAAACCACCCTGGATAAGCCGTCTTTCCTGGGAACACTTAGCCAGCAGCACCAGTCTTGGTAGCTCTCTGGCCAAACTAAGGCGCCCAACCAACTGGAAATCGAATGATGAAGTTTCCTTGAAAACCAACAGTCAAAGAACAAGTGATCATGACTCTCCAAGGCAGGCTCACAAACCGGACAACAATGAGAACTAACAAGGATATGGCAGTGAGTCAGGTGATCCCTGGTAAGGAGCTTCTGATGAGAAGCCAACCACAGAATGAAGCGGTGCTTAGGTTGAGAAAGGCTGCACCAAATAGTTTTCATACCAGAAAAGGGGAAACCAGAGGAGAAATGTAAATACAGTGTGCCCAGTTTGATTTTCCCCTTAGAAACAGATGTGTCCAAAGTTGCTTCATTCAAACTCTTACTCATTTTAACTAATTTTTTCCAATACCAGCTAGTATCATGCTATAATTCATAATCCCAAATTAGACCACCTTTCAAATAAACACAATTCACCCATTTAACCCAAAGGTTATCTTGTTTTGAAGAGATAGCCCAAATGTACCTAGCCAAATTAATCTTATTCCAGAGGGTACCCTCTTTGAAACCCAACCCACCATAAGACTTAGGTCTACAAACAAGATCCCAAGAAGCTAGGTGAAACTTGCTTCTGAAACCATTACCACCCCATAAGTAATTTATGCACAAGGAATCTATTTCTCTGATAACTTTTTGAGGAAGCAAAAAAATGCTCATCCAAAAGTTTTGAATCCCCAAAAGAGTGGACTGAATTAGTTGCACACGCCCAGCATATGACAGGTTGCGACTGGCCCAACTGTGAAGCCTCTATCTGATTTTTGAAATTATTAGATCACAGTCCATTGCTTTCCATTTTGTGGGACGCAGAGGGATACCAAGATACATTAAGGGAAATTGCCCCTCTGTCATGCTAGTTAACGACAGTAGCTTCTCCTTCTCAGTTGCCGAAATTCCCCCAAAGTATATGCGGGACTTGCCTTGATTAATATTCAGACCAGAAGCTATTGGGAAGGACCTGAAAATCTGGTGTCATATCTTAATAGACTTGTCATGCGCTTTGCAAACGAGAAGTAAGTCATCCGTAAAACAAAGATTTGTAATATTTAGAGACTTACATAATGGGTGAAATCTGAAATCCTTTCTTTTAGTAGCCTCATGAAGAGCTCGAGTGAGATACTCCATAACAATAACAAAGAGAAGAAGGGAGATAGGATCCCCTGGCCGCAGCCCCTTACCACGCTTAAACTTTCCATGCAGCTGACCATTTATTAGAATGCAGTAAGACGAACCTCTCAAACATACCATAATCCATTTGATGAACCGGCCTGGGAACTTGTAAGCATGCAACAAATTTTCAAGGATGTCCCAATCTATAGAATCGTAGGCTTTGCTGAGATCTATTTTCATTAAACACCGAGGAGAGATTCGCTTCCTATTATAGCCAGAATAAGAACATTATGAGCTAAAGTTCTATTCTTAACAAAGCTCCTTGATTTTGGTTAATCAACTTAGGAAGGATGGAGTTCAGCCTATTACAAAGAATTTTAGATATACATTTGTAAAGAGTATTGCAGCACGCTATGGGGCGATAATCTGAGGCATTTAAAGGTTGACTCACTTTAGGAATGAGAGCCAAAATTGTACTGTTCAGAGCCTTCGGAATGTAACCTTTATCAAAGAATTCTATCACTGCTGTCACAACCTCTCTTCCTATAATAGGCCAAAGGCTCTTGTAAAAACCAGCACCAAATCCGTCCGGGCCAGGGCTTTTAACTGCCTTAATGCTAAACATAGCTGATTTAACTTCTTGGTAAGTGAAGGGTTTTATAAGAAAAGATTGGTCATCAAGATTATGAGTAACACCTGACTGAACCACAGAATTGTCAATGAAACCAGAAGCATCGCTGGACCTTCCTAAGAAAGATTGAAAATGATTAGTAAAATGGCTAATTACCTTTGAGTAGTCTACTTCAACTCTGCCATGTTCATCAACAAATGAAACAATTCTGTTAACAGTCTTCCTTTTCTTCATACTGGCATAGAACATGGTGGAATTCTCATCTCCAAAGCGAATCCAATCAACCTTACTCTTTTGATATAAAAAGCTCGCATAAGCTGCCTCTTGAATTTTGAACTCCCTATGAGTAGCACGCTCAACATCTCTTAGATTCTGAACATTCAGATTACTGAGAAGATTGTTTTTTGCTTGCTAAAATAACAATTTGCTATCCTCATAGTTCTTAATTATATTCCCAACTATTCTCCAATTGAATCGCTTCAGTATAAATTTTAGACGTTGAAGCTTCCTCATAATTTGTTGTAACCCATACCCCTCCGAAGCTAAAGGATCCATCCAGCTAGCCTGAACTGTAGATTTAAAGAGCGGGTGCTGAGTCCACATATTAAAGAAACGAAAAGGATAAACACCAGACCTCTGAACAGATATGTGTTTCAAGATAATAGCACAATGATCAGAAACGACCTCCCAGCTAGCTATAGCGTTGACATTAGGAAATGTATCTAGCCAATCCTCATTAACAAACACTCTATCTAGCTTGGAAAATATGCGATTAGTCCCATCTTGATTATTCGACCACGTATAATAAGAACCCAGTAACTTCATTTCTTCCACTTGCCCAAGATCTAACCACCTTCGAGAATCCTCCACTTCTTTAGGAGAAATTGTCTTACCTCCCATTCGATCAGCTGCCTCAAAAACAGGGTTGAAATCACCCAAAATAAGCCATGATTTGACAGGAAGAGAAATTGCAGACAACTCAGACCACAATTCCTTCCTTATCTCCAACTGGTTAGAACCATAAACCACAGATAGGCAAAAAGTCTGACCTGATGTCCATATCTGGACCTTACAATGTATAAACTGAGCATTATCAATCAAGACATCAATCTTAACCCAGTTGGGCTTCCAAATGAGTAGAATTCTCCCTTCCAAACTCATACTACTGTAAAAATCCCATCCCTTGAAGTTAGAGTCCATAACTTCCTGAACTCTAGCTCCCTTTATTTTGGTTTCCAACAGAGCCCCTATGCCTATTTTATTAATCTTGCAAATATCCAAAACAGATACCTGCTTATTCCTTTTATTTAATCCTCTAACATTCCAGCTCATTATGCTGAGACTGTACATTCAGATTCAGTAAAATAGAAGGGTCATTGAGAAATTGCTTCTGTTCTTGAAGAACACTGAAAGTATTTTTTGAACTCTGAACAACTTCAGTGGTTTTCGGCTTGATTGTACCTGGTTTCTTTGGGGTAGTCCATTCATGCTCCTTAGCAGTAACCTCGGACTGGGATTTCGAGTCCTTGACATTAGATATCTGAGATAAGCTATTCTTTCCTTGTTTACTCGGACTACCTGAAGTTTTAGAGTAATAATGTTAGCTGTAGATTCTGCTGGGGCTTCCTTCTTTCTCTAAACCAAACTCTCGAAAACCTTGCAAGCTGAGGCAGTGTGCCCAAGTATTTTGCAGTTAGAACATCTGGTAGGCAGCCACTCATAATCAACCATCTGATCCATAATTTGTCTTCTCTCATTGATGTAGCTAATAGAATTTGGTAGAGAGTCTGAGATTTCCATGTCAACTAGAATTTGAGCAAACTTAATCATCAACCTATCTTTAGTAATCTTGTCAATCATTATTGGTTTCCCAATAGTGCTGACCAATGCACTCAGACAATTTGTACCCCAGTATTGCAAACCAAGATCACGAAGGCGGATCCAAACCGGAACTGATTTGATCGACTTCAGGGATTCTATATCAGTCGTCCATGGCCTGAGAATAACCGGCTTCTTATCAAAATGAACTACCCCTGATTCTAGCACCAAATCCCGTGTTGCCTCGTCTCTGAATGTAACCATCGTGAACCTAGAGTTCATCCTTGCTACCCGAATAATCCTCAATTTCCCCCAAATTCGATTGACAAACCCTTCAAACACTAGTAACGGTGGGTTAGCACCCATAACTACACATATCAATGCATATTTCCAGAAAGATGCTTCCACTTCAATTTCCTCAAAGTCCAGTTGGGCTATCTTTTGTCCATCCTTCTGAAGTGGCTCTTTGAACTCAAGCTTCGTGCCCCCCTGAAAAGGCAGGGACTCCTTGAATCGGGACCAGTTAGCCTTCACAGCATCTTGGAATGACTAATTTTCAACCTCTTCCGCCCATGAGGCAAACTCAACCTTCGTCGATGACGGAACTATCGGAGATGGAGCAGTTTCTATAATATCTGGATACTCATTGACTATCGAGGGCACCTTCTCTTCAACAAATTCTTCGCTTACCGATTCAACCACCAGAACAGTTGACGAGGTATCAATGGATGAAGGGAGTTCTGATCTAGCATAAGCCTAAGCAAGCTTCCGCACCACCTTTCGCCTCCGCGCCATGGCAGGGAGAAAGCAGAGCTTCACGCTTAGAAATCTATTTCAGATTTATTTTTTAAAATTTAAGGGTATTTTTTAAAATATAAAAAGTCAAACTTCCAAAACTATACCCATGGAGATGATATATCACCCACCCTAGGCGATATATCGCCTCCCTCTGTATTCCCAAGGTTTGTTCGATCGTTCATCAAAGTCGACGTGTTTTTCGTATCTTCCGTAGGCAATATATCGACCCCTATGCTGCGATATATTGGCATACGTAGATATATTAAACATGTATTTGCACTTTTTCAACATAATTTGAATTGGATAAATAGCTTTGACTGAGTCATAATATGATCCTAACAGTTGCTGGAAGATTCTAAAGCTTCTAGATCTTTATTTTATTAAAACTATCCATCAAAAATACTTAATTCCTTAATAATCATGATTATAACAAGTGTCATGCTCTTATTGGCTCTATCTAAACCTTAGGTTATAATAAATAATATTTCTTGGACTAGCAATATTAATCAAACCTTATTTTATAATTAATATTCTTAAACTATAGGTTAAACTTATAAAATCCATAACTGTTGCTATGAGTTTCCAACTAAGTCCCGACTTGAACCGAAATCCACGGTAACTAACATACTACTACTACTACCACCACTACCACCACTACCACTACTACCACTACTACTATTACTACTACTACTACTAATGCAAACATTCTGGGACTCTACAGCTGACTCATTTGCTAATGCAAAGCAGCTGCCCGGTGAACCATTGAAAATGTATCTAATTAGGTTTGCCAATGTCGCCATGCGAGCTAGAGGAACCGATGAAAGCTCCAAGCTCATGGCAATGAGGACAGGAATTCTTGTTGGAGGCGGCCTGTGGCAAGAGTTATAGAGTAAATGAATTGATACTGTGGACAAGTTCTTGACACGAGCTCAAAGATGGGTTAACTTGGAAGGGGCCCGAGCTTCTGTCGTAGAAACCAGCCAAGTCCCTGTCTAGCCCACTGGAGCGGTAACGGATGTTGCAGCTACGGCTCAAATCGTTGCCTAGAATAACCAAGGGGGAAATAATAAGAGGAAGGAAAATGGTGAGGTCGACCATAGTGGAACAAAGAAAGACAAGTCTACGAAGAAATTTAAACCAATCTACGCAACATATACTAATCTCACGAATACAATAGAGCACATCTTCTTAGCTAATTCTACTCGCCTTCCATGTAAGAAGCCAGAACCGTTAAAAAACCAAAGAGCAAAGAGAGGTCCTTCGAAGTTTTGTCGATTCGACAATGATATCGGTCATAATACTGATGACTGTAGACAGCTGAGGGATGAGACTCTCATCAGGGCAGGTCCATTGGCCCAATATGCCCGGAATCAAGCGACTCCGAGTCAGCCCGTTGGACAAAACCCTACGTCAGCTCCTAAAGCTCCAACGAATCATGCCGAAGCTCAAGTAAATCAGGACAATCCTCCTCCGATAACAAGAGGATATATTGCCACAATTTTGGGAGGACCTCATCTGGCAGGCACGAGTAGAGGTTCCCAGAAGGGGTACATCAACGAAATGAAGTCCCATAACAGAATGGAGTTCATCCCAAAACAACGGTTATCAAAGCAGTAGTGATTGGAGAAGCAACCAATCATTTTTACAAAGGAAGATGTCAGTCATGTCCAGTTCCCACATAACGATCCTCTAGTTGTAACTATTTAGCTCGCCAATCAGAGAGTTCGGAGAACACTAGTAGACAACGGGAGTTTTGTGAATCTACTTTTTAGGTCAACCTTAGAAAAAATTGGATTGTCTGTAACCGAGTTAAAGGAAACCTTAATGATTCTATATGGGTTTTCTGGTGAAGGATCGGCTGCCTTCGAAACGATTGAATTAGTGGTAATGTTGGATGAAGATCCACGAACTGTCTCCAAGCTGCTTGACTTCATGGTCATCGTTTGTCCAGCTGCATACAATGCGATTCTAGGCCAACCTGCATTGATGGAATTTGAAGCCATAACCTCTATCTGCCACCTAGCACTCAAATTCCCCTCATCTGCGGGAATATGCACCATTAGAGGTAATCAGCTTGTTGATAGGGAATGCTATAGCATTTCTATGAAGGGAAAATCATAACCCGGGCAGTAAGCAATGGCCATAAGTGACGGAGGTGAGGACTCCTAGGAAGTGGAAGTTGCTTACGGGATGGAAGAACCACAAGAAACAAAGGATAGTGACGTTGCCCCAAGTGATGATATCGACCCATGAATGGGCAAGGACAAATCAGAGCTCCAAGCTATTGAGGAGCTCAAGGAAGTAAACATAGATCCCAAAGACGCTTCAAGAGTCATAAAGATTGGGAAAAATCTTGATGATGAAAGGAAAAAGGAGCTGGTTAAATTTTTACAAGGGAATCTAGATGTTTTCTCCTGGTCGCATGAAGACATGGTGGGAATAAGCCTGAGTGTGATCATGCACAGTCTAAACTTCGAAAAAATCGTGCCTGCAAAATCCCCAAAACAGAGATGTTTGGGAACAGTCCAAGCTGAAGCATTAGAGGAAGAAGTAGCTTGGCTATTAAAGTGTGGGTTTATTCGTGAGGTAAAATACCCAATCTGGGTTGCGAATCCTTTATTGGTCCTGAAGCCAAACGGAAAGTGGAGGACCTGCATCGATTTCTCCGACCTGAACAAAGCTTGTCCTAAAGATTGCTTTCCACTACCAAGGATTGATCAATTGGTAGATGCCACTATGGGACACGAGCTCATGTCCTTCATGGATGCGTATTCTGGATATAACCAGATCACGATCAATCCTGCGGACCAAGAGTGTACTAGCTTCATGACTCCAACTAATGTATATTGTTATAAATTTATTGTAATGACCAAGATTTTCAAGACTCGATAATGCGAAAATATAAATGTTTTCATTTGACAAAATGTCTCAAAAACCCGTATAAAAAAAAACTTTTTAAAAAGTCATATGGCCATACTGAACATTTAATTACAACAAATTTTATAAAAATTAGAGTGAGCCTAGTTTAGGAAAATTACACAACATTTCAGAAAATAAAAACGATTCCCAAAAGGTCGGTCCACATGTACATTTGCAAGGTAAACTCCAGCGCTCACTGCTCTGCCTTGCCCTTGTTCTTACCTACAACAGGAAACAACTAGGTAACCGAAAAGGCTTAGTAAGTTCAATTTTAAAACAAAAGCATGTAGAGAATTAGGGTTTCAGATCCATCCGGACCCTACACAATTAATTTCAAGAACGGAAAGTGTCCTGGCAAACTTATGGTCATGCCTCATAACCAATGACAAATTATTTCATCTAACCAGATAAATTCCTGCACTCAGAAAATCCCAGAACAAGCAGATATATTATATCACAAATATATCTTATCATCAAATATATATCCCTGCACTCAAAAAATCCCAAAGTAAGCAGATATAATATATCACAATATAATTCGAGACCAACGCTCAACAATTTCCAACAATTCGGGCATAACACGCTTCCCAGCACAAATGCTAATCTGTAAGAGAGAACTGAGTCTCAACACTATGTTCTAGCCAATAAATATCCCTATAAAGGGTAACTATCGTGTTACCTTGGGCATCGCTACTTATCCAAGAGTGTAATTGAATTTACACGGTTTTACAGAGAATTCTATTTTAATCAGTGGTGCTGGTGAGCAGTTGCCCCTAGGGTGTTCATCCTTACTCAAACTTGGCAACCCCTAGTATCTCTAGGCACTCTCACTGAACGCCCAATATTCATGGCTGCTATCTGGGAATAACTTATCAGAGCACTTGCTCAGGTTCTAACCGTTCATTGATTAAGTAAGCATGAGGGCCCCTAGGTCCCATTCATTTTGGTGCCCCTAGGTTTAACCAGCAATCCTCACCTCTTCGCCACTCGTCGCGGTAATGAACCGGACATAATAAAATTAAGCAGTGTGACAGTGATCAGCCGTCTAGGATATGACGGATATCTACCGTTCATATTTTCTAAATCAACACCCACTAGACTAACGTCTCTAAGCAACTTTCTATGACAGTGTGTATATGTGCATGTGTCCCTATACTAACATACAATACAATAGTCAATTCATGTTGCAGCCACACAATATAAGTTGACTTACTTAGAGTCCTTAGCACTCAACAGGATTTCACCCTCCAATGTTCAGTCCAGTTACTCTAGCCAATACTGTATTTATCCATACAGTATACTCAAATTAATTATTGCACTCATAATTCATTATTATTATATTTTGGGCAGTTTGGTCATTTTACTAAAAATCATTTGTAAGGATTAATGATACTTATTTGGTTTTAAACCCACTAAGGAAATTCGTACAAAAACATTTGAGACTAAACCCTAAGTCTCAGGGAGACCTTTCATAGGGTCTTGATACCTAGGCTCGAGTATCACAATAGTATTTTCCCACAATCCGCTAAAAATCTTATTCTTTAAATGCATCGCTATTAACCCGTACTTTCAACAAGTCGGTTAAATATATGGAAGATTTTAGCCAGTATTATATCCACAAAATACTAATTAAATTCCTTAATTATTTTTAAAGAAAATAAAATCTTACTTTTCCTTTTATTTTTCTTAAGGTTTTAATCTCTTAAAAATGTTTTAAGAAAATTGCCTAATTTGTCTTAATTAGGAAAACCGTTAAAAATTTCCTATCTCGACTAGTTAATCTTTCCGAAGTCAATTAATCAAGTTTACTTACTAGAAAAATAATTCACTCAATTATTTCTCAAAATATAGGGTTTTAAACCCTCTTTTAATTTATTAACTTATTAATAAATTAATTCTTTTATTTTTAAGAAGAATAAAAATAATTCACGCTAAACTCAAAGTGGTATTTTAGGTCAAAATATGTTTTCAAGACATACTAATTTTTTATCTTACAATAAGCAAACTTTCAATTTTTACCATAAGTTCCAAAATATCATTTTTACACTAAGTGTGAAAACCCTATTTTTTACATTTTAAACTACATACTTTGTTAGGTAATAACTTCAAAATTTACTTACCCAATTGTTACCAAATATTCCCAATTCCATTTTTGGTATGCCATTTAGGTCTTTGTAAAATCTTAGGTCAAAATGAGCATTTTTGTTTGGTGAAATTATTTTCCAACAATGTGGTAAAAAAAACCTTATTTTCAAGTCCTTATTTTTTTCCAAACTTTGACACTTAATAACTTTCAAAACGTTCAGTATTTTCTTACATAATTTTACAGTGGAATACTAGGTTATGCCAATAATATGTCCAACAAATTTTAGAAAAAACTGGGCTCATTTTCCCTATACAGTGGCTGTCAAAACTTGGTCCCAAAATTAAGAATTCGAAAAAACAGTTTTTTTACCTAAATTTTGAAATAGCATAACTCACTCATTTTTAAATATTTTTGAGTGTTTCAAAAGCTCAATTTTATGTACTCAATCTTAAAAACATCACAGTATAATTAACTTTTACAAAATCAATATACAGTGGATGCTTGACCCCTTGGAAGTCACAACTCAAAACATGTATTTTGTTTTAAGGTTTCTAACAAAACCCTTGGGGGTTTTGGTCCCTATTTTCAAAAATCCACACACAAGCATCATAAAAATTCTAAAACAACTACCATAACCTTATTACATCACCAATAAGAAACTTTAAGCATTAAATATACAAAATAATTTTTAAAAATAAAAACCATACAATAACAACCATAAAAAGTAAACTTTTTACCTCTTTGTTGTTCTTGCTTAAGGTTTGGATCTTTCTATTAGCTTTGGCTCCTTCAAAAACCTTTCAAAACATTAACCAACTCCCAACAACAACATAGATAATTAGCTATTTGAAAATCTATGGTTACAACTTTACAAAAGTCTAGTTTATTGAAACTTTACCTTAGGGAAAACCCTTCCTAGACCAAAGCTTAAATGCTTCCAAGCCTCCTTAGTGTTCTGTTGGTTGAAGATGGAGAGAAAACTTGAGAGAGTTTTCAAAAAGATGATAGTGAATGTGAGAGAGGGTGTGGTCAATTTTGGGGGATAGAAGAGCTTACACAACTCTAAAAAATATCCTAAAAATACTCAAGGGTTTTACTATCCACATGGTACCTTTAACCCTTATAGTTAAAATGAAATTAAACTTAAAACCATTTGGTCCACCCAAATAATTTCTCACATGGACGGCCACCCCTTTAATTATATATATATATTCTTTTTATATGTAAATGTTAATAAATATTTCTTAAGAAGAAAAAATCCAATTTGACTTCCTATAACCTTTTTCACCCATATTAAGTTTTAAACACAAAACTTAACACATAATAATTAAATTAAATGTCTCTCACATTTAATTTAATTAATCACAATAAAATTTAACCTAAGGTCCATTTATGGAATAAAAGTCCCCAATTCTGCAAAATTAAGCATTTAACACAAAATGCCCTAAAATTTCCATTTTTTCTTAGGTTTATTATTTTTGACCAAACTTTAATTTTTATGAATGTATTTTATGCCCAAAATATATTTTCCATAGTTTTTTATTTTATTTTTTGAGATTTTTACCCGATCAGGGTTTTCGTGTCGGTCCAAGACCGAAAGTCTTATCTTGACTTTTAATTCATAAAATTCATAATTTGGCTAGTAATAACTCATGGAATAATTTCCAAAAAAATATAATATTGTTTAAAATAATATTCTTAACTCGGGGAAAAAATCCTGACCCGAGTCGTTTAAAGGTACCCGAAAACGCAGGACATTACAGTTATGCCCTTCGGGCTGAAAAATGTCAGAGCTACCTACCAACGGTTAGTCAACAAAATGTTTATTGGTAAGATCGGAAAAAATATGGAATTGTATGTTGACGATATGCTAGTCAAATCCAAGACTGCCGATAACCATGTATCCGATCTGAATGAATGTTTTGAGATCTTGAGGAGGTATAATATGAGATTGAATCCTCAGAACTGTACTTTCGGAGTGGCATCGGGAAAATTTCTTGGATTCATAGTCAATACAAGGGGGATATAGGCGAACCCTAATAAAATCAAATCATTGTTGGAAATGCCATCACCTAGGTCACGTAAAGAAGTTCAGAGTCTGACTGGAAAGGTGGCAACCCGGAACCGTTTTATTTCAAAATTCGCTGACAAGTGCTTGTCGTTCTACAACTTGCTCAGAGGAAACAAGAAATTCGAATGGACTGAGGAGTGCGAGCAGGCATTCCTCAACCTAAAAATGCACTTAGCTGAGCCCTAAGTATTTTCTAAGCCTATGTCTGGAGAACCTTTGTTCCTTTATTTGGATGTGACAAAAAGTGGAGTCAGTGCCGTGTTAGTTCGAGAAGAAGATCGCGCACAAAAATTGGGTTATTATATAAGCAAGAGACTTCTCAGAGCTGAATCATGATATCCACTGATAGAAAAGATGGCATTCTGTCTAATATTGGCTTCCAGGAAACTCTTACCATATTTCCAGTCCCATTCCATCCACGTCATGACCGACCAACCTTTTAGGCAGGTACTGCAAAAACCTGAAACGTCGGGACGTCTTTTAAAATGGGCGATTGAACTCAGCTAGTTCAAGATACTGTACGTACCACAGACTTCAATAAAAAGTCAGACCCTTGCTAATTTTGTGGCTGAATGCACTAGATTTCAGGAGGACCTTTTGAAGGAACTAGTGCAGGAGTTATGGAAAATATTCGTAGATGGGTCATTAACTGAGAACGGATCCGGAGCTGGGATCATATTAATCTCTCTAGAAGGGCATAGATTTCATACAGCTCTGAGATTCAGATTCGAAGCATCCAACAAAGAAGCTGAATATGAGGCCTTGCTAGCCGGACTTAGAGTGGAAAAGGAGCTGAAAGCAATGGTCGTCCAGTGCTATAGCGATTCTAAGCTCATGGTTAATCAAGTGTTGGGAGAGTATCAAGCTTGAGGCACCAAGATGGCAACTTACCTTTCTAACATGAAGGGAGAGCTATCCAACTTCGAGTACAGTACATTCGAACAAATACCCTGGGAGAAAAATTCCAATGTAAACGCCTTGGAACGACTTGCCACTACCAGGGAAGCAGAGAACTTGAATGTAGTGCCAGTAGAATTCTTGGAGAATCCGAGCGTGGCAGAAAAAATGGTAGAGGTCGAGATGATCGACACAAGACCAACTTGGATGACCCCCATAATTGAATACCTCACAATGGGAAGGCTACTTGAGGAGAGAAAGGATGCAAGAAAGTTGCTCTATCAAGCCCCGACGTATGTCAAAGTTAATGGGACATTATACTGACGTGGTCATTCATTGCCCCTCCTATGGTGTGTTCTGCCTGAAGAGGCTAAAACCATTATGGAAGAAGTGCATGAAGGATTTTGTGGAGATGATGTTGGGGGGAAAAACCTAGCACTGAAAATACTGAGGCACGACTGTTTTTGCCCACTTTAACGAAAGTTCCATCTCGTATGTCTAAAAGTGCGACAAATGCTAATGCTTCGCCATAGTTGCCCGAGCCTCTTCGGTCGAGCTAACAATGATCTCATCTCCGTGGCCATTTGCAGTATTGGGAATTGACCAAATCGGATCCTTACCTATGAAAAAGGGAGGATTTCGTTACGCGGTGGTGGCAATCAACTATTTCAAGAAGTGGGTAGAGGCCGAGCCTTTGGCAACCATCACTTCAAAGAGGGTCCTGGACTTTTTGGTGAAAAATATTGTATGTCAGTTTTGACTTCCTAAAAAGATTGTGTCGGATAATGGGACCTAATTCAACAATGATCACTTCACTACCTTCTGCAAAAACTACGACGTTATTAAGAGTTTCTCCTCAGTAGCATATCCATAAACCAATGGGTAGGTTGAGGCTTTGAATAAGACCCTAATGGCGTGCCTTAAAAAAAGGTTAGACGAGGCCAAAGGAGTCTGTCCTGAGCATCTCCTGGAAGTACTTTGGGCATACTGAACGTCCCACAGGACCTCCACAGGACACACTGTTTTCTCCTTAAGTTTTGAAAGTGAGGTCATCCTTCCAGTCCAAGCTAGGGTGGCTACTCACAGGCAAAAAACATTCAGCCAGGAATTGAATGATGAATTACATAACGCATCACTCGACCTGATTGATGAGAAACGAGAGAATTCACAGTTATAGCTCGCCCATTATCAATAGAAAATCACTCTTTACTTTAATTCTATGGTCAAGAGACGTAGTTTTGGATTGGGCGACCTAGTTCTCTGAAAGGTCTTTTTGGCAAGCAAGGATCCCAAGGATGGCGTTTTAGGCCCGAACTAGGAAGGACCATATCAGATTGTGGAATTTTTGCATGAAGGAACTTTCAAGTTAGCTCGGCTTAGTGGAGAAATAGTCCCACAGACGTGGAATGCCATGCACCTAAAAAAGTATTATTAGTAGTACAATCATCTGTGTAAGGCTTAATTATAAAAGCCATTTAATTAAATAACAGGGGATTATTGTGTAATTTTTCTTGTTAAAGTGATTTTAAATAATTCTTCTTTATAATTTTTCCTTATTAGCTCGTGTATTTATGCTTGTAAAAGCAACCAAGAGAGTCTCTACATTCTTGTTACTTGGGGGCATATAACCCGAGGTGGATCAGAATAAGGTTGCCGGATGAGTTTAAATTACATAAAATCATGGTACAAACAGGTACAAAACTATCCTGGATACAACAAGGTCAGAAACTTACAAGCTTGGAAAATTGATTATTTGACAGCTTTTTAAAAGCTCGAGATGTCAATAGACTAGCATAAACTCAGTTTTGATCATTTTAAAACCCTGGATGCAACCAGGTACAAAACTTTGAAGTTGGGGAAAATTGTTAAAACCAAGGGTTTTTTTTTTTTAAACAAAAGCTCGAGTTGGCAATAAACCTAATACGAACTAATTTTAAAATATTTAAAATCCCGGATATAAATGGGTCCAAGGTCTGATTCTTAACAGGTATGATATAAATCAACACATTGAGTTTGGATATAACCGAGCTTAAAAAATCTATCCCAATCTAAAAACCGATTCCTAAAATCTCAAATGTACAAGTCTAAGAAGTCATAAAGATGTGAGATAATCAAGGAAAGAAAAATAGATTAAAAGCTAGATATATAAATTGAAATTAAATTTTTCCCGAGGAGAAAAACCTCGAACTAAGCCCAAGGGCAATTGTTTACAAACAAATATAAAAATAAAAAAAGACTATCGTGGTGCCGTCTAGGATGCTCTAAGGACGTGACCTCCTTGCCTTGTTGCTCGCCCGCTGTAGAAGCATCCCCCGTTTCTGACAGTTCTAACAGGATCCGAGCCTTGAATTTCTCAAGGTACAGCTCCCATAGCGTGGGGGCCATGAAGGAAAAGTTTTCATCCTGGTTAAAAGCCTAGCAATGGTACAACATATCTTCCATGGAGGATAGTGAGGCTGCCTTTTCTTCTTTGACTGTAGCCTCAGCCTCGAGAAGCTTTGCCTTGGCTTCATCAGCCTCGGCTTGGAGCTGAGCAGTTTAGGCTTGAAGAGTAGCCAAGGAAATTTTTCCAGCTTGCTCACTTTCCTGAGACGAGGCGAGGGCAAACTTGGCATCGTACTTGCTCTTTTAAGAAGCCACAAAGGTATCTTTGGCGGCCTGCTCGACTTCTTGAACAACAGTTAGGGAGGTCTTGGCAGCATTGATCTCAGCCTAGAGCTCATCGTTTCTGGCCCTAGCCCAGGCTATGCTGCAGTGTTGAGCCAGAGCAGTCTGCAAAATAAAGGCAAGTTAGATGTATCCTTTGACAAAATAAAGAGAAAAATTTCCCCAAGGAATGATAACTTACTGTGAGGGTCATCCCTAAGGTTGACTCCAAGACATTCTCTAGGATCCGCTCCTCGATCGTCCTTAAGTCCCTCGAGCTGGCTCAGTAAGCGTGCCCCACCATGTGGCTCACCATCTCATAGAGGTTTTCCCAAAAGGCTTCGGGGATTTTCTCCAAATCTTAAGGATCAATTGGTATGCGAACAGTAGCAGCTGAGCAGGAGGAGCTAGGGGATCAGCTTGTCTTACCGGATCCCAAGAAGGTGAGAACCGAGGTGGAGGCGGAGGAGGAGGAATCCTCTTCAAGGTAATGGAAGACACCGGAGATGTCAAGCTCGTGGCTTTCCCCTTACCAAGGGATTTTGAGACATTTCCTCTTGCCGGGGGAGCCTTCTTTGTGAATCGGGGGCCTCTTCACGACATGGCCTGAGCTGGATTTCACACCCTGGAAAGCCGCACAGAGGTCAAAAGCTCCAGTTCATTCTATCTTGTCGCCTGAAAAGAACAAAAAGGAGATTAGTTCAAAAATAAAGTCAGAAACATATACAAAGAAAATAAATAAAGATCCTACCCTCAGGGCTGGGGGAGGAGTCTATTATCTCGACCTCCGGCCTTGGGACTACTGGAGGAGAAGGAGAATCTAAGTCTAATATTTCTTGAACACTAGGAGGTTCAGGCTCAGGTTCTACCTTGGGGCTAGACTCGTCTACATACTGCCTAAATCCCGGGGCAAAGGCGCCCTAGAGTAAGGAAGCCCAGCTTCTATGATTGGTCCCATACTTCTCAAAGATGGCGGACCTAAATTTAAGGTGTTATCTACAACAATGGTGCCCTTAGGGTAGCTGTTGTCATGACGCAACACTAAGTGGTCCACACACTGGAGCAGGGTGACATTACGGTCTAGATTGTTAGGGTGACGGTGGACGAGCTGATTGGGGTTAAATCTAACTAACCTAAAATCGACAACATCCCTATCTAATGCCCTATAGGGGTATGGGTTACCTTGGCTGGAGGGGCCAGCTGCTGCCTCCGATGTAGCTCGTTCTAAATTGGGTTCCATATCAGCCTGGGGAACCCGCCTCTTCCGCACAAGAGGCACCTCGTCCTCTTCCTGGTCCTCACCTTTGATGGCCGGTGAGTCCACTTCTTGAGAGGCAGGAGCTCGTGGATTACCGGAAGAGTAACCCGGGTCCTCCTTAAGGCCAACGTCTGGCCTGGGCTAATCAAATTGACATCATCCACGAGCTTATGGTAATCCTTCTTGCTGGGTGGGAGCCCAGACAATGTTTCATACTGACCACCGAGGGTCACTGACTTCCCCGTCATCGCAATATGGCTGCAAAAAAAAAAAAAAAACTCAATTAGCACATGCACAAGGAAAATTTCATGAAAAGAGAAAAATTTTACGAGCTGAGATCAGAGAAAGAAAATCTTACGAGGAGGATTGAAGTATCGGTGCTCACAATTTCGGAACCCGTTCGACATAAAGAAATAATCTATGTAGTCATTGGGGTGGCTTGGGAGCTCGATGGCCGAGGCAGAGTTTGGGAACCTGGTGAGGTAGTAGAATCCGTCACCTTGCCCCTTTTGTTCCAGCCTGGCTTTGAGAAAGGAAAAACACAGTATATTTGCCGGAGTGGGAACCTCCCACTCATGCTTCAAAAATAAGTATTTCAACCCCGCCTTCACATAATTTAGGAAGTCAGCAAAATACTGGTCCAGGGGAAGGAAGGCCCCCGCCTTCAAATGTTCAAAATTACAGGCCGCGAAGTCATCCAGGAGAGGGAACAACTCCGTTCCCCTTTGAACGGAGGTCGGGCAATAAGGACTCCTATCCCGACCTCGATTTTATGGCTCAACATAATTTTGTTGACCCTTCCTTGGGTCATAATCTTAGAAGCAATTGTCTTTGCCCCGAAGAAAGCGTTGGGGTCAACCACAACTTCCCTCACCACCACTGGGTCGAAGTGAGGAAAGGGAGATTCTGAGGCGATCTCTTTCCCTTTGTTCATTTGTTGAGCAGATGAGATGGGTGTATTCTACTTTGGTGCATTCTTCTTGGGAGCCATCAGATCGCCTAACGAACAAGAATGACAAGTTACTTAGTAGGCGACCTAAGAGTTTGTAAAGGTTATGGCACGGAAGTATGAAGGGGAATGTTGTCTCTGATATACGAGATGAGTTAGTCTCAGCCCATTGCGTGATGTGATGCGCTACCCTACGCTACACGCCTCAGTTTCCTAACAGACCCCTGATGTTTAGGGATCCATGTGTCACAAAATCAGGCCACTACTCTCCTTGGGGGGCGATTTAGAGAAAAACCGCCCAAGAAGTGTGTCCCCTAAGCAACCTGGTTTCGAACCCTAAAAACTTTTCATCTTCTATATCCCGAATGGTTATTTCTTAAAATTCGCCATAAATTACCCAGATTTACCAAGAATTTAAACAATTTTATGAATATTATAGTTCTAGAGATATTTTAAGACTTACTCAGTAAACCTAAGCCGAAGCCTATGTGCCAAAAACATTTAGAGAACAACCTAATATCGACTACGGTGAAGTGCGGATGAGCATGATATAAAAAAAACACAGAAATTAGTAAAAGAAATGTTTCTTCAAAACCAAAAGACTTATAGTGTGTTCTTCAATAAAAGAAGTAGACTTTGCAGAGGAGAGTTCCTGGAAGACTCCTGAGTAACTGAGTAACTAGGTTTCTGGGGGTTTTTGCAACAAATGGATTTTGGGTTAGTCTGAGAAAGAAGAAGGGTTTGAAAATGCAGAAGAGAGATGATGTAGAAAGATTTTGAATAAAAGGTGGTGAACCGTAGAAATTACCTACCCTATTTATATGTAAACGACATAAATTAATTTAAGCCATCTGATTTGGTCAGTAAAAAATCCAAGGGCTATGTTTCAAAGAAAAAATGGCGGCAAAAAAGTGACAAGAAAATTATTGTAAGCCTCAAAACCCGAACAGATGCCAATTGTGATGTACCAAGTGTCTAGTACTAGAGTAGTGGACATGCATGGTTTAATGCAGTAGAAGTCTAAAAGTCCCTATTGTGTAGGTCAAAAGGTGACGCCATGAACCACGAGCAGGGACTTGGGGGGGAAATGTGTAACCTAATTTCAGCACGAGTCCTTCACTCAGCTCGGGTACAACTGGCAAATAAATATGTGGGGGAAATAACCAAGGAATCCATTTATTATCCACGTGGACATCTCAGTTTTCACAGTGATTATGCGAGCTAGTGATGCATAGTTTGCAAAGCACGAGCTCATGATATTCATACGACCTCCATAGTACGAGCTCCGAGATATATCAATTTTGTGGTAACTCAAATATATTGTGTACCCACGAATCCCCAAAGACTCAGGTATTTTTATAAGATCATTTATGGCCAGCCTGTAATATTTAATGTCCCACATATTAGGAGACCATTTATTTCATGATCAGATCTTATCCTATTATAAATGGGAATATTTTACATTAAATGTAATAAATATGTAAATCTGTGATTGACTCACGTGGTTACCCAAACCTGTCAAAGGAATTTCTCTATGAATACTGAGAATATTGGACAAGGAAGGGGACGAATATTCTATAATACATAAACTCTTTCAAAATAGAGAGAGAAAAATAGTAATAATATAGACTCATGGACTAGGTGGATTTTAACCACTGAACCACGTAAAAAGATCTGTGTCTTTGAGAGTTAATTTCTTATTTCAGTTTATTATCAAGCACTAATCAACCTTGTCATTTTCTTAATTCACTGTAGGCGAAAAATTGCATCAACAACAATAATATCCAAATTAAATATGCATAAAAATAATAATTCATTCATATTAAAAATCTAATATCCACATATTAGTTAAAAGTAATCGTTTAATATTATGATCTAATCTCTCAAACCTGCAGTTTCGTCTGTATTGTCCCCTTCCAGTGCCTGTGATGTATGCCAAGTCTGCGGAGGTATTGGCCACGAATACTGTGGAGGTACAGATGAGCCTCCAGCTTCATACATGTATGGATAAGGATAGGGCGGAGGTTGAGATAACAGTCCACTCATATGAGGAGGTGGAGGTTGAGACAACAGTCCACTGATATGAGGAGGTAGAGGTTGAGATGACGATCCACTCATATGTGGAGGCGGGGGTTGCGATGAAGGTCCACTCATATGAGGAGGTTAAGCCTGAGGGTACGAAGGCATCGACCATTGATACATGTAAGGGTGAGCCGAAGGATAAGACGACCATGATGGCGTAGGCATGTCGTGATTAAATGGTAAAGGCTGAGAAGCTTAACCTTGAGACATGTGAGGTGTTTGAGGTTCAGAAGACGAATCTACATACTTCTTGTAAAATCGTTAACATGTATTATGCATATGTACATTTATTGTCGGACATTTTTCAGGTGGAAGCTGATGATACATGTACTGAAGGTGCTCATTCATGGTCTTCACCATATCAACCAATTTACGTATATCATTAGCCGATTGGTGAGGTGGCGTCTGAGGCTGAGTGTATTGGGAGGGATGGGTTGACGCTTTACCCTTTAATTTGTGGCCAAGTCCTCGCTCGTGACCACGCCTTTCACCAAGAAATTGATGTAGTATCTTCATTTGATCGACCGAGGAAGAATTCAAATGTCTGCCGGTAACAGATTCAACTGTCTTCCTAGTCTCAGCTTCAAGAGTCAACTTCAACTTTTCCTGTTTTAACAAAATATTAAAAACAAAACAAAAACATAATTATTTAAATTAACATATAATAAAGTTAAACTTACGAAATCTCATTCAGCATCCTCATTGACAAACTTCTTGTTCTTTTTCATCCAGTGATATTCCTTCCATTCCTCAATGAGGTTTGGGTTCAACTAATAATATTAGAAAAATTATAATTTAATACAACTTAATTAAGTTGATATTTTCACTTACTTTTTCGTGACAAGTGGCCACTAATGATTTCGTGTCTTGTGTTGTAGAGTACTCCATTTGGTCTTTGTTGATTTTGTTTTTCTGTGAGCACGCAATAAACTCTGGAGTCGTGAAAAACTCTCAAATTTCTTTCTAGTGATTGTTGGTGACATCTTTTGGTGGATTCTATAGGAACTGGTCCCAATCATTCGGTCGTCGACTACATAATTAAGCATTGTTTGGTAAAAGGAAATCGCAAACAACGTCACGCTTCTCCTCTACGGGCTCATTCTCATTGACCCAATCATCAACAACATCTTCGTTAACTTCCCCATGGTAAATCAAATGTTTATAACTCCATTGGAAACCCGGATTGAATATATGTGCCTAAATGACATCCAAAGTTAGTAGTCTAAAATTGAAGCATTTGACGCATGGATATCTTATTCTCCCATCACAATCTTTGTGTTGTGACGCCATATTCATGAAGTTTTGTAGACCATTCCAATAAGTATCACTGGCCCGATTTCTCAATTTCATCCAACTTTTATCGATCGCCATCTATTGTAAATATAAAAACACACGGTTTAAAAATATTAATTGGGATAATTGATTCCCTTAGTCGGTGAATTAGTTTTGGTGAATAATGATGTCACACATTTTAAGATTATTATAAAAGTTTAATATTAAATGTTAATATATAATAACCAATAATATATTTATGAAGTACAACTTATTCAAGTTTAGTTTTTCTTAATTCATATTATAATTATCATTATTTAATTATTAAATTAATATTTTATTATTTAATTATCTTATTCCGAACTCCAACCTACCGTATTCCGACCTTGAGGATTCCTTGCAGAGAGTAAGAAGACATCCAGTACTCATTTTTTCAAGATATTTGAAGAAATATCTTGAGAAAAATAAGGAACACTAGAAGAATACATTTACTCAGATCACTTTCCCCAAGGCATCCACTAGATGTAGGCATGTCTATGGCTTTTTGTTGTTAGAAACAATTACAATTATCACTGTGTGATCATAACCATCATATCTTATATATGGTAATAACTTCTTATTACCAAACAAAAAATACAAAAACTCAAATATTATGTCGTTTTATGATTTCTTATGATAATTTATAAAGTCAAATACTATCTCCGACCCTATTCCAACCTAGTGAATCCCTTAGATAGTAAGCAGACATCTAGTACTCCTCAATTTTTCAAGATATTTGAATAAATATATTGAGAAAATGAGAAATACTAGATGAATACATTGACTCAGATTACTATCCACAACGCATCCACTATGTGTATTTCTATGACTTTTTGTTATTAGAAGTAATAACAATTATCACTATGTGATAATAACCATCATAACTTATATATTGTAATAACTTCTTATTACCATACAAAAAATACAAAAGTCAAATATTATGTCGTTTTATGATTTCTTATGATAATTTATAAAGGCAAATACTAACCCCGACCCTATTCCGACCTCGACCACTACCAAGACCCACAACCTCGACCCCGACCCCTACCCCTAAACACGACCCAAAACCAAATCCCTATCCCTGACTCCTACCCATGACCCCAACCCTATTCATACCCCTAACCATGACCCCGACCCCGACCCCAACATTGACCCCTAACGACAACCGCAACCCTATTCCGACCTCAACCTTAACCACGACCCTGGCCCACGACCCCAATCCCTATCCTCGACCCTTACCCATGAACCTGACCCATGATCCACGACTCTGTATAGACCTTATCTCCGATCCCATTCCGACCCCCGAATCTATCCCAACCCTATCCTCGATAAATTAATACATAAATCTATAAAAAAATTGGGCAGCATATCTCCTATACTAATGACCTAGCCATTTGTGAATAATTGAAAAAAATAATTCAAACAACACAATAAGTTTTTTCCTTATATCTCCGCAGCACACAAAAATTTCCAAGAACCTACTTCACTAATACAAACAAGTTCATAATCTTCCATTATTACAACAACACACAATATGTATCTGAGGACCTACTTCATTATGGATGAATATTTAGGATATTCAAACTCCTCTAATAATTGTAAATATTAATAATAATAATAACAATAATAATATTAAAACAAGAAATAAGAGACCCATTTCAAATACAACCAAAATTAAATTAAAAACAATGATCAAAACTTTCAATTTTAAATTCTAAATAACAAATTTATGCATATACATAAATGTTGACCACGATTTTGGCTAACGGTGAATAGATGTCAAAACTATAGTAAACCTTAAAGAGAAAATACGACACCGATAATTTTATAGTGGTTTAGCCCCAATTTATTGGTAATAGCCTAATCAACTTAGAGTTGTGATATATAGATCTACACTTAAGATCAGATGAACCTGTGTCAACTGAGCTTCTCAAGTGTAAATGAAAAAGTAAAAGATTTCTCTCTCAAGAATACAAACTTTCTCTCAGAAAAATAACTCAAGAATACCTAAGTTCCCAAAAGCTTAGACAGAAAAATCCGAATTAGAATCCCCTCAATGATGCCATGAGCTCTATATTTATAGGCTCATAGATCGTACAAATCAAAGTCCCTCCAGAATCGGGATAATTCAGTTGTTCTAACCAATATTTAATTAATAATCAAATTTAAAATACAACAATATGTGATTTCTTTAGGATAATCTAAGAGATTCCCGCTGTGGCTATGGATAATTCTAACTGAAGCTGTTTCTGAAATTTTGCTGAAGAGTCATTGGCTGAGCTTCTGATCTATCTGGTTGGCCAACTCTGCTTTCTGGAGTGAGACTGGTCAGCCAAAACACTCATCTGGTTAGGCAAAACATTTGACTGGTCGGCCAAAACTAATGACTGGTCGGCCAAAACATTTTACTGGTCAATCAAAAATCTTTACCGGTTGGAAAGAAATACTACCGGGTCGGTCAAATCACTTCCAAACCAAATAAATAATTTTCATGTCCAATAATATCAAAACTCCGAAGATTAATCTCAAACCTTTGCCCTGCCATTCATTGCCATTGTCACTTTTGATTGCCACGTCATCATATTCAAATTTTGGGGATAACATTTCCCCCCCCCCCCCCAAGTATTTTATATGATTTAATCACATAATAAACTTTTCCTTAGCTACTGAGGTGATAAAAAAAATTGACTCTCCGCATTCTCCGACCTTTTCAAACAAACCACTACTGAACTCTCTAGACCACGATCATGGTAGTTATCTGCTATAATGACCCACTAATCTAGACTATTTGGACCATTAACGAAACTATACATAAAACTTACATTTTTACAAAAATACCATAATTTTATTGAGTAACTTGTAAAAATAAGAGTTACTTACAAATAAATAGAATACTAAGAAGGATTTGGGATCCCATTGTCTTTAAAAACAAAACATGATTTAAATGAAAACAATTACATAAGAAAATGCAGAAAATACATATAAAACCATAAAAATTAAAATGAGACTACATCCTCGAATCGAATAACGCTCGGCCCCATGACTCCATTCACCATCGATACACATCCTCTAAGCGTCACGAATCTTTCCGCCTCTAAAGCTTATTTCCTGCACATAAACAGAAAGGAATGAGCCTAATGCCCAGCAAGGAAAAATCTAACACATAGTCATAAACATAATTTCATAAGAAACATAAAGACATATCATAACACATAATACACTTATTATAATGGCCATTATTACTTGGGGTCCCATAGACTAAACAAGCTTATGCCCATGAGATTAGTGGGGTCCTACCAGCTAAATAGGCATATGCCCACAATCTTTTTGGGGTCTTGTTAGTCAAAAAGGGCATAAGCCCAAGCCTACAAACATACACATTCATAACATATTCATAACATATCATAACATAACACATAAGATAACATAAACATAAACATATAGATTCTAGCCTATTTTCCTTACCAAAGTTACCGGGATATAATGGACTGAGTTGGGACTTTTGGAACACTCCTAAAACCATATGAGAAAGAGTGAGTCTTAAGAAGAAGAAGAAATGAAAATGAATAGGAAGACTAAACCATTGAGAATTATGCTTACCACAACTTATGTGCTTAAGAACTTGGATTCCCTAACCAAAATAAGAATGAGGTTAGGAAACTGAGTAGAAGACTAAGAGAAGGGAAACATAACATAAATAAAATGAACTAGAGTTTCGGGTTTACCTCAAAGACTTGCAACATCAATCTAACCACAACCGAAATACTAACGAACCTCACTTCCCAAAGTGTTTGATAAGCTTATGATGTTTAAGCTTATGATTTTCCCAAACCAGGTGTTTACACTCTCACACTCTCTTAGCACTAGCAGCTTCTGAACTTAGAGTAAAAGGTGAAGAAATGGCTGGGTACTAGGTCCTATTTATAGAGTCTGGGAATGAAAGTATCTTGATTTTACTTGAATAAAAATAATGGCTTTTTAGGTGAAAATCATTTGAATAATCGTTCAGCAGAGGCTGAAGACTCGTTCAAAAGATGCTGGACTGTTGAAGGAGTTTGAATGGCTGAAAGGAAATGAATTCAAAAGAGTTTGAATTTATGCTAGAGGAGGCGATATATCGCCTGGGCCAGTATGCCCGAGGCGACCGTGCATCGTTTCGTGTTTTCCGTATCTACGTGCTGCGATATATCGCCCCCTATAGCTGCGATATATCGACACACGCTGAATATTTAAACACGAAATTACACATTTTTAGCTAAGTTTGAATGGAGTAAACAGCCTTGACTAAGCCCTCAACGTACTCAAAGCTGCTGACTGACCCTATAACATTCAAACTTTACTCCTTATTAAATTTAATCCTCAAAAATACTTAATCCTTAATCACCATTCATAACATGTGCTTAAAATCCTATTGGTTGATGTCTAAACCTTATAATATAATAAATATAATCCTTAATATCAGTCACATTAATCAAACCTTAGGTTATACTTAATATTCTTAAACTATAGATTAAACTTAGAAAATCTATAAGTACTACTATGAGTGTCCAAATAATTCCCGGTCTGAACCCAAAATCCACAGTTACAAATATAATACTAAACATACTATAATACTACTAAACAATTAGCTAAGTAAAGTTCATGGACTCTACATCTGTCCCCAATCGTGGGGGAGAGAATAGCAAAATAATTTTAAGAGTTTTAAGGGTAAGTGAAAATTTCTACTCTCTTCCCTTTAAATAGACCCATAGGTGCTTACAATTCATAAGCAGAAAGGCTCATAAACAGCCATTACTCTCCCCTTGGCCGAAACCTCCAAAGAACTCCAAAAAGGGCTCCAATTTCTTCAAGCACATCTAAGGATCCTTCAAGAAATTAACATATCTTCAAGATATTTGGGTAAGTTCTTCTTCCTCATCTTCATTTGTAAGCTTTTTAAGCTTTAAAAATTTATATAAAAGCTTGTTAGAAACTTATATGTGCCGAAACCCCTTTTCGAAAGCACTCATGGATTTGTGTATGAATTTTTGATGAATGATGCAATTTGTGGCTGTTTTGATGTAGTTTAGGCTATGGGTAAATCAATTTGGTCTCCAATTTTATGAAAATTTGAAGAAAAAATGATTTTCCATTCCACATTGCATATTTAGGTCTATGGGTATTTGATGAGCATATGAAATCCCTAGAACCTCTTGAACTTTTCAACTTCCAATTCATTGATCTTGTTGTAGTGTCCCATGAGTAAGAAAAACATGTTTGTGTCCCATGCCCTTGAGATTTGTTGTCCCCTCGAAAATAATTTATTGGGAAAGCATTTATATGGCCGATCGGTCATTTTCTTTGAGAATCACCAAGGGCAACATAAACATGCCCCCCAAGCCGCTCGGGTATGCCACCGTCTGCTCGGATGTAATGGCACCATCTCTCAGACACCAGGGTACCATCACTCGGACACCAGGGCATAATCACTCGGACACCAGGGCACCATCACTCGGACACCACGCATCTGCTCGAGCACCACTCCATCTGCTCTGACCACGCCATCCGCTCGGACTAGAGCCCAACCGATCAGACACTCTTCCATCCATTCGGACACCATAAGAACAACTCAGATGCACTTCATCTACTTGGACTAGCGCCCAGCCGATCAGACACTCTTCCAGCTCCTCGGACGCACGGTCCAGTCGCTCGGGCGCGCGTCTACTCGGATGGCTAGCCAATGTCTCCTCAGACACCTCTCGTTGGCTTCTCAGATGGCAGCCCTCAGACGCGAACCCTCGGAAGCACTAGGCTCCTCGGTGTGGTCTCTTCGAATGCAATAGGCCTCTAAGATGCACGACCCAGCCGCTCAGATGCACGACGCAGCCTCTCAGATGCACAAGCCCACCGATTGGACACGCACGCTCATACGCTCAGATGTACACACCCACCGATCGGACACACCCATCCGCTCAGATGCACACACCCACCGATCGGACACACGCCCCATCCGCTCGAACGCGCACGCTCAGAAGTCTTTAGGCTTGTAAAATAAATGGTTCATGCATTTTAGGCACCAAATTATTTTGCTTATTATTGTTGCCCTCATACATGTTTATTTGGGGAATAAAAAATATTTTTACTACTCAGAAATTTTTTTACTGGGTAGTAAATATTTTTTCTTAGCATTGATTGACTTATGTTTGTTTGGTTCACTCACCTCCCCATACTTTTTTGTAGATTAATCGCTTCGACTACAGGGGAGGTGACAACCATACAAACTCTGATTCTTCAGTTCCCAAGTCAAGCGACACTCCTCAAAGCAGCGATTCTTCATCCAAATCTCCTAGCAGTCGTATTCCCGAGGATCGCCTTCGTCGCCTTAAGAAAATCCTTCCCCGATCGTCTTTATACTTCCTTCACGAAGAGCAATTTCTTAATCAACAGCTTGAATAATCGCTGATGAGGGTGAAAAAATCTAATCGACTTCCTCAAGACAAAGATCCTCAAGTAGCTCAATAAAGCAACACAAAAGGTAGTGGAACGTGACGAAGCTCCAACTGCAGCTTCTTCAAAGCCTCCTCGCCAGGTCCAAAAAGCTAGCAAGCCCCGGAAAAAGACTACCCAGAACTTCACAACTGAGATTCGGCAATCAGCTGCACTAAAACCAAGAAAAGATGAAGATGGAATGCCTTCTTGGTTCATAGCCAAACCTTCTAAGCTCAACTCCAAAATGCTTGATAAACACATTCAGGCTTCATGCCTTGAAGGAGTAAATGTGATATGCCCGCGACCCTACCAAAGAGCTAATAATCCTGGTGGACCCTACTGCGCCTGGTCCAGATACCACATTTTTGCAGGAGCTACTATCCCACTGCATCCTTTTTCCGGTCAGTAGTAGATTACTTCAATGTCTCTCCCTACCAGATAGCTCCCAATGGAATTCAAGCACTATTTGCTCCATATATCATCTATTATTTACAGGGCTGGAATCCACCTACTCCTCATGAAGTGCATTACCTTTTTTACTTTAGGACCGACCTAAGCCACATTAATACAGTTTTTTTCCACCTCTTCCATAGGAAAAAAAGGATTAAGTATCTCCATGGTATCGTGCATAAATAGAATCCTAGAAAATACTACACATAATATTTCCTCACTCCAGACATTAAGGCCAACAACTTGGCTTTCATGCATGCAGGCCCTTTCCATCAACCTCTACCAACTAGGGAAATGCATTCCCGAGCAGAAGAACTTGCTAACATGTCTATTGAAGATAAAAATGTCAAGAAGTTGTTCAACGTGGAAAATATTCAACTGGTGGGGTTATTATCAAGCAATAAAAAAATCATAGAAGATAGTATCACTGAAGAAGCGAACACAACCGATCAATCAAATGTTGATACCAAAGTAGTGACAGATCAGTTTTCTCCTGAACCATCTCCCTACTCACGCCAACCAAGTGACCTTATTATTAAGGAACCTCTTCTAGAAGACCATCGCAGACATGTCGTTCCTACCAGGCCTGGGAAAGGGAAGAACCTTGAGCTCCCGAGAAAAGTTAGCTCATCATCTGAAGAAGAAGATGGCTTTCTCGATGAAATTCTAAACTAAGGTTATTCTGCTAACAGTAACCATAGTTTGGTGGTTTGTTATAAATAACTCTCTTTGAGAATGATTGTGTGAAATCTTTAAAGTTATGTGGTAATAGCAAAACTTTCATTTACGTATATATTATCTCCCATTTTTACTAACGAGCCTTGTGCTTCACTCTTTTTTGCATATCCATATATGTTTAGACAATTCAACACTTCCTCTGCCCAAAATAGGAAATCTGGGGAAGGTAGTAGCTCAAACCCTCCGAGCAAAGTCGCGAAGAATGTACCGACCAGCCAAGGGAGATTATCTAACCAGCCTATCACCATCCCTAAACTGACACCTTCATCAATTCCTCCTTTTGCTAGCTTAAGTGAGCCCCTTCGCATTGCTGGTGATATTGGAAAGGAATTGCTTGACCACACTCTACATCATGCTACAACAACTCAAACCTTTGAGTCATTACCCCAGCTTACTGTTGAAGTTGTCCTAAAAGAAGGTCTTGCTCAAATGATGAGTGTAAGTATTTTATCATCAAGACAAATCATTTTGTTATTAATTGTTTTTACTCTAAGTAACAATCTGTTATCCATTTTAGGCACTTATTGTAATGCCCTGGTTACCCCAGAACAGTTACGGTGAACG